>NC_135374.1:85093568-85730711 GCF_049243985.1 Paroedura picta | reverse complement strand
CCAAAGGAAAGGAGAGATGAGAAATATGTCCAGCTGAGTTAAAACTCTACTCTTTACAGCATCCAACTGTTTTGCTGTTGCCCAGACAAAGGGATTCTAGTGTTGCTGAAAGACCATCAGCTAATGGTAGAACTCTCCTGCCTTACCTACTTAAGAGAGAGCATTAAAAAGAATTATCTGTTTAATTGACGCATTCCCATCTTACTCTTCAAAATTGCACCTGCCTCAAAGTATGCAGGAGTTACCACTCACTTAGCAGTCAGCGATAGGAAGCATGTGCCAGCCGCGGCCCCAGAAAGCCAGCTGAAAGAATCAGCTCTAACACTCCTTTCTTTCTGCTTAGAGAGCTGGGATTTGTTCGTATGTCCTTGGGAATGCTGCTCAGTAATTGCAGCGCTGCCACAGAGAATGCCTGGTCCCTCACCAAGGCAAACCTCACAACTTGATGAGAGGGGATAGATAAAGGAGGTTGTGCTGGAGTATGAAGCCTGTGCACAGATCGGTACCAGGAAAGGTACAGGTGATGCCTCAGATAGGCAAACAAATTGGAAAAAAATTTTTAATGGAAATAATCAGCAACTTGTACTGGAAAACAAACTGGAAGCCATTGCAGCTGCTTCCAAATTGGCTTTAGGTGCTCAAACCCAATCACGTGGGTGAACAGAAAAGCAACTGCATTCTGCGCCATCCAAGGATTCCAAATCATTTTAAACTAGTAGTAAATCCTGTTGCATTCTGTTTGGTGTGGGTTTGGTGCCTCACTTGGAAGCTGGTCTTTCTGCACAGCAGTAGTTGTTGCCTTGTAAAAATGGATTACCTCGTTCCCCCAGAGTCTCACTGTCTACTTTCCTATAAAGCTAACTCTACTTATGCTTTTGATTTCATAGGACCTCCCTGGCAAATGCTTGTTTTTTAATTTACCAGTCCAATCTTGACATTTCCTATGTCTCTCCAGCCATTTATTTGTTCACAATTTACAGTTTCAGGCTGTAAATATTCTTTATTTAGATCTTCCTGCACTTTCTAGACTTGTAGGACTCATGCTGGTCTGTCTGTCTGTGCCAAAAAAATACAAACAGTTGCTGGCAAGGGCTGGCCAGAGCCCATAGCCCTGGCAGGACACACCTGCAATACTTACCAGACGCCGCCGTTGGCACGTGGGTGGGCAGGCCAGGGAAGACACAGCCACGTTAGCCCAGCAAGGAGTGTGGGTGTGCTGCAGCGGCATGCATAGATGGCAACATGAATGGCGGGTTCTGGGTGGTGCCAATTTAAGGCACCATGTATGTGAGCCTTTCACCACAGAGAGCCAAGAGACAGCTGTTCTTGGTTTTATGGTTGTTCTTTCGTTACGGTGGTATAGGGGCACAAGGTGGAGTGTTTGCCAGGGACCAGTCTGCGTGCTGGGACCCTGGGGGCAGGGGTCCCTGTAAGAGACCGGCTAACACTGAGTACGGCCTTACCCAGCTGGGTAGGTCAGGGGCTCGGAGCCAGAAGGAAGGGATGGTTGAATGAGGTGGGCACCCAACAACTATCTACTGTCCTCCTCCCAGAGGAAGGTATCAAGGGGCAAGGAATCCTTCCTCCCTGCTGGGAAAAATGAGGATCCAGGGTGACCCTTGAACCTATATTAGCAGCCGGACAGCTGCGAATGATTACTCTACACCTTGTGCCAGCCCAACCCTCAGTTTGTGTTGGTTAATAAAGCTGTGGTCTGTTTTATGCCAAAAAAGAGGCTTGTGTAGTTATTGGCCCACATATCACCCTGCCAGGCGACACCCCAACCTCAGCCTGCAAGCCTCTACCATTGTCTCTACTATCGCTGCTCCTTTCTAGATTATAATCAGCTCTGCAGGCAAAAGTGGCAACTTTGATGGACTCTGAGGCTTTGTACCGTTTTAAGGCCCTCCAAACCTCCAGGAATATTTCCAACCCAGGGGTAGCCAACCTCCAGGTGGGGCCTGGAGAGCTCCTGGAATTACATCTCATCTCCAGATTATAGAAAGAGGGGAAAAAGAAATAGAAAGAAAAAGAGTGATAGAAAGAAGGAGATAAAGAAAGGCTGAGAGGAATAGAAAGAAGAAGAAACAGAGAGAGAGAAAGATGTAGAAAAGAAAGAGAGAAAGAAGAGAGATAGAAAATGGGGAAGGGCTGCCGTGGCATCTCCCAGGTAGGCCAGGCTTTTTGCACCTGGTGAGCCTGGGATAGGCGGTGGCAGATAGCCCTCCAGGGTGTACTCCGGCCAAGGGAGGCGTGCAGCCAGACCTCCCCCCCTACATTCTCCAGTGGGCCGCAAAGGGAGGGGTGCAGCCGCAAAGGGCCCAAGGAGGATTGCAACCAGCCCTCCCTCCCCCCGCACTCTCTGGTGGGCCGCAAAGCTCAGAGGGCTTTCCGGCCCAGCCAGCCTTCCCCCTGCACTCACCAGCCCTCCACTGGGCTCTCTGCATGGTGGGCAGGAGCACAATGGCGACAAGGTTGCCAGAGTGCTCCTGGCCGGGGCTGTTGGGGCCAGGTAGTAGCACAATGGAGAGCAGCCTATTATGCGTCAATACAAATCTGTCGTGCTTGTACTTCTAAATAATTGTCAAGTGGTATATCACACAAAAATATTTCAGCCTTTTTACAAAGACAATAAATTGAGTTATCAACTTTTAAATTGCTTTTCTAGCTGTCACTTTAATATCAGTTGTCTCTGCAACAAATACTAGCTGGAGGCCAAGCTTAGCAAGTGAGTGCTTCCTACTGGGAAAGATTGGTAGGCAGCACCTAGGTAGGCTGGTCTTGAGGTGCCTTTAAAAGTGTATGTGACTTTGCTCATGCAATTACCTTGGCTCAGCTGTTCCTCTGTGGCTGAGCAGCCAGCTAGCACTTCTCTGTTGTTGTGCTTCTACTATTGCCTTCACTGGCCTAGGGTGCACCTCTTCTAATTTTTTGCACCTGGGCCAGAGTACAGATAATGAGGGGACCTCTTTCAAGGCTGTGTGGTGGGGTGGGGCATTGCAGTTGTCAACCCCCCATGGCCATGAGCCTGATAGTAGCCCTATTATGGTGAACTGGATCAATGGGGCCAGATTGCTTAAGTCTGGGAGGTAGGTCAGTTCTCAACTATATGCTAATGGGAAATGCCCTCTGCCAGACCCTACACCTTGTCAAGAAACTTGCTTCATTTAGTTGTTTCTTGGCTTTTCAAAAGTTTGGTTCAGACTTTGGGGCTTAGTTAAGTTATTGAAGACTTCTCTTTGAGAAATTCAAGTCATGCTGAGTTGCAGTGTCCAGAGAGAAGTAAATGTTGAGATGGAGTAAGAGAGAGGTACAAGTGAGATCATGGGTATCAGAGCTTCAAGATTAGAGACCAACAAAGACTTTCACATTGACATTCCATCCCATTAGTGCAAGGAGCCTTGGTCAAGGGGAAGTTGATTGCAAATGCATACAGCTGCAGAGGTCCCATGTATTAGCAACACATTTGGCTGGTCAAACAGTAACTGGCCAAGGGGCCTTTGATGCATCTGTTTTTGAAGGCTAATTGAGAGTCCAAAAACATCCCTAAGTTTATTACAGACTCTGACAAAGACAGTTTTGGAAGACCAGTTCCTTGAGCATATCAGCTTACCATCCCATGTCACCTTTGTCTTGTCTAGATTGTGTTTCTGTCTGTTCTCTTCCATCTCTTTGACCATTGCACTGATTTAGGATAGAGATAGCAGAATCTGGAAGTTAACAAAACATAGGACTGGGTATCATCATATTGTTAACTCACCAACAAAGTTTCATGTTATCTTGTTGAATGACCCAACGTAATATTTAGTAACACAGCCAACAAGATGGAACCACCTGCATTGCTGATGGAATCTATGAGGTCTTGTAGACAAAAAAAATCTGAAAATGTTGGAGGACCATCTCTTTGGAATGGTACACTAATGGCAAAGTTTAGAGATGCAAACAGAATTGGTAAGGATGGGGTACCCCAAGTATGGGGTACCAGTGCAATCAAAGCAGTTTCTGCTCTAAGCCAGTCTTCAGGAGTACATCAGGAGCAGCAGCTCTGCTTCCACACACTAAAGAACTGTTTGATACAATAATGGCTTGTATCAAATATGTCTATCAGTAGCTAATGTATCCTTTGTTTGAGAAAGCTTCATAAGTAAAGATTTTCCAATAGCCTCCTTAAAGAATTTAGGAAAGCTTCCTTCTACCGAAAGGCCTTAACCCTGTCCTTGAAACATTTAAGCAGTCAGGAAGGGCAGTGAAAACTCTCAGTACCCCGTGAACCCTGTCCACTTTAGGTAGGAAGTTCAATATGAAAGTACTGAAGCAAAACTAATAGAGAATACTTCAGATGCTTCTGGCATTAAATCTGCCTTAAGCCTGTTATCCAAGATGGCGCAAATAAGAGTTTTTATTGGCATAATATCATGATCAATCAGCTTAACTGCTCATCCAGTGAGTTGAATCTAGGCATCAACAGACTGAACCACCATAAACAATTTAGCGGAACATGATTATGTTTATGCAGTTGTTGTGGGGAGGAAGCTTTCTTCACCATCAGCACCAATGGATAGATTTGCAAATGAGCTCCGTGGTATGCTGTGTCAATGCCTTTTTTGTTGATAATGTTCTCCTAATCATTTTCAAGGCTCTCTGGAGGGAGGTGATAAATGGGGCATGAGGGAGTCCAGAATGTCCTCTTCAAGTGTACCTGGATAGTAAAGATCAGTTATATAAATATTGAATGTGTGAAACCTGGCTGCGAAAAGGACTTGGGGGGTTCTAATGGACCATAAGCTTAAAATGAGTGAGCAACATGACGTAATGGTAAAAAAGGCTGATATGATTTTAAGTTGCTGCAATGGGCAATAAACGGCTTTAACCTTGAGTGACAGGAATTCAAATGGAATTCTTCAGTTCAGAGTGTCAGGAGTTTATTTTTATTTTTGTATAACTAAATTTATATTCTGCCGTATCTCTGCAGTGAGAGAGTGAAGCAGAATATGAAAGGACCAAGAAGGATCCTGAGTTAGGGAAGTGATACATGTAGCCTAGTCCTGTCAAGGGGTTTCAAGCTCCTAGAGATGATAGGGTGATCCCATCAAGTCTGAAATTGTTCCTAAATGATGTGGAATCCCTAGCAAGTGGGCTTGTAGTTTCCAGTGGAGAAGGAAGGAAACTGGAACCTGTGTGAATGTGAGACCACAGTGGGTTATGCATGTAAAAGTTTGGAGCCAGCATGCTGACCCTTTGACATCATCATTGTTTAAAATGGTTGTGAGTTTGGGGTTTTTTTTGCAAGGATTATGCATTTAAAGACAGATTTACCATGTCAAACATGAAAACATTGGTTGGCAAAGAACTTAGAGGATTTCACAATTACTGCCTCTATGTCAACTTTTCTCAACTTTTTTACCATTGAGAAACCCCTGAAATATTTCTTGGAGAATCCCCAGAGGTTGGAGGCTAGCATCCCCACCATAGCGCCATTGATTTTAATGGGTGCTGAAGCTGAATCAGTCCAGATCAGGCCCCTGGTGCACAAGCCTACTCATGAGTACATATTTACAGGATAGAGGCTTTTCCTGGCTCTCTGTATGCAATTTGACCTAATTGGTCCTCATTGGCAGAGTGCAATTTGACCTGCCTGGCACTCATTGGCAGAGTGTAAATTAACTGATTGGCCCTCACTCATTAGTAAACATTCCCAAAATAGAGGATTTTTCTTGGCTGTCTGCATGCAATTTCACTTGATTGCTCCTCATTTGCAATTTGAACTGATTGGCTCTCATTGGCAGAGTGCAATTTGAACTGATTAGCTCTCATTGGCCGAGTGCAATTTGAACTGATTGGCCCTCATTGGCAGAGTGCCCTCTCCCTATTGGCAGCATACCCCAAGAGAGGGCTAATCAGTTTGGGAGAAAGTTGGCTGCACGGAAGTTCAACTTTATAATGTTTAGTGATAATGATTCCTTGCTTACACAATTTCTAGACTGTATAAGGTATAGAAGAAATTAACAGATTGGATATCTACTTAGCAGGGATATTATATTTGTAGTTTTGTGTATTGGGCAGATGATCCTATTGATCTCTTCCAACTCTGAGGTTAACTGACATTCTCCTGTATTGCAAAAGTCTGAGGATCTCCTACAGGATGGGAGAGGATTACAGAAAGCACCTTTGTTCTTCCATCATCTTGCTGTGCCAATGTCTTAATGAAGGCTCCTGCAGAATTGCTATTGAGACTTTCAAATTCCTCAAGGGCATTTTGCTGAGCTTGGAAAAACTGCTATTCTAGTTGGAGGGATTATTATTCAGCAGCCTTGTTGAAGTTAAGCATGTATGGGATCTTGAGTTCCATGAAAGTCAGAACATAAATGTAAGAAATAAATTGTCTTTGTTCAAGTTTAACCATTTGAATGGCACGCCTGACCACAAAATCTCCAGTCTTCTAAAATAAATATGATGGGATTACCTTTCCATCAGGTGTCCCTCATGACCAATTGACTCATTGCTTTAGAAGTTGCTATATCTAGAATTCTGAGTTGATATACAGCAGATATGTTTTTCTAGAGCTCTTTTTCTAGCAACTTTTAAGTTCTGCTTCTCAGTCTTACTTGGCAATCTCTTTTAAAAGCAGTTAGAAATAATTCCATGGAAGGCTATTAGCGTTTGCTGATTTTCATGATTACTGTTCTCTGAGCAACTGGGCTTCCTGCTGTCATGTAAGCAATGCATATTTAGTAGTATCACCATCTCAGAAAGGTCATGACAGGTGTAAGCAAATTAAAATAGAGTCCTTGGTGGTTAATTGCTTTGTGCTGCCACTTTTCCAAATATGACTTCAATCCTATTAGGAATGCTCTTTTTAGAGACAATATGTACTCATGAAATCTGCTCCCCCCAGTCTGCAGTATTCTTACCTTAGAGAGAGAAAAATGTGACCTTTTAAGGGTAGAATATGACATTAAAAGAGATGGGGAACTTCATTTGCTCCAAGTCTTTCACTTTCTCCCTCTTTCCCCTTTCTGATAATATCTTGTATTAACACAACAAATGATCTGATGGCATCATCACGCAGTATATCCACACACACACACACACACACACACACACACACACATTGTTGACATATAATTATGTGAAGTGTGGGTAGGAAAATGTCTGGTGTACTGACAATAGATGTTGAGTTGTATTGTTCTTAGTATTGTTAGAATGAAAGCAGGATATCCATTAATGGATCTTTTACTTCAAAACTGCAATATGTTATGGGCCAACATTGCATAGTGAGCTTTCATGGCAGAGTGATCTGAACTTGGGTGTCCTATTTATTTTATTTATTTATGTTTTTATACCGCCCTTCCCTACGGCTCTGGGTGGTTTACATAAAACATTTTTGAACATTCACATAGAACACTATCAAAATCAATATAATATAACAGTATAACTATAACAACAATACATCAACTGGAACAATTAGAACGGCACTTCAACAATAACTTGACAATCCCTCAGTAGGTTCAGTCCCTCAATCTGGGGTGGCACCTGTAGATGTTATGGCTCAGTCAGCCCCACCCAATGCCTGGTGGAAGGTCCTAAGCCCTACTCTGAAGTTTTAACTACTATTCCACATTGACATTCATAGGGCAATTATTGTTGAACAAGTAGCAAGTATCTGGGTCTAGCTGAGTCATGCAAGTCAGCTTGGTGTAGTGGTTAAGAGTAGCAGCCTGTAATTTGGAAAACCATGTTTGATTCTTCACTCCTCTGCATGAAACCAACTAGGTGACCATAGGCAAAGCTGCCCTTCCATCCCAACTTCCGCGGGACACTCATGCTTTTGAAGACATTGTCCCACATCCTGCCTGGGTCCTTAAAAGTCCTGCAAGACGTTTCCCACCATTTCCTGCCATTTCCTCTCGAGCGGCTCCTCAGTACAAGGCAGGGAGGGGGACAGGGGGGGGGCTTCTGGCTGCTGATGTCGCTCACTGCTAATAATGACTCCGCCAGCTGCCCTCTTCCCAGCAGTAGTGCAGCAGTGATGGCTGCCTCCATGATGGATTCTATCCCCTGCACCTGGGGAATGCGCAGCCTCAGTATGCATGCATGGCCAACATGGAGCCCATGAGGAAAGTGCAGAGCAGCTATGGCGCCGGGTGAGAGCCAAGCTTCTTCCAAACTTCTCCATCGGGGCAGGGATAGCCCAAGCAGGTGTTTGCATTCTGGGGGATGGAGGCGGCGTAATATGGAGGGGGAACAGGTATGAGGTGTAGCAAGGGCAGTTTTATTACGTGGCAAAAAGTCCATTTCATAATTCAGCTTTGCAAAGATCAAGGAAAACCAGGGAGGTAATAGCATTCCTGACCTCATCAGACAGACCATTCCATAAGGTGGAATGTATGTGCAGCAAATAATGTATATGTATAAGCAGTTGTTGATTTTGCCCATTGTTAAAGGATACCGAGGTTAAGATGCCAGTGATTTATGCTTATTTCAGCAACTCTTCACTTTAGTATCTTGACTACAGATTAGTGACTTAGTTTTATTGTTCTGACCATAGGCCACAACAGAAAATACCGATTGAATATGATGGAAACTTTTACAGTCATAACAAAGTTGAGTTCCTATACATCTAGACTCAAATTATAGTCCAAAATTGTCTTACTTTTCCACATAAATGTCGAAAATGTCTCCCAGGATGTTCGCCTGGCCTCGACCAGGGCCAGGGCCTTTTTGGTCCTGGCCCCAACCTGGTGGAATGAGCTCCCGGAGGAGCTAAGGACCCTGTTGGAACTACTATCTTTCCGCAGGGCCTGTAAGACAGAGCTCTTCCACCAGGCATATGGTTGAGGCCAGGGCAGAGCCCGGGTTCCATCCAAGATCCCTAAGCTATCGGCCAGTCTTTCTCTCCTCTCTCTCTTACAGAATTAATGTCCGACCTCTCTTTGAACAAGCGGGGAAAGTGGAGAAAGTTATAGAATAGAATGCCATCTTTTTAATGTAATATTTATGGGATTGTATGTGATTTTACTTTGATTTTATATTTTATTACGGTATATAAACCCAATTATAAATAAATAAATAAATAAATAAATAAATAAATAAATAAATAAATAAATAAATAAATAAATAAATAAATAAATAAATAAATAAATAAATGCATCTCTATTTTTGAAGCCTTTTCAGTGAGCAATCTTTCTTGACTGGGCCAGTAACTTGGCCAGTAGCAAAAATAAGTCTGGAAGTTTTTTCCTTCTTGCCATTTTGTATACAAAACATTGAAACAAATAATGGGAGATGATGATGATGATGATGATGATGATTATGATTATGATGATTATTAATTAGATTTATTTCCCGCCACTCCCTGTAGGTTCGTGGGGGGTCACAATATTTTTATCCCCATTACAATACCCATTAAAAGACTTTAAAAACAATCCCAACATGGCTGAAGCTCTCATTATTCCTATCCCCTGCTATCAGAGCGGCAGGGAGGGTGGGGAGGAGATCTAACTTACTAGGTTTGGGGGGAAGGGAATGCTGGCACTCATTCGCTGACCCCAGCCTCAACCAAAAACCTGGCGGAAGAGCTCTGTCTTGCAGGCCCTGCGGAAAGCTGGTAAATCCTGCAGGGCCTGCAGCTCACCGGGGAGCTCATTCCACCAGGTAGGGGCCAGGGCCAGGGCCAGGCGCG
The DNA here is from genome assembly GCF_049243985.1 of Paroedura picta. NCBI lineage: Eukaryota > Metazoa > Chordata > Lepidosauria > Squamata > Gekkonidae > Paroedura > Paroedura picta. Next base: position 85,721,029 of record NC_135374.1, on the reverse strand, counting down.
CTTCTCTAGGGCCAGGAATGATCGGGAGATTCTCCTCCACTGAGCGTAAAGTCCTGCGGGGGATATAGGGCGGTAGGCGGTCTCTCAGGTATGTGGGTCCCAACCCGCGTATAGCCTTAAAGCTCAAAACCAGAACCTTGAACCTGATCTGGGCAGCAATTGGCAACCAATGCAGCTGCCTTAGCACAGGCTGCATATGGGCCCTTCAAGGTGTGCTAATGAGGACCCAAGCAGCTGCATTTTGCACTAGCTGGAGTTTCTGGATCAGAGACAAGGGTAGGCTGGTGTAGAGCGAGTTGCAGAAATCTATTCTGGAGGTGACTGTCGCATGGATCACTGTAGCCAAGTGGTCAGGGGACAGGTAGGGCGCTAGTAGTCAGGCCTGGCAAAGATAGAAAAATGCCTGACCCGCTACTCTCTTGACTTGAGCCTCCAGAGTCAGGGAAGGATCGATGGTCACCCCCAGATTCCTGGCCTGGAGCGCGATGGTAAGTTGCGCTCCTGCCAGGGTAGGTAAGTGTGCTGCCTGGTCCTGCCCTCTGCCTCCCATCCACAGGACCTCCGTCTTGGAGGGGTTGAGTTTCAGGCGACTCTGCTCGAACCATTCAGTCACTGCTTCCAAACATCTGGCGAATGGTTCTGGGGGGGAGTCCGGGCGGCCATCCATGAGGAGATAGAGCTGGGTGACATCAGCGTACTGGTGGCAACCCAGCCCAAAACTCCATACCAGTTGGGCCAGAGGGCGCATAAAGATGTTGAATAACATGGGGGAGAGGACTGCGTCCTGCGGTACCCCAGAAGGGAGTCCGTAGAGACGCGAGAACTCGTCCCCCACCGCAACCCTCTGGGTCCGGTTCTGGAGAAAGGAGCGTATCCAATGCAAGGCTGTGCTCCGTATCCCCGTGCCGGTGAGGCAATGGATCAGAAGGTCGTGATCCACGATGTCAAAGGCTGCCGATAGGTCCAAAAGGACCAACACGGCCGACCCACCTCAGTCCAGCTGGCGACGGAGATCATCCAAAAGGGCAACCAACACCATCTCCACCCTGTGGCCAGAACGGAAGCCTGACTGATATGGATCGAGTGCCAAAGTTTCCTCCAAGAATGCCGAGAGCTGGTCAGCTGCAGCCCTCTCCACCACCTTGCCCAGGAACGCCAGATGTGATACTGGGCGGTAGTTGGCAGGGTCCTGCGGGTCCAGCGTTGATTTTTTTAGGAGTGGGCGAACCACTGCCCCCTTTAGCCGCTCAGGAAACTCCCCCGAACTTAGGGAGGAGTTGATTATGTCTCTGAGCTGGCCTCCTATCCCCTGGCCACTTCCCTTGAGGAGCCAGGAAGGGCAGGGATCAAGGGGGCAAGTGGTCGCCCTGACTGAGCTCAGCAACTTGTCCACTTCGGGAAGAGAGAGCCGCCTGAAGCCATCAATCCTCACTTCAGCAAATCCCAGGGTTGGATCTAACCAACCTTCCCACTTTTTCAAGGTCTCCTTTGACCACCTGAAAAGAAAATGCTGGGAACTGTGTAGGCAAAAGTATTGGAAGGTGGGAGAAGGGTGGGAGTCAGATTTGGGTGGAATTGAACAAAAACTTATTTGATCCAATCCCCATATTGCAAGTACAATGGCTCAGCTGGTAGATATTATGTAAATGACTCATATATTTCCTGTTCCTCCTCCCCCCTTTGCACTCTGAAATTGCTCTCTTTGGGGGCAAATTATAATTATAATTTGCAATTACACCCAAACAAGGAAACTTTGGTTTGCACTGATTCAGGATTGGAAAACAAGTTACTATTGGAAAATGTTACTTTGGCTGCAAAGGCAAACTAAGTGGGAAGGAAGAAATGACAGTTGAACATAAGGAGGAGAGGAAGGTGGGAAGGAGAGCTAGCCTCTTGTCTGTGTAATTCCACCCAAAGTTTGGAATGGCATTTGAACCAGCAGTCTCTTAGGTCATCGGAAGTATTTCTGTACCCCCATCCAAAACAACAGAGAATATCTGCTAGAACCTGAATTGCATAAATACTATTTGGTTATTTAAAGATAATTTTGTTGGAAGTTTTTTAAAGAGAAAAAGTTAAACAATAACAAAACTAATGCAAAGAAGAAAAAAGGGAAAAAGAGAAAAACGACAAAGACACAGAGGAGTAAAATAAGAGGGAAAATGGTTGTTTTTAAAATAAAGATGCTTCCTGTTTATAACATAATATTACGAACTTATCACTTGCCCTCATTTTTCCATTATCTAATGATTCCCTCCTTTAATCGTCATATCCACAAATCATCAGTTTATTTTTCCACTTTTCACACAAAAAGTCTGAAAGGGATAATTGTGTAAATACTATTTGCAAGAGCTCTTATTTTACAATGATAACATTCATAATTACAATCCGGTATTATCATGCAACATCAGGGTGAAAGTTTGATATTTGATGGCCGAGGGCAAATATTGTTGTATAAGATAGTGATATACCTTGGTGTAAGTTTGAGTTTGGTTTTGACTGTTACATATTTAATTATTGGGGGGGGGGATGTAGAAAAGGCATAAAATTATAACAATAAATTGTTCTTATAGCAAATATGGGATGTAGAGCTCCATGGAAGTAATATTCTGTTTTGAGTTACCAGGAGTTCACTAGTTCAGCAAGGGGAAGGTGCTGTTATAGTTTCTTTAGAATTCCAAAGGATGGGCTTTGAGCAGACTGAAAGTAGGTTATGCTCCCTAAATTTCAGCTCCATGTAACATTTGAGGATATATTTTGGTTTCCAAAATTCTAGAAATGGGAACTAGAAAACATATATTTCCCTCATTTGCTTCATTTGAGCCACACCTTTGAATGTCCAACAATGTGGATATTCACTAGGTATCATGGATTGACGCAGTGAAAAATATACATAATACAAGCTACTTCAAATTAACTTTTTAAATATCAGAGAATCTTAAGTGAAGGGAACTGTCCAGTTCTGGAACAGCCCCTGAGAATGCATCCCTCAGTTTGCTTCCCATTTTAGCTTAGTAAAGATCTGTATAATGGATATGAAATGACTCGGTAGTTTTCTCGGTAATAAATGAAAAAAATTTACATGGACTGTTCATTATTTTAGTTTGCTTTGATTGAATTGAAAGAACCTCATCACTAGGAAAATAGTCACCCTCAGGGTTCCACAATTGTGTCTTAGGCTAGTGATGGTGCAGTGTGATGCTATAGCTATTCTCAGGCTTCTGCTTATTCAAAAGTTTTACAAAGGAGAACATTGTTGTTGTCTTTAAAAAAATCCATTTTAATTTTCCTTTCCTGAAGGACGCCTTCTACATGTAGAAAAGCACATTGGGATCCAAATGAAGAGTTAATTCACACTGACACAACAATCTCTACATATCTGATAACACTTTGAATGATATTCATGCCATTAGGAATCAGACATTAGCTTCTAAAGCTTGGAAGATGAGATTATTTCCATTTCCATTTCCACTATATGCTTTGTTGATAGAAAACCCTATTTAAACCAAGTAAAGCTTTCAGTAGGCTTAGACTCTGCATACTGTTGACCTGTAAGAAAGCTGAAAGGGAATACAACAAAGGCACCTGAAAAAGAACATTGAGAGGAATTGAGTTCATACTGTGTCTATGTAGCAGCATGAGAAATATTATACCTAAACCCAGCCTGATATGGCAATTTATGATGCATGTTGAAACGTTTCAAAGTAATTTTGCTGATTCAAAGAACTGTCTAGGGACCTTAATACCTAATGAAACATACAAATACAGTAATAAGTCAAGTTCTATTCTCTGCATCAATATCTAGAATGCAAGATATTTTTCTTGAGTGTATATTCTAAAAGGCACATTTGAAGATGAAGTTTGGTTGAAAATATATATCAAAACATCAAGGGATTGTTCCTTTTGAGATAGTAAAGACATACAGACAAAATTAAAACTAATGAACTGAGATATCTTCGAAAATCCCATTATTCTGATGACAAAATAAATCAAAATCATGTATAGTAAATGTATGCTGTCTTGATCTGTTTCCAGTATTTTTATCATTGTCAGAAATTATCAATGATTCAAGTAGTTATCCTGTTTGGTTTTTAATTGAAGAAAACTTGTTAAGAGAATTTGATCGGTGGTGTCCATTTTTTCTGGGAAATTCATTGGGGTTACTGAGTCTCTCATGGGGATCAAGCAAATATAGCATATATCTTAGCATAAATGGAAATAATCAATGGATGGAAATAGAGTTTAACTTAGGAGACTTGCCAATAGCATTTGCAGGGTAGGGGGAGAGTAGCCGGGCATACAGAGAAGACAGACACCATACACTTTTGGCAAAAAGGCCACAGATTTATTATCATGCAAATTAGCAGAAGCAATCCCCCAATCTGGGTGGATCCAGCAATCCCACCACACTCTGTCTTACCCTAGGACGGTGGGGGAGGGATACCCACAGCAGGCCAGCAGGTCCGAGCGACATGCCAGTCAAGCTACCCCTACTCATCAGGCCTGAAACCCCAGGAAGGTATAGCCTAGGAGAAAATCCACGGGCGTCAGCCTCTATTGGATCCCCTCCTGGCTACCAGCCATGCCAGGTGATCACCCCCCACCCTTGGGAGGATGCCACCCCCTGGGGGAAAAGCAATATAATGTATCTGAGAAAAGTTGTGTGTCCTTAAGTGACCTAAGGCTTGGCACTGCAACTTGTTTATATTGACTGAGACAGTAATGCATATTAAGGTATGTCTCAGCCCTGACTACCCCAATTTTTTTTTTAACTTTCATATTCTGTTATTTAGTTATTTTGGATCCCTCTTCTGATTCACTTGTTCTTTATGAACTGTCACATTTCGTATGTTATAGCCACTAGTGAGTGGTGATTTGAAAATTTTCCAGATTAAATTAGTTAAAATGTCTCCTGGGCATTTTCCATAAAATTCATATAAGCAAACCTTACATGTTATAGTTGTCACAAATCACCACTGTGCATTACTTAAAATTAATTTCAAATTACTTTTCACTGTCATGCTATAATATAAAAATAGCCCTTGAATACTTCCATCATGATTGGCAAGTATACATGTTACACAAAGTATAATGTTACAAAGTATAAATAGTTACTAAGAAAGATTGCTATCTGCTAATGGCTGGATGGAGTCGCTGAAGCAGTCGGTGCAAACTTAAATGGACTCCGGGGAATGGTAGAGGACATGAAGGCCTGGAGGATCATTGTCCATGGGGTCACGATGGGACGGACACGACTTCACACCTAACAATGAGCACGTGTGAACACACACAGAAGTGCTTGAAATAAGGCAGGTAATCTGGACTACTAAATATTAGGAAAGGAGGCCTCTCCAATGTTCTTAACCATAATAACTTTATTGCAACTACAAAAGCAAGAACAGAACTGAACCGAAAGTGCAACTCAGCAAGGAGGCGGACAATGTGCACCACCTCCTGCTTGTAAATGCATGATGGTAAACTGCGCATTTGGATGCTTCCTCCTACCTAACCCACTGTCTTGTCATGGCTTTTTGCTTCCTGATGAGGCAGCAAAGAAGCCGGAAGTGTAGACAACCTGCTGGTTTCCCCCTGCTTCTCGGGTTATCAATCAATGTTAGCCATCAATCCCTTCACAATGGGTTTGGGGACTCAAATGCCCCCCCCCATCACAAAATCAATTAAAAAAATGAAACTTCTGCATTGTCACAGGGACACACCACAACCATCAAGCATTTTTTTAAATTCCTTTTCAGGATTCTTTTTATGATGGTCTCGATTCATGTTCGGGTAGATTTCTGATAGGCTTGAGACTTGCATTAACCATGGAAAATGAGGCCATTATGACCTGAAGCATCTGTCCTTGGAATGGCCTGTGCAGCCTTCACCAGAGAGTTCTTGTCATTTCCCATGGTCGTACTGGAGCCTAAAGCAAGGGGGGTTGCTAGTCGTGGCTGGCCACACATTTTTGAACCCAGCCTTTTGCATCCATTTTAAGCCACCCTAGTGAAAATGTCTGTGGCATAAAGAGATGGGTCAGGCAAGGACTCAAGTAGCATGATTCCATAACCTGGGGACAGATCCCCCACAATTTGCTGCAGAGGTAGGCAGTTCAATGCATTAGTGTGAAACAGGCCCTTTCCCGGTGGGTGGAGAATGCCATAGGTGTTCAGTAAAATTGCCCAGCTCAGCATCAGCAACAATAAAATCTGTTGTGTTTGACAATCTGGGGCAAAGAGACCCAACAATGTCTTATAGCCCATGACAATGTTGAATGGAATTTCTTTACTCCTTGCCATGATTGCCAGTGCTTCTTTAGCAGTTTGTGCATAATTACAGTGTGTAATTACATTGTGTTGCTGATAACATGTGGGAATGAAATGTGATAGAGGCCTCACAGCCATCCTCCAGCAGATGGCTGAGTACCCAGGCCATATTGAGACACATCATACACTAAAATGAGGGAAAGCCACTCCTTGTAGTGAATCAGCATGCTCCTGGTGGAGAGGAGCTGCTTCATGTCCCAGAACACCCAATCATATTGTGTGGTCCATTGCCAAGGGTTTTTTCTATCCATGAGCCAAGTTAGGGGTTCGGCAATTGTGGCCTTGTATGACAGGAAAGAACAATAGAAGTTCAGGAGGCTCCAAAACACCTGTAACTCCTGCTTTGACCAGGGTGCTGGTGCCTCGTGGGTTGCCTTCAGTTTTTCAGGTGTGACATGATGTCCTCATTTACAATCAAGAAGCCCAGGAATTCATCCTGGGGAACCTGAATGCACATTTTTCTCATTTCACCTTGAGGCCAGCCAACTCAAATTGGTATAGGACGTCTGTGAATAACTGGGATTTGACTCTCCACAATTAGAATGTAATCAAATTAGAGAACAACCCTAGAAAGTACTTTCAGTATTTCCTCTATCAGATATCTGGAATATACCTGTTGTGATGCTGACTGTGAACTGTAGCCTCTTCACTTTAACTCCCTCCCCATGTGTTATATGCTATACCTTCCCTGGGTAAATTTACTGTATGTGGGAACCCAGTCTCCCCCAATAGCCAAGAGCTCTTAAAGACACAGAGCACAATTTAATACATAACACAGATCTTGCTTTCTTCAGAAGGAAGTGATTTCAGGAGGATTTCCAGTAAGCCCATGGCAAAAGAACACAGATTATTCAGAAAGACACCTTGGACACACTATTTATTATTTGCCTTTGGTGATATTATTGCTGTCCTAATATACATGTAAGAGCCTCTTGTGGCGCAGAGTGGTAAGGCAGCGATATGCTGTCTGGAGCTGTCTGCCCATGAGGTTGGGAGTTCGATCCCAGCAGCCGGCTCAAGGTTGACTCAGCCTTCCATCCTTCCGAGGTCGGTAAAATGAGTACCCAGCTTGCTTGGGGGTAAACGGTAATGACTGGGGAAGGCACTGGCAAACCACCCCGTATTGAGTCTGCCATGAAAACGCTAGAGGGCGTCACCCCAAGAGTCAGACATGACTCGGTGCTTGCACAGGGGATACCTTTACCTTTACCTTAATATACATGTATTTGTTTTCTCTTGTCCAAGTATTTTGTTTGGGAGATACTTTTCTGTCCTACTCTGTCACCTATATTTTGTCAAAAACACATGTATAAACACGTGTCTAAATATGTCCTGGAAAAGCACTTGAGAAACTTTGATGACAAAACCCTCATCTCTCTTGTGTCATGGATCAATGTAGGACAAGGGTTGAGGCAGGATCTCAAACTGACTTTCATACACACATCACTACATGTAGTGTTGATATCACCTCCATTTTCCTCTCTTACATACTCAGCTTCTCTTTTCTATGGCTAATTTTGAGTCTTGTCAGCTCTGTATTGTTCTGTAGGTACAAATGTCTCAGCAATCTGCCAGTGAAGGTTAGCAAAATTAAAGGTCAATGGCACTTAGCATGCATACTGTAGTTTATCAGGTGAGAGCCATAAGCAAAAGCAATTTTCAGTGAGCACTGTTCTCAGTCCGATACAGAGGCACAGTGACTTTACTTCACTTGCTTTATGTAATAAAGAAGCCATATGGGGCACTAACAATTCCTACTTATACATTATATTGAATGCATGTACAGTAAAGCCTTGTTCATGTTAGGTTGATTGTATGTATACTTAATGCACAACATAAGCTTCAGTTTTCATTATATATGCACTGAGTAATTCTTGCATTACACTGAGTGCACGTACAGCTGAAAATGTGATTTAAACTCCACAGTTATCAAGATACTTGTCCCTGGTGTTAAGTGTAAAGTGAAAGCATAGAGGCTTGTTGTTTCTTACAAGTATGTAGAATGTACATGTGTTCACCTGTGAACAGGGCTTCAGAATACAATATACACTTGTCTTTTATGTATTGAGTAAAGGTCTGTGTGGTGAATACCATGTTCAGGCTAAGTACACGAAACCTGCGTATCGGAAACACATGCTCTCCATGATGTACCCAATATGTGTGATTGCCATATTGTATGAGTTAGGCATACATGAGTTAGGCATTTACCATGCATGTACTTCTTCCCAATTTACATGATATAGTGGTTGCACTTATTGGGTGTATAGTGGAGACTTGTCCCAATGCATATTGGGAAACCCACAAAGACTTCAGGGATTATATAATTTTGGCTTGTGTCCCCATTTCCTGTACTATGTCCTCTTCTTCCCTGGCAGTGTCCTTATCTTCACCTTCCTCTGCTTCCTTCTTTACCCAGTTACCACCTCTATTCTTAGCAATTTGTTTATTATTTGTTTACTTGCTTTTAAACCCACCTTTTCGCAATGGGGATTCAGAGTAGCTTACGTCATTCTACCCTCACAACAACCCTGTGGGCTAATTTAGGGTGAGAATGGGTAAGTGGCCCAAGATCACCAAGTCAGCTTTCATGGCCTAGTAGGGATTTGAACTTGGGCCTCCCAGATCCTTGTCTGAAACTCTAACCATTCCACAATACTGGATTTCATGGGATGGTTACTTCTGAGCAGAAGCAAACAGCCAGTCTTGGGCCAGTCAAACAAGGCACATGGCAGTATGTTGCCCAGTGTTTCTACCAATCTTGGCCCCATGAATCCTCCCCTAAAAGTAAAAGCTGCCCTTGGAAGGGCCATGCTTTTACTGGCAGAAATCAGAACTTGAGACTTGGAAGAATTATTATGGTTGCTTACCAGCTGCCACCAAAGGCATTCTTTTTAAAAAGGCGATAGGAATTACTGCCTTTCTTTGTTCACTTTAGCAAACCTGGGTTGCTTTGCACATTTGTAGAAAGAGATTTCTTGTTTGTGAATGGCTTCAAAGTCTAGGTTTAGGTAGCCAAAGATTTGACCATGCTGAGAATTAGATATATCGGGAGCAAATGTGTAAATAAGTTAACTAATTGCTTTTTAAATATTGTTGTTTGGTTTCATATTCCTTGTGATGATTACACAATTTCATCTATTGCTTTCCTTGGTTGTCTAATAATTTGCAATGCAAAACATTCTGTTTAAAGTCAGTATAGCCACAAGTACTTCCAACAATTTCAAAATCTCTCTGTAGACTCAGCAATGTGCCAAAAGCTGTTACACTAGAATATAGTTTCAACTGTGAAAAGTCTGTTCCAGCATAGTACACCAGAACAGATTTTCTCTAAACCTTTCACCTCCTGTTGCTAAAATAACAGCTTGGACCTCCCCCATCAGCTTGAGAGAATATAGATTGTTGACTGGCATTAGAGAGCTACTCCTGGCCGACCACATGTTCAGGAAAGTCTCTCAGTCAGAAACTAAACACCTCACAGTTTGTAAGATTATTAGGCTAACATCTGTATCAGACAGTTGGTCTGTAGGATAATGAGAAGTTTAGAAGATACAGCTTATAGTGTAAATGAGACCAGCTGCCAAAACCACAAAGCAATAACTGCAGCAATAATATATTGAATGCCAATTTGGGTAAAGCCTGACTCTGTTAGAATCATAGTAGGAATCCAAATTTGCTCCAGAAGCAGGCCCAGAGTTACTATCACATCGTGGTATATCAGTCATCTTTGGGGAAGGCAATAAAATGTACATGAGTGCCCAACTGCAGGGTCAAACTTTTTCTTTTAAGTTGATTAACCTTCCCATAGAGGTATGGCTCTTAAAGTGGTGTTGTAAGGATAAAATTCCATATCAGTCAAACAAATCCAGCAGATGGAACAGTAAAAAGCAGTGAAAAATAAATAAGCAGCAACCATTAAATGATGCAATAGCCCATTTCATATGCATAAAGTGAGATAGTACTAAAATGCCACTTCAGGGGGGATGCTAGCCTCCAGGGGGGACCTGGGATCCCCTGGAATTCTATCTTGTTTTCAGACAATAGAGATCAGCCCCTCTGGAGCAAATGGATGCTTTGGAGGGTGGCCTCTATGGCATTGCACACACAGGGGTCCCCCGGCGCCATTCTCAAATCTCCAGGAATTTCCCAATCTGGAGCTGGCAACCCTCCCCCTATCCCCAGCTGCTGATCAGGGGGAGCTAGGTAACCCTGCCTTTCAGTGTTTTCTTATCCATTGTATCACACACTTGCTTTTGCTTTTATAACCTCCATCTTAAAGGTGAGTAGGAAATAAAGTTTGGTCCTCTGGAAATGTGGTTGACCACAGGAATGAGGGGCAGACATGAAGGGGTTAAAGAGAAGGAAAGGCATGGATCAGAAAAAGTAATGTTAATTGATCTAAATTAAGAACTCAGATTAAAGAAATCAAAAATGTAAGGACCTAATTATTCAAATTCTCTGCATACAAAATTAAAATCAGAAATGATATGAAAAAAAATCTCTTTATTACAAATGTATTAAAATATATATATAGGCCTAAATGAGTTCCTCAAAACAGAATAAAATTCAGTATTCTCAAATAAAATTATTCTGTATTCTCAATGATTGGCTTAGTTAAGAGCAGCGGTCTCTAATCTGGAAAATTGGGTTTGATTCCCCACTTGCCTATATAAAGTCAGCTTGGGTGACTTTGGGCCGGTCACAATTATTTCAGAGTTCCCTCTGCCTTGCCTACTTCACAGGATGTCTATTGTGGGGAAAGAAAGAGTAGGCAATTGGAAGTCTCTTTAAGACTCCTTCAGGTCGTAAAAAGCAGCTCTTCAGATAAAGACCATATGTGACCCTGACCATATGCGTTTGGGCTAAATGATCTTTAAGTGGTCAATTGTACAAATTACCCGTTACACAGTGCTATGCAATGGAATTGCATAAGTAATGTTAAATGTTATCCGGCCTCAAAGATATGGTGATATGACAGAACCTAAACAGTTCCACAGGGCCTGCAAAGGGGAGCTCCTCCACCAGGCATTTGGTTGAGGTTGACCCAAACCATCGCTTCCAAGTGGCCCCCAAACCCCTACTACAACTGCTACCAATCTACCTAACCCACTGGGTCCCAGTAAGAGTTGAGCTGAGGCTCTTTTACAGTTCCATCATTCTCTAATTTTGTTATCATGTTAAGGTTATGGTTGTTATAATGTTATTGCTGTTATCCCATGTTGTTACCATATGTTATCTGTATCTTTTTCCTGTTTCCTGTAAACCGTCCTGAGCCTCTGGGAAGGGTGGTATATAAATATAAATAAACAAACAAACAAATAAATAATAAATATATGACAAATAATAAAAACATTAAAATCAGCTTTAATACATACATACATACATACATACATACATACATACATACATACATACATACATACATACATACATACATACATACATACATACAAAACAATTCAAACATTTAAAACAAAGATAGTAAACTACTAGAAATCCAATCAGGAAGGTCAGTCAATGAGAAAATGCCAAGCAAAACAGTCTCTGATGGATGATAACAATAGAAGAAACAAACAAGCTTACCTAGGCAAAGGAAAATCTTGAAAATATTTGGGATTTTTCAGGACCAGTGGATAATCAAAGTTAAAGGACCCTTAAAGGGACTGTAGTCCTGGACCATTCTGGACCAGCTATAGTTTCCAGATTAGGTAGGCCTGCATAAAACAAGAAAATCAAGTCTAGAGGTGACCACCACATGGATCACTGTGGCTATGTGTTCTGGGGCCAAGTAGGGCACTAGTAGTTAGGCTTGGTACAGATGGTAGAATGCCAGACACACTACTCTCATGATCTGTGCCTCCATGGAGAAGGAGGTATTCAGGATAATGCCCAAGTTCCTGGTGGAGGAAGTCATTGATAGTTGCACCCTGTCCAGGTTGGGCAATCACACTTCCTTGCTTGGACCCTTTCTGCCTGGCCACAGGACCCCTGTATTTGAAGGGTTGAGCTTCAGATGACTGCTTGAGCCATCCCATCACTGCTTCCAAGCATATGGCTAAAACTTCTGGAGGTGAATCAGGGTGGCCATTCATCATAAGGAAGAGCTGGGTGTCATCAGCATATTAGTGGCACCCTAGCCTGAACCACCACACCAGCTGGGCAAAAGGGCTAATAAAGATGTTAAATAAGATTTATAGAGGACTGCTCCCGTGGAACTCCACATATGAGTAAGAAGCAGCTTGATTGTCTCCTGCAAATGCTACTTTCTGTCCGCTACCCCAGAGGACAGAGATCTGCCATTGGAGGGCTGTCCCCCATATCCCAATATTGGCAAAACTATGAGCTAGAAACTCATGGTCAGCTGTGTCAAACACTGCCATGAGGTCATGTAGTACAGACAGTGCTGCCTAACTTTGGTCCAGTTGATGGTGGAGATTGTAGATTTAAGATTAAACAACAACAACAACAACAACAACAAGCCTTTAATACCATATAAAAGTACAATATAAGAAGGGAAAGTGCAAAAGGATCCACTGCTAGTGAAAACAAAGGCAAAGATCATGCTTTGTTGTTGTTGTTATGTGCGAAGTCGTGTCCAACCCATCGCGACCCCATGGACAATGATCCTCCAGGCCTTCCTGTCCTCTACCATTCCCCGGAGTCCATTTAAGTTTGCTCCTACTGCTTCAGTGACTCCATCCAGCCACCTCATTCTCTGTCGTCCCCTTCTTCTTTTGCCCTCGATCGCTCCCAGCGTTAGGCTCTTCTCCAGGGAGTCCTTCCTTCTCATGAGGTGGCCAAAGTATTTGAGTTTCATCTTCAGGATCTGGCCTTCTAAAGAGCAGTCAGGGCTGATCTCCTCTAGGACTGACCGGTTTGTTCGCCTTGCAGTCCAAAGGACTCGCAAGAGTCTTCTCCAGCACCAGAGTTCAAAAGCCTCAATTCTTTGACGCTCGGCCTTCCTTATGGTCCAACTTTCGCAGCCATACATTGCAACTGGGAATACCATAGCCTTGACTAAACACACTTTTGTTGGCAGGGTGATGTCTCTGCTTTTTAGGATGCTGTCTAGATTTGCCATAGCTTTCCTCCCCAGGAGCAAGCGTCTTTTAATTTCTTTGCTGCAGTCCCCATCTGCAGTGATCTTGGAGCCCAGGAAAATAAAATCTGTCACTATCTCCATTTCTTCTCCATCTATTTGCCAGGAATTGAGAGGGCCGGATGCCATGATCTTTGTTTTTTTGATGTTGAGTTTCAAGCCAACTTTTGCACTCTCCTCCTTCACCCGCATCAACAGGCTCTTTAGTTCCTCTTCACTTTCTGCCATTAGAGTGGTATCATCTGCATATCTGAGGTTGTTGATATTTCTCCCTGCAATCTTGATCCCAATTTGTGACTCCTCTAATCCCGCCTTTCTCATGATGTGCTCCGGATACAAGTTAAATAGGCAAGGCGACAGAATACAGCCTTGCCGAACTCCTTTCTCAATTTTGAACCAATCCGTGATTCCATGTTCAGTTCTCACTCTTGCTTCTTGACCTGCATATAAATTTCTCAAGAGACAAATAAGATGCTCTGGTATTCCCATCTCTTTAAGAACTTGCCACAATTTGTTGTGCTCCACACAATCAAAGGCTTTAGCATAGTCAATGAAGCAGAAGTAGATGTTCTTCTGGAACTCCCTAGCTTTTTTCCATGATCCAGCGTATGTTGGCAATTTGATCTCTAGTTCCTCTGCCTCTTCGAAATCCTGCCTGTACTTCTGGAAGTTCTCGGTCCACATATTGCTGGAGCCTAGCTTGTAGGATTTTGAGCATAACTTTGCTAGCATGAGAAATGAGTGCAATGGTGCGGTAGTTTGAACATTCTTTGGCATTGCCCTTCTTTGGGATTGGAATGTAAACTGACCTTTTCCAATCCTGTGGCCATTGTTGAGTTTTCCAAATTTGCTGGCATATTGAGTGTAGCACTGCATCGTCCTTTAAGATTTTGAATAGTTCAACTGGAATGCTGTCACCACCACGAGCTTTATTGTTGCTCAGACTTCCTAAGGCCCATTTGACTTCACATTCCAGGATGTCTGGCTCCAGGTCAGTAACTACCCCATTGTGGTCATCAGGGATGTTAAGCTCGCTTTTGTATAGTTGTTCTGTATAATTTTGTCACCTTTGCTTAATCTCTTCTGCTTCTGTGAGGTCCCTACCATTTTGGTCCCTTATCATACCCATATTTGCATGAAACGTTCTCTTCATATCTCCAATTTTCTTGAAAAGATCTCTGGTCCTCCCCCTTCTATTGTTTTCTTCTATTTGTTTGCACTGTTCATTTAAGAAGGCATTCTTATCTCTTCTAGCTTTTCTCTGGAATTCTGCATTCAATTGGGTGTATCTTTCTCTTTCTCCCTTGCCTTTCATTTCCCTTCTCTCCTCAGCTATTTGTAAAGCTTCCTCAGACAGCCATTTTGATTTCTTGCATTTCTTTTTCTTTGGGATGGTTTTAGTTGCTACCTCTTGTACAATGTCGCGAACCTCCGTCCATAGTTCTTCAGGCACTCTGTCTATCAGATCTAATTCTTTAAATCTATTTGTCACCTCTACTGTATATTCGTCGGGGATATGATTTAGTTCATACCTGAGTGGCCTAGTGCTTTTCCCTACTTTCTTCAATTTAAGCCTAAATTTTGCAACAAGAAGCTCATGATCTGAACCACAATCAGCTCCTGGTCTTGTTTTTATTGCCTGTATAGAACTTTTCCATCTTTGGCTGCAGAGCACATAGTCAATCTGATTTCTGTGTTGACCATCTGGTGATGTCCATGTGTAGAGTCGTCTCTTGGGTTGTTGGAAAAAAGTGTTTGCTATGACCATTGTATTCTCTTGACAAAATTCTACCAGCCTGTGCCCTGCTTCATTTTGTACTCCAAGGCCAAACTTGCCTGTTATCTTTTGGCTTCCTACTTTAGCATTCCAATCCCCCATGATGATAAGCACATCATTTTTTGGCGTTGCTTCTATAAGGTGTTGTAGGGCTTCATAGAACTGATCAATTTCATCCTCTTCAGCAACATTGGCATAGACCTGGATCACTGTGATGTTGAATGGTTTGCCTTGGATTCGAACTGAGATCATTCTGTCATTTTGGGGATTGTATTCCAAGACTGCTTTTCCTACTCTCTTATTGATTATGAAGGCTACTCCATTTCTTCTGCGAGATTCTTGTCCACAGTAGTATACCTGATGGTCATCTGAATTAAATTCACCCATTCCTGTCCATTTTAGTTCACTGATTCCTAAAATGTCAATGTTCAGTCTTCTCATTTCTTGTTTAACCACGTCCAGCTTGCCTTGATTCATGGATCTGACGTTCCAGGTTCCTATGGAATAAAAATCTTTACAGCATCGGACTGTCTTTTCGCCACCAGTTACTTCCACAACTGAACGTCCTTTCGGCTTTGGCCAGCCGCTTCATTCATTCTGGCGCTACTCGTACTAGCCGTCTGCTCATCCCCAGTAGCATATTGGACACCTTCCGACCTGAGGGGCTCATCTTCCGGCATCATATCGTTTTGCCTTTTGGAACTGTCCATAGAGTTTTCATGGCAAAGATACTGGAGTGGTTTGCCATTTCCTTGTCCAGTGGATCACCTTTTGTCAGAGCTCTCAGCTATGACCTGTCCGTCTTGGGTGGCCCTGCACGGCATAGCTCATAACTTCACTGAGCTACGCAAGCCCCCTTGCCACAACAAGGCAGCGATCCTTGAAGGGGGAGATCATTAATAAATACATTAAAAAGTACCGGGCCGAGCACCGAGCCCTGAGGTACCCCGCTATTCACCTCTCTCCAGTCTGATGAAACACCATTGACAACAACTCTTTGAGTGCAGTTCTCTAACCAATGCCCTATCCACCTGACTATCTGAAAATCCAGATTGCAGTTCTTCAACTTATCCATCAGAACATCATGGGGAACCTTGTCAAAAGCTTTACTAAAATCCAAGTAAATGACATCAACTGAATTTCCACGATCCAGCAAACCTGTTACTTGGTCAAAAAAGGAAACCAGGTTGGTCTGGCAAGATCTGTTGGAGACAAATCCCTGCTGACTTCCTTGGATCACCAAATTGTCCTCCAGATGTTTGCAGATCGCTCCCTTTAATATCTGCTCCATTATCTTCCCCACAACAGAGGTCAGACTCACTGGTCTGTAGTTTCCCGGGTCATCCTTCCTCCCTTTTTTGAACATCGGAATAACGTTTGCTCTCTTCCAGTCTTCTGGGACATCTCCAGTCCTTAAAAAGGTTCCGAAGATGATGGACAAGGGCTGTACAAGTTCTCTGGAAAGTTATTTGAGCATTCTCGGGTGCATTATCAAAAGCTTTACTAAAATCCAAGTAAACGACATTGGTGCCACTTTACACTGCTCTATCTAAACGTCAAACACTGGCCTCTGCAATTAGAGCAGTTTCTCAGTGGAACACGTTTCCTCAGGAGGTGGCTGAGTGTCCATCTTTGGAAATTTTTAAACAGAGGCAGGATAGCCATTGGACAAAAAGGCTGATTCTGTGAATGTTCAAGGAGGCGGCAGGTTACAATGGATGAGTGATAGGGCTGTGACTGTCCTGCACAGTGCAGGGGGTTGGACTAGATGACCCAGGAGGTCCCTTTCAACTCTATGATTCTATGATTCTCAAGCTCTAAAGATCTCTCAAACTGGATATTACAATCCTATCTTCAACATAATGAGTACTCATCAGAGAGCAGGGTCAAGTAGGAAAACATTGCCAACTCCTGAACAATATGGATAAAAACCGGCATGTATTTTGCTCTCAATCTGTGTGCATTAGTCAAACACGCTTGGAAATGACTATTCCACTCCTCAGTTTAAAAGGACCCATCCAAACTATTCAAGTCAAATGCAAACAAATGAAAGTCATTTGTGACTTCCCTTCATGTACCCTCTAACCACTGTAGTCTTCTGTCCATTGTTCATTTCTTAGCTCCACAAGATGGTCTGCTGAAGGAGATAAAAACTATTTTCTATTATTACTGTTTAATTTGGGAATTCTGAATTGTGTGTAATACAAAATAATCAGTGCGTCAGTTTAATTGTGTTCTGTTAGGTCATGCCATTTAAATGCTCTCTGGGGCCTTTCAGTTTGGTTAGAAAAGCTGGCAATATTAGAACAAAAACTGTCTTAAAATAATAGCTCTCCCTTTGTCACAGGCTAAGTAAACCGTGTTCTCTGGCTTAACTGAACACATCACCTGTAGAAAATATATGCTGCAAACCTTTTCAGTCTCAGTGCAAATCTTTTCAGATATGCAGCTCTCTGCCACCACATTTGTCAAATTTTAATGCTCTGCTTTCAGTCACATTAAGCACCACCACCTTGCATTTGGAAGGAATAATGTCTAATATGGCCCCATTGCTCAGTAGAATGTCACAAGAGAGAGAAAAAACACTCACTGGCAGAAAGCAGGAGCCTTTTTCATAATACTTCGTACATATGAATCAACGGAATGTGCATAGACAGAAGCACAACAAAATGAGTATGTTGAATTAATTGTCGAAGCCATAGGCCACAACACTAACACCCAAACTAGGCCGTAGCACATAATAGCTTGTCAACAATATAATTGAGCCTACTCCCATTATTTTTATGTGATTTATGCAAAATAATACGCAACAGCAAATATTGGAGCCCTAATCGTAACAGCCATAGTAACAAAAACAGTGAAACTTCACAGCTTATTCAGGGTCATGTCAGAGAGTGTCCCTCTCTGATTTGCAGGCAATTATCATTCTTGCCTGTAGAACAGACACCGGGACGCTTTTGGCCATGCAAGGAAGCAGAATGAGTGGCAGAGTGGGCAAAAATAATGACATATAAAATGTCACTAAGCAGGAAGGTGGAGCCATCTCTTTCCCAAGCATGGACCGGGTATATGTCAAGGCCTCACAGCTAAGGATGGGCTTATGAACTAAAGTTCAAAAATTTTAAAGAATTAAAGTTCATGATGAATTTTGGCTTGTTTGTAGTTTCCATTCTGCTCTATGGGATCAGAATGCTATATATCCAGTCAGCTCAGCTCCTCTCTGTTGGCTGGTAACAATAAAAAAGAGTGTCACAGAGCTTGTTAAAAGCAGAGCAGATTCATTTCTTTCTGCACGTGATTTCCTCTGCTGCTGAGGTTTGTGTGTAGGTAGACGTAGGGCTCTGATTCACCAGCCCTCTCTGCTCACACTGAGCAGTGGGGCTTAGCTACTGGATTCCTTATCTGGGGATCCAGATTTTATACCTCCCACTCATCCTTATTGTATTTTCTGTTTTCTGTTTCTGGGGTTTGGATGTATGTGGACTCAGGACTCTGAGTCACCAAGTCTCCATTTATCTTCAGAGTAGAATTTACCCTGATGCTCTGGACCCAGTTGCAGAGTAGAATAATGCACTTCTCTTGGTGGGTATACAGTACGTGTGTGTATATAAGTCTTAGCTAGGGGGTTTTATGCTTTCAGATGTGAGTCACTTTTGTTGCTCTCCAGTGGCCGCCATGGCTGGGGCCCCCCCTCAGTGTGGCACTACGCACTGCTGCTGGCAGCGCCCCCCAGTGGGCAGTGGGATGTCAGGGGCACCAGCAGGAAAGCAAGTGGACCAGGGCTCAGGCGGCGGCGGTGACGTCCCTCGGCAAAAGACTATCCCCCCCAGGCCTCAGTATAATTGTCAGGCGTTGACCGGTCCCTGGTGATAAAAAGGTTCGGGACCACCATTTTAGAGCTTGTCTTGTCAACTTCTTTTGCTCAGCCCACCACGACTAGCATTAAACTTACAGTGCTAAACTTTTTCCTGGTTTTAAACAAAAAATAAAAATAAAATGATTTTCTAAAACAATGAAGGGGGAGAGCCATGAGGATTCAATGATCTGCTGAAATGGCTGCCCTACCGTTAACTACAGATAGAAGAATCTTCACCTATAATTTCAGAAAACACTCCCTGCACTAAACTGACCAATGAAATCACACCAACCATTAGGGAAAGAGGAGCAGAAACAAAAAATGCAATGGAGCTTTTTTGTTTTGTAATAATGTTGCCTTTAGAGGGAATAAATTGTAGAAATTGTAACAACACCATTCTTTTTATATATATATATATATATATATATATATATATATGAAGCTGCAAATGGAATGTACCCTGATCCCTAAATGGTGCGAAAGCTATGGAGAACCAAAAGAAACAGAAAAAAAAGTCCAAGGGACACCCACTCAGAGAACTGAAAAAATAATCAGGCAGGAATTCACTGGGAAACCACCAGTGCACAAAAGACCCTTGTTGCATACTTTTGGGTTTCAGCCTCAGGACTTTGAGCTACCACATCTACATGCAGTTGCATGCTTTCAGGTTTGACTCTAAGGTGAACACAAGGCTGTGGAGGCAGCTGGGCCTCTTGAATAAAATACAGAGGAGCTTTTATTATAGAAAGATGGCATGTTTAAAAACACACACACAAGAACATACATGAACAGAAGGATTTGAATTGGGAAGCTTTTTGTGTTTTCAGTGAATTAGACATTACAACTTTCAAAAATTTGGCCTTGGCTTAAAATAGTTTGTATGGAAATGTATTGTTCAGACAACAGTTTTTCATTACACAGATGGTTGTGCTTGGAGATAACCTTGAAATGAAATAGGAGAAATGCACACACAGTGAAAATTGACTTTCTATATTGAAGGGAGATATAAGGAAGGAGAAAGAGAGAGGGGAAATCATTGCTACCCATAGCGACTTCTTTTTTCCCCAACATCACAAAAAGTTCATGGCAAATTGCAACCAGCCCTGCTTGTTGCCATACCTGAACAATCTTTTCTGGCTGACAATATACTCAGGTCTTAAAAAATTCTTGATGAGAAAACAGAAAAACATTGTACTGTTGAGCTAGCAGCAATATGGTGTGAACCAATCATTACATGGGCTTCTCATTTGTCTTCACACCCACACTTTCTTCTCCAAATGAGTAATGCTTTACCTAAACTGGTACACAGATATATGTATCTAAATTCCTCACTCTAGCTGGTGCTTTTACCTTTTGATTGAACTGTGACCACCAGCAAATTCATAGCCACAGACCAAAGGGCCCTGCGGGGGGACATAGGCAGATAAGTGATCCCTCAGATAAGCAGGACCCAGGCTGCATATAGCCTTAAAGGTCAAAACCAAAACCTTGAACTTGATCCAGAAGCAAACTTGGTAACCAATGCAGTTGCCGCAGCATTGGCTGGATGTGAGCCTTCTAAGATGTCATGGAGAGGACCTTCGCAGCCGAATTTTGTACCAGTTGCAATTTCCAGGTCATAGCCAAGGGTAGGCCCGCATAGAGAGAATTACGGTTGAAGTGACTGTTGCATGGATCACTGTGGCCAAGCATTCTGTCGACAGGTAGGATGCTAGTAGCCACATTTGGCGCAGATGGAAAAACGCCATTTGGGCTACTCTTGTGATATGAGCCTCCATAGAAAGAGGGACATCAAAGATCCCAGTGGAGCGACAAGAACTTATCTGCAAAATAGCTCACTAAAGCCTCACCGCGCAAGTCCAATTTACTCACATTTTGGCACCCCTTCTCAAGGGCAGTAAGAGATCTTATTACCCTAAACAATTGTGCTGGGCATTGTCCATAGCAAAGAAGTCACGCTTTGCCACTTTCACTGCCATCTCATGTGCCTTCATAAGCGTGCGATGAGATGTCCTTGCTGCCTCATCGCAAGTCTTCCTCCACACTCACTCTAGCTGTCTCACTTCCTTCTTCCTTTCCCAAAGCTCCGGGAGCCTGTTTGAGGTGAGGTCGGAGAGGGCACTGAGGAGCATTGAGGAGTCATCTCGTCAATGGCAGGTGACAGGTGGGAGTGCCAATCCCTCATCATGGCCACTAACAAGACACCTGAGGGCATCGGGTCCCAAAGAGCATTCAGGAATCTTTCAGATTCCATAAGTCTCTGTGGGCAGACTAAAATGTGCCCATCACCCAAATGGGGAAGGGGTGGTATCCTTAGTCAAACCTTCAAGGTATGGTGGTCTGACCATGGAATGACGTTCTTTGTCACCAGACCCACCTCTACAGCTGCAC
Source organism: Paroedura picta (assembly GCF_049243985.1). Lineage (NCBI taxonomy): Eukaryota > Metazoa > Chordata > Lepidosauria > Squamata > Gekkonidae > Paroedura > Paroedura picta. The sequence continues at coordinate 85,699,586 of NC_135374.1, read as the reverse complement.
CAAAGATCAGATTGAGGGTGTGGCTAGCCTGATGGGTGAGACTGGCAATAAACTGTGAGAACCCCAGTGTCACCATGGCCAACAGATCCAGGCCAAGTCCTGTCTACATGCACATTGAAGTCTTCCAAAATTAATTTTTCATTAATGCTTAAAGTTTAGAGGTTTCATTTGAATCTCCTATTTAACCTTTTTATAAATGACCTTGCTCTGTCCCTATCCCCCAATTCTAGCCATAGCCCAAAATTGGTTCTCTTCACATTCCACTGCTTTTACACGCAGATGATGCGGTAGTGCTGTCCCATTCACAAATTGGTTCAATTCCTGGACTTCTGTGAAGTAAACAAACTTGCTCTGAACTTTGAGAAGTCAAAAATTGTGGTTTTGGGAAAGACTAGGAAGCCTTTTAAATGGAATGTAAGAGGTAACAACATTGAACAAGTTAAAAGCTTCAAATACTTGGGAATATTTTTTCACCATAATGCAAATTGGGCTACACAGAGGAAATATGCAATTACATATCCAAAAACTAGTGCCCTGGCAATTACACGTTTCTTCTACACCAGTGGTAACCAGTACGTGCCAGCAGCCCTCAAAGTATTCAATGCGAAACTAAGTGCCCAACTGTTCTATGGCATCCCTGTTTGGATCAACGCTTTTAACCAAGCAATCGAAAGTCTCCAAACTGTCTTCCTTCGTAAAATCCTTGGGACCCCGAACTGTGTCTCTTACGCAGTCCTATGTCTAGAAACCAGCCAAAGACTATTGGAAACCAGAGCATGGTTGTTAACAATCAAGTTCTGGCTTTGCATTCATTTTAGATCTGCCCCCAATAGTCTAATTTCCCTCATGCTATCTGAACATGAGTCATCTACTTGATTAAGACACATTGAGGGAAAAATTAAATCTATAGGGATATCTTTAGACTCCTTGTATCTGATATCTGAAAAAACTGCATTTAATTCAATTAAACACAGACTGTTAGACATAGAACTGCAGGAACTTAGCAGTAAAACTAGAAACATTTGCTCGCCATTGAGCTTGGGGATCTCACCAAGCTCTCAGCCCCTAGCTGTGTACTTCTACCATCTAATCATCCCACAACAGCCTAGAGCATTCATGTTAGCTAGAAAAAATGCTCTACCTTCTGCTGTTCTATATGGGAGATTTCAACAGATCCCGTATTCAGCTAGGTTGTGCCCCTGTGGACAATGCTGTATAGAATCAATTACACACGTTTTCTTCCATTGTCCATTTTATTCTTCGATCTGAGCTAAATTTCTTAACACACTGTTGTGTAAAAGAGAACTGCATTTGGATGAACGTAAGACTCAGTTTCTTTTGACATCCCAGAACCCTGATATAATTGAACCAGTTGCAAAGTTTTTATATCTTGCCATGAGAAATCGTGAATGTATTATGTCTTACCCTAAAGCATGAACGAGAACGTTTCATGCAAAGTTGGGTATGATAAGGGACCAAAATGGTAGAGACCTCACAGAAGCAGAAGTGATTAAACAAAGGTGGCAAAATTATACAGAACAACTATACAAGAGCGAGCTTAACATCCCTGATGACCACAATGGGGTAGTTACTGACCTGGAGCCAGACATCCTGGAATGTGAAGTCAAATGGGCCTTAGGAAGTCTGAGCAACAATAAAGCTAGTGGTGGTGACAGCATTCCAGTTGAACTATTCAAAATCTTAAAGGACGATGCAGTAAAAGTGCTACACTCAATATGCCAGCAAATTTGGAAAACTCAACAATGGCCACAGGATTGGAAAAGGTCAGTTTACATTCCAATCCCAAAGAAGGGCAATGCCAAAGAATGTTCAAACTACCGCACCATTGCACTCATTTCTCATGCTAGCAAAGTTATGCTCAAAATCCTACAAGCTAGGCTCCAGCAATATGTGTACTTCCAGAAGTACAGGCAGGATTTTGAAGAGGCAGAGGAACTAGAGATCAAATTGCCAACATATGCTGGATCATGGAAAAAAGCTAGGGAGTTCCAGAAGAACATCTACTTCTGCTTCATTGACTATGCTAAAGCCTTTGATTGTGTGGAGCACAACAAATTGTGGCAAGTTCTTAAAGAGATGGGAATACCAGAGCATCTTATTTGTCTCTTGAGAAATTTATATGCAGGTCAAGAAGCAAGAGTGAGAACTGAACATGGAATCACGGATTGGTTCAAAATTGAGAAAGGAGTTCGGCAAGGCTGTATTCTGTCGTCTTGCCTATTTAACTTGTATGCGGAGCACATCATGAGAAAGGCGGGATTAGAGGAGTCACAAATTGGGATCAAGATTGCAGGGAGAAATATCAACAACCTCAGATATGCAGATGATACCACTCTAATGGCAGAAAGTGAAGAGGAACTAAAGAGCCTGTTGATGCGGGTGAAGGAGGAGAGTGCAAAAGTTGGCTTGAAACTCAACATCAAAAAAACAAAGATCATGGCATCCGGCCCTCTCAATTCCTGGCAAATAGATGGGGAAGAAATGGAGATAGTGACAGATTTTATTTTCCTGAGCTCCAAGATCACTGCAGATGGGGACTGCAGCAAAGAAATTAAAAGACACTTGCTCCTGGGGAGGAAAGCTATGGCAAATCTAGACAGCATCCTAAAAAGCAGAGACATCACCCTGCCAACAAAAGTGTGTTTAGTCAAGGCTATGGTATTCCCAGTTGCAATGTATGGCTGCGAAAGTTGGACCATAAGGAAGGCTGAGCGTCAAAGAATTGAGGCTTTTGAACTCTGGTGCTGGAGAAGACTCTTGCGAGTCCTTTGGACTGCAAGGCGAACAAACCGGTCAGTCCTAGAGGAGATCAGCCCTGACTGCTCTTTAGAAGGCCAGATCCTGAAGATGAAACTCAAATACTTTGGCCACCTCATGAGAAGGAAGGACTCCCTGGAGAAGAGCCTAATGCTGGGAGCGATCGAGGGCAAAAGAAGAAGGGGATGACAGAGAATGAGGTGGATGGATGGAGTCACTGAAGCAGTAGGTGCAAACTTGAAAGGACTCCAGGGAATGGTAGAGGACAGGAAGGCCTGGAGGATCATTGTCCATGGGGTCACGATGGGTTGGACATGACTTTGCACATAACAACAACAATTAATGATCTAGATGAGGGAGTGGAGGGACTACTCATCAAGTTTGCAGATGACACCAAATTGGGAGGACTGGCAAATACTCCGGAAGATAGAGACAGAGTTCAACAAGATCTGAACACAATAGAAAAATGGGCAAATGAGAACATGATGCAATTTAATAAAGATAAGTGTAAAGTTCTGCATCTGGGTCAGAAAAATGAAAAGCATGCCTACTGGATACGCTTCTAGGTAACACTGTGTTTGAATGAGACCTTGGAGTACTTGTGGATTGTAAACTAAACATGAGCAGGCAGTGTGATGCAGCGGTAAAAAAGGCAAATGCCATTTTGGGCTGTATCAACAGGAGCATCACATCAAAATCACAAGATGTCATAGTCCCATGTATACGGCACTGGTCAGACCACACCTGGGGTACTGTGTGCAGTTCTGGAGGCCTCACTTCACGAAGGTCGTAGATAAAATTGAAAGGGTACAGAGGAGAGTGACGAAGATGATCTGAGGCCAAGGGACCAAGCCCTATGAAGATAGGTTGAGGGACTTGGGAATGTTCAGCCTGGAGAAAAGGAGGTTGAGAGGGGACATGATAGCCCTCTTTAAGTATTTGAAAGGTTGTCACTTGGAGGAGGGCAGGATGCTGTTTCTGTTGGCTGCAGAGGAGATGACATGCTATAATGGGTTTAAACTACAAGTACAACGATATAGGCTAGATATCAGGGGGGGGGAATTCACAGTCAGAGTAGTTCAGCAGTGGAAAAGGTTGCCTAAGGAGGTGGTGAGCTCCCCCTCACTGGCAGTCTTCAAGCAAAGGTTGGATACACACTTTTCTTGGATGCTTTAGGATGCTTAGGGCTGATCCTGCATTGAGCAGGGGGTTGGACTAGATGGCCTGTATGGCCCCTTCCAACTCTATGATTCTATGATTCTATAACCATCACCTCCCATGATCTGGTCACAATACTCCGTTTGATACAGCCCAAAATCCCATTTGCCTTTTTAGCCACCGAGTCACACTGTTGACTCATGTTCAGTGTGTTGTCTACTAAGTCTCTGAGATCCTTTTTACACATGTTACTGCCAAGACAAGTCTCCTCCATCTTATATTGGTGTGTTTGGTTTTCCTACCTAAATGCAGAACTTTACATTTGTCTCTATTGAACTTCATTTTATTCAATTTAGACCAGTTCTTGACCCTTCTCAAGCCACTTCTCGAGAACAGAAGAAGAAGAAGAAGAAGAAAGAAGAAGAAGAAGAAGAAGAAGAAGAAGAAGAAGAAGAAGAAGAAGAGTTGGTTCTTATATGCCGCTTTTCCCTACCCGAAGGAGGCGCAAAGCGGCTTACAGCCGCCTTCCCCTTCCTCTCCCCACAACAGACACCCTGTGGGGTGGATGAGGCTGAGAGAGTCCTGATATTCCTGCTCAGTCAGATCAGCTTTATCAGTGCTGTGGCGAGCCCAAGATCACCCAGCTGGTTGCATGTGGGAGAGCGCAGAATCGAACCTGGCATGTCAGATTAGAAGTCCGCACTCCTAACCACTACACCAAACTGGCTACACCAAACAGCAGAGTTTCAAGAGAGTAGGAACCTCAGTGGGATATAATGTTATAGAGCAGCTATTTTCTCCCTGGGGAACTGAACTCTCTATTTTAGAGATCCATTGTAATTCCAGGAGACCCCGCTTGGGGTTGGCAACCATAGAGGACTTTTATTTTATTTACCTAACCAGAGCTGTACCCTTGTAAGTCAACTAAAGTCAATGAATTTAGAAGGCTGTAAGTCTGGGTAGGATGCTACTGCTATTCCTATGTTTCGATTTAGGATAAATAGCCAGTGTTTCATCAATTGTTGTAAATTAAGAGATCAGCAAGAGCTTTCCCCCAGATTAGAAGTGCTGGCTTTGAAGGAAAACACTTTGCACTCAGTTGAGATTTTGTATCTTCTAAGCAATTCCTTGTCAACAGCAGATTTTTCCACTTATCTTTTTCTTCTGAGCCTTATTCCATACTTCTGGGGGTTTTATGATAAGGGAAATTGTATGCATATATATTAATTTTAAAATAAACAACTACATGCAGTTAGGAAATAAATAAAGGCTCCAGGCTACATTCCTCAATTTAAAAATATTACATTTAAAGGGAAACATGTAGTCAATTTAATATTTTCTCATTTTAAAAAAGATTAAATCATTAACTGTGCAGCAGTTGACTCAATGTACACTTCAGGAGACATTATGATCAGTTGGAAAAAGCACGTTACACTGCAAATATCAAGCATAAAACATATTGCAAATGAATAATATGAAAGTAGATGAAACAGTCAAACCCATCCTTCTAGGAAGATAACAAAGTGAAAGCCAAAGCACAGTGCCTTGGCCTTCTCACAGCCCTAATAGTACTATTCTGATCAAGCAGATGCACTCTTAGACTCAAATGCCTCATAGAGTGTCTGTTGTGGGGAGACAAAGGGAAGGCCATTTTAAGCTGCTTTGAGACTCCTTCAGGTAGTGAAAAACAGGGTATAATACCAACTCTTCTTCTAGAAGAACTGAAAAAATGTGTGCATACTCAAAACAATGTGTGGTGTCTGGGTTGTCAGTTTATAGCAGACAAGTGGCAACCTTAATAGACTGCAGAGTTCCAGTGGCTGCCAGTATTTATTAGTCTCTATCCCTAGATATGAAGATAGCGGAGGAGAAGAGAATTTAGGCACAGCAGCCAAATTCACTGGTATGCATATGAGTTGACACATGTTTCTGGGCAGATTGGGAGTAGGTTGGCCATTGCTCATTTGCATTTCTTAGTTCATCATAAATTGCTCATTACATTATAAAGAGTGCTGTATCTCATGCCTTCCAAAGCACTAGCGGCAATTTGGCTCCAACAAACTAAAAAGATGAGTAAATATAATTTAGTGTTGCAAACGTGGCAACTTTAATCTCAGGCCTTAAGCATGATCATATGCTTTGAAAACAATGACTAATGACATTTCAGATCTCTACAAAATCGGAATATAATTTGCAATTTAAAGGAACCCTTACCACATAAAAATATTACATTTAAAGGAAAATATGTACGTTTTCTCATCTTAAAAAAAAGATTAACTGTCCAACAGTTAACTCAATGTACACATGAGGAGACATTATGAACCACTGGACAAAGTGTGTCACACTGCAAAGGACAAGAATAAAAGGAAAGATGAAGAAACAGTCAAACCCAGACTTGACTTGATAAAACTACGATATTTTTTCAAGGATTCTTGAAAGACTGTCAGAAGTTTGTATTTTCTCAGTTCTGGGAAAGAATGAAGTCAGTGAGTGGGGAATAGCTGTATTGTCCATTGTGTATTTAATGTTTTCAGCAATGTTGTGTTCATTAAAAGCTGGACGGTTGTGCTTCCTCTTTCTCTTTCAGTGCTAAACAGAAAAAAGCAGTAGTCCACAAGTGTGTTTGCCACTAGGGACTGTATCATTTAATTGGAGAACTGCTACACAAAATACGATATAGGAAAGGGGATTTATTTTGACTGCGTGCAGAGGCTCTTGCAAGCCCCAAGAAATTTCTTTGCTTCATAGTTCCTCCCAAGACTTGAGTGAGTCGGATCTAGCCATCGCCTTGATAAGGATTTCAGATTTCCCCTGCTTTCCACTCTTCCCAGCAATCCTTTCCTCAGAAAAAACTGATTCCCAAAGTCACACGACCTGCTTGAAGTGTTAGCCACACAGGTCTTTCTAGCAGCACAGCCTCATCGATGGAAGAAGCAGGAAGGGCAATATTGCACCCTTCCATATTAGTGTTCGACCCCTCCTCATTACCTACACATTGCCTTCATGTTGCTCTGCAATCATATTGCCTGGCTAAAATGTACCAGTGGATGTCAGTTGCATCCAAACTGATCAAATGGCATTGTTTTTATTGTTTATATCTGATTAGTTATTCTTTAGCTCTGCTGCTGAGGAAACCCTTTGGAAACAAGGATTTACCAGAACTCTGTTCTGCACTGATTCAGCTTCCAGTATTGCTTAAAGGAGACACACTTGTCCATGGATTATTTCCCCTGGATTAATTTTGTTTCGAATGAAGAGCTGCTAATATAATCTTAAACCGCTCCGCGGGAGTGGTATAAATAGAGCTGTAAGGGCCCTGGCGTAGTGCCCTGTCCGGGATGAGGAAAGGTAGCCGTTGGCACTTTCCCCCTGGAATGGTAATCCGCTTGGCATTCTGGCCCCAAGGGGCCAATCAGCCCCTTGCCACTGACCTGACCAGTCGGGAGCCATGAAGCGCCTCCCAACCCACCGCCCCATCGCCTTTCACCCAAGCCGCCATTACGCTGCTCACCGCCGCACCAGCCAGCCACTGGGGGCAGCCTGCTGGTGGCAGCAGCGGGTGGAGGCCGCGACGGGAAGATGCCATTCCCAGTCTGGCTGCTCCTGCTGCAATTGTACTCTGCTAAGGCCCTGTGAATCCTTAAACTGGCTCCAGTGCAAATCCTTAAACCACTCATGGCCACACCTAGTCAGCATCCTGTCCTACAGTCTCGAGGTTGTCAAGAAACCACTTGCACTTTAGTTTCATTCAGGTAATGCAATCAGTCTCTTTTCCTGGTACATTCATTGAGGCTGTTATTATGGCAGGCTTCCTCAGCTTTTTCACTGTTGAGAAACCCCGGAAGTGGCATGATCATGCGGAATGTGGCTGAGAAGTATAGCTGTGTATACGCTCACTTAGGGCCCCTCCCCTTTCCACCACCTCCAGGCCCATCATTGGTCATTTTTTGGAAGGGCAGGTCAACATGACCATATATGGTCATATCACCTAATAAATGTTTAACAAATTTAAAAAATGAAAAATTAATTCCCACCCATTCAGGAAACCCTTTCAAGGCTTTTGGGAAACCCCATGGTTTCACGGAACTCTGGTATATGGTATTAGAGTTGCTTGCTGCTTTATTTCTTATTTATTTGAAATCTTTTATTATTGTTTTTCAAAAATGAATTAATTTATCCTCCTAGCAAATGCATTAAGAACGCATCAAAAAGACCAGTAAATAATAAAATACAGGGGGAAAATAACTATCAATGGATCCCAGTTCATCTAAATGCTGAATTTGCAGCCTTTTCTGAACCATGATAAAAAGATTGAGAGGAGGATGTCATGTTATTCTCACTCTAGTCGCAGTTATCCCAATGTATCATAAAAATGGAACTGCAAGCAATGTTTCTTGGCTAGTTCTCAGCTGACTATCTGATTATGTCATATAGAATAACCCTCTGGAGTTTTTCAAAGGCCCAGCTGGCATTCTTATGCCAGCACAGCAACATCAACCCCACAGCTGGCATAAGAAGAAGCCAGTGCCCTTGCTTTATCATACAGCTGATGCAGATGTTACATTTTAAGGCTTTCCTTTTTTAATGCTTTAATTAACATCTACAGTTGGAAACCACAGAAGATCATAGCAGCTCAAGAATTTTGATGTTTTTTTTCTAACTTTGTTATCCACCCCAAACGAAGAGACTACTTACACAGTAATAGTTGACATGGAATAGACAGCTACACTAACTCGTGGTTATGTCATACAAGACCACTGAACCATTAGTTGATTAATGGGTTGGCTTCTTCCATAGTATCCCCTTATTTTTTTGGTTCATAAAAAGTGCAAATTGGAAATTCATGGTTGTAGCAGGATGTTGTAAAGAATAAGCTGTGCCTCATTAGCAAAGCATGGGTTTAAGACACATCTATGTATCTGAAATGGTAATCCTACTGGAGCTGTCTTCACCCCATATTTTCAATGGCAGGTATTCCAGTTTTGGTTTCTTCATTCCAGTTGCCTCTGATGCATCTCAAAATATGTCTTGGGCCAGTCCAATATAATCTGATTAACAGTGAACACCATTTTAAATGTGTTTAACACTTTTGGGTAATCATTTTATGAATGGTACAATTTGCAGACTAAAATTCCTCTTCCCGATTCTTTAAAAAATCCAGCTTTGATTGAGGGCATTTCTTGCACCCTTAAATCTAGTGAAATGCTTACCTTATGTAGTCATTACATGCTTACCTTATGTAGTCATTACATTCCAGCCTTTCCATATGACATTGCCAATATCCAGCATCTGGGCAGTAACCAGCTGGCTGCATCCTCCATTGTAAAGCACTAGTTGGGGAATTGCATAAAGTGGATTCTCCAACCTATTTAGCACTAGCTAAGGGAGAGCAACTAGCAGGCAACCAGCAGAGGGAAGGTATGGAGGCTCAAACGCGCTGAATCACCTGCCTCCCTCTCCCTTGTCCCCGGGGATTTCTTTTTTAAAAGGTCTAACATCCTGGAGCAACAAATAGGTGATGCCAGAAATAAATTCCCCCCCCCCCAAAGTTGTAACACCAAGCATGCCTCTTTAAAGTCCGCCCCTCCCAATCAGGAACAAGATTAATAGGCATTTAAACTGAGAACTATGAATTAAAAAAAAAATTAGCAGATATCGCAGGGCTTTTAAAGATGATTGGCTTGCCTGGCTTGATTGACAGATAGAAGACAGTCACATGTAAAGTGCATTGCTCTCTTCCGCCATTTCCAGCAGCCGATGTGGAAGGTGAAAAGCACGAAAAAGTGGCAGATGAAAGCAAAACAGCAAAAAGTTGAGGAGGGGCTTGGATGTGTGATAACGTTTAGTGCTATGCCACGCAGCTGGCATAATGCTATTTTTTCTGATGTGCAGAAATGCCCTAAGAATTGTGGCAATCACGAAGCTTGTACTCACTATCTATATTGTGATTGTGGTCTTTAGAAAAGGTGTTAGTATTGGCACTGATGTTATTGACATTTCTCCATGGTTCAACACAGCTTTCTCTAGTTTTGGGGTTGGGTGTGACTGGCATTTCTGTTGGCGAAAAAAAGAGATGTTAGTGGGTCTCTTTTGACCCCCCCCAGTCTATGTTGGGGATCATGAGACCTGGATAGGCAAAAGAAGCGTGGGATGGGGGTTGTAGTATGGGGAAGAATAGGATAGGGCTGAGGAAAAAGCTGTCTAGGTCCAGCTATCATCTAGCCCTAATGTATGTATCAATACATGCTGGCATTTGTATGCCTTGTCTACTTTCTAGCAGAGGCCAGTGTTTGATTCTCTGGCTGTACTGTTTTCAACTGCGTGCTTTCACACATCAGCCATTTGACCTTGGCTAAGTCATTCTGTTCCTCATTTTAGACTTCAAAATAATTGGACTAATCATCTGTAATAATTAGAGGAGCCATGAGGCCTAACTAATTATTTGCAAATTGTTTTAGACTTCATCGTAAGCATTTTATTCATCAGCTGCAGGAATTGTGCTATGTAAATGTAACATATAATAAGGACATGTTATGAAAACATGGCAGGAACTTGGCAGTGGAGGCCAGTTCTTTCGGAATGCAACAGATCTGTGCATCTTAGGAACAATGATCAAAATGTAATATTCACATGCATAAAATAAGGATAACTTTTGCACTAATAATAATTTATTTTAAATATCTATAGGCCATGTACTTCAAATATTTACATTATTATTATTATTTGACATTTAGGCTGCCCCTCCATGCATGCAAGCTTGGTCCAAGCTGCTTGGAGCAGCATACAGTACAATGTAATATAACATAATAAAAGTATTTAAAACATTGCAGTTTGAAATTAGCTATTGCTATGCTCTTCCCTTAGGTCCCCTGACAATTTATCAGTTTTCCAGACCTATGGTATTGTTGCAGATCTTGTTATTCAGGGGTTAGGAGAGGAAGGAAGTAAAGATGGAGGGTAGGCTGATAGTTTTTCTTATTTTTATCCAGAACTCAACCATAGGTCTGGTGGAAGAGCACTGTTTTATAGCCCCAGCTACATCAGGGCACAGATCTCCACTGGTAGCTCTTTCCTTCAGGCAGGAGCCAGGGCTGAGAAAGCCTTGGCTCAGGTCAAGGCCAGTTGGATTTCTTTGGGTCAGGGATCACCAGCAGATTTGTCTTTGCCAATTGTAACATTCTCTGGGACCAATGGCCTATTATTAAATAAGGAGAGCAGGAATATATGAACATATTGCTCCCTCAGAACTCTGTGATATAAAGCAACTATTTCATTCACTTCCTGGTAGGACACACCCAAAGGTGCTTGTTAATGGTTCAACATCCTCTTGGAAAAAATTGACAAGTGGAATGCCTCAGGGATCTGTCCTGGCCCTGTGTTATTTGATATATTCATAAATGATTTGGATGAAGGAATAACGGGGATGCTTATTAAATTTGCATATGATACTAAACTGGGAGGGGTAGCAAACACAGTAGAAGACAGAATCAGGATACAGGATGATCTTGACAGGCTGGCAAACTGGGCTAAAATGAATTTCAGTAGTGAAAAATGTAACGTTCTGCATTTAGGAAGGGAAAATCAAATGTATCATTATAGGATGGGAGAGACCTATCTTGGCAGTAGTATGTGCGAAAATGATCTGGGGGGGTCTTAGTAGACCACATGAGTCAGCAGTGTGACTCGGCTAAAAAGGCAAATGGGATTTGGGGCTGTATCAAAAGAAGTAGTGTCCAGATCATGTGAGGTGATGGTACCACTTTACTCTACTCTGGTTAGACCTCACTTTGAATACTGTGTTCTGTTTTGAGCACCGCAACTGAAGAAGGATGTAGACAAACTGGAGCGTGTTCAGAGGAAGGCAATGAAAATGGTTAGGGGCTTGGAGATCAAGATGTATGAGCAAAGATTGAGAGAACTTGCTCTCTTTAGCCAGTAGAGAATAAGATGACTAAGAGGTGATACGATAGCCATCTTCAAGTACTTGAAGGGCTGTCACACAGAGGATGGAGCAGCGTTGTTTTCTGTTGTCCCAGCAGGTAGGAACCAGTGGGATGAAATTAATTTGAAAGAATTTCCGGCTAAACATCATGAAGAAGTTCCTGATAGAGTGGTTCCTCATTAGAACAGGCTTCCTTGGGAGGTGTGGATTGTTCTTCCTTAGAAGTTTTTAAGCAGAGGCTAGATAGCCACCTCACAGAAATGCTGATTCTATGAATTGAAGTGGATTGTACATGGGTGGGCAGAAGAGATTTTTTTGGTACTTGGCTCTTGAGGCCCTTTCTTGCATGCTCAGGGAAATGCTGATTGCCACTTTGGGGTCAGGAATTCTGTTTTTTTTGGGGGGGGCATCATCTGGGCATGGAATTGGGGTCACTGTAGGTGGTCAGGTAGTTGTGAATTTCCTTCATTCTGCAGGGGGTTGGACTAGATGACCCTGGATGTCCTTTCCAACTTTATTATCCTATGAAACATACATGTTTCAGGAATCTGGGAGTATGTGACCATTTCCCCTGTTTTGTAGGATATGTGAAATGCAGCATTTGAATATATTGGGATATTGCTATTTTCCAGATAAACTCTGCATTCTCACAATCTATTCCTTTCTCAAATTGAGGGTCCTGGGTCATTGTCTGTGTTTGTATAGCTGAGTGAAATATTTTTAATGTGGAGTAATTTCTACTTTTAATCAACAGTGCCATTTGTTTTAGAGGATATGTTCAGGACAATGAGCATCATAACCGAAGACCTAGCAAATAATTCATGAAACAGCTTGGAAAGAGATTTGCATATAACTTCATTGAACATTTTGCAGATACATTTATAACTATCTTTTATGCATGGAAAATTCATGAATAGAAAATTTATCAGTGAACATTTTTTTAATAATGTGAATAGCTTGACATCTTTAATTATGTCTGAACATTTGGGGAAAGAGAAAGAAAAGGGCCATCCATGGCAATTTTGCTGAAATATGATAGGAGGTTTAATAACAATATTAAGGAAGCTGTTCAGATTCAAACTCAACTTGAGCCAAAGCATCTGGTACAGCAATGTTCTTTGTATAAGCCAAGAAATATTATGTTTTAATTTGCTTGTCCAGTCAACTGAGACAGCAAGCACCCCATTTTTATTAGATGTTCTAGAAAATAACGGCCATCAATCTTCTCATATATGCGTTGGTCATGCATTTAGAATTCCAGCTGGATGGGTTTTTTGTTTGTTTCCCATTAATGGAAAGTAACAAACAAATCCAAACCACATGGGGTTCCCATCTCTTGTTTTTTGTACCGGCAGAAACACTGAAACATCAATAGACACAGTTCTTTGTAAATTTCAGTCCTTTATATCTGCATAGCTGCTGGGTAAAGTAACTATGATGCTTTAGCTCCATAGTAGTTACTCTGGGGATTTCAGAAAGGCACAGTCACAGTTCCCATCAACCAAAATAGCTATATGGCCACAGAAATACCAACAATAATATATAACAATAATAAAACCCTTTTCATTACTTGCGTTCCTCTGAGCATGTAGGGTTGTCTTGGCCCACTGTTACTGAAATTTAGCCAGTCCTTGTGTGTCTGTAAGTAAGGACAAACTTGCAAGTCTTGTATGACACAAATATTGTTTCTAGCTTTGGGTTGGGAAATAACTGGAGATTTTGGGAGGACAGGGTTGGTGGACAGGGTTGGTGGAGGGGAGGGATCTCAGCAGGGTATAATACCATAGACTCCACTCTCCAAAGCCACAATGTTCTCCAGGGGAACTGAACTTGGTCATGCCACCTGGAACCCTAGACACAAATCAGTGTGTAAGCGAGGCTTTTTTAACAAGGTTTTCGTAAAACCCTGAGGTTTCTTGTCATAAACCTGGAAGGGCTTCCTGAATGGGTGGGAGTTTTTATGTTTCCCTTTTAATAAAACAGTAAGAGGGGTTGGGGTGGGCCAAGTCCGTGATCACAACTCATGGATTCAGCCCTTGCCCCTGGACTGACAATTGGAGAGGCCAATCAGGAGGCGCAAAGCGCCTCTCGATTGGCTTCTCCACTTGTCAGTCTGCCTCTCACAGCTGAATCGGGCGGCACACAAAGCACATCTTCTGTTCTGACCTCGGACTCGCCATTGCCACCGTGCTACCAGTCTCCCATGGGTCAGCCCTACTTTGGCCCCACGGTGCTCACCCGCCTTGGCTGCCCCCCCCATGCCGCCACTCCCTGGGACCGTGACCCCGCCCTCAGCATGGACCCGATATTCTTTGCCGCCACCCCATTCGCCCGCCTCCAGTGCCACTGCCATCATGGCCCCACTTCCTGGCCCCATGTCCCCGCCATCCTCACCGAGCCGCTAGTCGCCCACACCGCACCCTGTCTTCACTGCTGCCGGTCGCCACACGCAGGACTCCACAGGTAGCCGGGGTAGCCGCGCGTTGGTCCCTGCCCTCCACATCGCCTTTCCTTTCCCCTCCAACGACTGCCCCTCTCTGGTGCACGTTCTTGCGCAGGTGCCGGTGCCCGGCACTTGCCAGGGACCGGGGGGGGGGCACGAGCCTGCCCCAGCCCCTTATAGCCCCCTTCTAGTGCCGATTGCACTTCTGCAATGGGCTCTATTTCTTTTCGAGTATATATATAATTTGTTAAACATTTGTCAGTGATGTGTCCATATATATATGCTAAACCTCCAAAATGGCTAATAGACCTGGAGGAGGTGGGAAGAGAAGGGGCCCCAGGTGGATGTGTACACAGTTATGATTCCCAACCATATTCTGTATGATTGTGTTTTCTCAAAGCATGAGGATTGTTTCAGGTGTTTCTCAGTGATAAGCTTTCAACTTCTTTTAGCCTGACTGTTAATAAGTGTTTTACTATTTTAAAATTGTATTTCAAGTATTATTTTCTAGGTCTACGGAAGATGATGCTAGGTAGAACCTCTTTCTGTATGAAGTTCCCTGCTTGCAAGGGATTTGTTTAAAGGTCTAGCAGTGCCTCAGTGATAGGCTCAATCTTACCACATTCATCTGCATATGTTGACCTACAAAAATCCTAACCACTCCTTGATATAATCACCATTTTACCTTAGCTTTATAATGATGATACAATTGTCTCAATTTCTAAAGAAACTGTCTACTCTTCTCTAATTTAGAATGGGTGCCAAGGGGAATGGTACTGAGAAGAGCCATTTGTGGCTCCTAAACTACTGAATGAATTCTACTGCTAAATTGCATCAATATTCTGAGGGGGGAAACACACTCACACCCAAAAGTTTTGCTAGGTAATAGTGCTACAATTGGACTTATATTGACTCTAAAGTGCATCAACTGAAATTAAGGCTACTGTGTTTTGCCTTTGCTGTCAGCCTTCAAAGGAAAACAGGCAATTGATCAAGTATAAATGGGGTCATTTATCAGATAGTTACCTTCATGGACCTTTGATATTAATAGACCCAAGTCATATGTCTTAAAATATAAGGTATAAAATATAAGGTAGTGTGTTGAAGACTTTGTTAGTATCCTTGAAAAAAATAATAATTAAGAAATAAGTTCACAGATGAAGTAAAAACAAAAATGAGGTTTTTATACCTAGGAACTCATTCTGTTATTTGAATAAGGTTTTTGCCATCACCGGCTTGAAAAAAAAATTCCTTGTCTACTAAGTTCATAATATCAGCATTTCTGTCACATGACTATCTAGCCTTTCCTTAAACTCTTCCAAAGAAGGAGAACCCACCACCTCCAGAGGGAAGCCTATTTCACTGAGGAACCACTCTGTCAGGAACTTCTTCTGAATGTTTAGCCGAAAATTCTTTTGAATTAATTTCAACCCATTGGTTCTGGTTCGACCCTCTGGGGCAACAGAAAACATTTCTGCTCCATCCTCTATATCAGTGGACTGTTTCTTCCTAGAAGATTTGGCATTTTTAGTACTTTTTATTATAAAGGCTCCACCTTCTTGCTGCATCTCCCATTTTGGTAGTATCAACTAATGTAGGAGTGATTTATCCGACTTTGGACATGGCCCCTTTACTGCACTACAGAAAGTATGCATCAGGAATGGCATGGGCACAGAAATCAGGTTGTGGGCATTCAAATAAAATGAAATGAACAGATTAAAAAGCTTACATATGATCTCTAGAAGAAAAAGGGAAACAACATATCTGTACTATTGTACTCAGCTCCATCCCTGATGGCTCTGAAGAAGCCACCACTCTTTAGAACATCCTTTACATTGGATTTACTTTAAATGAGTACCCAGCTTGCTGGGGGGTAAAACGGTAATGACTGGGGAAGGGAATGGCAAACCACCCCGTATTGAGTCTGCCAAGAAAACGCTGGAGGGCATCACCCCAAGAGTCAGACATGACTCAGTGCTTGCACAGGGGATACCTTTACCTTTACCTTTTACATTGGATATTCCGTCCAAAGGCTACTTGGCAGTTCCACTATACAATAACTGCATAGGTTATTATGTTACAAGGATGCCCACCCTGGAGTTCACATCAATATTTTAATAATCAGGGCTGCACTTCTCACATGTTCTGAAAGCATTAATGCTGGTGAAGGACGGTCAAAAAAAAGAGAAACTACAGGAGACTAGTCCTCTCTCTTCCAAGCATGCAACACTTCAGCACTTAGTTACGGAGATGGCTCAGACCAGAGTGGCAAAAAGGATTTACCATCTAACATCATAGCTAGAATGCCATACCTAAGGAAGAGGCTAGAGAGGCAAAAAGAAAAAAAAAAAAGGGGGGGGGGAGCTGGATTGTATTTCTTCCACAGAATATCCTCTACTGTTTGTTAGTTGGAGTATCTTCAATTTCAAAATGCTAGCTTTTGTAGCAAGACTGCATGTTTTTGCCTTTTCTTGATGCTTGTCCAGTGTATATTTTGTATAAGTTGCCATTGTGAACACCCATTTGTTTTGCTGGTGTTCTGAACGTACTTCTTCTATGGCATTTATCACCACTTACATGCCCACTTGTATATGCAGCGGCCACAAACAGTGTTGAACATTTGCTAGGTTTAATTGGAGAAGTGTATGAGGAAAGAGAAAATAGCATAAGGATTCATGGTTTTGAGTCAGAGAAGGCGAAACAAAATTGAAATCATGTTTTTCAATTTGAAATAGCAGAGCTGAGAAAGTTGATACTATTCTATTTATGTGCTAACATATGTTCCCCAGGAATTGATACTTTTCAAAGGAAGAAGATTCGTTTTTCCAAGGAACACTAAAGAAGGAAAAGGATTTGTCTCATCCAACTGAAGTCAGTGCATTAATCTGATCAATATTACCAAGACTCTTATAGCCAGATGCACAGATAGTACTTCCTTTGAAGTTACTCTTAAGTTGCTAGAAGAAATTCTCCACCTGTGGTTTCTTACAATACTGTTGTACATTTTGCACTATTTGCACCTTCAAAGGTACAAATAAACAAGATAAGGAAAAGATAAATATTTTAGATATCGCTACACACAGGGCCATTCTGTACCCGTTAAAAGAAAGCATTGACTTACCGAGGCCGCCCGTTGATGGGCGGAGGAACTGGCGCCAGGGAAGAGGCGTGAAGATGTGACATGCTAGCCACATGTCAGGGACAGCTGGCCGCATGGTGCGTGGCGTATTGGCAACGAGGTGGGCTATAAATAGCCCCATATGTGCTAGCCTGGCCTCACTTTGCCTAGGAGAGCTGCTGGCAATGGAAGTATTTCCCACCCGCCTTCCCTTGGTGATGATATATACATGTTATAGATTAAAGTTATGTTAAATGAAGTTAAATGTGCTGCACGAGAATGTTAAAATTGTCACGTGGTCACAGCTGGCGGAACGGCATAGGAAGAGCCTGAGTTTTGGGGGAGTACGGAGTGTACCCGACTCCAAGATTGGGGCCTCCTAAGAGGTGGCTGGGCGTGAACACCTAACCCTTGGGGAAAGGCTTGGGGTTCACGCAGCTGAGTGGCCCGAGGTTGGACCAATGGAGGTGTGCGCCTCCTGGGGTACCTCGGGTGGGGTCACTTCCCAGGCAGGGACCCTAGTGGCTAGGAACCCTTGGTCCCGGCTGGGAAAAGGAAAGGGATTCCCGGATGTGCCTCTAGGGTCAAATATTTAGATTGGGGTTGTGGTCAGCTGACGACAAGGCAGGCTTACCTCTATGCCTTACCAACACTCCAGGTTAATAAAAGCTGTGGCCGGTTTTGCCAATACAAAAGTTGTGTCAAGTGACTTTCCTGGGGCACAGTGATGCCCACCTGCCCGTCAAATGTAGTGAAATGCTTACCTTATGTAGACACCTGGCAAGGCCATGGCTGGGGCTGCTTGCTGGCGGGGGCTCCCACCTCCCAACCTAGGCAGCCCTGCTGAGGCTGCTTGGGTTGGGGGGAGTGCTGGCATGGGCTTCCTCCCTCCCCCCTGGGCCCATAGTCCCAGGCCCTCCCCCTCCCTCACAGATGCCTGTCTTACCATGGGCTCACACTTCTTACATGTGGAAGAAGTTGGAGGGGGATGTGGCCAGGGGCAGGACATCCTGATTGGCCATTTTTTAGATGGACTACCAGTCAGGTAGGCGATGAGTCCCAACTCTTCCCACCACCCCAGTTGGGCTTTATTTATGTTGCAGACATGGGGTGTGGGGTTCCCTATGGACGCAATTTGTATATCAAAAATCTATCTGGATCACTCTCACCATGAATTCTTGTCTTTATTTCTAGCTACATATATGATCATAACCATGTATATTCTGAAATATGCCTCTTTCAATGAAAGTTATTTTCAGGTAACTATGCTTAGAATGTTTTGGAGTTTGGACCCCAAAAAGGAACTGAAATTAAACACATTTCAAGTTTACCTTTATAAAGCACGAAGCAGAATGATCTATAAAATTCATTCCAGTGTAGTATGAATAGCCTACATACCCAAACAGGCTTATCTGTATGTATCAACCTTCCAGATCAGGGCATACATCTACAAGTCAAGGGTAGTTTTGTCTATCCATACCATTCTCCAATACATTTATGGGTAGTTTCCCCACATGTGAATGTTGCTGGTTACTACCTGGAGAGGCTGGACTGATTTTAGATATCCCATTTGCTCTTTTCCAAACAGATGAAGAACCAAACAGGTGACATCAGAACATTCAGGGAGGACAATCTATGCCTATAGTTAAATGAAACACTGTTGATTTCAATGGGATTGTATAACTGTACATACAGTTGTCAGTTTGACCTCATATTATCCCACTAGTTACTTAAACACTGATTGTGTTTTAAGAAGCCATTTTTATCGTTTAGCTTGTGGCTTTTCTTTCCCATATTTAAAGCTTTTATCTACTTATCTTTCCAATCTTTTAAGCTTTATCTACTTAACAGAAGACTAATGGAGACAAACTAATGGGCAATAAAGGTCATATTAGATTTAAAAGAAATAAATGATCAGAAAATCACTATGAGGGGACATATATCTTTCAGAACCAAACATAAATCTGTATGAGCTCAGATAGGAATAGAAATAAATCTTTTGCCAGAGAAAAAAGTCTGAAATTAAGAGAAGCCTCTATTGCATGAATGAGATACGCTTGTATTCTGATTCTTAGTGATTGATTCTGCAGCCATTGGCAAATCACTCTTGTTCTCCAATCTCCTAAATGGAAATAAAGTAGACCCACCAGTCATGAAAAATTGAACAAATGAGGAATGAATGCATCATTATTATCAGTGCTACAGTTAACATTGGCCCTATGCTCACAAGAGGGGAATATGATGGACATCAAGATCAAGATGATGTAAGTTTGCAAGCTTAAAATTTGAGTTTACTCAAATTTGAGTTTACTTCTCTTTGCTGTAAATTAAGCCCACAAATATTTTCACCAATATTTTCACCAATATAATATATGAAAGAATTTGAATTGCAAGAAACTGCATTAAACTCCCAAATCATAAAAAGCAAAGCTATAAATGGACAGATGGCACCTGTTCACATTGATTGAGATGCAAAAGCAAAACAAGAGGCTGGATTCAGCCAACTTTTTAATCTAGAAGATTTTCATATTACCATTCTAGACCAGATGTTGCTGGCCTGATTTAGTAAAGCAATATAAGAACAGGGGTTTCATACAGAGAATTTCCTTCCATTACTGATCTGTCTTTGAAGCATTTATGGTTATTTCAAACAATACTGCTTTTCAGCATGTGATCTTCCTCTGAGTTTTTTAATGTTCTGAGTTGAACACTATAGCATTTTATCAATATAGTGCATTAGTGCTATATTATTAATAGTAACAAATAACAAATAACAAATAACAAATAACAAATAACAAATAACAAATAACAAATAACAAATAACAAATAACAAATAATAATAGTTTAATTTATACACTTCGCCTCACTGTGATATCTCAGGCCATTATACATGGAACAGTAGGGGAAAAGTACATTAAAACATTTGCAACAATATGAAAAAGAAACATAACAATCATGAATGGTCAATGTCAGTCAAAGTATAGGAGTATTGCACAAGTCAGAAGGAAGTGACACCAGCTGGACTGCAGCTTTAGGCTACGGATGTGTGGAGTATTAATGCATTTCCTCACATCATTAAAAATAGTGTTATGCCAGCTGAATGGTGTAATGTTACATATAACGGTGCCTCCCGACCCCTCCATACCTTTTTTGCTGTCCCGCTTAAGGGGGGGTTGAGCTTCATTGACCCTTTATCCACGATGACAGCTACTCTGCGTTGCCACCGTGCTGTTGTGGCGGGGCAGGATGCCCCACTGTGAATGCATGGGGGCGGGGCGTGCAGGGCTGCCTCGGCGTAGCACGAGGGCTGCCTCGGCGTAGCACGCACACACACTTACCTTGCTGGGGGCCAGCAAGGTAAGTGGCAGTGGCAGGGGGGAGGTGTGGAGGGGCTGGGAGGAGTGGGGGATGGCTGGGCCCCCTCCACACGCTTTGGGGGGCAGGGGATGCCCCTGCTGGCTCTGTGGCTCCGTGGAGCCCTGGGCCGTGTGGTGTCTCTACAGGGACACCGTAGGTTGGGGCCGGGTGGGCCGAAAGGCCTGGCGCTGGCAATTATGCATAGCGCCGGCCTTGCAGTATCCAGGAAGCTGTGGAAGTGCCCATGTTTCCATAACACAGGCCTTCCGTGGCCCTGCACCGGGCCATAACTGCACTGGCGGCGGGGGCTTGCATAATCTGGGATTTTCCCCAATGCCCTGCCGCCACCAGCGTGGGCATTTTGGCCTGTGCATAATGGGTCAATGAGATTCTTTTGCTCCTATGGAGTTAAGGCATCTCAGTGGTGCCACTATAGCACTGAAGTACTATATTGGTTTCGCACTATAGAGCTCAACTTAGAATGTTCAAAAAACTCTGTGGAATATTGTGCCATGAAAATGGGCGGGGGAAAGTGGCATTATAGGAAGCACTATGGACATTTTAAACTGTGCACTACAGGTATGCAGAAGTGCAACAAAGGGGTTGAAAAGGAAGAAAGCAGTTTCCTTCAAAAGCAGCTCAACCACATTTTGCTAACCCAACACAAGCAGGTTTTCATGAACAGGTCAATAAATTCTGCTAGCAGCCAGTTACTAAAGTGGGTCTGTCTGAAATGGCAAAAGATCCATTTTCAACCAGTCTCTAAAATGGAATACAAAGGAAGTTTGAAGATGACCTCAGCTTTGGTCAATTTCCCTCCTTACTTAACATCTCCCCTCACATATGCCTTATATCAGGGGTAGTCAAACTGCGGCCCTCCAGATGTCCATGGACTACAATTCCCAGGAGCTCCTGCCAGTATTCGCTGGCAGGGGCTCCTGGGAATTGTAGTCCATGGACATCTGGAGGGCCGCAGTTTGACTACCCCTGCCTTATATCATTCCTAGCATAGACTTTTTTGTTGGTCAGTGGGGACCCTTTGCTCCATTTTTCCACACTGGAAAAACCAGCTGGATCTAACCTCAAATTTTATAGGGCACATTTTTCCATAACTATCTAACTGCAGCTAATTTTATATGTGAGCTGGTGTATGTCATTTAGATGCAGCATATACAATCTATGCATCATGCTTAGGAGCCTGATAAGACTTGATTAATATGGTTCACTGACTCTAAATTATTCTGCCAGTTATGAAAAATGTCTAAGCATCTGTAAAGAACCCACTAGCATAAATTCATGTTACTGAGACTGAGATCTATGTATCAGGATGTTACATTATTAGCTATTAAAAATGTGAATAGAACATACATACAATGAACTGCTGGGCAGGTCTTATAGGAGTCTCAGGGATGCTAATATTTCATCTAAAATATGGCCAGAAGTTTTCATGGCTTAATCCAAACTGAAACAAATAGAACTAGAATTAACTTAAAAAATCAGAACAAAATGCAGTGAAGTATGCATACACTTGAAACCATATACCTAGAACGAAACTTTATTGGACTTAAAGGTGCTTAAAGTCCAAAAAAAGTCTGATAAAAGTGCCAGAAATCTCACAGGAGTAGAAACCTTCTGGAAAAAGGAGGAGGTAGTGAATTGTCATTGTACCTCTAATGGCCACGCTCTCCTGTAGGACATTCTGAAGTTTCTGTAGGGTATGTGTGGAAGTGAAAAGTCAGAAGAAAGAAAGAGGGAAGTGTCCAGAAATCTCATAGGTATGGAGATTTTATCTCCAAAACACAGCTCTGAATTTGCAGCTATGTTGTCACTCTGTTAAAGAAGCCTAGCTCTCAAGCCACTTTATTCACTTTTATTATGTCAATGTTTTGTTCCTTGTTTTCTTTTCACAGCAGGGTACATTGGAGTGTTTAAGAAAGAAATCCTACCCCATAAGCATTTTTTGTTGTTTCTCTTGGCTTCCTTCCTTGACTGAGTACATTGCTAAAATGCAAACCAGGGTACTGGAGGAGAACACGTTAATCTCTCCACTGAAATGTACTGCACCTAGGGAAATAATTCTTAACAGAAGAAAATATGTACATTTCGCCAAGGCATGGAATGTTCCTATACATTCAACCTGACGCTTTCCCAGCAGCTGATGGCTTTCTCATTTCCAGGCTGTTTAATTACAGCACCCCCATTGTGACCATTTGCTCTTAGCCAAGGTGACTGTGAGGCTAGAATTCAGAGGTAAACCTTACAAAGAAATGGGCTACAAATGAACAGTAGCCTAGGGGGGTCTGTGTACACAATAGAATTATTTACATTTGAAGGATCTTAAACACTAAAAAGATTAGGTTGTTTTAGATTTGGTTCAACGATCAAGTGCTCTGTTTTTCTGCCAGAGTGTGATCAGTGAAGTAAATGGCAGAACAGGTTGAATAGCATAAGGAAGGAATGCTGATCACACTCCACCATTCAAAGCAGGATGCAACAAGAAGGATGCAACTTATTAATATATTTCTGTCAAGGCACACCTGACTTATGGCAACCCCATAGAGTTTTCATGGCAAGAGAGGTATTCAGGGGTAGGTTGCCATGCCTGTCTCTGCATTATGACCCTCGTACCCCTTGAAGGTCTTCCATCCAAATATTAGCCAGGGCCAACCCTCTGTAATTTCTGAGATCTGACTAGAGTGAGGTAGCCTAGGCCGTCTTGGCCAGAAAATAATTAATGCCTCAAAAATGAGTAAAACAAGGAAGGAAAATGAAAATCTGGATAAAGAAACATCTTGGACATCACAAGCATAAATTTTTAGAAACTAAACTCTTCCAAGGAAAAAGAGTTCGGATTTCTAGCTACAGGAAGAGAGGAGGAGGTGGTTTCCTTATCTGCATCAAGGAAAACACTTTTCCAAGACAGCTGCAATACTAAGGTGAACAGAATCCACAGATTGAAAGGTGGGATGGGCCACTGCCGCACAGCCACTGCCGCCACAGCGGGCCCCCTTCTCCTGCCCCCTCCGACTGGGTAAACCTGCTGCCATGTGAACTCCTCCCATCCCCCGGCGAAGTCCGGGAAGAGCTGCAATCCCAGCTCACCAGGCAAGGAAGCTGGCGGCCTGAGCGGCTGAGATGGCCCGGAGTGAGTTCCAGGCCAAGCAGCCCATGGACATGCAATGGCACACCACCTGAGACACAGCGGGCGTGCTGGCTGGGCCGAAGGGAAGAGAAACCCCTCCCCCCGCCATCGGAGTCTCAGACGCGGCGGGCACACTTGCTGGGCCGAGGGGAAGGGAAACTCCTCCACCCACCGCTGGAGCCACTTCAACGCGGGATGGAGTGGGACATCAAGTTGCAACTGATTTATGGCAACCCCATAGGATTAACAAAAGGAAGCTGTCACACAATGACAAAACCCCAGGTACCAAAAACATTCCCACTGTGGCCCCCAAGCACCAAGAAAAATACAGAGCATCACTTCCCCAGATATAGTGTTCCATCTACACTATGAGAGCCAGCATGGTGTAGTGGTTAAGAATGATAATTTATAATCTAGTGAGCTGGGCTTGATTCCCTGGTCCTCCTCCACATGCAGCCAGCTGGGTGACTTTGGGCTCACACAGTGCTGATAACACTGTTCTGACTGAGCAGTAATATCACAGCTCTCTTGGCCTCACCTACCTCACAGGGTGTCTGTTGTGGGGAGAGAAAAAGGAAGGTGATTGTCAGCTGCTTTGAGACTCCTTCAGGTAGGGAAAAGTGGCATATAAGAACCAACTCTTCTTCTACATCTAGTATATAATAGTCATTTATGGATCTCTGCTCCATATGTTTATCCAATTTCCTCTTGAAGCTGTCTGTCCTTGTAGTTGCTACCACTTCTTGTAGTTGTGAATTCCACATGTTAATTAGTCTTTGGATGAAGAAGTATTTTTATCTGTTCTAAGCTTATTACTCATTTATTTCATTGAGTGCCCATGAATTCTTGTATTGTGAGAAGGGGGGGAAAGTACAATTTCTACCTTCTTTATCCTATGCATAATTATGTAAACTTCTGCCATATTGCCCCATCTTTTCTCTTTACCTTTCATCATAAGGACAATATTCCATCCCCTCAATCATTTTAATTACCCCTTTCTGCACCTTTTCCAATGCTCTATTTTTGAGTTGTGATGAACAGAACTGTATACAACATGCCAAATGGGACCATGCAATAGAGTTTTACACCATATATTTATACATTATGATAGTGGTTGTTTTGTTTTCAGTCCTCTTCCTAATAATCCCCAGCATAGGATTTGCCATTTTATTGCCATTGTACACTGTCAACATTTTCAGTGAATTACCACAACTCCAAGATCTCTCTCCTGGTCAATTACTGCCAATTCAGACCCCACCAACATATATCTATAGTTAGGATTTTTATTCCAGAGTGCATTACTTTATCCTCGCCTATGTTTAATCTCATTTGTCATGTTGATGTCCATTTGCTTATCCTTGCCCATCCTCTTGAGAGTTGAGACAACTTATTGTCATCTGCTGACTTAGCCAGTTCACTCCCAACTCCAAGTCATTAATGAATAAGTTACAAAGCATGAGACCAAGTCTTGAGCTCTCTGGTACCCCACTGCTTACCACCTTCCACTGCGAAAACTACCCATTTATATTTACTCTCTGTTTCCTTTTAATGAGCTAGTTTTTAATCCACAAGAAGATTTCTCCTCTTATCCCATGACTGTGGAGTTTACTTAGGAGTCTTTGAGGAAGAACTTTTATCAAAATCCTTCTTGATAGCTAGGTAAACAAGAACTACTGGGTCATCCTATCACGTTTGCTCACCGTCTCAAAGAACTCTAAAAGTCAATGAGACAAGATCATCCCTTACTTAATCCATGTTGATTCTTTCTCAATAGCTTTTTTTCATCAATGTACCTACTAATTCTGTCTCTAATAACAGATTCCACCAATTTACTTTACTTTAGACTGACTGGCCTATAATTTTCCAGATCTCCTCTGTAATCTTTTTAAAGATGGGAATTGCATTAGCTACCTTCCAGTCTTCAGGAATGGAGGCAAAGTTTAGTGATACATTGCATATTTTTGTCAGGAGACCCACAAGTTCCCATTTGAGTTATTTCAGAATTCTTGAAAGCCACCTGGGACTGGTGATTTGTCAGTTTTTAATCTGTACATCAATCATAGGACCTTATCTCTTGTCACCTCAATCTAACTGAGGTTTTCAAGGCAAGAGACATTCAGAGGTGGTTTTGTTGTTACTGCCTCTGCAACCCTGATATTCCTTGGTAGTTTCCTATCAAAATAGTGACCAGGGCTGACTCTGCTTAGCTTTTGAGATCTGATGAGAGTTGGCTAGTCTGGGCTATCCAGATCAGGCTACCCATCAAGTAACTTTTTTTCAGCCTT
Source organism: Paroedura picta (assembly GCF_049243985.1). NCBI lineage: Eukaryota > Metazoa > Chordata > Lepidosauria > Squamata > Gekkonidae > Paroedura > Paroedura picta. The sequence continues at coordinate 85,673,363 of NC_135374.1, read as the reverse complement.
TTGACTATGGAGGAGCTCCTGAAATATTTCTTTGGGGTTTGGGGAGCTCCAGAACCAGGCCGGAAGTGATGCCACTGGGCCACACCTTCCTGCCATGCCTGAGGAGGACTCAGCTGGGGAGAGAAAGGAAGCAGTTTGATGAAAGAGTGGGAGTCCAAGCTTTGCCCCTTTCTCAAGTGCAGTAACCACATGAGAATACCACTCCCGAGTCAATGGAAGTGGCCAGTTCCCTGCTTTCATACCAATGCCACAAATAACTTGTGGCCAAGTCTATTAAGGCAGGATATAAGCTCTTAGGGAGCCCTGGTTAGGAATTCCTGCCGTTGACTAACAAAGTTCAGATTCTTCTGGCAAATGAAGGTCCTGTAATAAATTGACTAGATAAGCAATTTAAAATTTGTGCAAGAGGCACATGTTGCGTCTTGCTTCAACTGTTCATCGCAGTTGCTCGGATGACAGAAGTAAAAATAGAGTACAGCTGACAAGCTATGGACTTAGCTAGCTTTCAGAGGAAGCTTTGTGAAATGATGCTGCCATTCCTGATAATTCCATACTAGAAGTGCTTCATCAGTCTCATCCAAAGGACTTTCTAAACAGTCCACTTAACATTTATCAAGGTTGTAAACTTTAATGAGAGGACTGCACAGTTACATACAGTGGTCAAAATACTTTAGGTAGATTTTTTCCAACACTTTCTGTCTATTCTGATCCTTTTCTAAGGACTTCAAAAACAAGCAAATCTGTTATAGAATTCTAATATGTCATCCTAATGGAAGTGTTCCAAAGCTGGCACAGGCTTAGGAGTGACAAAAGTGAATTTGAGGTAGGAAGATGAGTCAGATAAATCAGATACAGATGATGTTGCTTAGAAGACCTTTTAAGAGAAGGGCAAATATAATTGGGACATCTGGAGAGAAGAGTAGCATAAACACGGACTGACCTAGCACATAGGTAGTTCGTATCTCAACTGGCTGATTTACAAATGGACTTTAAAGTTTTAGTTTGCAAAATAGTGTTGCATTCCCTCTATAGGTGTTTGATTCTAACCATCAAAGGGTCATATAATGGTTTTCTCCTGGAAGTTGCTTTTGCTACAGTTTATTTGTGTCAAAGTGCTGACAGTGTTGAGTTTAAACTCTGAGAGCTAGCAGCAATAATGTGACCTTTCATTTTATCAGAGGCATCTTTTAAAGATATCCTTCACTTTTAGTAGCTGACTTTTTATTTTTTAAAAACCCACTCCTCTTCCAAGGGAGGCTTAGTAAGCACTTAAACACTCAGCAGAGCCCTGTCAGCTACACCAACAAAGGATCTCTTGGACTTCACTTTTATTCACTGTGAAAGTAGAAAAATTTATGTTAAATACCTGGAGGGGGCCAAGCCCTTTAGTGTAGTCATTGAGGGTGTCATAGATCCTGGATCCCTCAGAGTCACTACTCCTTCAGCAAGCAGGCAGTGCTCAGACCCATAGGTCTTCAACGTTAGCACACAAGTAACCAAACCTTATCAGATAAACATTCCAAGTACTGCAACAAGGGTTTCAACACTCATTCTAACAGGAGGTAGAAGCTCTATATACCAAATCCATTATGTCAACAGGAACAGGCAGGAACATACAGAAGTTCCATGTGTGCTACAGAGTGGTCTGTTTACACTTAAAACTGAATTTAGAAATCAAAAGCACAATTTGGTGTTAACATTTTATCAAGCCATTGAGATATGATATTTCACACTTCAAGAGGAACTAAGAAAGAAAAGAGAAATGTTCAGGAAATGGAGGGAAGGACAGAACTCTAAAGAAGAGTACCTACAGTTTCTAGGCACTGTAGATCAATCATCAGAAAGGCCAAAGCTGAGAGTGAGCGAAGATTGGCCAGGGAAGCCCATTGTAACAAGAAAAGATTTTTCAGTTATGTGAGGAGCAAACGTAAAGTAAAGGAGGCAATAGGCCCACTGTTGGGTGCGGATGGACAAACTCTAACGGAAGATGCAGAGAAAGCAGAAAGGCTCAGCGCCTATTTTACATCTGTTTTCCCCCACAGGTCAAAGGGTTTAGGCATATCTAGAGATGGCAGTAGCCAAGGGATAGTGTCTGGTTGGCAGGTTGACATGGACAGAGAGGTTGTCGAGAGGCATTTAGCTGCACTGGATGAGTTCAAATCCCCTGGGCCAGATGAAATGCACCTGAGAGTGCTCAAAGAATTTTCCGGAAGAGAGCAAACGTTATTCCGATCTTCAAAAAAGGGAGGAAGGATGACCTGGGAAACTACAGACCAGTGAGTCTGACCTCTGTTGTGGGGAAGATAATGGAGCAGATATTAAAGGGAGCGATCTGCAAACATCTGGAGGACAATTTGGTGATCCAAGGAAGTCAGCATGGATTTGTCTCCAACAGGTCCTGCCAGACCAACCTGGTTTCCTTTTTTGACCAAGTAACAGGTTTGATGGATCGTGGAAATTCGGTTGATGTCGTTTACTTGGATTTTAGTAAAGCTTTTGATAAGGTTCCCCATGATGTTCTGATGGATAAATTGAAGGACTGCAATCTGGATTTTCAGATAGGTGGATAGGGAATTGGTTAGAGAACCGCACTCAAAGAGTTGTTGTCAATGGTGTTTCATCAGACTGGAGGGAGATGAGTAGCAGGGTACCTCGGGGTTTGGTGCTCGGTCCGGTACTTTTTAACATATTTATTAAAGATCTAAATGAGGGGGTGGAGGGACTACTCATCAAGTTTGCAGATGACACCAAATTGGGAGGACTGGCAAATACTCCGGAAGAGTAATGGGCAAATGAGAACATGATGCAATTTAATAAAGATAAGTGTAAAGTTCTGCATCTGGGTCAGAAAAATGAAAAGCATGCCTACTGGATGGGGGATACGCTTCTAGGTAACACTGTGTGTGAACGAGACCTTGGGGTACTTGTGGATTGTAAGCTAAACATGAGCAGGTAGTGTGGTGCAGCGGTAAAAAAGGCAAATGCCATTTTGGGCTGTATCAACAGAGGCATCACATCAAAATCACAAGATGTCATAGTCCCATTGTATACAGCACTGGTCAGACCACACCTGGAGTACTGTGTGTAGTTCTGGAGGCCTTACTTCAAGAAGGACGTAGATAAAATTGAAAGGGTACAGAGGAGAGCGACGAGGATGATCTGGGGCCAAGGGACCAAGCCCTATGAAGATAGGTTGAGGGACTTGGGAATATTCAGCCTGGAGAAAAGGAGGTTGACAGGGGACATGATAGCCCTCTTTAAGTATTTGAAAGGTTGTCACTTGGAGGAGGGCAGGATGCTGTTTCTGTTGGCTGCAGAGGAGAGGACACGCAGTAATGGGTTTAAACTTCAAGTACAACGATATAGGCTAGATATCAGGAAAAGATTTTTCACAGTCAGAGTAGTTCAGCAGTGGAATAGGCTGCCTAAGGAGGTGGTGAGCTCCCCCTCACTGGCAGTCTTCAAACAAAGGTTGTATACACACTTTTCTTGGATGCTTTAGGATGCTTTGGACTGAACCTGCATTGAGCAGGGGGTTGGACTAGATGGCTTGTATGGCCCCTTCCAACTCTATGATTTTGTGGTTCTGTGATATTAGAGTATGTATTTCTTGCTGTTAACACACTGGCAAAATCATATATGAAAACGTTAACTTGTAGAGGCACAAGGATGAATATGTGGATATAGATCAGATACTGAAAAAAAACTGCACATACAGGCGTCTCTTAATTAAGTACTACTCTTTACAGGTTTTCCTAACAATTTGGGATTTGTTATGACTTTTGTTTCAGTTAATTTATCAAGACAGACACTTATTCATCAGCATCATAGATATGATTCATTCAGAACAATGGATGCCATTAAAATTCAAATAAATGCAGTCCAGAAGTGTGGAAAGTTAGTTTCATAAATGTTATATTGATGTTATAGGTAAAGGTATCCCCTGTACAAGCACCAGGTCATGTCTGACCCTTGGGATGACGCCCTCTAGCAGATTCAATACGGGGTGGTTTGCCAGTGCCTTCCCCAGTCATTACCATTTAACCCCCAGCAAGCTGGGTACTCATTTTACCGACCTCAGAAGGATGGAAGGCTGAGTCAACCTTGAGCCGGCTGTTGGGATTGAACTCCCAGCCTCATGGGCAGCCAGCTTCAGACAGCATTTCTGCTGCCTTACCACCCTGCGCCACAAGAGGCTCTTGATTGATGTTATAGTGGCTGTTTTAATAGTACAGTCCTAACTCTATAAAGAAAATTATGCCTCAGGCCACAAAACTGAGAAGCATATGTTGTACTTGAATTGACAATATATATAATATACATAATAAAAATTAAATATTTGCTATTAATTTTATCTGATTTGGCTGTAATGACTGATGGTAGGAAAATTGAATTTGAGTGTTATTTGGTGAAAATCCATTGTTCATAAAATTAAGATATGAGAATTCAAAATTCCTATTTTATTAATTGATGCGAAGGAAAATTATGAGTACATGCATATTCAATTAAGTAAACCTTCTCTGAAGACTACCATCTCTAAGGTTATCTTAGTTATCTGTTTATTCTGGGGATCCCAGAAATGAGACCGATGGAATAAGGGGGAAAGATACATTTCCAGCAGATACTGATGAACCAGTGGTCCATCTGGGCCAGCATCCTGTCTCATACTAGTTGTTCTGGAGGGCCAAGAACATGGCATGGTGGCCAGGATCTTTCCGTGATATTCAGGTGATTTGTGCCCCTGAATGTGAAGGTTCCCCTCAGTCATCATGACTGGAAGCCACTGGAGGATCTGATCTGTCCTCCATCGATCTCTCTAATCCCCTTTTAAAGCTGCTTATTCCATCACTACATTCTCTGGCAGTGAATTCCACATTTTAATCACTCTCTTTTGTCTGTCCTGAATATAATGCCCATCAGCTTCCTTGGATGCCTTCAATGATACCAAGTAGGCTTTCTTCTTGGTGTTGTGCTATTGCAATTTTTTTAATTAAACAATTTTGTTTTAAGATCAGTAATTTTCTTTCTTTCTCTTTTTAAAAGAAATCCTAAGATCAAAACCACCTTAGCTTTTGGCATAAAAATCAACAGTGTTGATGGTAGATTCCACTAAAATTACATTAGTGGTGGAATAAATCTGTTTTACCTGCCCTGAGAAATGAAGACAGGTCCTGCAAGGGTGTGAGTCTTTCTCTCTCTCTTTCTCTCTCTTCTTTCTCTCTCTCTCAGGGTGTGAGTCTCATCAGAGAAAGCATTCCACCAAGTTTGGGGCCCATGATGAAAAAGGCCCTTGTCCTTGTCCTACTCAAACAGGTGAATCAAGGACTTGACATCACCAATGCTTCACATAAGGCAGAACGAAGACACCTGGGGGGTATCATAATGGGAGAAGTGATCCTTTAGGCATGACAATCCCAGTCTGTTTAAGGCTCTAAATATTAATACCAGCACCTTGAATATATCACAGAAACCAACTGGAATCAGTGCAGTTGCTACAAAATGGGTGGGATATGCATGAGTCTCAGTGAATCTATCAACAGCCTGGCAGCCGCATTTTGAACAACCTGAAGTTTTGCCCTGCACAGTGCGAATTGCACTAATCTAATTTGGAAATGATCATCACATGAATTATTATGGTGAGATCAGACTCAGAAAACTTAGGGGGCAGCTGATGGGTCTGGTGGAGATGGGGGGACTGTTTCTCCACCAAGGATATCAAGGTAAATTTGTCCAAGGTAAATGAAGCATCCAGCCAGACCCCCCAAACTCTTCATAGATTCCACAGGAATAAGTGAATAAGTTCAGCCTTATCCCATTTCCACAGATAATGAGTTAGAAATAATCTTGTCTAAATATTGAGGGACTTCATCAATTTAAGAATCCTAGGCTTTTCTGATCACAATGGCTATTGGGAAAACCCTGAGAATCTCACTTCTTACTTAGATCTTGGCAAAACATTCCCCACCATTTATTTGTATTTTGGCAAGCATAAGTCAAGTTAGACTTTTATGTGGATGCATACAGACCACAAAAACACCAAATTCAGACAAGGAAATTTTAAAATTTAATGGTATAAATAGTCATAGATTACCAAATGGAAAGCATAAAGCTGAATATTAAATTGTCTAACAGCTGCTGGGCAAAGGGAAAATAGGATGAGCAATAAACATTCTTCTCATCTAAGTCTAAAATTTACCCTCTCCCCCATTATTGGCATTCTGTTTCAGGACATGTTTAGCCACCTTCTTTCCCAGCTCTTCTTTTCATTCATGTACACAAAACGTTTCATTCGTGTTCTAAAACTTCTACTCAAAAGTCAAGGCTTTTCAATTTCAATTTTCTCTGAAGTACTCTTTAATACTGCTAGTCTGCTTGCACCCTGCCTAATTAAATGCAGGTCCAGGCGATACCAGAACAATTCTTTGTTCTGTTGACAACTCCCATCGATATATGAATTGGCACCCTGAGAACTATCTGGGTTTTGGTGCCCTAGGCCAGCTGGCCTGGGCATGTTACCCCAGCCAGCCAAGGTGCACCCTGACCCATGGCCCTGGCAGGCCTCAAGCCACTTATTGGTCAGCAGACCTGGTTGGGGGCACCCCAAGCTTTTTGTCTGAGTGTGCAAGCCCTCAGCCATTCTCTAGCCAGGGTATGCCTCAAGTTGAAGTGAGCACCCCCTGAGCCACTGAGCAGTCTGGCATCCTGGGTGGTGCCAGTGTGGCTGGGGAATACAGGGCTTCCTACTTTGGGTGCCCCTGCCCCCACCCGCTGGCACCCTAGACAATTACTTGGGGCAGACTAGTGGGCCGACCAGAAAGGCCTTGATGTGCAACCTTTTGTTTAGTTGTCAGGGTAATTTTAGTTTAGCTTTTGAGAATTAAGTAAGTAAAATTGAAGCATTTATCATCATCCAAAGTTGCTTTTTTTTCACTGATACCATGGGGAAAAAACACTACATTTTTTTCAGTGCCATATGAAGAGGGCAGATGTTGCAAAGTTAGAAATTTCATATTGACTTGTAGCTTATGCTCTGTGAGGTTCTAGAATCCCTTTCCTGGAAGTGTTTTGATTTTAAAATACCCAATGCATTAAATTTAGTAGCCTGGGTTTAAGCTTTTATTTATATTTTAAAAGAAGGATTTAGGCCCCTAAGGATTCCCTTATGATTCCCAGGCCTCTGGTCCTCCCACCACTCCCTGGGGCAGTGTTGTACTGCTTATCCTAATGGGGATGTCATACTGCTCAGTTCATCAGGAACAAATGGATGTTGCAGCTCATATAAGAAGTACTCCTATTACCATTCCTGTCCTGTAGACCGACTTCCTGAAATGTCTGCCTTTCTAGTATCACAAAATGTAAAAGTAATGAGAACTCAATTTTGAATCCAATCAGTTTTCCTGATAGAAAGTTTGATGAGATATTGATTGAGTGGCCCTCATCCAATCCCACCATATGGCATTTGAGTTTTATAATCCCGGAATGGACTACCACAAATATCATGCATTCTGTCATCTGAAAAATGATACTTTTCAGCTCTACATTGCTTCTTGGAAGAGGGTGATTTTCCTCTCTCTTCGGTATCAAATGGAAAGCATCTCTCAAATGGAGCTTCTAGACTTCATTCTGTATCAGTATTTTGGAGGCTGACTTCAAGGAGCAAATAAACCCGAGGCTATTACATTTCCTGTTTCAATAGTTTTACTCCCAATTTGCACCATGGGGCCCATCTTAATTTTTTACCAAACATGTTTGTCAGTTTCTCCCTTACTCCTTGTGTCTCTCTCTCTTTTTTCTGTCAGCCTTCACATCTTTTTCTTTAAAAAGTGCCAACACCACAATGGCTCCACTGCTCTTATCACATTAGGTCAGGGCATGGCCCAAGTGAGGATGTCAGCTGAAGATGAATGTTCTCTGTGCTGAGTGCTACAGAATAGGAAAATGAATAGAATATATTTTGTGGTAGATTTGGGTTTTTTGTTCTTTCAACTGTTTTCTTGAACTTTGGATACTAGTAAATTTCTTGGTTAACATGACATATAAAGCAAAATCATCATCATCATCATCATGGATCTACTTCTAAGTAAGTTCTGTGGTTTGTTTGTAACTGGAGTAGAGATAGAAAATTATTGAGAAGTTACTGGAGATTTTGCTGGAGCCTGGGGATGGCGTTGAGGAGGGTGCACAAGCTGGAAGGTGGAACAAACTCCACCTTCCAAAGCAGCCATTTTCTCTGGGAGAACTAGAGATCAGTTGTAATTTCAGGAGAACTACAGGTCTCACCTGGAGTAAGTTTACCTGGGAGAGTGGAGAGAACTTCAGTGCAAGTAATAAAATGCTTTATATTATAAACTTAATTTAATAACTTTACTGCCTCAGAGATGAAATTCTTGAATGATACATTTTCATTTTTACTTAATTTATGTCGTAGGAGAAAGGGAGATGAGTTTAATGCTTTTAAAAAAATAATATCTTCTGTTTATCTAACTTTTGTACCTCACTGATCTTTCAGTTTGGTTCCTACATATACGGCCATCACTTGATTTATCTGCATAATTCTTGTGCATGTGAGAACGGGTGGATGAAAATTGTTGAGGTCCACTGTGGTTGAGGTGAAAGTCCTATCTGTGTTCTTGTTTCTGCAGGACCCATTATGCACGGGGGTTTTAGCGCACATTCGGGGTGGAATGGCGGCGACTAAAATAACGGATAACGCACGGAGCCGGCTGCAACCGGCCGCAGCTTCGGTGCATGCCGCCGAAAAAGCCGCGTCAGTGAAACGCGGAAGAAAGCGCAGCTTCCGGGTGAGCGGGGCGCAACCAGAAGCGGCGCCCGGATCGGCGCGTGCATAATCGGTTACTCTGGGTTTTGCCGCCGTCGCGCCCCGCCCCGTGCATAACCGGTATGCGTCGCGTCTTCCCCCTCTGCGTTTTCCACATGACCCGAAATCGCCGTTTCGGCGGCCGTGCATAATGGGCCCAGTGGACAATTCACACATACAATTCATACATACAACCAGCAGGGATGAGTAGAAATAATGCAATAGGTAAGACCTTAGCATGACCCAAAGGTATCCTAGGCCATGCTAAACCCACCTCTTGTCTAATTCTGCAGTGTGCCTGCTGCTTGGGAGCTGGTCTTGGGTCCCTTCTGAATATCCTTTCACTCCATCCCAAAGCTGTAGATTCAGCATTGCTCCTGCTTGTTCCACCAGCAAATCTGTGAGCCTTTGTTCACATTTTTAGCCAGTGTTCAACAGAACATTAACCATTCTCAGGAAATGTACTATTCCATGGAACCTTCTCAGAACAGGTCTGCGGAAAAAAAGTTGTAAAATGTACATATATTTATAATATTCTGCAGAAAGTTGCAAAATGTACATATATAATATTCTACATACAAGTATTTTTGTTACACATGCAAGTCTTAGCTGAGCAAATACATGTGTAGAATAGTAATTTGAAGACAAACTCAAACCCAATGCAAGTTAGGAGACCTTATTTTTTGTAAAGTGCAATTTGTTTGTGCCATAACATTTAAAAACCAACCAGCCAGGAAGGCCAAAGTATTACATTTTTGATCTCTTCATTTTTCTCTCCATGATGTTCAAAACATGAAGAATAAACAGGTAGTTCTCTGAAGCAAGAAAATCCTTGAAAGCTGATTTCATATGAGTACAGATTTGTATCCCTTTTCAAGTGTTAAGAAGTACATGTTTTATGAAAAGGCTTTAAAACTATTATAGACAATAGAAAATCCATTGATGTGGAAAGCAGCAGCAGGAAATTGAATATGTCATGGATTGTAATGGAGTGAAGTTCAGACAGTCACTTTGGGTAATAGAATGCCATAAATGTGTTAGCATAGAAAACATTCTGCCTGAGACTATGCTGCTCTCTTAAAAACAGAAATTTGAAAAATCTGTTCACAGGGTTGCTTTTAGTTAATACTCTTCATAGGTGGAAGAATAGATTAACTCAAAGTTTGTCATTTAGAACTCATTGAGATTTTGCCTTGGAACAGTTAAAATCAAAATAAAATGTTTATAACTGTAAGCCAAAACACTTTTCTAAAGAAATGGGAGTCAAAGCAAAACCTAGGATGTTTTTAAAAAGCCAAACATGTTTTTATCTGTTTCCTAAAATTGACCATAAACTGATATTTACTTAGTAAATATCAGTGTATGTTTTTTAGGGAGGAGACTTCTACAAATGGGATTACCCCCCCCCCCGAGCACCGAAAAAAAGTTATTTTACCTGGTAGCGACCCACCTTACTTCTGAAGGTAATAGTATACAAAGAATGACCTCTTAGGGAGGCTTTAACTGACAGTCAGTGAAGGAAGCAGAGTCCTCTAAGGCCGATTCCGCATGGGTGGAAAAGACCGGGATGGTACTCATATGGAAGTAGGTCTAATCCCTGGTTCCACATGACATCACTGGTAGCCCACCCCCTCTCGGGCTTGGTGCAAATCGGACTCTCATTTGCCCCACACAAAGCGAACACGGAAGAATCCACTTTCCCTTTTTCATTGCAGGGGCCAATGGAGCCTACCCTGGCGAATGCTGGGAGGGATCAAAAAATGCCCCAATCAGCTTTATGGTGCTTCATGGTGCCGTGGGGCTAAGAGTTTTTTTTTTCCTCAGGAAAGTAAGATTATGTTCTCATGCAATCCCACTTTCCTGAAAAAAAAGCAACCCGCCGCCCCCCTGCATGGTGAAACCTTTCTGCCATGGCTGCATCCCCTGCAGGGACACAATTTAGTAGTGGACTGGGTTTGCTGCTGAAATGTGTCCCCAGTGGGGACGCAGAAACCAGCAGAGCATGCTGCTCTGCCGTAATGCACCGGTGGCAGCATGGAGCGGCGCTGCTAGTGTGGAGCGCCCTTAGTGTCCTTCTTGTACTATTTATTTCAAAACAGTTTCATTTCCCGATCTACGGTCCTTCTAGCTTTCTTTCCGTTTTTAGATAGTTTCTCACATAAGAATGTGAAAAGGACTGCCTTGTAGTTATAGTTGCAACACTATCATTCCACCAATTCATAGGCTAGAGGTGTAGTCCTTACAAAACAATTCCAATTTGAGAAAGCCATGGTGAGTCCAGTTTGATTCCCTGCTCCTCCATGTGCAGCCAGCTGGGTGGCAATGGGCCAATCATGGTCCTGTTAGAACTGTTCTCACAGAACAGTTCTGTCAGAGCTCTCTCAGCCCCACCTACCTCACAGGGTGTCTGTTGTGGGAAGAGGAAGGGAAAGCGATTATCAGCTGCTTCAAGAGTCCTTTGGGTAATAAAAAGCATGGTATAAAAACCAGCTCTTCATCTTCTCCTTCTCACCAGTGCCAGTGTCATGACTGAGACACACAGCAGACAGGCAGAGGTAGTCATAATCCCATTCTAAAGTTCAGATATCAGTTAAAACACACGCACAGCTTCAAACCCAAGGGAAAATCCAAAAGAAGAGTTCTAGAGCACAGGACAGGGTCTGAGTCCAGGGAGTCAGCCAGTAATCCATGCTGCATGGTCAGGAACTACCAGACCCATTGCTTCCACATAGCTGATTTATACCTCAGGCTAAACACCTGCCAGCCACTTCAGATCTGCTTCTGTAAGCACTCATTCTCACAGCTAATGTGTAGTCTATTTTATGCCCTTAAAGGCAATCTGTATCTACCTCTAATGCCGTGGTGGTTGCATTAGAGTTTGCTGGCTCTCTCTTGCCAACTCAGGGCTGGTGGGACTGGGGGCCATCATCCTGTCACCTGGCTGTGGATCTATGTCTGGCTCCTCAGAGACTGCCTCCTGCTTCAGCATCTCTGCTATTGGCTGTGGGACTGGTTCAGGCCTGCTGGCTGACTCTTCCTCAGAGGATTCTTGTAGCCATATCCTGGCTGTTCCATGACAACTACCTGGTATAGCACTGCTGTCAAAAGAGAAAATGGCTACAACGTGTGGATTAGCTGTGGACTTTCAGTGGCAGGATTGTGCGGTATGAGAAAGGAGCTGGTTCTTAACAGGTGTGCTTGTGATAAAAGGATCCCCCTTGACACTCCTCCCAAAGCTATGCCAAATATTGTAGGACCCATGTGAACAATAAACCATGTGGGATGGGACTACAGCAAGGAATCAAGCAAGACTATGTTTCTAGTTGAAAAGTCCACCGAATTATTACTTTACAATGAAGTGCTCTAAAGCAGGGGTAGTCAACCTGTGGTCCTCCAAACGCTGGCAGGGGCTCATGGGAATTGTAGTCCATGCACATCTGGAGGACCACAGGTTGATTACCCCTATTCGAAAGTCCTAGCTGAGACCTTGTTCCTTTTTGATCTGTTGTAGTCATATTTATTCTGCTATACGAACTCTCAAAGGAAATACATTTTTTTTCTTTATGGTTCCTTCATGCCAAGGATGGGCAGTGTGTTCCTGCTGTTACTAAGTGAAAAACAGGGTATACAAACCAACTCTTCATCAGCACACAGGTCTGTGCAACGCACGTATAATCTACTTCTGCAGTGGTAATTCCCTCCTCTTTGATCCTCCCCCCAATGTAAGCCTTCTTACACCTTCTGGACATGGCCACCCTTTTATGTTAGGCAGGCTGAATGTCCTGCCAGCCACAGACCTCAGGGGCACTTCACCAGAACTTCAGATCCTGACCACTAGTGCTGCTGTTAATGTGAAGTCACAGAAACCCCTCATCTTATTTTAGACTGCAGCATCTTGGAAACCAAGTAGATTTGGGGGGGGGGGTATAAGTTTTCAAGAGTCAAAACTCCCTCTGCCAGATATAAGATACATCTGATGAAGGCAGCTTTGACTTTCAAAAGCTTATAGCCTGAAAATCTTGTGGATCTTTAAGATGCTGCCGGACTTGGCTCTAGCTGTTCTCCTGCAGATGAATACAACTACCCTCTAAATCTATCCTCTTATGCCATGATTGATGGATGCTATTTAGAGATCTTTGAATATCAGCTACCTGTCAAATGCCACATGATCCTTATTTATTTGTTTGTTTGTGTGTTTATTTCTGGCAGATTGGAAAATGATGTGTTCCAGGGGTGGTCAAACTGCAGCCCTCCAGATGCCCATGGACTACAATTCCCATGAGCCCCTGCCAGCAAATTCTGGCAGCGAATAGGAATTGTAGTCCATGGACATCTGGAGGGCCGCAGTTTGACCACCCTGAATTGTGTTCTGTTTCCCAAAGTGTTTTTTCTATGGCATTATAGAGGTGGTCTGTTTGTTTTCCTGTGAAAAGTAAGGGTGTAAATGTGTGTGCTTCACTTACAGATTTTATACTCCATGTGAGTGGTCAGTGGTCCATCAAGAGTTTTTCAGTGCACAAAAGTTATGGGTTAAAAAAACACATTTATAAATATTTTATTAAAAATCATTAACTCTGCACAGTGAGTGTTAAGTTTCTGGATTAAAGTTTAAAGTGATGGCTAGTAAATTAGCCATTTGGTCCTTTAGGCAGTACACACTTTTATCTTAAACTTAATTTGGCTTTTTACGACACTGAAATCAATTTTTGTATGACACATCTCAATGCTGAATTAATTTGACTCCAGGCCTAATTGTGCTGGGGGCGGTGGTGGTGGGGAACAATACATTGCTTTGCTGATTGCAGGAGCTGCAGAGACAGGATGATATATCATCTTCATAAACTTTAGTGGACCAAATTAGTTCTGTTTCACCAACAACGTCCACTGAGACTTTTACAAACAATAACTGAAACTAATACATGTCACCAGCATCTCTTTCTGAAAGGCCTGGGGATTTTACCTGTTATTAATAGTGCATTTGCAAAGACTGGAGAACAACATGCAAGTGAATTATTTTTATATTCATTAGTGTACAAAAAGGACACATCCTTACAGAATTCAGATTTTCCTTACTTTGTTCATAAGTGAGATCAATGCATCCTGATTACAGTACAGCCAAAATTAAGCCTTCTCTCTTTACGTGCAAGACAGCTGATCATATGTTTAGCTTTCCCATTGCAATCAGACAAACATGAAACAAAATAATAGACACTCTTTCTTGGGCTCCATATAGAATTGAGCTCAGTAAATAGAGATGACCGTTTCCACATGGAGGGGTAAAATGTGAGTGGTTTCCTGCTTGCAAACATGGGATGGTAAACCTCGTGTTTGCAGCCCTTCTCCCAGTAGACCCCTCCCGTATTTTCCTTCTGCCCGTATTTGCCTCCTGACAAGGCTGCAAGGGAAAGCAAAAAGAATTTCTTCGATCTCAGCAAGGTAGCAATCACAGCACAGCAGTTCTCTTGTGGACTGAAACTTTATTTTTTGCCCCAGCTCCAAAAGTATTATTGTTTTTAAAGGCACTTCCACATTGCTATGCGGTAATGCTACAACACAAATGCATCTTTAATAAAAATGAACACTGTCGTATTGCTATGATGAAATGCCAGAATGGTACAGCATTCCCTTTTGGGATTCATGTCCTTTTGGACTTCATTTTTGTCTGGGTGTATTTCTGAGGTCCTGAACATGGTCCCTAGACTCCAAAAATCATTTTGTGTAAATATTTGGTTTAAAAATTAAGTGCTCAGACCCCTGTATAATTGGCTGCTGTATAATTGGGAGAAGGCTGCCCCCCTCTTTTTCCCATCTCATTTCCCATCTCCAGAAAACACAAACAGGGCTGTTTTTGCCTGTCTGAGTTGTGGGAAAGCTGGAGATGGTCCCTAGAGCTCAAAAAGTAATTTTGTGTAAAAGGTTGGCTTAAAAACAAAGTGCTCAGAACCCATATGATCGGGAGAATGCTGCTTGATCACCTGCACCCCCTCCTTCCCAGCTCATTCCCCACCTCCATAACTGGAAAATAACTCATTTTCTTCCACAATCCAGGTTTGAAATTCACCGTGAGCTCCATCTCCCCCCACACACAATGGCCCTGATCTAGAGCTGCTAACATCCAGGTATGGTCTGGAGATCTCCTGGGATTACAACTGAGTTCCAGAAGAAAATGGCAGCCTTGTAGTAGAATTCCAGAATATGATGTCTTCCGTTATCTCTAAATTATAAGGAAAGAACTATTATTATCACTCCTGTTTTTTCCCCTGTTAAATAATGTAGAATTCCCTTTTGTTTGTTCTTTATACCATAACATCTGCTTGGTTACTTTTTGCTCAGAATTGGAAAAAGAACTGCCATGTTGTTTGGGTTTTATTGTATTTGCTGGGGTTTTTACTGGGGTTTTTATTGGATATCTGTAACCCACCATGAGCCAGCTCGGGAGTGGTTGGTTAAAAATTGAATAAATAAATAAATAACAATCCTGTGGAAAGAAGACTGGTTAGAGAAATCAGTAGAATGCATTTCTCTATGTAAACTAACTTGTCTACTACATGGCCAAATGGCTGATAAAAAGGTAAAGGTAAAGGTATCCCCTGTGCAAGCACCGAGTCATGTCTGACCCTTGGGGTGACGCCCTCCAGCATTTTCATGGCAGACTCAGTATGGGGTGGTTTGCCAGTGCCTTTCCCAGTCATTACCGTTTAACCCCCAGCAAGCTGGGTACTCATTTTACCGACCTCGGAAGGATGGAAGGCTGAGTCAACCTTGACCCGGCTGTTGGGATCGAACTCCCAACCTCATGGGCAGCCAGCTTCAGACAGCCTGTCTGCTGCCTTACCACTCTGCGCCACAAGAGGCTCTTAAATGGCTGATATAATTGATAAATTTAGAAAATGGACTGCTTTTCTGTCTAGAATGAGAAATTAATTTTGGGCGTATAATAGCTTTGTTGCTTGTATTTCCAGATTTTGTTTGTATTAGTTTTATTTATATTTTTCAATTAAAAATGGCCACTTTGGAAGGTGGGCTCCATGGTCTTATACCCCATTGAAGTCCCTCCCCATCCAAATCCTTCTTCCTTAAGGCTTCATCCCCCAAATCTCCAGGTATTTCCCAATCCAAAACTGGCAACCTACCTTGATCGAAAACAAATATCATAACAAAACAAATCACTTGGATTTCTGTTACTGTGACCAGAATAATAATTGTTACCTGGGAATAAAACTCTTTGTATTAAAAAAAGATAAATCTCTCTCAAGCAGTACTGAACTGCAAAAATACTTGAAAAATATTTCTACTAACCCAGAACAAAACAAAACAGAAAAGAAAAGAAAAGGAAGGGAGAGGGGGAGCAGAATGCCTTCCCCTCAGAATTAAAAAAAAAAAACCCTGCAGCCAGCTTTCTTCCCACACACTTTAATAATTCAGTAACATACAAAAAGATGCAAAGAGAGCTGTGGGAATCACGGAATTATATTTTAAACCTCTCTGCAAGAAGAATAGGATAACTACAGGCCTTGTGTCTTTCACAAGAATAAAATTAAAGGCTTAGTGGATCATACCAGGAGTATCTCGAGCTCAGCCTCTTACTTTCTGAGCCAAATGCTTCTGGGGACAGCTACCAAAAATTGACAATTCAAGGGTACATTGCTCTTGAAAATGGAAGTTCTATTTTGTCACAATAACTCATGGTCACGCACAGATGTTAAAATTGTCTAATTTCCTTATAAAGTCATCAAAATCCGTGGATGTCACCTTGTGACATTGAATAATCACTAGATCACTAGATTATATTACATGTGGTCTAATTAAGTCATTGAATAATCACTAGATTATTCAATGACTTAATTAGACCACATATGATATAAGCTGAAACTATTCCACATTCTTTAATACAGAATAAAGCACAATGCATTACTTTAATAAATTCTTGGGAAATACTATTTTAAGTGTGACTGTTTCTACATGAAGAATTTGACCCTGACAGCCTCTAGTTGCTAGAGGGTTTTAGTGCTACTTCCACATAACATCTTCAGCAACCCGAGGCTGTCCTTGGGCCACTGTGAGTTTTGGCTAGATTTGCCTTGCAGTGACTGTTTATGCACTGAGAACTTCAGTGTCCCAGCTCCCGTGCAGGAGCACAAATCGGGACCGGATGAGGCATACCAGGCCAAATGCTCCCCTGCATGGGTGCAGGAAGAGGTGGGGCAACCTGCCACGAATAAAACTCCAGCCTGCAGCCCAGCATGAAACCTCCAGTGCGTAAATGGTCAATGAGGGAAATCACAGAAAAAGGATTTGCCACTCCTTATCCTGCTTCACATCGGGGAACAACCAGGGACAAGCCCGTCTGGAGGGAGAAATGCACGATGGTCTTGCTAGCAATATCCTGTCCCTGAAAAAACCATTTAAGTAAGAATGTATAACTTGAGGATATTTGAAATCTCCATACATATGTACTAACATTATGCTTCCGTTCTGGAAGCCACTACCTAATAATCACTTTTATGTAAAGGTGAGGTTTTACTGACTGATTCAACAGAACAATGTAAATGTATGGAGGATGACAGAAAAATAACCTCCCTTCATTAATTTGACAGGCAGGTGGGCATCCCTGGCCTAATAAAGATGCTCACACTTGATATTAAGTTGGTGTAACCAGGCCATAGCTTTTTATTATTAAACTAACTGGAAGGGCCATTTCGCACGGCTTCAAAGTAGCAGGATGGTTGCAAATTGGAAACGCTACAAATTTGCCATAACCCACGACATCGTACACAATCTGCAACAGTCCTGCAACCGACCCGCAAAAAGCGCTTCGTTGTAGCGCTTCTAGGGGAATCCAGAAAAGTGGATTCACCCTCCGGATAGCGATACACTCCTGCAACCAATCTGCAACAGTAGCGCCACAGACTTGTGCGTTACCATTGTTGCGGTTTCTTCAAAGTCCCTCCTCCCGAGCCTTTCCTCCTAACTTCCGGCGAACTGTCCGCCATCTTTTTTCTCCGAGCGAGCGGGGATCTACGAGGCAACGAGACAGCGACTGGCTTTCAAGCACGATCACTTTCTGAAATTCTGCCCGGACACCACAATAGTTTTCCAAAAGCACAGTGGCACACACCGTCACGTTCCAAACATTTGCCCAAAGCTTATAACCCCGTCTACCTTAGGCCAGTACTAGCGGAGTCAACGTACGGGGATCATTTTTAAAAACTTTCCTCTGAGCGTGCCAACGAACGTTCGCCGCTCGCAGTCTCCTGTTTAGATTACTGGGGTTCAATAGATATGATTCGAGGTGATTTCATGAGGGGCGGTTTATGTGTAGTGGGTCTTTGTGTGGTTCCGGGTGCGTGGTTGTGCTTGGGTGCGGACAACCCCTTCCATCGGCGGCTAGACCTCCGGCAAGCGGAGTCGCCATCCGCCGTTCATTTTAAAAAACTGTCCGCTGAGCGTGCCAACGAACGTTCGCCAGTTACATGTCATTGATTTATGCTTTGGTTGGTGAATATTATTGGGGAACTGTCGCGTACCACTGCAATTGCTCTCGGTTTTACACCGGCATGCGTTTTTGTAATGGCGGACATCTCACTAAAATGGCTCCCGCTGCATGTTCAAAGTGCTCTTCCCGCGTGTGGACGAATCAGCGCATGCGAGAAGTCAAACAAAAGGCGCTGATCTGGCCATTAGGAGCAGATCCTGTTCCCGCGCGAGGAGTTTTGAACGTGACATGTGACCTAATGTGGCCAATGCGCGTGTCCCCTACTGCCCTCTACCAATCAGGAGCCGGCTAGTCCCTTTGTCTTTGTGTGCGGGAAGGTATATGATCCGTTGCACCCTGCACCTCGCACCACCATTTTGCTCAGCTACTAGCGAAAGCACCATGGAATCCTCTTCTCAAGCCTCGTCCGTCCCTGCAACCGGCCATGGCCCAACTTGGAGGGACGCGGAGATCAGGGACCTGATCGCGATTTTCTCGGAGGAGAAAATCCAGGACGCCTTCCAGTCCTCTCACAGGAATAGGGAGGTCTTCGAGCAAGTGGCCATAAAGATGCGTGCCCTGGGCCACAACAGGACCGGCCTTGAATGCCGGTCGAAGACCAAAACGATGCGGGCGGAGTACATGAGAGCCGTGAACCATAACAAGGGTTCCGGCAACGAAAAGGTGACCTGCCCCTACTTCGAGGAGCAGCGCCCGCTGTACGGAGACGGGGAAGGAGCCGGCAGGCCGAAGCGCGTCGGGAGGAGCCTTAAGGTGGTTCGGAAGCCGGCAGCCCCGGTCGAGGAACCACCCGCTGAGGAGGATCCCGGCGAGGGCACCTCGTCCAGCTTTCGGCCTCCACCCCCCGTCCAGCAACGACCAGCGGAATTGGTCACGGTGGACCTGATGGCCATCGCTCCTGGGGAGCCGGAGGAGGTTCCTGAGCAAACGCCCCTTGCCTCCGGTAAGTAATTTTCTTTTTATTTTATATTTTATTGTTTTTATATTGAGCAAATGTGTGTTCTGACGTTTGGGGATCGTTTTCTCGTGTGTTCGTTGCTACGCATAATATGATAGGATGTTTGTGGATTGCTTTGGGTGGCTTTTTAAAACGGTTGTGTTTAACCAACAACCCAAACAGTTTTGCAGCATGCCTCAGCCATAGGCCTTCTGCAGCGCTCTAGCCACTACTTTGGGACCTTGATGTGTGGTTCAGGTTGTGTGCTTGCTCCTTTTTCACTATTGTATGCCTTGTGTTCGTTGCAACGCATGCTATGCTTGGATGTTTGTGGATTGCTTTGGGTGGCTTTTTAAAACGGTTGTGTTTAAACAACAACCCAAACAGTTTTGCTGCATGCCTCAGCCATAGGCCTTCTGCAGTGCTCTAGCCACTTCTTTGGGAGCTTGCTGTGTGGTTCAGGTTGTATGCTTGCTCCTTTTTCACTATTTTCTGCTCTTGTCCACAGAGACACAGATGCCTGGGACGGTGGTCCTCGAGTCCCCTGCAGCAGTAGCAGAGGACAGTGATTCTGGGGCGTCCACAAATGTTGGTAAGTATCAGTTGCAATAAGGGGGGGGGGGTTTAACTGCTTTGTGCTTTTCTGTTTGTGCAGGGCAGCAGCACTGCCAAGAGACAGAAGATAGTCCCTCAACGTTGCTGCTTTAGGGTTTGAAGCTAGCTTTGCCACACTTTGGTCCTAAATCATGTTCTTTTTTCCCTTTTTTCAGATTTTATACCCGGGACACAGGAGGAGGAGGAGCGTGGGGTGGCTGGACCTCCTGCCCTGCGCAGGAGGATACAGATACAAGATGGTGAGCGTGCATGAACTGTTCCTTTCGAGCCATGGCTGCAGGGCAATGTCTGTGTGCAATAACTGTGTGCTTCCTTTTCATTTTTGTGCTCCCCTGGCATTGTTCTGAGTCTTGGTTTAACATGTAACCAAGAAAGGCCACCATGGGCAAACAAACAATAACCATGTGCTCCCCTGGCATTGTTCTGAGTCTTGGTTTAACAATATGTAACCAAGAAAGGCCACCTTGTGCACCAGGGTGGGTTTTGACTGTCTCGTTGTTACTAACAGTTCTGTTTCTCTTTTTTTGCCAACAGAGGTCCTTTCTGAAGACGACGAGCCAGCTGGCTCACCACCCAGGGGCGCTCTCCCGACTGAGGAGAGGCTGGCCAGGGAACGCGGCAGGCTGCGGCGCGTCTCCGTCCTGACTAGTGTGGGAGAAAGGATCCTGGAGCACTGCCAGGAGGAGTCCAGGCGTGCCGCTGCTGCAGACCAGGCGATGCTCTCCCTCGTGGCCCAGGAGGGCAAAAAATTCCGTGCCATCCTTAGAGACTCGAACAACTCACTACGCGAAAGTGTGGAGGAAGTTCGAATGATAAGGAGGCTGATGGAGAGGGTGGTCGCGGTTATGGAGGCGGCCCCCCCTCCTCAGATTACAGTGCACGTCCCCCCCCCAACCCACACCCCCCCCACCACCTCCAGCACCCACCCCACCCCCCCCACCACCTCCAGCACCCACCCCACCCACCCCCTCTCAGAATGCCGCGACCCAAACGAGAAGGAGGACTGTTCTCGGGAAGAGAGTCGTTAAACCCGCGGACAAGTTCTCCCCCTCCTAGTTTGGGCCATTTTGTCTGTTTATCTGTGTTTGCTGTTGTCTGTTCAATAAAGTTTATGTTTTTGACTCTGTCTCTGTGTACCCTCTCTAGTGATTGTGCCTATTCTGGCACCGTTGTGTGGGTTGGAGGTTGGAGGGTGTTTTAAAGGTTAAAGGTGTTTTAGGAGTTTGGGGTGAAAGGTGTGCGAGTGTAAGGAGTCACACTGGAGTCTTTTTCAGGAAATTTACAACAACATTTTATTTTCAGAAACAGTTCAACAGGGGAAAAAAACAAGGGAATGTAACTTGGACCCCCCCACCACCACCCCCACCCTCCAAGAAAGCCAACTTTTTTTTAACAAATTCAAATATTTAACAGGGATAGAAAAATGGGCAAAGTAACTGGGAACCCCCCCAACACCCCCCACCCCAAAACACAAAAAGAAAACAAAACTTAGGTCCCACCGCTCCCCTCCCCAGCCCCTTCCAGCTCCCTCACTCTCCTGCACAACCGTCCCATGGTCCCCCGCACTTTGCGGCGGAAGAGGTCTTCGTCCTCCTTCTTCTTAACTGTGTGGGGAGGGAGAAAAAGTACACATTAGTGCCAGACATATTTTCCAATTTTTTTAGTTTACATTCATACACTTTTTGGTGGCCTTAGCCACAGTGTGAGAAGAGTTGGGCAGTGGGGAACATAACCTACGTTCTTCCGCCTCCCTCTGCTGCCTTTGCTGCTCTAACTCCCCTTTCAGGTCTGCCACTTCAGCCTCTAGGGCAGTCACCCTGGCCTCCATGGCACGCAGCCTTGCCTCCATAGTTTCTGCTATAGAAATCAAACAAAGAATTTAATAGCACTTCAAATAGAAGCATCACAGCAGGCTCCCATATTGCTCCATGGGGGAACACACACATGGGTCTCCCGCACAGACATAAAACTCTCACCTGCAGCCTGTCCCGAGGTGGAAGGTCCCTCTTCCTCCCCCTCCTCAAGCTCAGGTGCTTTTGCCATCTTGGATGGTGATTGTGTGGCTGGGCAAAGAAAAAGAGAAATCCTAATTAAAAGCACACAAACCAGAGATGAAACACAGCTGGTAGACACACCACAGTTAGAGTCAAAGCGCATAACCAAAGTGGTTCTACACAGTACTGGCGGGCTAAGTCAGAGGGGGTTGACAGCATCTAAGTACTTTCTCGAATTTCATTGGGGACAGTAGGGGAAAGAGGCAGCTAGTCATGCCATGCATGTTTAAGGGCAAAACACAACGAGGGCAGCACTTACCCATATGCCTCCTCATTTCCAGGGGGGGCTTCCCAGCCTTCTCCCATATTTTCACCATCTGGTCGTGGAAGACCGTCCTCCCGCTTGGCTGCGGGACCCCCCCCCCCACTGTTCCAGACTGTTGAGGAAGTCCAGCTTCACTCGCTTAAATTTTGTCTGGACCTGCTCCCAGGTCCGGACATAGCCCCTCTCCCTCAGCTTCGATGCCAACACCAGGTAAGCACCCTTGGTGTGGCAGTGGGTGCTGGCCATAAGGCGGCCAACACTTTTCGATTGGAGCACCAGCTCCAGAAGTGCCTCAGCCTCGGCGCGCTGCCAGAAGGAGCCCTTCCGTGGCTTCGGCATCTTCGGAATGACGGTTAGGGAACGAACGTACGTTGCTCCGATCGACCACCCCTATTTTAAATGTATCAAAGCTGCCCACCAATAAAATTATTCCTTGGAACATAAGTGGATTGATCCTCCGGTTTGACAGGGGTCGCCAATACTTCCTGGCTACCCGCCTCCCCGAACTTTCCCCGTTCAGCGCTTCCGTATTGTGTGTGTCAATTTCAGTGGGGAGTTAGCATTTAGGGCTGTCAAAGTGCTTTTGGACCAGAGAATCCCCGTTTTTTTGCTGGCAAAGTACACAAACCGCACAAGACAAGGTTAAACAAAGAACACAAAACTTTATTCAACAACAGAGTGGGAAAAACAGTTAAACACGCCTCCTGTTTCTGTAGATGTGGGTGGCTATGGCGTCCCGAACCTTGCACCCCTCAGCATAGATCCTTTTTCTCCTTGCTTCAGGGATGTCTTGAGTGTCCTCAAGGACCACAGGATCAGGTTCATCCACAGGGAAGGGGATGTTATGTCCCTTGTCCTCGCATATGTTGTGCAAAATGACACACGCGATGATCAGCGGAGTCACATTGTCTATATGCACATGGAGTCGGGACATCAGGCAACGGAACCGGGACTTCAGACGTCCAAAGGCACGCTCCACTACATTCCTTGCCCGGGAGTGACTGAGGTTGTAGTGGCTCTGCACGTCTGTCCTTGGCCGCTTGTAGGGAGTCATGAGCCAGCGTCGTAATGGGTAGGCTCCGTCACCGAGCACCAACGCCGGCACACGCACGCCCTCAATGGTGGCGGTGGGGTTTCCTGGAACAAAGACCCCTTCGTCCATGGCTTTCCTGAGGTTGGATTCCCTGAAAACAAGGGCATCATGCCTCCTGCCACTCCACCCCACCTCGGCATCGATAAACCGGCCGGAGAAGTCCACAGTTCCTTGCAGGAGAACAGAACAAAAGTCCTTCCTGTTACCGTACTCCTTTATGCTTCCCCCGGGGGCACGGATAGGGATGTGGCTTCCATCGACGGCCGCAAAACAATGCGGGAATCCAAGCCTGGCAAACCCGTCCATACTCTGGAATAAGGGAAAGAAAAGAATATAAGCCATGGCATGTCAGCGTGGGGTGTATCGCGTCTTCGTTGCTGACCTGTCAAACAAGAAAAAAAATTTAAAGGGCAAAGGGGATCGAATGACACTCACCGCTCCAAGCCGGTCTCCGAGGCACACGACTTTGCTGAACAATTCCGCCTCCATGGCGAGGCAGAACTCCTTAAGGATATCGCCAACCGTAGTGACTCCGAGTCCGAATTGCTGGGCTACTGTCCGGAAGTACTGAGGGGTTGCCAAGTACCACAATGCGACCGCCACCCTTTTTTCCACTGGCACGGGGCGCCGCATGCCAGTGACTTGCCTCTCCATGCGTCCACGTAGAGCCTCCACGAGTTCAAAAAATGTCCCCCTAGACATTCTAAAGTTGGCAATCCAGTGGTCATCATCCCAGCGAGCCCACACAAAATTTTCCCACCAGTCAGAGGATCTTTCGTCCGCCCAGAACCGGGGGGGGAACCGGACCTCTGCCAGAGCTTGCCAGTGCCTCTTTGCCGCCATGGTTGCCCGTTGAGAACGTCTTGTGCTGCTGGTCATCGCTCTGGCAATACGTTCTCGGTATTCCTCTGAAGCAGCCCTCCTATGCTGCACAGTGGTGCGGATACGCTGGACCAACGCAATCATCCGAGCCAACAATTGAACAATAATCCTCTCCATTTCAACGTTAACCTGTTCTGCGGGCAGTAGGCTACGCAAACAAAGAGAGGCCGACCGCGTGTCTGCCCAGGTGCATATAAGCAGGTAACCTGTGGGCGTGTACTGTGGGCGGGGATTAACCTTTCAAACATATCAATGCATCAACCTCTGGTTCATAGAAAACAATAGAAAACACGTTCCAAGGGCGCCAATGATTTGACGATAACGCGTTGCTACGGGTTTCCCAGGGTTTTTTTTAAAAAAAGGGGACCCCGACAAGTCCGGCTTTAGGGTCGAGGTCAAAGGTGTGCCCGCAGTTTGATTGACGGGCACGGGAGGCCAGAAGCGCTAAAAAGGGACCTCCTTTGTAGCGAAAAGACGGAGAACCGGAAGCCTGTGGGTTACGAAAGTGACGAGAAGTGAAAGTGCTAAATTCCGCAAAAACCGCAGCTGTGCGTTACGGGCACAGCTAGTTACATTTCGCTAGTTGAAGTAGCGATTTCGCTAACAGCAACCAAATAGCAACTTTGAGCTCTGTGCGAAATGGCCCGAAGTGTTGGATTAGCATAGAAGGGAGTCCTGTGGCAGTGGTCAGCTGACCATGCTCCCCCTTTAACTGATCCTAGTGGCTCACCAAGGAAATATCCCCCCCCCCCATCTCACAGCTGGGAGCATGAGTTCCTTTGCCACCAGGATCCCTCTATGGGAAATGTACCCATATAACGTACACTGTCATCGGTCCACCTTGATCCACCTGGCTGTATAAGCTCCATGCCATCCCCAAGGGTTGGGCCTGCTCATACCCAGCCTCCTCTTAGGAGGCCCCAAATTTGGGAGTCCGGGATGCAGGCCGGACCTCCCTCCAAAAACACAGGCTCCCCCTATGCCATCCCGCTAGCTGCAACAAACCCTCCAATAAGTATATAACCAGTCAGTAATGAACCCACATAACATTATAACCAAGAAACAAAGCTTGTATAGGAATATACTCCAGGGTGGGTAGGCTGGGCCAGCACATGTGGCACTATGTAAGCCCGGTCTTCGCTCCACCTCCTAGCCTGACACATATGCATCAGGCTGCCCCCGATGTGTGTGCTGCACATCCCTCCTTCAGCCTGCACTGCTGCCCATCAGTTGGCAGCTCTGGTAAGTCTGGCCTTTAATTTGTTTGCACTGGGGAAGCTATTTGTATATGTATCCTAAGATTACAGTTATCTCAAAGCATCTCATTCTTTCTGATCCTTTTCTTCCAAAATTGCCAGTTGTACGGTCTTTCAGTCCATCCCTAAGGCACATGGATACGGATTTTGGTCTTAATACTGATCAGATGCTACACCTTTAGTAGATGTCCTGCTAGCTGCTTCTGGTCCAACGGGCGATCTTGTTCTGTATGTGAATTAAAGATTTAAAATTACAAATACTGCAGAGGAGAGATGGATTGCAGGCTGCCAATGACACTTTTATGTATGGCATCTCAGATAAAATTAAATAGTTTGAGGAAGGTGGTAGAGCAAGTTTTCATGTGCTTCTGTTTTTTAAAAAAAATGAGTTCAAGTCTTCCATCTAATTATTCCCTCTGGCCTTTTTGTGTTCACCATTTTTTAAAGTTGTACCTGGTGTATAAACTGTTTTCTTCAATATTTTTATAACTGGGGAAGTAAGAAAATAGCATCCTTCCACCCTGAGATAGATATTACAATGTAATGCCCATAAACCACATGTGGCTACCCGACAGGAACTCAATAAACCTATTTCTTCTATTTTCTGGCTGCTCGATATTGTAAAGCGTAGGTTTTATAAGGACTTGGCAAGGTTTAATGCAGGACAGTTGTATTGCATTTTGCTAGGCAGGTAGCAAATTGTAAAGGCCAGTGCCTAGGTAACCTTTGGTAGACAGTTTCTTCTACATTAGTGATATAATTCTGATTTGCGTTTTTAAAGGGCTAAGTTTTCTTTCTGTTTCCACATTAAAATCTGCCTTTCCAAATGCCTCTGACTTACTATGCATTTTGGAAACTCCTGGTTATAGTGATTTTATTGGTCAAGTCAAAATCTAATTCAGGGCTGCTCAATGGAGAAATGCATGCATTTAGGTTATTTTCTATGGCTGCTCCTTTCCTCATCAACAACCTCCATCCCCCCTTCCTCCTTCTCCATCATGAAATATCAGCCTTTTTTTGTTTTAAAAAAAGTGGGTTATGTAACAACACTGTTTCTAGCAATAAGAAAGCAGTGGCAGTTTTCCGCATTGCACTGTAATAATGTTGTAACACGTTAATCCACTTTAAAACAAAGCACTTCCAGTATATTTGGGAGGAAAGGTGATTGAGGGCACAGAATGGTGGAATTAAGGGGCCCAATGAAACAAAAGGCAAGCAGGTACCATTTTGGGAAGGGGAAGAGAGCAAAGCATCCTGGAAGGCTGCCTCCATCACACTCAGACAGCATAGTGTGAATTTCAGCCTGGGAAATGAGGGGAAGAAAGCCCAAATGTGGAAAGCCTTGTTGACTCTTAGCATCCAAAAGCAGTCCAAAGCAAGGCTAAAATGAGGTATGTCTCCTAATGCGGAATAGCTGTGACTCTAGTGTCAGAATACATCTAACAGAGAAAACTCCTGAATGAGGGATCAAGTCCTATCATGTTTGGTGTAGTCTAGTGATCTCCAGTGTGATATCCATGGACACCATGACATGTGTTGATGTTCTTTTTAGTTAGTATTGACCTCTTTCCAAAATTAAAGGGCAAACTGGATTTTCTACTACTTAATTGGATAACAAAGTGCTTCAAAAGAGTACAGAAGGCACCACCTTTGGGACTGCTGTGGAAAGAACTGCCACTCTCATATAGCAGTAGAGTTGGTATGGAACCTTCCAACATTTTGTGATTGGACTTAACCTCCATAGCATCCATTTTATTATTGGTCACACTTCAATCACAGCACTTTGTTGTGGTGCCCATTGTCTGGTATCAAAATTCAAAAAGTGCCTGCAGGCTGGAGACTTTTGCTCATTGGACCATGAAGCAGAACTGTGTATACTGTTAAGATAGGGGGGAAGATAACAGACACAGTGGCACCTGGCTTCACTCTGTCAACCAAGACACAGAGTAGCCAGCAAGAAGAACCACTGGTGGCACCTGTCTTTGGCCTGCCACTCCTGGCATGATACAACTCACATGAAGGAACACAGTAGTAGCCTGCATTGACCTGTGCCTCCCAATCTGCCCAGGGGAAATATAGCAAAACATGGACAACAGTTATTGGATAGAGAACCTCAATTTTCCTGGCAGTTTTCCACACTTCTCTTTAACCCCACGGTGATGATCTCACCTCTTAAGAGGAATAGGGTGTGAAGTTCTGCAGAATTTCAGAATTTCACACTGAAGATGCTCATAGGCAGGCAATGTCTTTCCAAACCTTCCTGATCTTCCGGTAGGGTAGTGTTGTGTTCTGTGAAGAAGAAGAAGAAGAAGAAGAAGAAGAAGAAGAAGAAGAAGAAGAAGAAGAAGAAGAAGAAGAAGAAGAAGGGGGAGAGGGAGAGGGAGAGGGAGAGGGAGAGGGAGGAGGAGGAGTCAACAATGAAGACAACAACAACAACGATAGACACCCTGTGCTGGCTGCATGTGGGGGAGTGCAGAATTGATCCCGGCACACCAGATTAGAAGTCTGCACTCCTAACCACTACACCAAGCTGTGGCATTTCTCCCAGGAAAGGCAAAGGTCAAGTTCTGAGTAGAAACTTGGATTTCTTTTCCAGAAGACTTCTAATGGTTACACAAGCCTTTTTGTTGTTGAAGCTACAGATAGGCAAAAGCTTCGGATGCATATAGGAACAAAACATCTCTCCCTCTCCCCCACCATTTGTGCACATATCTCAGGATCACACAGAACAGTGGTCCCCAACCTTTTTGAGGCTGGGGACCGGCAGGGCAACTGCCCGCCTGCGCCCGCCACGCAAGCGCGCCCACACCAGCACATTGCGCATGCGTGCCGGGCCGTGCATGTGCACATTCAGCCACGCACGGCGCATGTGCGCATGCGCGGCCCAGCGCGCATGCGCAATGTGCGGGCGCGGCCTTGATTCCCTCTCCTCCCCTCCCGCAGTAAGAAGCTTCCCGGGCCGCAAGCTTGCAGCCTGGGAAGTTTTTTACTGCGGGGAGGGCGGTGAGAGGGAGCCGCGGCCCGGCGCCATGGCCTTCGCGGCCCGGCATCGGGCCGCGGCCCGCGGGTTGGGGACCACTGACACAGAACACATCCCTTATAATCAAAGGATAAACAAAAGAGCTGGAAGCTTGTTTTCACAGACTTCCATGCATTTCTGTGGGTCAAAGCAGATTGGCGATGACCTGGAATGCATCAGGGGCAAGACGATGGAGTGGGAAAAATTTGCTGTGTTCCCCAGGAGGTCACCAGGGACAAATTTAATTCCCAACTTTTCCATTCCCTTCCTTTTTTCCTGCTGTGAAGTATTCCATTTGTAGAGATGTGAGAACCCTTTGCCCTCCACTCCAAAGACTGAGGGCCATTTCCCACGGCGATCTTTGTTGCAAATTGTTTGCGGAATGAAAAATCGCCATTTAAAATAGTGGAATTCGTCGTTTTGCACACCTGGCTTTGTAGTGGAATCAGTTGCGTTTTTTAGCGTTTCCCACAGGCTTCCGGTCTCGGCAGAAATCGCTAGAAAGGAAGCGCTATTGCCAAGCTTGTCCCGCCCCTGGCCGTCAAGCAGCCAATGGGCAGCCGTTAGCATGCTCCCAAACAGCCCCTTTCCCTTTAAGAAAGCTTTTTTAAAAAAAAAAACAGACCCATAGCAACGAATCTACGTAGATTCCTTGCACTGGAGAGACCCATCCAGCTGCCTAATGTGATCTATCGTTTGATTGTATGATCGTTGGCACGCTGGCTCGAGTGATAAAAAAAAATTCCCCCCCCCCCCTTCTCACGGGCTCGATTTTCGGCTGAATTTATGTGTAAAAAATAAAGGGACTTTATTTCAGCAAACGGGCTTTTATGTGGTTTGTGCTTAGTGACTAAAGGTGAAGGACTGAAGCCAGGGAAGCCTCTAAACAGAAAGAGGCTCGCCGGTGCGTTTATCCCCGCTCGCTCCGAGAAAAAAAAATGGCGATCGCTTCGCCGGAAGTTTGGAGGAGAGATCCAGGGGGAGGGACTTTGAAGAACCAGCTACAATGGTAACGCACAGGTCTTTAGCGCTACTGTTGCAGATTGGTTGCAGGAGTGTATCGCTATCCGGAGGGTGAATCCAGTTTTCTGGATTCCCCTGAAAGCGCCACAACGAAGCGCTTATTGCTGATCGGTTTCAGGATTGTTGCAGATTGTTGACGACGTCGTGCGTTATGGCAAATTAGTAGCGTTTTCAATCGGCAACCATTGTGCTATTTTTAAGCCGTGGGAAATGCCCCTGAATATTTTGGCATTTAATCAGGGGAACTGTGTAAGGGGTGTTCTATAGTAAATTTAAACGTTGGCCAAATGGACCTGTCTGGTTTTAAGATTTATCAGTGTCCAAAACTCCAGCAAGGCCCATGGAACAATGGAGGTGACCCATTTCATGGGCAATGCAGCCCAGTAGACCAGCAGCCAGCTGCAGAATTATTTACTCCACAGGGGCAACTGAAGAGGAGCTGACTGTCAGTGTGGGCTTGTCCCAAGCCCTGAAGAAAGAAGGCAAGAAATACCTGGGAGATGGAAGTAGGGCTGGAAAAGGATTGTGAAGAAAAAGCACGTGGCTTAAGAGGGCTTGGAGTCTCATGCAAAGGCCAGGAAGGAGAAGGGCCAGAGAGAGGATTGTGATTGCAATGCAGCCTTCTGGTCAGGGATTTGGGACTCCAGGGAAAAAATGCCTTTCTCTTCCCATTCTGAAGCCTGAGAACATCTCAGAGACAGGTGACCAAGAGTCTGAAGGCAGTGTCAACCCTGGGGTGAGTGAGCATTGTGACAATCAGTAAATGGCAGAAATTGGGACATTTTCCAAGTTGCCTTGATGAATTTTACCTTACCTTGGCAACTACCTATGTTGGAATATGCCCACTGTGTGAAATTTTTAGGAATTTCTGGTCTGCAGTCTTTTGTTGTTGTTGCAAAAAGCTACACACCTCATCTTCCAAGTGGCCTGTATTGTCATGGATAGTCATGATTATCAGATAGTACTCCTGAATAATTAACTCTCAAGATTAATAACATGATTGAGATCGCATGACAACTGTGATACATATTGAACAACAAAGGAAACAAGCACAAAGAGCAACAAAATTAACACCTTAAGGACCAACACAATTTTGAGGGATATAAACTTTCATGAGTTTGTGAGATCCAAATAGAATGAAGGTCCATCAGCCCTTATATATAGGTCAGAAGGTGGGGGGAGTGTGGCAAAAGATAAAGAAGCAATTTGCAAGAGGTGGCCCCTACTAAAACGTTTTTAGAAGGGCAGAAATCTTGCATGTGTTCACTATAACTGAGAGTAACAAAGACAGGCAATGTGAATAAGAGGTGTGTTATACAAAATTCACACAAATCCATTATTATTTTAATATATTAACTCTATTAAGGACACAGAAGTTAAGCTGGGGAGTTATCCTTGAAAGCTGCATGGCACTAAAATAAAACTTTAACAGGAGATGAAGAGCATTTTCACCTAGAGGCTTTTATAAATAGATCAAAGATAAGGAAGGCATAATGGGAAGTGCTGATAGTAAGAATGCCATTTAAAGCAGCAAGTTGGACCTGTCAGTAAACTTATCAAGCCTGTGCTTGTGGTGGGTGGATGATAACCCTGGATAATTAATTAACTGTCCTTAGATCCCAGCTTTCCTTGCCATTCAGTGGAGTCAAACTAGCTGAAACTTTAATCAGCAGGCTCAGCCTCGCCCTTTTTGTGGGAGGAAGTGGGAAGCTACACCAGAGATAAGCCAACAATGGATAGGTAAATCCGGAAAGCTGTGGCTGGTGAACGTGTGACACAGAAGGCATTTGCAGCAGTCCTCCAGTGAGGAACGGCTTCTTTTCTCTTTGCATTCCCAGTGAAAGACTCTTTATTTCTTCTTGGTTCTTCTTCCAGGAAAAATCCTAGAAATGTATAAGGAAATGGAAATGGAAAATATTTGCTATTCTTATTTTTATATTGTGGGAATATGCAAGTTCTGTAATGTACATGATTCAAAGGTATATGAAGTTAACCTTAAGGGGACATTGGAGGAGATTTGTATTCATCATAATTAGAACAGAAACTTCCTGATGTTTTTCAAATAGTCTCCTCCAGTGTCCTGATTGGCTCAATAAGCTACTTCCTGCTCCTTAAGCACACTTCCTCTCTGCTTGCCTCCACAACAGATAGCCTGAATGTGGAACAGAACAGTTAGTTCTGTCGTTCTCTCCTTTTTCTGTACCAAGTTATTTCCCTTCACAGTAAAACGGTTTTATTCTTTTAAGCAGCCTGGTGTTTCACCCCTCTTTGCATATTCAAACTCTGCCAGTACTTATCCCATCTAGGCTTTGCACTATATCATCATCACAATATATAAAATTTGGTAGGTCTATACAATTTAACAGTAGGGTTAGTTATAGATATGCCCATTTTTAGAGATCTAGCTGTACTAGACCCCATGCCAAAGGAGCCCCAGCCATCCATGCTTCCCACCAACAGAGGGGAGGAGGAAAAGAAGAAAAACAGCAGGCTCCTGCCTTGACGTTTGGACAATCTTCTCATCATGACAGCCGCTTCTGCCTGTTCAGTCAAAAAAATTCAGGCAGCCGCTTGAACCTGCTCTGTTCAAGACTCAGCCAGCTTCCAGTGACTGCCCCTGCCTACAATACCTGGGGCAAGAGCTACTCCATATAAGGCAAGGGCCCTGAGGGCCTTGGGAGGGGCAGTGAGAGCCTCAGTGGACTTTCGATTATAACCCCAGCATCACGGTCCTTACCAGAGAATTAGTACCCCCTCTTTCTCCAGGCCCCTGGGTAGTGTTTTCATAGCATGAGCGGTAGGAACTGCGCTTTGGGAATGGAAGCCCCTGAATACCAGACAGTAATATATCTGGTACCCTGGATTTCATATTTCTCATTGTGGACCTGGTGTTTCAGATACTGCCAAAATAGCATCCATAGCTCTGGAGAGGGGTTCAAAAGTATGTGTGATACAAAATTAAATAAGGTGAGGATCCAGCTGTTCATAGAAAAAAAATTACAAATTTGCAATGATTTAAAACAGACCTTGGAAGATCCTATGCCATTCTGCAAACCCTAGTTGTACAGTCTAATTTCTACTTGAAATGGTCACCATTGTTCGCAAGATGCATTCTTGAGAACTTGTCAAACATAACTCATTAAGAACTTCCAGTCCAGAATGAACTGGTCTTGGTATTGTCTGCCTGAGCATTAGCATTAAAGGAAAGATTTGGAAACAAAATAGTATTCATTCCCTTTTTTCTCCTTTGAGGAAGTTTAATACATGAGAGTATTTAGTACATACATACATAAGACTTTATTGTTTCCAGCCATAGGCCATTACAATGCAATCAATATATCAGTTGATATAAAAACAGTAAAAGAATTAGAACAATACATGCGGTAGTCCATAGATAATAAAAGACAATAAGAATTCAGGTTTCTAGCTCTCTGGTGGCATAAGTTTGGCTCGAATTTTCCTTGTGGCTAATGCAAATAGGGAAACATTATAACTAATTAGGGGGTTGGTATCTGATAATAAAAAGACTATTTTGTCCAAATTCATAGGGAAGTTCTGGCCACTCAAACATCTCTCAATATATTTGGTTCTTGGCTCCAAGTATAGTGGGCAATCCAAAACATAATGATAAAGGTCTTCAACAGCAGGTTCTCCACAAATACATAGGCGAAGGGATGAGAGTATTTAGTAGCTCAAGCTAAATAATAATACCAAACTGCTATGCCATGGTTTTTCCTTGAACTGTGATTCTAATACGATATTCCCAATCATTTGTTGATAACAGCTATATGCAGCACTCTGGTTTCACTTCAGAAAGACATGTTAAGTCTTTCTTTAAAATAGAATAACCTCTGTTGACACAGAATATATGCAAGGGCACTTGTCATCAAATGTGATTTGAGAATACCGTGATCTTCACTGTGACTTGGCAGCTTCCCAACAACTGTGTCTTTTTTCTTTTAAATAGCTGAGAAGAAGTAACTAATTCACACTCTGAAGAAACCTCTATGGAGATCTCGGGAGGCATTTAGTGTTCTTTTTGCGTTCTTTTGCATTTTAATTTCTCTCAGACTTTTATAGTTCTTCAAACTGCAGCCCTAAAAATAATTCTACTAATTATAGGCTTTGGTTTGTCACAGTGTTGCTGTCCATTATGAGCAATAACTTTTTTAAAAAACACCCATTTGCTACACCATAAAGCAACCAAAGTCCATGGAATGTCATTGTTCTGTTATCCTCATTGTGCATCTTAAATAAAAAAGATAATTAATATGTTGGAGATGAGCTTGTGGCCAAAAGGGCTCCCTCTCCCATCCTAGTCTTAATCACATTTTGCTGTTTTTATGCAAAGTGAGGCCAAGGTGGTATCTTGAACATCTTCAACATCCTTAACACGCCCGCGGCGCGGGCGCCGCGGACTAAATAATTCGTTAAGCCCTCAGGCGGAGGGCTTTGTCCGTGATGAGGAAGGGGCCTGATTGGCCCCTTCCTCCTGACAGACCATCGGCCGGGCCAATTGGCAGGCGCGAAGCGCCTGCCGATTGGCCCGGCCGAGTCCTAGGCTGCTGAAGGAAGTAACTGCGAGCCGCGCGGAGCGCGGCTCGCAGTTGCTTCCTTGAGGGCGGCCTGACGCGTCGGGAGGCGCGAAGCGCCTCCGACGCGTCAGGCCGCCCTCAAGGTAGCCCTTGGCAGCCGCGCGGAGCGCGGCTGCCGAGGGCTTCCTGCCCAGCGGGCTCATGCCAAAAGAGGCGCGAGCGAGAGAGGAGCCTCATGGCCACTTCCAAAATTTTACACGCTTCCCTCTCTTGCGCAAGCGCCTGAGGCACAAACGCGGCGACAAGAAAGGAGCTGCGAAAATCCGGCAAGCCCCGTCCTCTACCTGGCCCGGCCGGCCCGCCCCGGGACTAAGCGGGGCTGCGCGTACCCCAGCCGAGCCCTCCCTTCCCCAGCAGCCCCAAGGCGCCCCATTGTGCGCGTGCTTTCTCTCGCGTGCCCTCCTTCCTGCCCCCCCCTCCGCCGGCCGCACACGGCGGCCCCTCCCAGTGGCGGGTGCAGGCGGAGAGGCAGAGACTCGGCCTTAGTGGGACGGGACGGCGTGGCGGAGATGCGCTCGGCCACCCTGCGCCGCATTGGGGAGGCGTCCGGCTGCTCGGCCCCGGCTGGGGATCCGGGAGCGGCTCCGCGGGGTTTTGCTTCGGACCCGCCTCACCCCTCCACAGCGCGCACGGCAGCTGGCGGCGGCTGCCTGTAACAAAGAACAGGCGGCGTGGAGGAGGAGAGCCGGACGGAGGGGAGGAGGAGCAGGCGGAGGCGCGGCCGGACCAGGGGCTCCGCCGCGCCGCCCTAGCCCACCCCAGGTGCGGGACGAAGAGTCCCTGGCAGAGGGTCCCGAGCGGCGAGCAAGGGCGCCTCCTGGAAACGAGGCCGTGCCGCGCTGCCAGGCGGGGATTGGCATTACCTGCTTTCGCGCACGGATCGAATCCGGACTCCAGGTTCCGATCTGAGCCGGAAGCGACGCGCCACCGGAAGTTGCTGTGGGGGTTTCGCAATGCAACTTGGGAATCGTAGTTCATGTGGCTCTGAAGGGGATACGAAAGCCGTGGAGCTCTCGCGCATCTGGTTGCCATTCCCTGCCTCCTGAATGCCCCGGAACGGGCATGAGACAAGCAATAGTGCCAGGGAAGGAAAAACAAAACCTGGGAACAATATTTGCGCTACTCTGACGCTTTTATTAATCTTTTCCAGGCCAAAATAAGTCCGGAACATCCCTGAACCAAAAACAAATTAATTCATTACAGACACTCGAGGACATTTTAGAAAAGAAAACGCTGCCACTTTTATTAACCCTTTTCAGGCCACAATGCCTCAGAAACAGCCATAAAAAACAATTTTCCTGCAAAAACCAGTGGAGTGTTATAGAGTGGACACTCGATTACAATATATTATTTTTTATTTTATTTATTATACTTTAGACTTCCATGCTGCCGCTCCTGTGGTCACCGCTTGTGGGGACATATAATATTTTAAAATATACAATAAAATGTTAAAATATTAGAAATGAGAATGCAAAAAGCTCATGCTTTTATGTACTCTTTCCCAGCCAAAATACTTCTGGAACAGGCTGGATTGGCCATGAAAAAAACACACAACTCTCACATTTTTATTGACCTTTTCCCAGCAAAATGCCTTCAGAACACACTGGAATGGGCATTAAGCAAATGATTGTGCCACAAAAAACAGTGGGATGCATTACAGACCTTTTAGAAATGAAAAGGGTGAAATGTCACACCTTTTTGCTCTAATTTTGTATATGTTATCGTGAAGAATGGGATGACTCTCTTTGTCTAACTTGCCTTTTTGAATCCTCATCCTCTTCCTGTACCCTTTGGAATCTTCGGTTAGAATACCATTTGTGCCCTGAAGGTGTTTTGTTAGAAAACTTCCAATTTCAGTTTGATTTTCTGTGTGGTCTGAAGACTCAAACTGTCTTTTATGCCATGCCAAATTTCCTTTTCTGGAAAAGGATTAATTAGTAGGATGGCCAACTACTAGGTGGTAGCTGGATATACCCATAAATTTCTTCTGATCTCTAGATGACAGAAATTAATTTCCCTGGAGAATGCCAGTTTTAGAGGATGGATATACTCTGATAAGGCCCCTCACCTTCAAAAACTTCATGGTCCCCAAAGTCATCCCCATATCTTTAGGAATTTCTCAAACCAGAGCTGCCAACCCTCCAAATAAAAGAGTGAAATTTCAGCTATTCCATTTTTAAAATATTGTTTTTGAGTGTCTATAATGCTTTCCATTGGTTTCTTTGTAGAACTACTGTTCATTTAATGCGAAGCGCCCCCGACGCGTCAGGCCGCCGTCAAGGGAGCCCCTGGCAGCCGCGCAGAGCGCGGCTGCCAGGGGCTCCCTGCCCGGCGGGCTGATGCTGCGAGAGGCGCAAAGCGCCTCTCACAGCGTCAGCCCCCTGACACACGGAGCCCCGGCAGCTGCGCTCCGCACGGCTGCCGAGGCTCCGTCGTCTAGCGCCCGCTGCATTTAGCTGCAGCGGGCTTGATTACTAGTCTTTAATACTTTGTGTGTGTGTGTGTGTGTGTGTGTGTGTGTGTATGTGTATATATATATAACCATCTCGAAACTGCATAGCAGAGACAAGGCTTAAAGTCGGGGCTTCACAGCTTTGTCTTTTAGCCACTCTCCTACTCTAATTCTCATGAATAATATGTTTGTTCCCTCTCATAAAGTTACTGAATCTTTGGCTGATGAATAGTTTACGAAATATAAATTCTAGGGATGACGGCAGTTAAACCCCTGCACCTCCAGAATCCCTTATATGTCACAGTGTGCCATGCAGGAAAAGGAGGCGTTCTGTTCTGTTCTATTAATGCACAAATATATTCACCATTAAATTAATCACATTGTGGCTCTATCTTGTTACAATGCAGGTTCACTTAGGTACTAATGAAAGGAACAGCCAATAATAAAAGCAAATCTATGCTTATTTGTTCCATTGTTTTTGCCTGCAGTTCCCCAATAATTGGAACTATAATTGGATTAATCTCCCTATTGATTAAGCAGTAGTGGTATAGTGTCAGCTGTACAAATGACATACTGCCTATTAAACCTGCATTTTAAATTGTGATGTCAAGGAACAATATAACAACTGTGCATTTGCTTGGATTTGGTCACTCCAAAGTATGTGCAGGAAAGGAGGAAAGTCTTTATATCTTCCACAGTGATTCGTCTTCATTGCACTGATTATTTCTGTGAAGTTGGAATACTCGGTCAGTTGTTTCTACCATATCTATCCAACACAAAGCCTAGTTTATCCAGTAAATACTGCAGACTGAGAACAGAAGTGAACACAGTCTGTAAAAACTCACCCTATCAACAGCCCAGGGTCCAGTTCTTGTCTCAACATCTGTGGATTTATGTTCCTTTGTTTGTTTGCTTGCTTGTTTAGGTATGTATGTTTTGATTTGTTACCCACCGCTCTCGGCCAAGGCCAGCTTAACAGTAAATATTTAACAGTAAATACAAAGATGTAATACTATAACATATTAAAGCCCCAATTTAAAACAAAATGCCATACAGTCCAGAAGCAGAAAAGTCACCCATAACCAATCTCTTCCCCGACAGCCCGCGAACCTTTTCAGTCCTTGCCCTGGCCTGGTAGAAGAGCTCTGTCTTACAGGCCTGTGGAACTGTGATAGCTATGATAGGCCCTTAGCTCTTCTGGGAGCTCATTCCAACAGAAATGGCCCTAGCCCTGGTCGAGGCCCGGCACTTCACACAGGCTGGGGATCAACCGTTTACTAATACCCTCACAAGTTGTAAAAACTTTGCAACTGGTTCCATTATAACAGGATTCTGGGATGTCAAAACCATCCAGATATTGAATTCATCAGAATGCTGTTTTCTTTCACAGAGCATAGAGTTAAGAAGTTTAGCTTGGATGGTAAAATGACATGGGGAAAAAAACCATATGTGATTGATTCTACAGAGGAAAAGAACATATGTGATTGATTCTGATTGCATAGAATTGTAAGGAGAGAAAGTAGATTTCCAAAAGCAATGTGATATATTAAAAATAATTCTGGGGGTGCTGCTTTTAAAAAGCAATAAATCACACATGGTGGGGAATGCAATAGAGAATGATTAAACAATGCCTAGCGGAAGGAATCTCACTCACAATTAGTTTAAGCATAGCCCATCACTGAATGTATGTGTTGTGTCCCAAAGGGAAAAGCATGAGGAGAAGAATGTTGTAGGTCCATGAGGGCCCTGACCTAGAAAGTAAGCAGGGTTGGTCCTGGCTAGTATTTGGATGGGAGATGACCAAGGAATAGTGGCAAAAATGTCATTTGGGGAGAAGCTGTGGTCACAGTGGTGGATGGTCTTGGGAAAGAACTGGATCAAAAGAACTAAAAATGCAGGGTTTACAGGGGCCTACTGGCAAACCACCCCATATTGAGTCTGCCAAGAAAACGCTAGAGGGCGTCACCCCAAGGGTCAGACATGACTCGGTGCTTGCACAGGGGATACCTTTACCTTTACCTTTTTATTATACTTAAAGTTCATGCTACATAGTTAATCAGCTATGGCTTTATGATGATAATGTTTTACCTAACTCAGTGAGGCATTCCACTTACTCCACATGTATGTAAGGGAGACAGCAATGCTACTTCTCCCACCGCATTTACTGCCCCCACCACTCAGAGTGTGTTATCTGTTACTCAAAAGAGGCAGCTGTAGCCTACCCTTTTCAAGGTGCAGGTTTACTCAATGAACTTCACAAGAGCAAACAGTAAGTTTGGATAAAATAAAGATAATTTGTACCTGTTAAAGAAAGGACCATATGCACAGAGGCATTAATTGGTCATTGTCAAGGTTTGTAGAAGGCCTTTAATCAGCTTAATGATCCAACTAATACTTGAACTTTGATGAATAGCTCTAGAATAACTCTGAGACTGACAAATGTGTTTTCTCTGAAAACATTTTAACTCTTGTCTTTAGAAAAACATAAATGTTCAAAACACTTCAAGGTCTGAATTTTTTTAAAATCCAGGTCATGTATGTTTAATGTAGTGTTTGGTATAAGTTGATCAGCAGTAATTTAATGTTCTTGTTTATATTCATTTATAATTTTCTTTGTTTTTGCTTGTGCCTTTTAAACATATCAAGAATCAAATCTCGTAGTTAGAACTTTGGTGAATAGAATAAAGGGCATTTTGCTTTTTATTTAAACATCCTGGAATAATGGGACTAGCCCAGTGGGGTTGCCAGTTTCCAGGTGGCACCTGAAGCTCTCACTAATGCACTTTATCTTCAGATTAATAAGGTATGTTCCCCTGGAGAAAATGGCTTCCTTAGTGGGTGAGCTGTCAAGCATTATACCATGCTTAGGTCCCTCTCTTCCCCCAAGCCTTCCCTTCCCCAGGGTCCACCCCAAAAACTCCAGGTATTCCCCAATAAGGAATGTCAGCCTCTAGGTGTGACCTGGGGTCCACTGGAATGACAGCTCATCTCCAAACTACAGAGATCAGTTCCCCCAGAGGGTGGATTCTGTGACATTGTATCTCACTGAAGGATTATATCCAGGTCCTCTCTAGGTCCAATCCCTAAATCTCCCAACCTGTGTAATAGCTTGCTGGCTTCTGGTGTCAGGTTACAGGTCTGCTGAACCTGTTTCCCCTCCTCTGTCATGAAATAATTGATGCACAACTGGATTAAATCACATCTAAGTGTCTGTATTCAGATATAATGATAACTGATAGTTTGTCATTATTATATTTCATAATCCACTTGTTGATTGACTGAACAGTGTTGTAGTTTAGTTTTTTCTTCAAATTTTAATCTGCCTTAAATCCAAATGTTCTTGTTGGAATCAAGGGTTTTTTATGTAGACTTTGGCAGTCACAATGGATGAAATGTCAAACTATGATTTGTTCCTTTGAATACCATCCATGATACCAAACAACTGCTTTGTTTGGAATCCTGGTTTGCAGGATAATTTTGTTGTTTCTGACCATTTTGGATGAAATAACGAACCTCTCTGTGCAATCCAAAACAGATGTATGCCCTTCTACACATACTTACTTGAATAGATTTTGAATATAACTCTGTTTAGGATTGCACTTTATGTGTGGGTAGAGATGTAAAAGGGTTAATCAGCTGGACAATTACAGGATGCACATTCTAGCATAGGGTTGCCTGTTCTGGGTTAGGAAATACCTGGAGACTTGGGGGGTGGAGCTGGGAATGGTGGGATTTGGGACAGGGAGGAACCTCAGTGGAGTATAATGCTGTCCAAAGCATCTATTCTCTCTGAGGGGGCTACTGATCTCTATAGTTTGGAGATGAGCTGTAATTCCAGGGGATATGTGATTCGGCAGCCAAAGTGGCCATTCCCGCCCGTAGCAGCCAGCGCTGCTCTCTGGGTGGGCGGTGTGGGTGGGTCGACCAGCACACCGGTGCCCATGCTTCCCCCAGTGTGGCACTGGCTGCTAC
This sequence comes from Paroedura picta, assembly GCF_049243985.1. Lineage (NCBI taxonomy): Eukaryota > Metazoa > Chordata > Lepidosauria > Squamata > Gekkonidae > Paroedura > Paroedura picta. The sequence goes on along the minus strand of NC_135374.1, from coordinate 85,632,886 downwards.
TGGCATAAATGGCTGCTTCAGCTGCCGAATCACACAACTCTAATCCCACGTTCCCAAATGGGGACTGGTATCCCTATAAGCATTGACCACCCTTTGTCTTGTTTTTGTTTTCAGTAACTCACTGTCTATTGTGTTGTACTTTTTTGGAGGTATTAATATACAATACGATATAGAATCCCTGTTAAAGTAACTATCACTACGAGTGCCTGTGCTCTGGAAGGAAAACTTTAAATTCCCAGATGTATCATTCCAGCTTGAGGGAAATGCAGGAGTAATCCATTCTTGGCTGAATAGGGGAGGAGGGATGGGAAAGTATGAAACTGTTGAGACTTGTTCCTGTAATGACAGTGCATAGTTATCCTTACATCTGAATGCAGCCTGCATGCCTCTCTGTTATGTACCATAACTTCTTCCACATTCTGTCATTTTTCTTCAAGCAAGCAGGGGAGCTAAATCTGCTGTTGCTCCTCCACCTTTGCTGTCTGTGCTTCACTATTTGAAGCCCAGTTTCATACAGAAGTTCCATTAATGAAGAGAGCAAGGCTAGAAAAGAATACTGAAAGCAATGAAGAGCAGTGTAGAATGCAAGAAGGACCAGAGTGTAAAATCCCTCATTTACATACTCTGCTTTCACAAGCTGGCCATTCACTGAAATCTTCTTTCCCACCATAAATGAACTTGTGGCATCCTTTTTCATACGAAAGCAGAGGGTCTTCCTTGTCAGTGTTGCTATTATCCTTTCCTTTTCAGTTTGGCCTTGGCAGCAGCTGTGGCTCATCCTTACTGCAATTACTCCCTGTCCAAGTGTGGTAGTAATAAGAATGAGAGCTGCTGCAGCCACAGCCAAACAGGAAAGAAGTGATGGTGAGAGTGGAGAGAAAAAGCTCCTACCAGATCAAGAGAGGAAGGGCGGAACATAGTAGGACTGAGACGTCAAGGAGCAATGGCCATCACCAACGTAGCCAATATGAGGCAAGTGGTGAATAGGAGCAAAGAGACATTGTAAATGGATGTGAGGATTTATCTGGCCCATAGAGACCTCAGAGGACCATGCCTGAGCTCAGGGATGAGGTCCTGTTTAGCACCGAAGATCTGAGCCATGTGCTGAAGACTTTGGTTTTACTTATTTTTTCACAAACAGTGATTTTATTAATATCTGTAGCTATGTCCACTCAAGCACATGACAAAGGTGGGTATTTTGTCACTTCTCACCTGCCTCCATCCTTGTCAACCTCTCTGACCCTCTCCTTCTTGGCAATTGAGCCAGGTCATTCATAAGAAGGACCATGCCCTCCAGTCCTTTCCTCTTCCATTAAGGTAATAAAGGTCATTCCAAGTTTCCTCTACTTTTCTCCTATGCATCCAGGGCCACTACTTGGTTCTCTTGCTAAGGCCCAGATGCACCGCTGTGGACTCAGAGTCTTCTTTAAGCACCCCTACTCAGCTTGGGTCATCAGTAAGCTGATTCACTTCCTGTGGTCTGGAGGTCATGCTGCAAGCACTGCTGCTCCAGGACACTGGCTGCCACCGTGGGCATTGGAAGACTTTGATTCTCTTGCTTCCTGGCTTGTGTAGCCTAGTGTGCACATCAGACCATGCATGCAAAGTGAAAGAAAATGATGGCTCTCAGCAGTAGTTGGCAGCAGACATTCGGTTGAGCTCTAGATGCCAAAGATGCCTGACCATGCTGATCACAACAGAACACATATTTAGGCAACTTCCAAATTCTTCCACTCTGATAATGATGAGTGTAATTCACTGGCACCAACATTCCATGTGATTCCATATTCTAGATGACTGGATTACTTCATCTTCAATATTACCACAATGAAAAGAAAACAGTGGGATATGAATGTGTCATTAATTTTAATGCATTGGTCTGCTATTATTTAAAAATGTCTGTCAGCCCTCTCTTAAAAGGAAGTTGTTTATCTCAGTTACTAAAATAGATTTCTAGTGGCAGAATGTTGTTGTCTACAAGTAGGGCAATAATGTGATGATAATTCGTTATTCACTGACTCTTCATTTGACCTTTACATTTTCTCCTTATCATAAGAATCTAGCAGTCTGCCCAAGTGAGTTGCATTTACCATGCAGTGGACTCAGAACTGAGCCTTGTGATTGTATGTACACCACCAGCTGTTTTTGAGATTAATTGTAGTCTGGGGAGAAGTGATAACAATTTCATACTGCCTTTAATACTTACTAGAGTTGCTATGTCCTGTCTTTGAAAAATCTGAGATTTCAGCATGGCGCATTCAGATTCTCTTCCCTGCCCTGGGATATATGGCTGGTATTGATGTTCCTGTATGCGCAGTTGGGTATGTGGCTGTAGGACTACACAAGAGTATGCTGGACTATCCTTCTTCTGTTTGCTATTTTTGGCTAGTTACACTCTGCTGGTTAAGCTTTGCCTTCTCACAAGTCAAAATTTATAGTCTTCACACGAGGTTGTTGTCTGAAGAAAAAAAATGGAAATTGATGAATGTCAGTATTGACAGTACAGGTTTTTGGGTTGTTTTTTTTAGATATTTGGGTATTCCCATCTATATCAAATAGTATAACCCCATATCTAAATGTTCTGGCATGTTTTTTCACATGGAAGGAGGGAAATATTATACTGCAACTATATAAACATTCTGGGGTAAAATATATCAAACAATACTTTATGGAGCAGGTGTATGGATAGAAGGCATCTCAGAGATCATTGATTCATTTCTTTTAAGATTTTCAAAGAAAATAACTAGATTACCAAAATGTGTATCTGGTTTAGCCATCTTCAAGAATTTTGAATTCCTTCATTGGAATCACAGGGAAAGATCCAGATGCTAACATGCCCTCTTCTGCTCAAAAGGCATGTCTGGGAGGACTCTACCCCCATGGGATTAGATACTTTTAGAATCAAGATTCCCTGCAGTATGTAGATCTGATTCTGCATATGACATTCTTCTGAATAAAAAACTTTAAACTTGAGAATAATTCTGAACCATTCATCTCACAGAAAGAATTTAACTTGAAAAAAAAACATACCACTTAGCATGAAGTAATCATGAACTTGGTATTCCTTGGAGGTTGCCCTTCCAAGTGCCAGCCTGGCCCAACTCTGCTTAGCTTCCAACATCTGGTGGGTGGGATTGGGTTTGCCTGGGCTATCCAGGTCTGGTTGAATGTTCAGCAACAGGCAGCTAAAGCTGTTAATAGCTCCAATGAAAATGCCATCACCTGATAAATAATTATAGTGTTATTAGGACTAAAGAGAAACATTTTTTTGGGGGGGGGACACAAGTGATAAACCTACTTTCCCCATCTAAGATCAAATTGGATCTCTACATAAACTTAGGGTAGGGGTTGGGGTAGAGGGAGGTTTTCTGCCATGTTGTTGGGTTGTTGGTCTACTGTATTTGTAATTTTTGTCCATTTTAATAGGGTTTTAATGGGGGTTGCAACTGGACATCTGTAACCCACCACGAAAGTTCTTGGGAGTGCCAGGTAATAAATTTAGTAATAATAATAATAATAATAATAACAACAAATACCGAGTTCTCAAAGACCACTAAAATAACTGAGTCTGTAATACATGTGCAAGTGGAGAGAGTCATGAAAGAAAGCTGAAGACATGTGTTTGAAGCACAGTAGAAGTGGCTTGAGAGCACATTTGCTACTCTAAAAACAGAAGGCAGTGTGAAGATGATGTGTGATCAAATCAGAGATGTAACATTTCTGGAAATTCTTAAGCCACCAACACCCCCCCCCCCCCCAGTGATGGAATTTTTTTTAAAGAAAAAAATTGAATGTACATAGAATTATATCCGTATCAAGGTTACTTTTTACTGCTTAAGTAACATAAAACATCATTTAAAACTTTTACAGTACAAACCTAAGTAGTTATCTGAGAACTGGGTATATATAGTTGCCAAAGTTTATGTAGGGACCCAGTTTGATCCTGGATGGGACAGGTAGGTTTGCCACTTGTCTCCCACAAAAATTACTGCAGCGATATTTTATGATCCCGGGTTAGAGTCCAGCAGCACCTTAAAGACTAACAAAATTTATGGCAGCTTTCGTGAGTCACTGCTCACTTCTTCAGAATCTGTCTGAAGCAGTGAGCAAGGAACTAAGAAAGCTCATACCCTGCCACAAATTTTGTTAGTCTTTAAGGTGCTACTGGACTCTTGTTCTTTTCTACTGCTGCAGACACACTATTGGCTCCACAGCATAACAAATTTGCTTACTATTCTCTTATTAGTGACATGGGCCTCAGGGTCACAGAATTTAAAAGGCAAATTCAGTCAAAGAGTTGTGGAGAGGACTCAGAGCCAAACTAGATTTTTAACTTTTAAAGATTCAAGTCCTGGTTTTAACACAGAGTTTCTGGTGATTCCTAAAACTACTCTTTGACACTTTCAGGTTGTACCCAGAAGTGATATAGCAATGTTGAGGATGTTGCTGCTCTTTAACTTCCTGTTGCCACTCTGAGCTACTGTTGGCAGTACAGCAAGAGGCCTGGCAAAGCCCATCAGGGGCATGCAGTGATTACTTACGTGGACAATGTGGACAAGTGTATCATAGTATTATGTGGATGCTAGTCTAGAATGGATAGCACTCACTAATAAGAATTTATTCATTTGATTGGATTCTGTATTTCACAAGTGTTCTACAAAATACCTACAGCTGTCTTATGGATTACAACTTTATAGATTCATTTTTGAAAATTCTTTTAACTTTATTCATTCAAGTTATATATATAACATTCCAGATTTTGGCTTTTCCTAAAGGCCTCAATCCAACACTGATTTATAGATATTAGCCTATTAGTTGGATTATAGGACATTTGTTGCTGAAGAAAGAATCCACTTCATTTTAGTGATTATTCTATTTTATGGATTTTAATTTCTTCAGTTGTCAAGTTATTTTTATTGCTTTGTATAACAAGCCCATTATTTCTATAGAGTTCACTTACAATCTCCACAGCATTTTTTGCTGTCTTTAGCAAAGGAGAAACTATTCTTTCCCCATAACATCAAGAAGTAAATGGAGCTGAAACCAACTGTGTTGTGTTGTAACACATAATTGGATGTGTTGGAACCAGCTAGGTTAATAGTAGTAATTATATGTCACAAACATTCCATGAATTCTGCAGTGCTCTCCAACTTGACAACATACTCTTGTTAATGCATTTTTCCTCACTTATTGATTGCAGTTAAGCGTTATTCATACACATTTTCATAGGACACTGAGTTCTGAACCGACTTGTCACACATGATGTTAAAAAGAGCCATCGATTCACACCCAGTGTTTGTGGTACAGGATGATGTTGAAATTCTGAAAGAGGAATCTGAATGGAGAAATCATTTCAGACTCATGTCTTCACATACCATTTGCATGATATGATGCAGTCCTTTGAGACTGCAGGGTTTCATTAGAAAATGTGTGATGTTTGTTATTTATAGTAGGGGAAAGGGGGATTGGCAGAGGACTGGGAACCTAAAGAATGCTTTTCAGCCCCAATCCCTGCAATCTTATCCAGGCATCTTGACCCAAACTTTTTTTTTTAAAACCTGTTGAACTAATGTGACTATGGATATTAAAGGCTTTGATAAATGCCTGATTAGTTATCTCATTAAAGGAGCCATCATGTTATCAAGGATAAAATGTTGATAGCATGAATAGAGCAGCAATCTCTATATATAAAAAAGAAAAGATGCTGTTAATAGGAACACATTAAAAGTGCATAACACTTTAAAAGTAAATAGAATAAAACATAATATAAAAGACAAGGTGAATATATACTGTGTATGTGTGTGCACATACACACACACTCTGATCAGGCTACATATTGATCAGGCTACATAAGGTCTGAGCAAAAGGTTATTCAAATTCTGGGGAAGAGGAAATGACATTTATAAACAGTTTTGTGATACCCTTTTCTTAGAATAGCATAAAAGTTAATTTCTTCAGTTTTTCTGGTGGGAATACCAAAGTGGCAGAAGATGAAATAATCCTGCTAATTAAAGATTTAATTAGGTTTCTGCAAGTATTTTGTTGTTAGGGATATTATGCAGTAAAATGCCAAATTATAGTCCTGCAAGAACAAGTAGTTCAGTTTGTCCTGGGTATGGTGAATCCCAAAGAGTCACTGGGAACCTGTGTTATCATGAGATGCAGTTGATTAGTTTATGAGTAAACAGGTATGTGGTAAAAAGGTGGCTTGGGTCAACCTGAACACTGAAGATAACAACCAGTGAAGAATAGCATTCATTTGTTACAATGGTTTTTCCCTTAACTTCTTGCATATAATGACACTCTGGCAGATAAAGAGACACAGCTTTTATGTGACACTTGTCCCTGGACTGTTAAGAATTAATAAAGTAACAAAAATACTTTGTTTGTTAAATGAAGCTTAATGTAAAACAAAACCAAAAATACTCCTGTAACCCCCCCCCCCCATGACCCAACTCACTTAAGGCAACTCATGGTGGGGTTTTCAAGGAAAAGGTATTCAGAAGTAGTTTGCCTTTGCCTACCTCTGCATCACAATCTTTGTACTCCATGGTGGTCTCCCATCCAAATACTGACCGAAGTCTACCTTGTTTAGCTACCAAAGTCTGATGAGATCAAGCTGGCCTGGGCTATTCTGGTCAGGGCTCTTGTATGTTAAATTATACCAATAAATGAGCTAAGGTAATAAATAATAGACGGTGGGAGACAACTCAGGAAAGCTTGCTTAGCAACCACTCCCTGAAGTTGGCTTGTCTAGAGCACTTCAAGTCACTTTTTATGGTCGATGTTTTATTTTCTTATGTTACAACCAAACAAGGTTGCCCTATACATCAGCCACTGCCCTGACCAATGAACTTGGCTGCTCTTTAGATTAGCCTTCAGTTCCACTATCTTGCTTTTCTCAAGGCGGTGAAAGACAATTCAGTTTAGAAACCGAGATGCATATAAGGTTGCAAGTCTGCCTCATTGAGTACTTAGGCCCTGTACCATTATATAGCACAACAGGCAAAAGCTAACTGCTCAGTGTTTCCTATTACTACATATCCATGAACAATAAATCTTCCTCAGTTAAGTTCTCCTTTTTAACAAAGCTGCTAAAGGGAAGCACAATGAATGAAGAATAGCAACTGATGCTACCTGAAGAATATTTTAAAACTTTTTTGAACTGTTAATTACTAACATTTCTGTCTCTACCTTGCTTTCTCCACTCTCTTTTAATCCAGTGGTTCTCAACCTGGGGGTCAGGACCCCTTTGGAGGTTGAATAACCCTTTCACAGGGGTTGCAGGAGGGTGAACAGCTTGGCCGGAGGAGGGCGCTGCCACTGTTGACGCTCCTCCTGTAGGCACCCGCACTCAGCCGCCAGTCGTGTCTCCAGCACAGCGCAGTCTCCTGCCAGGCACTCCAGGTGGCGGCACAGCTCAGCGGGACAAGAGGCACAACTGAATTGAGAAACCCCGGGGGGAAAAAACAGTTTATATAGAATCATGAACACCATTGGTCAGTTTCGGTTTAATTTCTGTGAACGAACACTTGCATAATTTTATGGCTGGGGGTCACCACAACATGAGGAACTGTATTAAAGGGTCACAGCATTAGGAAAGTTGAGAACCACTGTTTTAATCAAAACACATTTTTCCTATTGCATGTTCAGGTGAGTAAAAAAAATCCTTCCTTATTGTAAATCCTTCCTTATTGTATCTGTTTTACTTTGTTTTCTCTCCAATGGTTTCTGAATGACAGTTTGCCATTCCTGACTATGACAGTTGGCTTCAAGAATGGGGAGAACAAACAAAGAAAATACTTTATTATAATATGTTTTAGATTTAGTGTTGTTGTTGTTAGGTGCGAAGTCGTGTCCGACCCATCGCGACCCCATGGACAATGATCCTCCAAGCCTTCCTGTCCTCTGCCATTCCCCAGAGTCCATTTAAGTTTGCACCAATTGCTTCAGTGACTCCATCCAGCCACCTCAATCTCTGTCGTCCCCTTCTTCTTTTGCCCTTAATCGCTCCCAGCATTAGGCGCTTCTCCAGGGAGTCCTTCCTTCTCATGAGGTGGCCAAAGTATTTGAGAATTAGTATTGACACTTGTTGATTTGGGTGAAGGAGGAGAGTGCAAAAGTTGGCTTGAAACTCAACATCAAGAAAACAAAGATCATGGCAGCCGGCCCTCTCAATTCCTGGCAAATAGATGGGGAAGAAATGGAGATAGTGACAGATTTTATTTTCCTGGGCTCCAAGATCACTGCAGATGGGGACTGCAGCAAAGAAATTAAAAGACGCTTGCTCCTGGGGAGGAAAGCTATGGCAAATCTAGACAGCATCCTAAAAAGCAGAGACATCAGCCTGCCAACAAAAGTGCGTGTAGTCAAGGCTATGGTATTCCCAGTTGCAATGTATGGCTGCGAAAGTTGGACCATAAGGAAGGCCGAGCGTCAAAGAATTGAGGCTTTTGAACTCTGGTGCTGGAGAAGACTCTTGCGAGTCCCTTGGACTGCAAGGCGAACAAACTGGTCAGTCCTAGAGGAGATCAGCCCTGACTGCTCCTTAGAAGGCCAGATCCTGAAGATGAAACTCAAATACTTTGGCCACCTCATGAGAAGGAAGGACTCCCTGGGGAAGAGCCTAATGCTGGGAGTGATTGAGGGCAAAAGAAGAAGGGGACGACAGAGAATGAGGTGGCTGGATGGAGTCACCGAAGCAGTAGGTGCAAACTTAAATGGACTCCGGGGAATGGTAGAGGACAGGAAGTCCTGGAGGATCATTGTCCATGGGGTCGCGATGGGTCGGACACGACTTCACATCTAACAACATTGACACTTGTTAAAAGTGGGAAAGCAATTTATAACTAGCATGAATAATAGTGATCTTATGTGTTGCTTAGAACAATAGATACATGAATTCAAGGGAACATTTTTTTAAGTTTTAAATTTAGACCTTCTACATGCTGGCTGAGTTGCAAAGATCCATAGGGTTCCAAGAACAATATTCTGTTCCCTTATTTCTGATGTGGACTGCTTTAAGCATGCAGTCAACAGTAGGGATGATCTAAATTTCTCATTGGTTTGTCCTGATATTGAATATAGCCTCCCTTGCCTGATTGTTGGCACTAAAGTGCCAACATGATTACAAACATGTTATCCAACTTTGTTTTTCCTTTGTACTTTGCATCAAGAAATATATGTCTTCAGTGCATTGTGTGCATTCAGTGCAGATTGGAGGATTCTTATATTGTATATAATGCTTTAAAAATCAAAATGAATTGACTAAAAAGAAAGCCACGTTCTAAGCAAACTCAAAGAAAAAACATGGGGGGAAATGAATAAAGAAGTGAAACAAAGCATGGCACATTTATGCATCTCTGTCCAACATGATATGAACAGACCATTCTCTATCATTAAATGATCGGGACACTCCTACAAATATATCAGGCTGTACTGTTTAGACCACCTGAATTCAAACTAAGGGGCTGAATTGCAGTGATCATGTTCAGTAGTGAGTGTCTCCGAAAAGTAATTGTAGATAAGGGAATATATAAAGCCTAGACTGTAAGTATCAGATGTGACATAAAATGGGCCAGGTGGAGACATTTTCTTTGGCAAGTATTGTTGTCTGGTGTGACTACAGGGACATGTGACCTGGGCCAAAGAGTATAACATGCAATATCCAGTAATATTTTGAAGCTATTAAAAAAAGCGAACCATGTCTTGGTTACTACCACTGAAATAGTTACTTTACTTTCTAAATTAAATTTAACAAGTTTTTGCTTATTTGCTACTTCAAGATGCAGATGTTGAGACAGATGGCTTCATAGGTCCCATGAGTATTTTCTTTTCATGTCCTAGAAGCAAAGATGGAATATGACACTTCGAAGTAGAATGGATGGACTACTGAAGGTTGATCATAGGGCTTAAGAGGCACTGTTAGGAATGAGCATTTTGCTAGTTAAATTGGCTAAAGGTTGAATTATTGTGTTTATTTATAGAATCAGCTTGTCAAAGCTTTGGCAGCCCACTGGATACTTCACTAAAGATGGAATCTGTCATAAAAGAAAAGAGAAAGCGCCTTGTCTAGGTTTTCTTATACATGTAAAAGATAAACAACATAATTGAAAGGAATAGGAAATGTGTGCTAAAGCAGACAAAATTAATTGCTAGTTTTACTGCATCTTGGAAACTAGATAAGTCTGTTTGGCAATTGTGAATTATATATTAATTGACTATTTCAAAGAGAGGTAAAGAGAGTAATTTAGCACAATGGGGCATCACTTACAACAAAAGAATAAATGGAATAGTTCATCATGTATGTGTATCTTTGTACATGCACAAACAACATATTTTATCACTAGTACAAATATTATTAGAACTATCTCTGAATAGAACAACTCTTTGCCAGTGATATGCAATTTAATCAATGTATTGCTCAAATCTGTATAGTTTTGCCTATGAATATAGCAGTTGTTGTGAAGGAAATGCATGCTTTGAAGCTTTTATATCATACATATGTGCAACAATGACTGATTATGCAGGGGGGGGGAGGCCAGGCTGGTGGTGACAGGGCAGCAGTGCCAATGCATGAGATCATCACCACCTGGCCACCTCCCAGCCCTCACTTGAATCAGGGCCTCAGATGGCCCATGGTAAGGGAAACCTGTGTTGCTGTGGTCACCATCCATGGCCCTGCTGTGCCACCTCTGTGCATAAGGGAAAAGCTAGGCCTTTGGGCCCAGTTCCTCCCCCAACCCATAGTGTCCCTGCATGGACACCAAATGCCGCAGTCAGCTTTGCAGCACTGCAGAGCTGAATGGGACATTTTCCCACCCCTATGATGGTAGGACAGTGGCATGCCACTCTCCTGCCATTGTGCTATGGGACCCATGTGTCCCCCCCCCCGCTCCTGCCTGCTGCAACCATGTGGCACAATGGGCTCTTGTAGCCCTGGCATTGTGCATGTGCAGTCCACCTTCACTGGGGGATTCCTTCCCCCATGTGTTCTCGGGCAGTGGCATGGCATGGTACCCTGCCACAAGGAACTGGTAGCAGCTCAGTGCAGCTGCTGCCATGCATAAAAATTAAATGGGTACCTTATTCAAAGAGAGTTCAGAATACCTCTTCTAAGATGATACCCATTACAAATGTTTTTTGTAAATTCCCGTAGTTTAAGAATATGAACAATGCCATCTGAAGCACAGTTATACCTTTATAAAAACACTGAAGTAAATGGACGTAGAAGTACATAGGATGGCAATCTTAATTTTAAAAGTCTGGTGTCTGACTAATGAGGCAATGTTAATGAGGCTTCGATAAAATATTTTAATCATTTCTTTAATCTAGTATTCCTTATTTAAAGTTATGTGAATTATTCATTACTTTGGATAAATATGTGGATGAATCTGTGATAAAAGGAAATATCTCTGATTCTCAAGAAATATCCCTTTGCAGATGTTGAGGGAGTAAAAGGGGGTCATGGTGAGTCTTACTTGCCCAATCCCCGTCAAGGTTCCATCCATATAGAACAGGGCTGTTATGAAGTACCTTTATCCTCTATTTTTCTAATATATTGATTGTATATTTGGAGTCTGGTACTCTGGCGTATACACAATATAGGCCCTATGTTAATGGGGGTTTGTGGAAGTTGAGGGCAGATGTACTAGGCATAATTCCAATCACACAGTTGCATAGGCAACCTATTGTCTTATAATATTTGATTAAGCCTCGTCCTCTGGAACTACTAACAAGGAAAGTGCAGTGAATTTGTGGAAATTCTGGTGCCTGATCCAGTATGGGAAGTGGAGTTACATGAAATGCTACCAAATAATAAGTTATATAAATGTTTCTGATATATGCATCAAATATACCATATCTCCATGCACTTTCATTGTCATTCATATACTGTTAAGGAAAATAATACCAATGAGTTCAAATGCATTCCAAACCAAGCATTTCATAGGATATGATTGTCGGAACTAAAAGTCATCCTTCAGTAATGCTACATATTAGATTATGTAGAGTGCATTAAAATGTATGCTATCATGCTCATTCCATCACAAGCACAGGTGTGAAGCATGGTTTGAAGAGAAAACTTAATGGATTTTCTTATTTCATGATAAGCATAGGGAGTCAGCACGAGATTCCTTGGGAGATCTGCTTGCAGAAGAATTTGCATTCCCTAACAGAACTCAGCAGGAACTCGGGCTCTTTTGGCATCCGAAAATAGGTCTAATTTATATGCATGACTTTTCGGCTAATTATGTTGTGATAAATTACCATGCCTTTAATATAATAATAGTGATTTGGTTGTACAGTAAATGTTAAATGCAAATCATCCAGTGCTAATGTTTTGAAACTGTTACATCAAACACTTTAATGAATTAGAGCCATCAAACAATTCATAATGGTTTGTATAGTTCACTCAGAGTACAGTCCAAAGAAGACTCTTGTCACCAACGTCTAAAGTACGTGCTTGAAATGTGTTGCTTGCAAACCAGCCAAAGACAATGATCTGTGAAAAAATTAGGAAATAATATAATTCTATACTTATTTTAGTTCCCCTACCGGCTCTAAGGTATAATGGAATTTTGAAGGACACATTACTTACTGTTTGCTCCTGGCTATCATTTTCACTGTTGGATTATGTGCATTTTTTGCTAAGAAAACTTGGCAGCACAAATTGGTTTCCTCGTTTTGACTTGTGGCTGCATAGTTTTGTTACCTAGAATTTATAACTTACAAATTAGCCCAGCCACTGAACAGACTGTAAAGTATACTATTCAGCTGGCGTTTCCCAGTACTTTTATCTTGGGTATAGCACTGGGGATACATAAATCTGCATTTTTATTGTTGCTGTTATTCTTTAGATTTTACTCATGCGTAAGCAAGCTTGTTAATGATAGGATGTTCTGGAGGTCATTCATTCTTTGGGTCACCGCAAATCAGAAGTGACTTGACTGTGCGTAACACCCAAGTTCTCTGTCTTGCACTATGAGCTTCTAAGGCTGTATCCAGTTGTCTTCTAGTTTGCTTCATGTGTCAGAATTCACACTGTGGGTAGGTAGAAATATTTTCTATCCTTCACATGCTTGTATGGACATGGATGGGGCTAACAACAAGTCGCTTTTAATTACTTTTCACAACTGGGAAAGTGTCTGCCATTAATCCCTAACTTTACATGTTTATTACCCCAATATTTTTGTGAAGGACAATTGAACCCAAAGGACTAATTTGCTTTTCTAGCAAAGAATAATCATATGCCACATTTGGACTTATGATGCTGTATACTAATTTGCTGCTAATTTACTTTCTCCTTATATCTATACTCTTATGATCCCTGTTCCATTGTCTGAAGAAGTATGCATGCACACAAAACCTCATGCCTTGAATAAATATTTGTTGGTCTTAAGGGTGCCATTGGACTCAAATTTTGTTGTTCTATCCTTCACAGTATTCCTCACAAGAAAATAGGGCAGGGGAAGGGCATGTCAAGGAGAAACGAGGCAATTGTAGTCAGATCTAGCAACAAGCCAGGTTTGTGTCTGTGGTGGTTTAATGTTAGTTAAATGTGACATCCAGAACCAGCCAAGAGTCCACAGATTGTAGATCACTTTGAATCACAGGAAAAGATGGGATATAAGTATTTAAATAAATAAAAGAATGGTGTTGTGGTTAGGAACAATGGCTTCTAATCTGGCCAACCGGGTTTGAGCCACCACTCCTCCACATGCAGCCACCTGGATGACTTTGGGCTCCTCGCCGAGCAGTCCTGTCAGAACTCTCTCAGTCTGTACCTCAAGGGGGAGAGGAAGGGAAGGGGGGGGAGGAAGGGAGGAGAGGGGAGAGGAAAGGAAGGGGATTGTAAGCTGCTTTGGGCAGTGAAAAGCAGGTTATAAAAACCAACTCCTCCTCCTCCTCCTAAATCAAGTTTAATAACTATTTCTGTCTCAGCCAAGAAGCAAGCCATTATATTGTCTTCTTCTAGGTAGTTTTTTGGATAGGTTCATTTTTGAATTGGGGAGGGGGGACCAGTGAAAGTAAACTGCAAATCATACCCTATTTCAAGGTGACAAATCACAACAGGGTATGGTAGGTGATCTTTCAATGCTAGTTAGAATTTGTCGATAACTTCGTTTTCTTAGACAGTTAAGAGCAAAAACCTGATTACCTACAGGAACACAGGTAAAAGTTTTTAACACATGGAGCAAGCATGAAACCTTTCTATATGCATTCACCCCAGCTAGAGATCAGGAGGGAGATTTTGAAATCAATTGCTATTGAGAAAGAAACCCATTAATTTAAGGAGCTAGACTTTTAAGTCTTAGAAAGAATGGTTGAGATATGTAGAGAATTTCTTATTCAGTAAGGTCACCATGAAAAGAAAAAAAAATTTTGGTTATCAATGATTTATTTGAAGTATGGGTCAGGTGGGCAGCCATGTTGGTCTGAAACAAGTGTTCATGCACATGAAAGCTTCTATTCAGAATTAAATTTTGTTGGTTTTAAAGGTGCCATGGGACTCAAAGGAGAAAGAGAGGCAATATGTAATGCTACATGGAATTTCTTATTAACTAAAATATGTTTGCTGAATAGCTCATAGACCCAATTGTATCCCAACATAGGATTTATGTGTTTAATTGTTTATCATTTTAAATGTATTTAGTATTGAAATAAGTATGCATCACATCATGAAGTATGAATTCAAATAGTTTATCAGCAGAAATGAATGAATATTTTCATTTCTTTTCCTCTCCAGTTGTCATTGTAAATAGTTTTGATCCACCCATTTTTGTTGCTAGTGCTAGTGACTCATCTACTTCTTTTGAAGCATTTGTACACAATTTGTATAAACAATGAGTGTCATTTATACATAGTAGCACACAAATTACATGGGAAAATATGCACATTTTTAAGAATTAGTTATTTGCCTGCACATATAGAGGAAATCTGCATTGGGCTGCACTGACTCACGTGTTCTCTTGTTATTGTACAATTTAGGAATCCACTTTTGCTTTGTTACATCAATGTAGCTGCTAATCGGCAGCTACTTAAAGCTGAAGATGAAAGGCATGTAGACAGAAGAGAGTTATGTCAACACACTTGGGGGACCCCCCCTAAGTCTGCAGAAAAATCTGCAAGCTGGGGGAAAGAGAGGGAGGTTTAATCACCCTCCCCAAAGGAGCACTTTTTCTTCCCATGTACAAACAATACTCCTCTGTAGTCAGGCAAATAGGAGGGCTGAGTGGCAGTGTGAGGGGGAGTGGAAGGAGGTCCCACTGCTCACCCCTCCCTTGAGGAGGCAGTGGAGGGAGAATCACTGTGGAAGGCAGAAGGTGACTGAGTGGGTCAGCTGATGAATGGCAAGGCCTGCTGAGTGTGAATGGGTGGACAGGTGAACAGAGTGACAAGAGTGATTGAAGAGCAGTCAAAATAGTGATGAGGGGAATATATGGGCATGCATAGTGTTGTAGAACTGGATAGGCAGAGAAGCCTGCGGGGGTGGGGCAAGGGGCAAGCAAAGTGGTGGGGGGCAGGAGTTGGTAAGGAGGGCAGATTAGGAAAAGAGGAGGCAGGGGGAAGACAAGGGGGAAGTGGGGACCAGTATTGAGGGTAATATAGAGAAAAGACATGTGGAAGGAAAAAGATGGGAGCAAGAGAAGGCACCAGGGGAAAATGGTGTAAAAAGGCAGCTAGGGTTAGATGTCAGAAGTCAGCCTGTCATGTTTTTTCTTTGTGAGTTTTTCATTTGTTACCGTTTGTCTGTTGTCTAACCTTTCATCAACCCATTTCAATAGTATGATTGGGTCCAGCCCAAAACAATCATGTATAACTAAATCCTATGGACAGCACTGAGGTTTCCTGTTGAATCTTATATGTTTTTTAACTTGGTTGGGAGTGGTATCCACTGTTTGTTTGTTTGTTTGTTTAAATAGCAGAGTTACATTCTTACCCATTTGCTTTGAATATCTATTCAAAATATAATTGTTTACATTATACCTAAAAGTTTCAAAGTCTTTGCTTAAGTTATTTTCCCAAATAACGATTAAAGCAGTGGTTTGAGGTAGCTGTATTGGTCCAAAATGAAAGCTCCATTAATAATCTGGTAACCAGATTCACGAAGAGAACAGGTTTAGACTTTGCCATATCGCATTGCTTTGGGAAAGTAGGGCGATCTAGCTCTTTATTCCATTTATGCCTGAGGCTCTGCATATCATATTTATTAATCGACATAAAATATTTATAAACAAATATTGTAGCTTTCATTTTCTGCATTAATTTAATTAGAGTTTCTAGAAGCAAATGAGACTCTGAGACACTTAATTGCCGCAGGGCCATATTTAGATACCAACAAGAGTTGCTGTTGTAAATGCTGCCATTCAACACACCTCAGCTCATCACAGCCTATCATGGGTCCAATGTAAAATCTACCTATCAGTCCAAGCCTTCCATAGATTACCTCCCACCCCTCAACAGGTCTGGATTAACCCATATTTTAATTTAGCATGTGAAAATGGATTGCATTGCAATAATACATTCCTCTTGGAGAGGGGCACAGAGAAGAAGGCTCCAAAAGAGCCTATGGGTTGTCTAACTGCATGTAGAGATTTCAACAATTAGTACAAATTAACAGGTATGCCTGACAATATGAACTAAGGTCTGGGAAATCAAATACTTCATCATTGAATGGAAGTTGCATCCTCTTTGAAGAAATCCAAGACGATTAGGAACCCCACATATATTTATGACAATTTATGAATGTGTCTGAAAGGTATATATAAAAGAATCGCACACAACATATAAATAATCCTGGATATAATATTCATTTTGAGTGTATTTTCTTTCCTCCATGAAGGCAAGTTTAAAATGGCCCATCTGTCCACTGAAAATGCCATAGACAAATACACTCTGTAACATTGTCTCCCAGTGGCACCAACACAGATTTTGCCCAGTTAATAGACTATAAGTCTCATAGAATCCTAAGACAGTAATAATTTTTAAACAGCCACGCGGTGCTCCGCGCCGCGGACTGAATAAAGCAGTAAGGGCAGTGTGGGAGGAGTTAGGACGGGCCCTGTCCAGGATAAAAACTCGGAGGGGCCAATCAGGAGACGCGAAGCGGCTCCTGATTGGCCCCTCCAAGTGTCCACGTTGGCTGCTTCACCCGCCCAGACAGCCACGGGTGAGGGGTGGGCCGCGCCGCCTTCTCCCGGCCAGCGGAGCGCCGGGAGAAGGCTCGAGAGAGCCTCAGGTGGGGGGTGGGCCTTGCCGCCATCTCCCGGCTGGCGGAGCGGCCTTGCCGCGTCTACGACATGGCGAGGCCGCTCCGCCGGCCGGAAGAAGGCTCAAGAGAGCCTCGGGTGTGGGGTGGGCCTGCTCTCAGGCCATCTAGGGCCCATTTCATTTCAAAGTGAAATGGGCTTTAGATCTAGTATTAATTAATGTAGGAACAGAACACTGAGATTCAGTAAATGGTAAAGGTAAAGGTATCCCCTGTGCAAGCACCGAGTCATGTCTGACCCTTGGGGTGACGCCCTCTAGCGTTTTCATGGCAGACTCAATGTGGGGTGGTTTGCCAGTGCCTTCCCCAGTCATTACCGTTTACCCCCCAGCAAGCTGGGTACTCATTTTACCGACCTCGGAAAGAATGGAAGTCAGCCTTGAGCCGGCTGCTGGGATCGAACTCCCAGCCTCATGGGCAGACAGCTTCAAACAGCATATTGCTGCCTTACCACTCTGCACCACAAGAGGCTCTTTTGAGAGTCAGTAACAAACAGTAAAACATCACCTGCATAAGGAATAATTTAAAGTTCTAAAGTTTTATGTACAAACCCACAAATATTATTATTTTGTCTGATGGCGCAAGCCTGGGGTTCCAGTCATAGATCAAAAATAAGAGAAAAAAGGCAGCCTTGTCTAGTACCCCTCTCAGGAGGAAATGATGCAGAAAACATGCCATTTAGTCAGCACTCTGGATCTAGGAGATGAACAGAGAATTCTAATCCACTTCAAATATTTGTGAAGCAAGCAGAACGTTCCTTAGGCTTCTTTTGGAAAAGGGCTTGCAATTTCAAGTGACAATGAGAAAATGGTCTGAAATATGTCCTTTTTTGTCCATGATTCAAAATTTGCTGTTATTTGCTGGTTGTCCCCAAACCCATTTACTTGGTCACATTAGAGGCTGTGGCTCTAGTGATGCTAGTGATGCTGGCTGATTCTGCTGTCCCAGCGGTGGCTGATGAGAGGCTTTTCTCCTGTTCTTCTCTCTTTGGCACCTGGAATTTTGCCACCACAGCAGCATACAATAGCCGTGGACTGTAGAACATGTATTTTCCCCCAGAGCACTTGTGATGTCCATATTAAAGAGATCAAGTTCCCTTGGAAAACAGCATGTTCCAATCCCTGGGAGAGGGAGGAGGTCTCTGGCTCAGATTACGATCCAAGGTGAATGAAGACTCATAAAACTTGAATGCTGGTCTTGTACCGAAGAAAGGCGTTACGAATTGCCAACTTTGTGTTATGAACAAAACAAATCATGAATCTCAGTAACACTGTTAGTAGTTACATCTTCTAGATCATGATAAGCATCCATTTTTGTACAGCTATAGAATATCTATTTATAAGCATAGCAACGTCTACATGGTAATTACTTTTCTAAACTTTAATTATAACAACTGTGCATGGATCTACTGTATACTTTAAGGTTTATGCCCTCAGAAATGGCATCAATCAGCTGATTGGTGTAGAGGGGGAGGATGGGGAACTAAACATCCTTCTCTACTTCCTAGCAGTGGATCAGTGCTATTGTTAATTTGCTGACTTTTCTAAAATGGTTGGACAGCTGACTGTGCTGAGACCAGCGGCAGCAACTGGATCTGGGGAAGAATTGTGTACAGCGGCTGTTCTCAAAGGCAGACTGAAAAATTAAAATGGCCCGAGGAACAGCTCCTGAGGTGATATAGTACCCCTCAGGGACTACTAAAAGGCCTTGGCTTACCCACTACCCCCTCCTACACCACGGTCAATCAGCAATGATACCAGAGAAGACAACCAGTGAGCTGATAGTGATCATTGTTGCCACTGAAGCATCTGAGCCAAGTAACTCCAGAAGTGCTGGCTTACCTAGTGGGTCTTGGCTCTGTGGTTGCCTCTTGGCTGCCGGAAACCTCCCACTAGGGATTATCCTTGTGAGTTAAATGGCCAGTATGCCCATGCCTTTTGTGCATGTGATAATGCATCCAGGTAGAGAGGGATACATATGGGGAAGCCTGAGATGGGTGGAGCTAGATAATAATGCAAGAAGCTTTCCCATACTTCCCCAGTTTTCTAGTATATGTATTTTTCCTTGATAAAGGATGGGAATGCGATGGGCTAGGGAGGGGGAATTTCCTGAGTAGCTAAACTAAACTATACAAAATGTAGTGTAGTGACCAAGTTTGTGGATAATATCAAATTATTCAGACTGGTGATTATAAAGAGGTCCAGGAGGCTTTCTCTGAATTGGGTAAGTGGGCAACAGCAATGCAAATGCAGTTCACTGTAGGAAAGTTTAAGCTCACGTACACAGAAACAAAAAATCCTGTTTGGCGGCCGCTTCACTTGCGGCCTGGTGAGCTTCTCGCTGCAGGGGGGGAGATGCAGGCGTGGCCACCGGTGGACCGTTACTGAGGTACCGGGTCGCAGACCAGGGGTTGACGACCCCCGACTTAGGGTTTAAAAATATATATATATTCATGACACTTTGGGGGGAAGGGGGGAAGCGATCAAGGGTGCAGAATGGTGGATTAAAGGGTGCAATGAAAACAAAGGTGCAAGCAGGCACCATTTTGCAAAAAAACACATTTGAAATGGGGAAGGGAGCAAAGCATGATGGGAGGTGTGGCAAGCATGTTGTGAATTTCATATTGGGAAATAAGGGGATGAAAGCCCAAATGCAGAAATGGTAGAGTCGACTTGCAGCATCCAAAGGAAACAGTCTTTTTTCTTTCCCTTGGTCCTTTGTTAGTTTCCCCATTATAACCCAGCAGTGGACCTATCACCTCTTTTACCTTGTGTTCGCTCCTCACATTGCTGCATAAGCTTTTAGTGTTGTTCACTAGTGTTGTTTTAATTTTGTATCAGAACATTGTTCATTGGAGTACATTGTCTTTATTCCATAACCCACCTTGAGTCTCAGCAAGAAAGATGGCCTATGAATAAAGTAAATGAAGGTGAGGGACTGCTAAGGAAAATATGTTAAGTTTATCAAAGTTGACACAAACAATAATGGTTGTGCATGATATATTTATAGACTGGAAGTGTAAAAGGTTGCTGGCAGGGATGTGAACAAAACGGTTTACAAACAAATTCAAATTGCATCCCTAAATGAAAGAAGAAAAAAAGCAAACAAAGGAAAGGAAATCCCAGATGCATACTGTATGCCACAGTTGGCTGGGGTTTGTTTATTTGTTTTAATTCAGATTTCATTGAAGGAGGGAGGGACTTTTATACTACATTTCTGATGCCATGTTAATTTGGAAGGGACAGCCTTGATGCAAAGAATAGAGACTAGGTTTTGTGTATTTTGGCAGGAACTCAGTACCTTTGCCTTGCTGCTTGGGGTTGTGTGATGTTCCTTGGAAAAAGGAGGAAAAATAACAGTTCTCACATATATGCCTTTGGAGTGGGTGGGGATGGAATCCCAAAATTGCAGCACTAGCACTGAGACCCTGGAAGGCAATTTTTATATACTTAAGATGACTTCAGTTGACCAACTTTTGTGCTTCTCTCAGAATTCTTTGAATGTTTTACCCAAGTTGAGAAACATAGATGGCAACACTGAACTACCCTCATTTCTGTGTGTCCATTGTGGAGTATTTTCATGCAGTTTCCTTACGCAACATCATTGGCATATGTTGGCATACTAGACCTTTGCTCAAAGCTACCAATCACGTTGAGTCCAGTGGGGCATCCATATGTTTTTGCACCACGAGGGAGCATCTATCTCAGTTATTACATCAGCTGTACATTGGATGTGAAGATGGTGTGCCAGTTCTTCCATCATGTGGGAGAGGGGCTGTATCAGTCAGGACCATTTTCTTTTGAATCTCAGAGGCGATAGCAGAATAAGTACATCTCTCTGGCTAATTGAAGCAGCTTATTGAGGATTCTCTTCCATCTGCTTTTATTTGCCCTTCCACTTGCAAAGTCATTTTAAGATTCATACTGATGTGCTTAATAAGGTTCTGCAGGGAGCCATATTGTGTGGAGACAAGGGTTATGAACAAATGTTCCCATTCAAAATGGGCTCCCTGGCATTTCTAACATGTTTCTTTCTGTGCAGCTCTTTTTCCATTTTTATAATGGAATATGTCTCTTTATTTCTTCTTCTTCTCTGCCCTTAGCATTAATTTCTAATATTTTATTCATTTATATTGCTCCATGCACAGTGGATCCTTGAAATTTATACTCTCTTTGTTTCGCCATAACTGTAACCAGCCTTGCAAATGGTACAAGTATTAAAACAAAGCAACAGATGGGGGAAACTCATTTCTGCTTATTAAATATTATTTGGGGTATAAAGAATTGTTTTAAAATTCCAGCTTAGAGCAGATCTGAGTACAATGCGAATGGATGGATTTGCAGTTTTGATAGGAGTTTAGTACCCAGTTCTTTCTTGGTACTTTAAAGATGTTTAAACTTGCATTGGATAAATCGCAAGGGACTCAGAAGACCTGCGGGAGCTGGGACCCTGGGCATTCGAAGACTGAGGAGGATGACCAGGGGCTTAGGAGGCAGGTGCATGGGCAGAGGTCCAGTCTGAGCCATGAGTCTATATAACAAGTCCATTATGCAGGTTTCACATGTTTGTCTTCTCCTAATGTTCTTTACCCAATCCTGCTGCTGCTGCTTCTCCTCCTCTTCCTTTTTCTCCTCCATGTTATTTCTTAACTTTTTCCCGGTTAGCCTTTGGTTGATAAATACTGCTATCTTGTTCAATTATATGCAGCCTGGCATTCAGCTATGAAGTCTGTCTTTTGTATCCAGATTATTTCTGGTACTGTTTCAATATGGATTTTATTGCAACGGATTTTCTTCTGTGCATTTTTAACAAATTGTAAGTACTGAAGCTATCAGCAGTGACCCATTTGTGGGGAGAAAAGACAACTGTCTTTAATTTGGTCTCAGCAATGAATCTAAAATAAGGTGCACAGCCAATTACCTGTGTAAGTTGGTTATCCTTAAGTGGGAACATCCTTTTGAGGGCAGGCTGCAAACTGGAAGCAAGTAATTGCACTGAAAATTGTATTTCACATGAGAAGAAGAGTCTGTCGCATTGCAAGAAGCGGGCCATTGTATCTCATTATAGCAATGTAAGTAAAATCAAGTGCAGAAGAAATGAGCATCCATTCACTCTTTTCCTTTTACATCCTATTTTTTTCTTTAACCTGAGGAAGCCTATAGGGAGATATTAGTCCTGACTGTCAAATGGATCTATGATTCTGCCAGGCTAGCACATTCTTAACTGTATCTGCTATTATATTTTCCTGAACAATCACCCATCTCCATTTCAAACCTGTATCTGTTTAACATTTAAGAATAATAGTCCCTTGTTCTCTTTGTTTAGAAATGCTAATTTGTTTGTACTACCTTTCCTGTTTTCATTTGTTTCAGTCCAGCTAGCTTAGATGCACATTTTGTGTGCCCTGGGCAACAGATTCTGATTGCTTCCACACGTACATTCTTCAATGAGCTGGTGGTGACAGTTGTACTTAATTCTCTTTGGCCATTACCATCTTTTTCTAGCTTTCCCAGTGAGCTGCTCAGCCTCAGTATCTAAATGGCAAGAGGATGGAAGTCTGCAGGTAGTTGTGGCCTACAACATTCAGGAAAGAAGACTGGGCAGCTGACTTTTTGCTGAACTCTTCTAAATGCTTGCCTGCCACTTCATGACAATCATAAACTTAGCAGGGAGGGATATTATGTGAACCTAGTTAATTGGTTTCACTGGCTAGCTTAGAATGAAAAGCAGTAAACATTCTTAGGAAAGGGTTTTAACAAGGGAAAGATAACCCTACGTCAGGCAAATTCTAACAAATGAGCTGCTTGAATGAAAGGGAACTAGTGCTCTTTATCACCAAAGCTTTCTGCTGTGTAGATTTTCCTCAAAGAATGAGATCACAAACAGAACTTAGCAAAATTTTGGTTAACAAGTAACAGCAGACCATAACTTTGCATTAGGTCGTGTCGGTGAAAGTTCTGTGTTAGTTTTTAAACCATGGAATTTTCCTGACTAGTTCTATGACAAAATGTGAATATTTTAACTTTTATTTTGCTTCTGAATACTCCCTGTCCTCTACTATGTATGCAAGCATCTGGGTTATTTTAATACTTGAGAAAAGCAACAGTGCTTGGTGCTTCTTGGGTGTTTAATGGAATGAGCCTCCAGAGACATGTATAAGAACCATCTGCTCTTTTAACTTCTAAAAGCGGACATTTGTTTCTATGCTAATAATGTATATTTTCTTCTACGAGAGACAGATAATGAATTTTAAATGTTCACATGACTCATGAACCCCAAATTTATTCCTGTTTCTTAACTACCTTGCACAACCTTGACTAATGCAAAGCATAATTGCTCATCAATTAATCTGGTTCCCTTAATGCTGTCGTTTATTTCTGCAATCAATAAAAAATGTCACTGCATATTAGGAAATGTAGTTCTTTTAAAACCCTTCCGCATTTCAATTGTTTCCTGTATTAAATAACACAATATAGTCTAAAAGAAGAAAGTTATTTTTTAAAGTCTCTGCAGACTAATTGACTTTAACTGTTACATCCTAATGAAAATTCTTATCTCACTTATATGGTGAATAAAAGAAGAAGGGTAAACTTTTAGAAGAAGCGTAAACTTTGCTGAAACATGAACTTGCGGGAGCCTGTTAATATAATGTGCACAAAATCAAATAATATTTTTAAGCAAATTACCTTGGGATAATTGTTTAAGGTATTATAAATGTTCTACAGTGCCATCTTAATCAGACTTAGCACCTGTTTAACTTAGCTGTTTACCTTATGATGTTTGGTTTACTTGTTGCATTTTAATATTATTTTTCTTTCACATTTAAATGTATGTTTGTAAATGGCTTTGAAAGATCTTTTTTAAAACTAGGATGTACATTCTAGAAATATTTCAATATTTAAAATATTTATCATTCTGCTTTAGCCTAAGACAGGTTACAAACATGACTGGTGAAACAACACAATTTAACGGGTGAAACAACGCAATTTAAATAGCATAAAGATCAATAAGAGAACACAAAGTGTTAGACTTTGTCTTTTATCAAGAGTCCACCACTGACTGTCAGTTAAAGGGTTAAACTGTTTGTTTACACTTGTTACTAATGGGAATGGGCAATGCGGGTAATATGACTTGTTTATCGAAATGTAAATTGTTGACTTCATTGTGTACTTGCCTGTTCTCATGTCTGCAACTGTAACAAGAGGAGAAGGTTTCTCCTTCCTCCCTTTGTTTAAGAAGACATCTGCTTTAGGCAGAGAGAGATCCATCTTGAATCTTCACCATGTAAACCGCTTAGGTGTAGAGCTCCTGATTGAGCTCATAGGAAGCAATGTATTTTTCTTGTTTTATCTTCTAGTTTCCCCTACCCTATTAGCTATCAAAATAGTCTTTTTCATATACTTTAATACTGCCTTGTTTGGTCTCATCATTTTTAGATTAACTCTGCTACATTCACCCAAAACATACTCTGCTACCCAACACAAAGCAACTTTAGATAATAGGCTACTAAAAGAATCATCAGACATCGAAACCAGCTTACTTCTTCCCATACAGGCTTTATGAAATGCTGTTAGTGTTGGTGATTTCTAGAGTGACTATGATAGTTTGTTCAATAATAGAAAGTCCACAACTGAAAAAGGCCAGGAACAGTCAAAAAACACTTAATAACACACAAAGAGAGGGGACTGAGAAGAGAAACTGCTGTAATAAAACGCAGTTCAAGTGATTCTTCAGATACATATTCCTTTCTTTGCTATTTATTTAGAGAAGTTTGGTACCAACTATCCAGAGAAGCTGTCTGAGGAGGCCAGTAACCTAAAATATAATAAAAAACAGAAAACATTAAAATGTTAAATACAACCCAGGATTAGGAACCCAGTCAAAACAAAAGATAATAAAACCTTGAGTATCTTAAAATGGATTTTACAGTTTTTAGGCTAAAAACACACCATAAAGGGTTTGCTAAAAGAGCAGCCCCTTAATTAAAAGCCTGGATTTATTTATTTTTCTTTTGAACCTGGCACCTAAAAGATAGTAATGTAGATATCAAGCGAGACTCAAGGGGAAAGTCATTCCATAAGTGAGATGCCACTGCTGGAAAAGTTCCATCCCTGGTTGCCACCTATTTCACTTTTAAAAGCAGTAGCATAAAGAGCAAGACTTGTGAGAACAGTATGGGAAGAGGTGGTTCTTCAGGCACCCAGGTCATTTAGGGCTTTAGAGTTAGGAGCCAGCAGTTTGGATTGTGCCCCTGAACACATGAGCAGCCAGCGCTGATGGTCCAAAAGTGAAGTGATATAATCCCTAACAGCCGACTGGCTATTGCAACCCAGAGTTACTGGGAGGCAGTCCCTTGTACAGTATTACAGTAATCACCTGGATGTAATCCGAACATGGGTCACCACTGTCACATCATGCTTTTAGGGGATTAATTGTATCTGGTATTTTACCCAAAGTGGATAAAAGGCACTGTACATCACTGAGTCTCGAACTGTAGGCCAGATCCAGCAGCACCACTAAGCTATAAGCCTGCTCCTTCAGGGAAGAGTGTACCTCCCACCCTGGACAGGCTGTAGTCAGCAGTCTAGCTGGTCTCAATCCACTCTAGGTCACGGATATGAAGTTTTTTAATGATAGGAACCAAGGCCTTGAATTGAACTTGGAAGCAAATAGGAAGCCAAAGCAGTTCCTTCAGAATTGATGAAATGTGTACAAAGTGACCAGATATGGCAGTGGGAGGGCATGGCTGGTGGCTGCATTAGTTAAAACATCCAGATTGTCTTCAAGGGCAGCCCTATATAAATATCATCCCAAATGGATAGACATAGTTACAGAAATCCAGAGCCGTATGGAAGGGCGGTATAAAAATCTAAAATAAATAAAATAATCCAGGTATTAAAGAAAGATAGATACATTTGCTTCCATAGATTGGGTTCAAAAGATCATGCTGTATGTATATTAATGGATTAGATCTTTTAACATATTATTGTCTGTGTTTTGGGGAGGATGAAAGAACCATGAACATACATAAAAATAAAGTAATGATGTTCAAATTGTATTTATTGATCAATTAAATTAGATTCCCAGTGTTCTTTGCTATCTGTTTTATCTGGCTGTAGTGCTGTATTAAATAAATTTGATCAATTAAATTGTACAACATGTCCTTATACAGAGATCTTTAAGAAGCTCGCTACCAAATATATCCATCTCTGCTATACATCATGAAAACAAGTGCATTAAAGCAGAGCTGGCTGCTTGAAGGGAAATCTGTTATCAATAGTTTCTGTAGAAACCGAGTACTCACAAATTACCTTGTTGCAGCTATAAATAGTTTGACAGGGCAGTGCAGAAGTGAACTACAACTATCACTTCCACCTCTGTGTAAAATAAATTGTACTTTTGAGAAATGAGGGACCAAACTGTATGCCACACTATGTATTTTTCTTGTAATCATTGAGGATATACAAGCTTCTTCCTACAAAAGACATTAGGCTGAAAAATGTCCTACAAATATGTGATTTGTTAATTAGGACAGCTGTCAAAATCACATAGCCTTTATAATTACAAATAACAATTGTTTCCTTCAATATATGCATTCTTCTTTTGTATACATATATTGTAACTGGCAATGCGTTGTATCAGTTTGTGAAATAAAATGTTCAGGGACAATTATTAAATACCATGTGAAGCTACACTATTTCATTCTAATATAATATGTATGTCTGACATACATATAGATATTCATTGATCTTTAACTTCATTGTATGAATGACCTCATGTATTTTCTTTACAAAAATGTAAATCAGGCAGCTATAATGAACTCTTCTAGCCACTGGGGAAAGTTAAGAAATGCCATAAATCTAGTTTAGTGTTAGTAAAGCAAACCTAAAAGTGATTGACTGCCAGAAGTTCCAGCATGCTGAGATTTTTATTTTTACAAAATTTCAGCCAAATGGCTCTTCACACTACTCACTTCATAGCATCTAATAGATCTTTATTATGGAGTCAGTGTTCTGATTTATTTACTTGCTGGTTCAAATCTTGAACAGCCACTTGTTAAAGCCCTGGAGTCCCTAAACTTGGTCAACTATTAAGACTGTGATCGAAGTCCCTTTTAATTAAATATCAAGTAGAGTCGTCAGAGTACCTTTATTGACAAAAATAGCATCAGGTGTAGGGAAGCAGAGTTGACCCAGTTTAATATATTGATGGGAGACTACTAAGGAAGTTCAGGATTGCAATGCAGACAATAGCAAACAATCTCTGAATGACTCTTGCCATGAAAACCCAATGGGGTTGCAATAAATCAGCTGCAACTTCAGAAAGAATTCTTTTAATTTTATTAATATTAGCAATCAACTGTTGTACATATATAGGGCTGGATCCAAAGAACTGGGCCATGGGCTCTGCTAACATAAGTGCCTCGTCTTCTTTGCGTGATCACCCCAGTCTCAGGGACAACATGGGATGAAGCTAATTATTGGTAGTCTGAATGTAATGTGATTCATTGATACAATATTTACTGACTTGCTTTATGCTTTACTAAGCATAATTTGAAAATTTGATTATATAGTAACTGGCTACTGGTGTAAGTTCAGGCAAACGTATACCCTTATCATTATGCATAGCCTAAATCATTGGATATAGTCAGTGAAGTGGTTAATTTATTTCATTAGCATTTGGCTTTTCATGTGGGATTCAGCCTATTAAATAAGTCAACTGTGATTATTTAAAATACACAAGTTGTTTTCAGAATTTTAATTTGATACTATTAAACGTTTAGATTTTATGCAACATGGGCATAAAATGATAGTCATCTTAGAAAAATATGCCTAACCCTAACTTTAAGTTATTTATTTATTTATTTATTTATTTATTTATTTATTTATTTATTTATTTATTTATTTATTTATTTATTTATTTATTTATTATACATATACCGCCCTCCCCAGAGGCTCAGGGTGGTTTACATCATAACAGAGAACAATACATAAAACAGTCTGTAAAACATGTATAACTGATAACTAATTGTAACCAAATGTATTCTTATTCATTATTAACCTGGGAAAATTCTCATCATTGAATTTAAGGTAAAAGATATTGTTCAGTAGAAAGAAAAATCTAAATACAAACCACTCTACTAGGAACTAGTTATATACATTTGGATCTACCTGAGCCAAAAATGCCCTTACCAGTATTTTTCTAAATGTTTTCTCAGGAAAACTGGGGAGGGGGGAAATCCTGAGAAAATCCCAGATAGGTTTTTGAATTACCAGTAGATCTAAAAAAGAGTTGAATGGGACTGTTTAAATTGTACTGCAGGTGAAGCAATCCCAGCTTGGTCTGCCCACAGCAGGGAGAGACCTCCCTGCAGCATGCAGATCTTGGGTTCAGCTTCTCCTGCAACATGGTTTAAACTATGCTGTAGGAGGAGACATCCCAGCCAGTTCTGGATGCGTCAGGGAGAGACCTCCATGCCACACACAGACCCAAGGGCTCCTCTGTTGCAGGAAAAGCCTAACCTGCCTCAGTATCAGGTTATTTTTCCTACTTGGGAGAAGGGTTGGCCATCCACAGCAATCAGCCAACTGATGACATGACTGCTTTCTCAATCCTTCACTCTGCTACACAGGGTCACTGGGGAGGGTGCAAAAATGTTTCCAAACTGTGGCCCCAGGACTGGTGAAGAAGATGCTTTCTGGAGCTGGACTGGTAGGAGCCATGAAGAAATGTGCTCAAGGTGGGAGCAGCAATAGGGAATTGGGATGTGGGAGGCTCCCCACTCCCTCTAAATCACTGCAGTCAGAGTCCTCCTCTCCAAAGAGTGTGAGCAACTTCTGGTGTCTCTGCGCAGCACTAACAATTCTTTTGTCTCTGCAAAGAGCTCCAGGAACATATCAGGATAAGGAGATTCTGCTCTGAGATCCCTGATGATGCTCCTGTGGCCTGGCAGATTGGGTTTGTTGTCTGCATATAGGGGCCTATGGTGTGTATGGAGCTGGACGTTTAGCAACTGCTGGTGTCTCTCAACAGTGCAAATGACTGAGAGTCCCATGAACAAATCAGGCAAAGTAGGTTCCAAGACCCCTGGTGCCTCTGCGCAATGCTAACAACTGTTTTCTGACAGGAGTTACTTGTCAGAAATCTTGTCAAGTCTATCATTTATGTTCCCTTTTTCATATATCCCAAGGATGGAGGGGGAGGAGACTATTGAACTAGCATTGCCTCTGCGCTGTGCTAACAACTGTTTTCTGGCAGGAGTTACGTGTCAGAAATCTTGTCACATCTATCTTTCTGGCCTTCCTAATCTGCCCTTGAAGAATTGTGGGTGGCCCAGTCAAGTGTTTTTCTCCCTCTGGTTCATGCCCATCCCTGCTTGCAAATCATGTCCCCACATTAATCATGTATGGAAAGTTCCGGTCTGTGAATGAGGGTGCCAGCATGTATCTATAACACAACAATTTTAATAATGCATATCTGAATGTCTTCTTCTGAAATTCCTTGTCTCCTCCCCTCTGGAATACGTGCTTCAGTATGTTAGGTATCTATTTTGATATAATTCAGGAATCTAGAGAATACCGGTGCTCTGTTTGTTAATGGAAGATAAGCCCATGCAGCTAGAAAGTCATTTTGACTATAAAAAGATTGATATAATTTCACACTAGCTTAATACTATACTGATGAAGCATGGCACAATACAATCATTTTATGTACCACTAGGGAGTTATATTCTGGGCAGTACATAGTTTTGTGATATACTATCATTACACCTCTAAATAGGTTCACTTTATGATGAACCTTGCTTGCATTTTATTTTACCCATTTGTTTGATTTCCCATTATAATATCAACCTGTTAAAACAAAAAATGACATTGCATGATGTCACATTTACCATTCAGTTTATTGATTACAAAAAACTTGTTAGATGAACAGCGTTTTTTAATTTTTCCATTTTAGCAACACGTAGGATTTGCCTCAGCATTTTATGATAACATCACACGGGTGTATTCAAAGTACTAGGACATCATCTTACTTTAGTTCACTGTGAAGTGGGGAGGGGAGTTGGGAAGATGCCAGAAGACAAATGCAGCTATGTAGAGATCAACTGTGCTGTGCAGAGATCCAAGACAGTACACTGCAATTCGAAGCAGAGTTACACACTTCTTATTCAATTCAGTGAGAATAGAAGTGTATAACTATGTTTAGCATTGCAGTATTAGCATCTTGTGGGTTTATTGTGCTCCTTGCTTCATAGCCAGCAGCTCATTTAATTTAATGTGTTGAAGATAATGTAAACAAAGATAAAGCTCATCAAAACACTTCATCAAACCTGAAGAAAATACATAACTTATTTATTTTTAGCTGATATAGAAGAGAACTGGAATACATATTTGCTCCTTTCTTGTTGCATTCCAAATTTGGGGATATGGACTGAGAGTTGGCTCCAATGGTTGCTTGAGCAGGACAAGAGTGTGGTGACAGATGGTCTTGTACTTTCACCTTCTCACAGAAGCCTTCTGTGACCACTTCTCTCAAAAAAGTTAGTGACTGAGCCTGTGGGATACAAGGACATCAAAAATACTTGGCATAGGGAGGAGGAGGAACAAGGAGGAGAGCCACCTTGGTGTAGTGGTTAGGAGTGCAGACTTCTAATCTGGCAAGCTGGGTTTGAGTTTGAACTCCCCCACATGCAGCCAGCTGGATGACCTTGGGTTCACCATGACACTGATAAAACTGTTCTGACTGAGCAGTGATATCAGGGCTCTCTCAGCCTCACCCACCTCACAGGGTGGCTGTTGTGGGGAGAGGTAAGGGAAGGTGAATGTAAGCCACTTTGAGACTCCTTCAGGTAGAGAAAAGCGGCATATAAGAACCAATTTTTCTTCTTCTTCTTCTTCTTCTTCTTCTTCTTCTTCTTCTTCTTCTTCTTCACAAGATTGTCCCCATTCATTGTTGGGCATGGCC
Source organism: Paroedura picta (assembly GCF_049243985.1). Classification (NCBI taxonomy): domain Eukaryota; kingdom Metazoa; phylum Chordata; class Lepidosauria; order Squamata; family Gekkonidae; genus Paroedura; species Paroedura picta. Next base: position 85,601,652 of record NC_135374.1, on the reverse strand, counting down.
AAGCAAATATGAGGAGGGATGATTTCACCTGATTAATCCTGTGCAATGCATCCTCTTGTGTCTGATGACCTGAGACTTCCAGATGTGGGAAGAGGAGATGGGGGAGGATCCATAAGCATCTCTATTCATTTAACCGTAGGATCCAACTCGTAGATATAAATGCAAGTTGCACAGAATCCCAATTAATGCCCTACTTGCAAAAGTAACCTTTTGCAAACAAGAATAACTTTAGAGTAATTGGGAATGGAGAAATAGTAGCCTGCAATTCATCCTACTTTTGTTTAGAAATTCTGTTTCTTGATTATTCATTACATGTGTTTGTATATGTGATTAAGCCCACAGTTAATGAAGGGGGGGGGTAGTAACAACATCTTGGTAGAAAAACATAAAGAAGGGGGAAGGGGATTTATAGGAGTGCAGAGATACCCTTGATCCTGAATGGTTCACTCTTCAACCCTACAGCATTAAAAGCTCCCCCAATCAAATTCATCAAGACGAAGTGCGTACTGTTATTATGACTTATGCAAAGTGTTGCCAAAGTGTTAATGGAACTAGCAGACCCTTCCTGATTTCAAAATCTTTCTTGGTGGTTTGAAAATTACCATGACATTTTCATTGCTATGAGCATATAATCTATTCTAGAGCAAGGGAAGTTACAATGCCACTCTATTCTGCTTTGGTTAGATCTCAATGGGAATGCTGTGCCCACTTCTAGGTGCTGAAGTTCAAGAAGGATGTTGACAAGTTGGAAAGTGTTCAGAGAAGGGTGACTTGGATGGCTGAGAAGTTGAAGTACATGCCTAAAAGTACAGGTTGAGAGATTTGGTATGGTAAGCTTGGAGGAGAGGAGGACAAGGGGTGATAAGACAAAACTTGTTGGAAGTTTTTAGGAAGAGATTAGATTAGTACCTGGCAGTAGTATGTGCTTTTTAAGTCTCTGAGAAGGTGGGGGCTGGACTGGATGACTCCTTTGCGGTGTCTTTCAGCTTTGTGTGATTTTGATTCAATAACAGTGGCTGGAATTCTGAACAATTCTTTCCAGACTTCTTCATAGATTAATTTTAAAATTTACATTAGAACCCATACAACTAAATACTCACCATGTAACTGAATTTAACAGAAAATAGGAACAAGTAGAATAAAACAAGAGGGGGGGGGAAACAATCGCTTATCCATAAAACCGGAATAAAATAGGACAATCTCCATATACAAATTTCACAGAAAGGTTACCCTACCACGAGGCAACTGATTTTACAGGCACAAAACTTTGCTGTAACAGCTAATAACTCAGGGTTCTCATCCCTCAACACCATGTAACTGAAAGAACCACATTTCATTTGCCTAAATGATTTTGCTGGTATTCCAAAGAGGTCCAAATACTTCTGAAATCTCAGTAGCTGTGCTAAGGACCTTTTCCCTCAAACACAGAAAATAGTAGACTCAGTTGAAGTAGGCTTTTGCAGTTGTAATTTAGGTGAAATCTTCAGTAGGAAAAGAAGTCAAAAGCTTTGACAAATAGTGTCTCCATCTCCTCCCTTCTGTTACTTCTTATTCCAGACAAATAGCTACATAAACGGCATGTGAAGGGTGCATGAATACATAATCAAGTAGGAAAATGACAAACTTAAGACCGGTCCCACACCATTAATTCTGCTCCCTTATGCCTGTCCTCTGCAGTATTATTACATCTTGTGTGTTAATTCTCAAGTAATTTATCAAACAGTTCAGCATTTCACAAACATTCTCAAGATGCATAAAGCAACTTGTTATAATTTCCACCATCTCCACTAGCATTCATTGCTTTAACAATCTCAGTACTAGAGAGGAGTTTATTAAAATTGTGCTATAATAGCAGTTTTTCTTTCTTGCCAAGGACTCTTTTGCAGTGGCTGAGCCAGCCTTATGTACAAATTAGCTGGTAAATCTGATAACCCTGACATGAACACCCACGATAGACAAAAATATTGCTACTCACAATCCAAACCTGCAGCAACTTGATAAAGAACATGAACAACCAACACAATTCAAATTAAACAAGAGGTGATAAAATCAAACAATTTTCCTGGAATGGAAATTTTGCAAGTGAACTGATTAGAAATTGTTATCATACAAAGACTACTTATAAATATGTCCAATAAAATACCAGGTAGAGAAACAATCAAGGGGATGATGGAACAGAAACATTAAATTGTATTTTGAAAGTGGGTGCCTAGTGCTTTGTTATCCTTGAGATAAACACTGTTACAAGTGTGCAGAACATTTTTAAAAATAAGTACAGAAGTCAAGGCTATAAAGGAATGCCAGTGTGCTATTTTTTAATGTTCTAATATTTCTCAATATCTATGTTGATTTGAATTTCATTCATGAATACAGATACATATCTAAACCATAGATATGGCAGCAGAGGATAGGACAGTAATAGGTTTAAACTACACGAAGAACAATATTGGCTAGGTATCAGGCATATTTTTTTCACAGTCAGAGTAGAACACCAGTGAAATCAGCTGCCAAAGGAGGTGGTGAGCTCCCTCTCACTGGTAGTCTTCAAGCAGTGGCTGAACAGTTACTTTTCCTGGATGCTTTAGGCTGATCCTGCGTTGAGCAGCCGGTTTTATTAGATAGCCTGTAAGGCCCCTTACAGCTCTATAATTCTATAATTGTCCTTTTTATCTGTGAAGTATTGTGCTTTTTAAAAATCTGTGAAATGTTGTACAGTATGGGTTTTCAAGATTGTGCTCTGGGAATTTAGGAAATCTCTAATTTAAAGTGTTATCTGAAACAGCTATAAAGTATTCATTGGGCAGAGGCAAGGTGAACGCTCCAGTAAGAATTGGTAGCGAACTGGAAAACAAGAAAATGTAATGTGAATCAGACTATCCTTTCAGACTTTGCTGTGTATCGAATGAAGACTGCATGAAATGGATTACCAGTGAAGCTGTAGTGAGTACAACTTAGAATGTTAAAGGAGCCAAAAAAATCCTCACCTGAATGAATATAAATTACTCTTTGTGATTATCTTCTATGAGAAATGACAAAGAAACACAGGGCTGTGTGGAAAGACAAGTAATTTAGCTAGGTGAAAGCATGGTATAGCCAGTTATTAGCAAAAGTGATGCGAAACTATGCCAGCTATTCTCAGGTGCTCTTGCATTTAAAGCAGGAGTTGAAAAACGTATTGAGCTCACATTTGCTGTAGGAGCCACATGGTTATAGATGGTGACTTTACTACCTTTCACCACCCAGCTGTGTTTGATGTATTATGGAAACCTTTTTGTCATTTAGCAGGATAAAGGCCACAATAAGTGTGATCAGGGAGATCCCTGATCAAGCTTTCTTATGAGGAACGCTAATTTGGGCCATTGTTGAAGCAAAGTAGTAGAGGAAGAAAATCCTTTCCAGACACCTTTTTTGCAAATAGCACTATCATCCAGAATTTGTCCCACTGGGAGGGGTGGGAAAGAATCAGTATCCTTGTTACTGCTTTTAATGATGAAAGCAATGGTTGAATAGTAGCTCAAATCTTTCATGTCACATATAGTTTAGCCCTTAAGCTATCTTGGGATGAGAAAGGTTATACCAAATCCACTCAGTCTTATGTTCATTGTTTTCTAAGGAGAATTCATTCTCATTGTTATTACTGATATTCATGTGAAGCTGTTCATATGGTACATGGTACATTCTTGGGAACTTCCTCAAGCAAATCTTAATACTGATATTTTTACTTCAGAGGACTGATTAAAATATTGTTGGAAAGTCTGTATAATGTTTTGTCTTTTGAAATGGCTTTTTAAAGAATAATTTATGGTTTAGATCAGGGGCAGTCAACTTGTAGTCCTCCAGATGTTTGCTGGCAAGGGCTCATGGGAATTGTAGTCCATGAACATCTGGAGGACCACAGGTTGACTACCCCTGGTTTAGATGATAAAGTATCCTGATGGATCTGTCTCCAAACTTTTAATTACAAAATTGGGGAAAGACCTCTATCTACTTCTGTCTATCAGGTACAACTTATCCCAAAGAAACTAGAAGGTACAACTTATCCAAAAGAAACTAGAAACTGTTTCCAATTTTTAAACATGCATGCTGCTTCAGAGTTGACCTGCCAGTATTCACTCAGAGCTATCTTATTTAATGGTGTTCCCCTGTTAATATTTTGCTTTGAATAAACAGTTACTTTGTTCCCAGCCAAATGTAATGGTCACACAAAGACTGTAGAAGCAAAGTTTCTTTAGCCAATGCTGAACAAAGGAACAAATAAAATATAAACCTGCCACTAAGAGAATTTCAAGGAACTCATTTGATGTTTATACAAATTTCAGATTTGATCGTTTCTCTTTGTGTTTTCTTGGGGCCAAAGATTTCTACTGAAAACTCCTTCCTTGGCTGTTAGGCACATTATAATCACTCGCATGGATATTGTCAAAAGAATATTGGCAAGAGGTGTTACTGGTCTGTAATTAAATACCTTAAATATTCAGGTCCCTGGAAAAGGAAGAGCTGCTTATCCAAGATCTTAATTTGTTTCCAGCATAGCATTCATTTGTGCCAATAGGTGCTATGCTTTATTCACTGATTTTCATTTTGTTGTTGTTTTCCTTGATAATGTTCATTGATCTTGTAAAAGACTGCACCAATATATTTTTCGTCCTCTCGTCCCTATTCCTAGTGTCTCTGGAGCTGTTTGTTCTGTTTGAGTGGTAAATTGTCACTGCATGCTTAGTTCCATATTTAAGATATCAATTGACTGAAGACTTTTCTTGTAATATGATTGGAGACAAATATTCCCCAAGTAATTAGGCTCAGGAGTAGCCTACAGGCCCAATTTCCATTATAGTACCATAGGAAAATAAATCCTCAGGAAGAGTTAAGTCAAGGAACTATTCTTGTGTAAACATGATATACATTTGGTAAAATTTTAGGTGACCAGATACAGAGAAGAGGCTCCTGGAGTGGCACAGAAAAAGGAGTAGGATTTGGGCAGATGTAATTTATCATCCTTCTTATACACACTGCTCCTTGTACATGGGTACAATCTTTTTAAAGTGCCTCTAAAGCGGTCTTATGTTGCTTTTGGGATATTTAAACCTGTGTAGACATGGTCAGACTTGGTACTGTATTGCCACAAGTGGAAGGAGGCAGTATACATTTAAGTCATATACTTCTTTTAGAATAAAAGAAACAGCATGAAGCAAAGTGGAGAGATTGGTCAAATCAAAACTTGAGCAGTGTTGGCAGAGTTTAAATACGCAAAGAGGTTCAAAGCATCAAGCTGCTTACAAGAAAATGAAAGACAATGGATTGTCTTGTTTGTTGATAGATATTGACCTAGTGGTGTCCCACTACATTGATAGATATTGACCTAGTGGTGACCAAGACTGGGCACTTGTTTTCATTCTGTTCCAGTTAATTAGTTTGCTACAGTAGGACCTTTTATGCACGGCAGCAGCTGCACTGGGCCAGAATGGCTTTATCAGTGCTGAGGCGAGCTCAAGGTCACCCAGCTGGCTGCATGTGGGGGAGCGCGGAATCAAGCCCGGCTCGCAAGATTAGAAGTCTGCACTCCTAACCACTACACCAAGCTGGCTCTCTCATACTGTCATTGGATTTAGAAGGACATGATTTGAGATATGGATGGCCTGTCTATTTATGGTTTGAGAAAACAAAGGTAAATATAAAATTTCCAAAAATGTACCCAAATTTCCCCAAAATATTAGTATGTACATAGTGAAGTTTGTCAATTGATTACCAGAATTTTTATTAGTATTAGCCTAAAATGTCTGTCAAATTGGAGTTTATTGGCTATTAAAAGGCGATCCTGTGAGATGCTTTTTAAATTTTTTGGACAATGTTGTGGAGTTTTTTGAAGACACAAATACTTTGCTCAGTGATAAACTCAAAGAGATTAGACATGACATTACTTATTTTTCAGAACTATTTGCATAGTTCAATGAAAGGAATTTGCATTTGAAAGGAAATGAGGTCAGTCTTATTAAGGCCAAATCTGTTATCTTTATATTTATTTCAAACTTAACTCAATTCAAATGCACTCTAAGCTGTTGTAAGCTATTCCAATATCCAAGCCTGTATGAGCTAGAACAGAAAGCTGGAATACGGGATGATGATGTACAAGTTTTTTTTTGTGTGTGTGACTATTTGGATATGCTGCTTGAAGATATACCTAAGCAACTTGGGGATCTTCTTTTCATTGTAATTCCAGATTGATAAATCAATTTTCAGTTACTAAGGAAGTTGTGATAGAGCAGGAAGTATTATTTGAGATACAAAATGACACTGAGCTGAAGCCAACATTTAAGAAATAATACGAAGAGTTCTGGTTACCAATGGAATTTTTTTATTGCTATCCTGCACTATGAACAGGGATTATGAAGCTCCTTGACCAATTATGCACAGAGCAGGAAGTCTGGGCTGGCAGTAGCAGGGCAAATCCCCAATGGTGCATTACACTAACACCATCCTGGCCTCCTCCCAACCCTAGCCCAACTCTGGATGGCCCCCGGTAAGGAATGCAGATTCTTCTGCAGTCCCTGTGGTGCTGTGGTCGCCATCGGAGGCTAGTCTGGAGAAGCCCTGTGCACTCAGAAAGACTTGGGCCTTTGGGCCTAGCTCTTCTCCCAACCTATGGTGTCCCTACAGGGATACCAAATGCCTGGGTCAGCTCTGCAGAGGCGTGGAGCTGAATGGGGCATTTCCCTTCCCCCACAGTGGGGGGATAGAAGCATACCACTCTCCTGCCATTGTGCGGTGGGCCCCCCTGCCCCCTGCTCCTCTCCTGTTGCTTCCACTGCCAGATAGCATGGCAGGCTCTCCCAGCCCTGGCATTGTGCATGTGCACGCACAATGTCAGGGCAGTCCATGTGTGCCGGGGATTCCTTCTCCTGTGCATTCCCAGAAATGGCAGGGCACACTACCCCACCACTAGAAACCAGCAGCAACCCAGTGCAGCCACTGCCATGCATAATCACTCCCTTTTGTGTATCCAACATATCCTGTCAGATCTCAGAAGCTAAGCAGAATCCGCCCTGATTAGTGTTTGGTTGGGAGAACAGTAGGAAACATCAGGGTTGCTATGCATAGCCAGGCAATGGCTAACCACCCCTGAAAACCCTATAAGCCAACAGTGATTTGATGGCGAAAACTAGTCAAACATGGCTTTAATGTGGCTATTCAGTTTCTTTCCAAGCAAAGAAATTGACTCCTAATAGCTAAACAGTGATTTAAGACTCCTGCTAAGTGATTTTAAGCCTGACATTGGGAAACTGGTATCACTTCATCAAGCCCATTACTGAACAGTGAAGTAGTTGCTCCATGTGTCTTGCTGTTTGAAAACCTTGCAGGATCAAGTTCATCAATTTAAAAAAATTAACTAAACAATTACTAGAATTTTGAATAAATGTGCAATTAATTGTTTTGAGTTTTGAATTTTATTTTTATAATCTTCCTTAGCAGGTCAGGCACATCACTATTCTGAGTAATGCTCTTATAGGGCTAGGGGGCACTGGGGATGAGTTTATGGAACCGATTAGGCAGTAGCCCAAAACAATTTGGTGAGAGAATGCCTGGGCATCAACTTATATTTTCTTTTCTGTCTTTGTAGCCCTTCATCCCTATCACTGAATACAAGTGAAGTATTGTCTCTGTTTCCTGTAGAGCCTAGAGGCTGATTCATGCCTGTGTGCCTCTGTTCCTCAGTCTACCGTGCCTGTTTCCCAGTAAATAGGAGCAAAGTCCTTCCCCACACAGCCAAACACACATAAATTGGAATAGTCAGGGAACCAAGTGCAATGGTTAAGTTGAATAAAAAATCCCTCCTAAAGTGAAAGGGATAGTGCAATGATTGATAGAAGTTAGAAATTGAGGCCCATTACGCACAAGGACCAATGTTGCCAATTGCTTTCACAAAAGCAATAACGGTATTTTAAATAGTGGAATCTCGGCGTTCCGCATACCTTCATTTGTAGTGGAATCCAGTAGTGTTTCATTCATTTCCCACAGGTTTCTGGTCTCGCAGGAATTGCTAGAAAGGATGTGTTTTTTCCTGTGCTTGTTCCTGCTTCTGGCCGTGAATCAAATGAACAGCCAATGGGCAGTTGTTATCATGCTCCCGAAAAGCCCCTTTCCCTTTAAGCACAGTTTTAAAAAACAACAACACACACACAGACGTTTCAACGAATATGTCTTGATTCTTCCTAACATAGAGACCCATCTAGCTGGCGTGTGAGCTGGCGAGTCATCATTACCACGCTCCCCCAAGTGAAAAAAAAATCCCCCCCACGGGCGCGATTTTTGCCCAAAATGAAAGGGAACTGGCAAACAGGGGTCTGTGTTGTGCTTGCGGACTTAGGGGAGCTTTAAAGCACTTCTATGGAGGGACTGTAGCCGGAGAAGCCTTCCTGGGTGAATGAATCCTTGCTGGTTCATTGCTTTCCCTGCTCGCTCTGAAGAAAAAAAAATTGTGATCGCTTCGCCGGAAGTTCGGAGGAGAGAGCCAGGGGGAGGGACTTTGTTGCAACTGCAACATTGAGAATGCACATGTCTTTTTTGCAAGTGTTGCAGGTTGTTGGCAGGAGTGCAGCGATTTTCTGAGGGTGAATCCACTTTTCACGATTCCCCAGAAATCGCTACAACGAAGCGATTTTAGCGCTAGTGTTCCAGGAGTGTTGCAGCTTGTGTGCAACGTCATGCGGAATGTCAAATTTGTAGCGTTTACCTTTTGTAAGACTTCTGCTACTTTTAACTCTTGCAGAATGGACCTGAATATTGGAAGCCAAAATACAGGTAATTGGGGTAGTTCTGTTCCAGCCCTGTTACACACACAACTTCTCATTGTCTCTGACTCATTCTTCATGTTTTGTCTGCTGGTCAGAAAATTAAAATCAACTATTGATGCACTGAAATAACCCACAATTCAAAATAATCCCACCCATTCCTGATCACCATATACTCTTCATTCATATTCAGAGTGTATCCATCTTTTACAAATGGGGCATGGTTAGTGAAGCTCCCTCTTCAATTTCTCCCTATTTGGCATTGTTCCAAATAGGTTTGAGAGGAAGACAGAATATGTACTAGAGACAAGCAGTTATTTTGCAAAAACTACTGTTCAGGTAAAAATAGAGGGTCCAAGGTGACTGTGTTTGTCAAGGTTACAACTGATCATAATGTTGACAGCAGCATCACCTCCATGCTGAGTGATCTGTTTGCACAAGGTAATTCTAGGAGATTCCAATGATGCCTCTACAGAAAAATATCAGCACCAAGGGCCAAATTACAATGAAGAGACAAAATAGTAGTTGCGTTATAAAGAGGAGCCTGTTGTAATATGTTACTATAGCAACTAGGAGAACTGTTGCTGTGAAAGAAGAGAGGGGGAAGAGTTACTATAGCAACAAATGGTAACTTTTGTAATTGGGATAAGTTTAGGAGAACACTACTATTACCTCTAATGCCAGACAGGTAATTAGTGAAATAGAAAGGTATTTCTATAATGCCTCTGTTACCACAAGGATTTACCAGCTGTTTTTTTCCCCAGTAACATGAGAAATTTGCATAATCTTTGCCCTCACAAACCATATTTGTTGTGTCCACAGGGGTTTGTATTCTATATTAATGCACTCAATTTTAAGAATCAGTTTCAAATATGTGTTACCTCAATGAAGGTCATCCTAAAAAATTCAAAAAAACACAAAATAGTTCAAGTATCAGAGGAATAATTGTTTGATATGTGCATACATTCTATATATATAAGGAGAGAGAAAGAGAGACTTCCGAGTGACAGAGAAATCCTGATAATAAATGGAAAAGTTTCAAAATATTTTAGACGACATAACAGTATTTCTTGAAGCAATTGCACCAAAAGGAAATGACGATTGGTTACACTTTGTATAAGTAGGTGGCTACCTAGTTTTAGAAGTCTGTAAAATAATCCCAAAATTTATCTGGCTTGCTTAAGTAAATTGTACAGCAAAGTACTGGGTGGACTTGCAGTCCTATCTTAAAATGTAGTAATGTGGTGTTATGCACAGCCTTGACAAATGTAAGACCTACTTTGTATAATATGGGTATGAACCAGCTGTTGTGGTTCATTATGGGCTCAGTAAAGGATGTAGCAATTTTGAGAATATAATTACAGGATGTCATCCTTATTTGGTAAGTAGGAGATGTCAACCATCTGGAGAGAAAAATAAAGTTGGAATCTTTTTGGAAGTCTTTGGAGAATAAAACTCTTCATATACTAGCATGAAATTCAGCTGAAAGAGAAGTTTCCACTGCAAAAAAACCTACAGTAAACACTGACAATGTTAATACATTTTCCATGGGTTTGAAATATGTGATTCTCTTAGCGATTGCTGATATCATTGGAGCAGGGGCTGTGGCTCAGTTATAGACCATCTGCTTGGCATGCAGAAGGTCACAGGTTCCATCTCTCAGTAAAAAGGTAGGTATTGTGCAGGACCCTTATCTGGAGATCCTGGAAAGCCATGACAAGCCTGAGTAGACAATACTGATCTTGATCAATCAGTGATCTAATTCAGTGTGAGGCAGTGTTATGTGTGGAAAAAAGATGAATCCCTGCAGCAGCAAATACCAGATATACCTCAGGAAAATGGACTCAGACAACGTCACAGGACACAATGACCCATTATGCACGGGGGTTTTAGCACACATTCGGGGTGGAATGGCGGCGACTAAAATCACCGATAACGCACGGTGCCGGCTGCAACCAGCCGCAGCTTCGGTGCATGCCGCCGAAAAAGCCGTGTCAGCGAAACGCAGAAGAAAGCGCAGCTTCCGGGTGACCGGGGCGCAACCAGAAGCGGCGCCCGGATCGCCACGTGCATAATCGGTTACTCTGGGTTTTGCCGCCGTCGCGCCCCGCCCCGTGCATAACCGGTGTGCGTCGCGTCTTCCCCCTCCGCGTTTTCCATGTGACCCGAAATCGCCGTTTCGGCGGCCGTGCATAATGGGCCAATATAATGCAGCATGTGTTATATGCCATAATTGTGGTTATTAAACATTAAAAGATCTCAAAATATATTAAAATCCTCCACAATAAGTGTACTCTCATGAAATTTTCTGGCTGTCCCCTGTGATGAAGCCCCAAAATTATATCAGGATGTTGTTGACTGACTGGATTGTCTCAGCTCAACAGTTGTAATTCACAAACTGGGCTCCAGTAAGGTGACATTCTTTTCTTATTTTGGCATGTGATAATCATGAAATAAGAATGCTATCTGGTACAGAGCTAGATTATACAAAACACAATTAGTAACAACAGCCCCAAATACAAAAATGTTCAGCAATATCCTCAAATATAATAGAGCATTTTACAAATAAGTTCTTCTTTAAACCAATCTCAGTTTTTGTAATTATTTCCTTTTCAGAAGTACAGAAGTAATTAAAACTGTTCCAAATGTGGTTAGACACAGTATTATCTAGTCCCAGTTGTATAGATATGTTTATCATATACAAGTTTGCACAAGATGTTTTTCTCTGTATCTTTTTAGAATTTTATGAAGAGGTAAAGTAATAGAAGTAATAATACAGGAGGCTAATTCACACAAACATACTCTCCCTAAACTGAATACATGTTCCAAATGTTTAATTTTATTTGCTGTTAAATAATTAAATATAGAGCATTATTTAAAGCATACATATTTTTAAAAATAAATATATGCACATTAAAATACATACAAGGAACAAAATCTCTGTATAAACACAAATTCTAAATAATTCATACGTTAAAATTTTAATCAGCATTAGCATAACAATTTTCCATGTCTTAAAATTTACACAGTATAGTAAGTTAATATATAAATAAATATATTTACATTTGGTTTTAAATAATTACTAGACTCCACTAATGTTTACATTCACTTTTATGGGAGGTGAATATATGTACCAGGAGGGAAAACCTTTAAATTTATTAAGCCTTGAGTGCACTCTTTCTCTAAAAATAAAGCCACCCAGACAACTTGTGTGCTAATAATACATTTCACATGTTTCTGACATATTTTCCACATTTGTGTTATGAAAGCATGCAGAAATTTTTAATAGGTCCAGATTTTTTATTTTCTTAAATGTCTTCCACTGGGATGAAATTTTCTGGGACTGTGCTCCTCACCCTAGTTTCCCCTGGCAAAATGCAAGTTAATTTCAGGAGTGTCAATTATTCAAAACAAGGGACATTAAACCTAACCAATGATTCATAGCCTTAATAACCAATGATTTATAGTCTTTATTATGTCCACTATATGACCGGTTATGCACTGAGAACTTAGCATTTGTGCAAGAGCACAAATCAGGGGCGGATGAGGTACACTTGGCCAAATGCTCCCCCATGCGGGTACAGGAAGAGGTGGGGCAACCTGCCACAACTAAACCTCCAGCCTGGCATGAAACCTCCAGTGCATAAACGGTCTTCATGAGGCATTTATTTTTCAGATGTTATTTATTTGATTTATAAAAATAAATATTCCTCAGCATTAGATTTCTAAAAGTAGGGTACAAATATCTGTAATATCTGATATTATCAGTAATAGCTCAATACAACACATAGTCTTGAATTCCCACTAATAGCTGCAAGGACTTCTATTCATGGAGTACCATATTCCCACTTCCCACTTCCCATGGGAGCATAGAATATAAAGTTGCCATCTTCTGAGAGGGCAAGCTCCACCTGTGGGCTCCAGGCTCTACGGTGTTTCATTGCTCTAGTGGGAACGATGGGCAGAGAGCAATGCATGCAATGATGTACAGCATCATGATGTCACTTCCGGTTTGTACCCAAAACTGATGTCATAGCACTCTAGTTATTTCCATATCTCTATGGTTAAAAAACCCTATATTTTGGTGACTGTAGTAAAATCACATTGTAACTCAAATCATGAACCTTGGATTTCCCTTATTATGTGTAGTGGCTTGCTGCTCTAGTTATGAAAAAAGTAATTAAAAAGGAAAAAAATATAGAGAGATAAGCTAATTTGTAGAGTCATGATTTCTAAATAAAAGCAGGAGTGACACCATAATATTGTGTAATATTATTCCTTACCCCCAAAGTTTCCTGCTGGTTGCCAGCATTCAGCTACTCCAAAGCTACACACACTATCCCCCATTGGGACGGAATTTCCAGGGACTGTAGTGAAGGAGATATCCCTGCATTCAGCTAGCAGGTCTACTGGCATGTCTCCTGAAATCCTTTTCCTGCTTGTTGGAGTGCAAGCCAGCACTTAACATTAAAACAAAAAAATAGCATAACCAGTACGTATAACAACTACGGGAACTGCCAGCTGTGACAAAGCAAAAACAGCAAAACCATTATAAGAACTACAGGAACAATCCATTATGCTAATTACAAAGAAATAGCTAAATTAAGGAGGGTTGGTGGGAAGCCTCCTAGACTGATGCAGGAGGGGGAAAGAGGCTGGGTGTTGTGTGCATGATCCTAATAAGGGCGCACATCACTGGCCCCTCCCCTCCCAGGGTCACATGACTATTCTGGGTGCCCAGTGCCCCTGAGAAGCCTCAGCATGCCCTGTGCACCACTACCCAAAGCTCTCCACCCTCTTGTGTGGCCTGGACTCCTCTTCTGCTGCAATTTGGTAACCAACGATGATGGTGTGGCTGCATTTGTTAGCGCTCATAATATTTTGATGTTATATTGCTAATTTCAAGTATTTTAAAGCCATTGCCTCAGTACAACAACTCTGTAAGTTAGGTTAATATGAGGTCAGGACCAGAGCTGGTCAAATGATGTTGAAGCTTAGCAGTTCTGTTTAGAGAAGACAACTGGAGAGAAGACAACTAAGAGGTGATATGATAAGCATCTTCAAGTACTTGAAAGGATGTCACAAGAGGATGGATCGGAATTGTTTTCATTGCCTTAGAACAGGGGTAGTCAAACTGCGGCCCTCCAGATGTTCATGGACTACAATTCCCAGAAGACCCTGCCAGCATTCACTTGCAGGGGCTCCTGGGAATTGTAGTCCATGGACATCTGGAGGGCCGCAGTTTGACTACCCCTACCTTAGAAGGTCGGACCAATGGGTTGAAATTAATTCAAAATAATTTTTTGCTAAACATTTGGAAGAAGTTTATCAGTTTCCTCAGGAAGCGGTGATTTCTCCTTCTTTGGAATTGTTTAAGCAGGGGCTGGATAGCCATCTGACAGAAATGCTGATTCTATGAATTTAGGCAGCTTGTAAGTGGGTGGGAAGAAGGGATCGTGTCAGTGCTTGGCTCTTATATCTCTTGCTTGCCCAGGTAAATGTCAAACACTACTTTGGGATAAGAAGGTGAATTTTCCAGCCCAGACTGGCCAAGGATTCTGGCTTTGGGAGCAGGGCATCATTTGGGCATGGAATTGGGGTCACTCTAGTGGCAGGTACTTGTGAATTTCCTGCATTTTGTAGGAGGTTGAACTAGATGACCCTGGAGGCCCTTCCAACTCTATGATTCTATATGATACCTGAATGGTAGGTCATCTGGAATCTCTACTTTGAAACTCCATGGAAGAAAAGCAGGACACAAATAACAGTTTTGATCTTGACATGAATTTATGTAGGGAAAAGCGGTAAATATAAAGTATTACTTCAATTGAATTTTGAAACTGTTCATAAACATAGGATCAGGTTTGTCTAAGTTGTAACCAATTTGTTTATTGTTCTTTGATTACAGGAATATCAAATTGATATTTTTTTTGCTCAGACATGGACTGATAGCCGCCTTCGTTTTAACAGCACCATGAAAAGAAGTCTCACCCTCAACAGCAATATGGTTGGGTTAATTTGGATCCCGGATACTATCTTCAGGAATTCTAAAACTGCGGAAGCTCATTGGATTACTACACCAAATCAGCTCCTAAGAATATGGAATGATGGGAAAATCTTGTACACGTTGAGGTAGGAAGTAAACATTTGTGCCTTTGCATTTAAAGACTTTTGTTCACTCTCCCTGAGGTCTTGGCCCAATTCTGGAATTAGTACAATGATCCTATAGATTTACTTTGCTATGCTTGCGATGAGAAATTATTAGGGTTCCATCTTTGGGCTGAGAAACATTTGGAGATTTTAGGAGTGGAGTCTGGAGAGGGTGGAAGCTGGGGAAGGGGTGAACCTCAGCAGCTATAGAATCCACTCTCCAAATCGGGCATTTTCTCCAGGGGAACAGATCTGTGTAGCCTGGAGCAGGGGTAGTCAACCTGTGGTCCTCAGATGTTCATGGACTACAATTCCCATGAGACCCTGCCAGCAAACACTGGCAGGGGATCATGGTAATTGTAGTCCATGAACATCTGGAGGACCACAGTTTGACCACAGGCCTGGAGAGCAGTTGTAAAAGCAGGAGCTCTTCATGTCCAATCTGATGATTAGCAACTTTATGAACCATCCTCTCCATGGTGACAGGGAGTTGGATCCAGACTAAAGGTTCCATCATGCAAATACTTTTGCATGCATAGATTTTCTTTCCTCCCTTCTCCTCTGGCAACTTGAACTGTCCCATTTTTACAGGGGAGAGGGCACCCTGAGAACCAGGATTTGGGAGGACATTTCAGGCTGCTGGTAGAGAGAGAAAATGGAGCTCTGCAGGTGAAAATCCTTCTGCCCATAGAAGCATTCATCTGGAGATGCTGCTTACATGATTTTTCTCCTTCAGCAGGTTTCAGTGCTGAGTCTGTCACATATTTTTTTAAGTCTGGTGGAAAGGAATGGTAGACTATTGCTCCTTCATACTGTGAGGGTAATACACAAGGATACATATACATGCATGCATGCATGCATGCATGCATGCATATTTATATATCATAACAAACTTCTAAAGAGCACTTTTAACAACCAAGCCTTTGAAATGCTTTCAAGGTACAAACATTTTCATTGTTAAGTATTTTTATCACATGGATACAATATCAGCTACCTGATTTCTCCATAGGCTTACCATCAATGCTGAATGCCAGCTGCAATTACATAATTTCCCAATGGATAAGCATTCATGCCCACTGGTGTTCTCCAGCTGTAAGTAATATGTTTACCATCTACAGTATATGTATCTACAACAATCTCCAGGGCTTTGCATGAAGTCATGAATTTGCTAATTTTGATGAGTGTTTCAGATCCATTACTGAGGTACTGGCTCAAGGTAGGTTTATGTTTGTTGAATGTATTTCCTGATTGCCATTGTGGGAGAAAGTGCACACTTGCAGCATTATGATAAAATACTACAAGAACTGTCAATAATTTGTAGTCTCACATTACAGACACAGGAATCGAATCAAAGTTCTGCTTGCTTAAGGTGTCATGTACATACAAGGAAGCAACCACAAAAAAGATCTTCAGCTAAATGCAGGAAGTTTTAGGCTGTGCTAGGAATAAAGACCCATTCATTTTCAGGTGTGTTAAGGGTTTGTGACAGAGAGCACAGCAGTTTCATGCTATAAGTCAAAGAAATGTGACATCAGTAGGCAAAGGATGATATTGTTCATAAACATGCCACATATGAATGGAGAGTATTACCTGTCTTTTTTGGGCATATGCAACAGCATATCTTGTCATTGTTGGAGGAGCCTGCAGTAACCCTGCTGCCAACAGGAATACTGTAGGGAAATGGGAGCTACGTTTTAAATGACATGTAGCCAGTGGCATACCTAGTCTATTTAGCACCTGGGACAGATAACTTTTTAATATCCCCCTCCTCTTTTTTTTCCATGAAGTCATAGCTGACTTATAGCAATCCTATAGGGTTTTCCAGGCAAGAGGTGTTTGGAGTTGGTTTGCCATTGCCTGCTTCCATGCCAGCCCTGCTTAGCTTCTGAGATTTGACGACATCAGGCTAGGCTGGGGCAATGACTTCAGGGGGGAACTGGATCCCACAGACTGCTAGCCTTGCTTCTCCAATGGGAGTAGAATGATCTATTGCAGTGGTCCCCAACCCCTGGTCCGGAGACCGGTGCCAGACCGCGGATCACTTGGTACCGGTCCAAGACTCCTCCTCGTCCTCCTTCCTGGCTGCTGCCTCAGGGGCTGTCCTGCCACTCTGCCGCCGGCTCACCTTTGGTGCTCTCCGGCGGCCACCATGGCTGGGGCTCCCCCTTGGTGTGGCAGTGCGCAGCTGCTGCTGGCAGCGCCCTCCAGCGGACAGTGGGAAAGCAAGTGGAGCAGGGACTCAGGCGGCGGTGACGTCCCTCAGCAAAAGACTACCCCCTGTCCGGGCCTCAGTAAAATTCTCAAGCATTGACTGGTCCCCGGTGATAAAAAGGTTGGGGACCACTGATCTATTGTAATCACAGTCACACATCTCACCTATTTTTATATGTCCCTGACACATGCTGAGAGTCACTATCCCAGGATGGCTTGACTTTAATAGAAACTTGTCAGTAGTGCCACCCATCAAATGTTGCCCAGGGCACATGCCATACCTGCCATACTGTGGATACACCACTGCATGTAACTCCAGCTCTAGGATACAACTGCAAATATTATCCATCATGATTAGCAATGCTTCAGTTGGTTTCTTCACAATAATTTCTTCACGATCACTGTTTGGTTCAATATCTCTTGTGGAGAAGCCAAGCTCAAAGGAGTGTATCTGACTTCTGCAGTACAGGTGGTTTAGGACACATGGAGATTTCTGTTGGCCCATATGGCTGCTGTGATTTATATGGACTAACGTGAAGACCAATATGCAGTACATGGGACCAGCATGGCTGGGTTGTCTACTGTGTATATTTTCAGTTTCCTCTCCAGAGATATCCCCATGGACAATTCTTATGTTCCTAAAAGTTTTCCATAGTTCCAAAATGGGCAGAATTAACTGGAAGTTCTCATCCAGCTCTTGTTCATTTCAATAAAGGTATGTATCTAGAAGAACCTCTTGGGGTAATCATGATTTGTGTAGATAAGAGAGATGGTTTTTAGATGGGCATTCAGAACTGTGACCTCAGGAAATATGGATGATTTTACTGGGTTCAAAAATGTTGCAAGGATAATAAGAATATTTAAAATGCTGGAAAGAGATACCTATGAAATGGTTACCATCTTAGCACTCCTTGGAATTTAAGAGGAAAAGAATGTCCTGAGACATGAAGATACTACCAGAGGATAGGATGATCATTTTTAAATGTCTGCAAAATAAGAAGCAGTACCTATTACAATGAAAAGATTGATACCAATAACCACATCAGAAATCACTCATAAAAGGAACACCCTTAAGACCAACACATCCTCTGAAAAAGCAAGGGCCTTTCAGTTTCTTTAGGAAGGGATCCGAGAACTTAGTGAACCTCCTCCAGGGTCTATTTCAAAAGACCTGGTGGGCAACGGCTGAAAATGTTCTAGATCTTGCCATGAATGCTTGAATCTACTAGTCAAGGAAACAGTAACAAAAGTCACATATTTGGATTGCATGGAAAACAAAAATATGTGAGTGCATTTATACAGGGAGGTGGTCCAATCATGCTATAAAGCAGTGGTCCAACCTTTTTATCACTGGGGACAGGTCAACGCTTGACAATTTTACTGAGGCCCAGGGAGAGGGTATTTGCTGAGGGACATCGCTACCACCTGAGCCCCTGCTCCACTTGCTTTCCCGCTGGCGCCCCTGACTTCCCACCGCCCACTGGGGGGCACTGCCTGCAGCAGCTGTGCAGTGCAGCCCCAAGGGAGAGCTCGAGTCATGTCAGCCACCAGAGAGCACCAAAGGTGAGCTGGCGGCAGAGTGGCAGGGCTGCCCCTGAGGCAACAACCAGGCAGGAGGAGCAGGAGCATAGCCTGGTACCGATTTATCCATGGACGGGTACCGGTCTCTGGCCCGGGGGTTGGGGACAGCTGGTATAAAGGACTGCTGAATTATCAGAGAACACTGTTGTTTATTGACCTCTCGGGATCACACAGCTAGTAAGCAAAATGTTAGTGAGCAAAATCCTGTTAAGCTGGTGATTTTTGACATCAGTATTTAAATTAATAAGAATGATCTTCAACCACAGTTTTAAAATTAAAACAAACAAAAAAATCAGGGTTAACACTGGAATTTAATATTTGCTCGCAAAAGTGATGCATGTTATTAATAAAAGAATATTCTATTGCAATGAAAGGTACCTCTGTGTATTATAAAGGAAGCATAAAATAAAGCATATCAGAGCTCTCCAAATAGCTATCATCCACCTGATGAGAGCTTCCCAAATCCATCAACCAGTGGCTGGAATGTGGGCTCCACTAGACAGTTGAGCAACATTTCAGAGAGGAAAGAAAATCAACCAATGTTTAATCTCTGAAGCAAACTTTTCCAGTCTGTTGCAACATACAAACTTTTCCACAATTAAGTGAATCTTTCTCTTGAATTTTTCAAAAATGGTAGTGTCAGAGCCAAGCATTCCACCCACCCCGCTATAGTTCTACAACACAGTCCAGGTGGCTGACAGGGCGATGCCTACATTACCCAATGGCAGCCCAGTGAATCTAGAAGCCAAGAAGTTGCAACGGATTTGGTCCACAAAGGGGAAGTAAGGAGTGGCCACCACCATTCAGAAAGGAGGCAGAAAATAGTTCTGCAGGAACAGGATTCAGGGGGAGAGATTTGCAGGGGCTATGAATTGTTACTTAAGTTTCCAGAGTCAAGGAGGACTTTATTGTTGTTGTTGCAAGATTCTGGTCTGAGTCCATTTCTGACTTCCTGATTTCCTGAGTAGGAGAGTCACTGTTTCTCTGAGACAAGCACTTTCTTGATGGTAGCACCCACTTTGAAGAGTTCTCTTCCATGAGAGATTAGTCTGGCTAATCCTTTTTATTGTCTTTCTGCCAGCAACTAAGGTTTTTTTTATGTTCATCCACCTAGCTGATGTATCTCATTTGGTTTTGTCTAGAAATGCTTTCATTTTAGTATCAGTAACCATGCTACATTTTTCTTAGTGGTCATTGTGTCTTAATTTTATACATGAATTGGGCAGAAATAAGGGGATACAAATATTCTAAATAAATATAATTGCGATGGATCAGTTTGGCTTTTAATAAATAACTTAACCACTGGACATCAAGGCAGTGTTTCTTAAGGCATTTTCAAGAAAGTCTGCACAGGAACAGTGATATGAATATTTGTATCCCAAAAGCTAGAAAAACCAGCCGTTGGAAGAGAAGAGTTTAAAATAATTCTGTGAGCTGTTTTTGTTCTGGTTCTATTAGTACACAATGTTTTCTTCTCTTATGACTAGTTCAGCACAGATGACTCCTCCATTTGTTGAATCTCAGCCCAGGAAGGGTGATCAGGCATGAACATGCCAGACCCACCTCCTGCCTCACATAATAGCCTGGTCATCTGCCGAGTGTGACCATTCAGAGGAAGTGGCCATGTGTACACTCCCTCTCCATAACCAGTGATGCTTTTTCAGAACATTTGCTTATCTCATGAAGAAGATCTGTGCACAGCCACTTCCTCCATATAATCAGACTTTGCAGCAAAACCAACAGTGGGAAGAAGGCAGAGGGTAGAACATGTCTTTCCTTCATGAAATCAATATGTGTGTGTGTGTGGGGGGGGGGTTAGAATCTATGCCACTGTTGAGTTGTGGAACCATTGCAGTAATTTATTCAAAGCTCCTGAGAGATTTTGTGAAATTTCTGGTTTCTGAGAAGTCTTTAAGTATACTAGCACAATTGGTTTGTGCCTGGTAGAAATTTTTAGGAAAGGATAGTATACTCTAATACCATAGACTTAAAATTACACCCCAGGAAGGTGAGAGAGGTATGTGGTGATCTATGAGTTAACCCAAGAAAACTGTATATCTGTTTCAGTTTGCACCATTTGGAGAACCCGTCAATTATATGCTAGCATTTTAATCTTAATTATCCAGACTTTGGAAGTGGTTGGTCATGAGTAGGTTTGGAGGGCTACGTTGAGCCTACAGCCCTAAATTCTGATTGCGTTAATAAAGAAAATCCTAGGCTGCAGAGAAATCTATAAACCTGTTAGCTGGATTGAAATTGTGTGGACAAACCATGTCAGTCTGTGCTCTTGGAACCATTCCTAGAAAGGGAATGTTAGTTGGAAAGATATTTGGGGTATTTCTTTTAAGAATTTTACCTAACGATATCTATATATACTGTTTGTTCTCAGTTATCTTTGCATTCCTTGCATTCCTGCAACTAAACTTTATGTTTAGTTATTAAATGTTTATTTTATTCATGATCCTACGGAAATACTGCCCCCATTTTGCCACAGGCATCTTTAGAGGAAGCCAGTGCTGATGCCCAGGACATCTTGTCAGATAAAGACAGAAAGAGAAGACGAGACAATAGGGAAGAAACACATATACCACACACACACATACACACACACACACTTTCTGCCTTACAGTAGGCTCTAGGTTTGTAATGGCAGATCCTACCACAGAAAGAACACTCCAATGGGGGGGGGGGGGATAAAAGTGAAAGTTTGAAATCCTGAGTTCCCCTTGGTTCTCAGCAAAACTTGGTACAAAGATAGAAACAAAAGTCACCCAAAGCAGCTGAGGGCTGTGCTTTGACAGAAGTCTTTCCTATGTTGTGTGTATTTTTTAAAAACTATAGGAATGAATTTCAGGGACATATTTCTAAATTCAAAATAGGAAATATCCATCAAAATGGTTGCAGCTACCCTGTGTTTCAGGCTATCCTATGTTGACAGTGCTTAAAATTGAGATCTTAGAATCCTGAAAATAAAGCTTTGAGATTAAAGCAGTGCTTCTTTTAAATTATGCTGGGATTCAAATTTACTTGGAATTTGTACCCCTGAATATTAAACATCTTCAGATGTCATTAGGGAAGTTCAATTGCAAGGGAAAATTACACACATACAAATCTTAACTCCTGATGATTAATTTAAAGTTATTCAAAGGCAATTTTACTACGTATCAGCTTGGACAGAAAGGCGGAATATGAATATTTTAATTGAAAACTGTTCATGTATGAAAATTCTATTTTTTTTCAACTTGGCTCTTCCAAAGTAGACTTAATCCAACAGTATGCTTAACAGCAAATGCTTAAGAAAAAAAAGAAATTATGGCAATGTTAATATGAATTTTGCATTGAGTCAAAGCTAGGCCAATTTAACACACACGCAAATTATAATGATAGCTTCTTCTATTCAGCAGCTGTACATTGGCTGCCATGATTGTACATGAGCCCTGTTTTCAGCAAACTTGGTATTTATTTCCATAATGAAGTATTTTGAGACAGTAAAAGCTGTTCTCGAAAACAGCTCCTGATAACATGGAATACAGGAAGCTTACTTCATAGTAAATATGCAGAGAACGAAAATATCAGAATATTTTTTTTCAAACATTCTTTCACAAATACTATTTGTTACTATTTGACCTATGTTCTTAATATTGAGAGCTTAATTTTTAAGACTAATTGCAGAGAATCTTCTCCTAATTTATGCTGAAGTTAATTTAAAAAAATATATATTTATATCCTGCCACTCTCCATGGACTCCTGGCAGGTTACATAAAAACAGATTAAAACCCCCAATAAAACCAATCACAAATCCCTTAATACCATAAAACACAAGACACAATGGGTGGCATAATCACAATTTCTCCCCCATCTACAGTCAATCATCACAGGGTGTAGGTTTGCAGAATGGTATAGCGTTGGCTGGAGGAGGGGCCCCAGTTGTTCCTGAACCCAGCCTCAACCAAAGACCTAGCAGAAGAGCTCTGTTTTGTAGGCCCTGTGGAACTGAGACAGGGAGCTCATTCCGGGAGCTCATTCCACCAGGTCGGGGCCAGGGCCAAAAAAGCCCTGGCCAGGGTCAAGGCCAGGCAGACTTCTCTGGGGCCAGGGACTACAAGCAGATTTGCATCCACAGAGTGAAGAACCCTGCAGGGGGGCATAAGGAGACAATGGTCCCTCAGATAGGCAGGGCCGCAGATGGCCTTAAAAGTTAGTACCAAAACCTTGATTTAATACTTTAATGTATACTAAAATATATTGGCATTCATCTGTTAGTTTCAATTATATTTTAATCAAGTTCAGCAGATTAATTACCCACTAGGGAAAGAATCCTTTTTATCTGTTTTTAATATGATAAATTTCACTCATCTGGTATTTCCTTAGTCATATTTTGGATGAGGAGGCCCCAAAGTCTTGCTATAGACCTATTATTTCCTAAGTCTTTTGTCTATTGGCGTTCTTTCTTTTTCAGGGCATCGTTGCGTTTTGCAACTGCTGATATATGAACTTCTCAGATTGTAAATGAATTGCCAACAGTGATTTATGCCAATAAAAATTTACTGACTGACTGACTGACTGACCTCAATGAGCCCTATTATCCAGAGTTGGGTATTGCTGATTAGTTCCTAAACATGCACATAATTTGCTTTACTTTGAATATATATTCTTATTGGTGCCCTAGACACTCATTGTAGGTATGGCAGCACTCAACAAACTTACTGAGTTTGGGTTTTAAAGCTCTATGGGATGAGCAGACAAGCCCAACAACACTGTAAAGCAGCCTTTCTCAATCTTTTTATGGTTGAGAGACCCCTGAAACTTTCTTCGGACTTCAAGAAACCCCAGAAGTGGTTAGATCATGCAGAATATAGTTGTAAAATGTTTGTTTGTTTGTTTGCTTACCGCCCTCACTTGCAGCTCAGGACAGTTTCCGGAAAAAGTTAAATGAGTAAATGAGTGTGCAGAATAAGTTTGGTAACTGTGTCAACAATCTTAACATCAACAATTATAATATAACATAATAAGTTCAAGCAACTGTATCAACGGTCTTAACATCACCAACAGTCATAGCATGACATAACATGTTTAGGTGACATTTTGTCCACAATTCCATAGAGTACACTTTTCTGGAAAGAAGAGGGAGACCAATAGATGTTGTCACTGGCCTCGACCAAATGTCTGGTGGAAGAGCTCCTCCAACTGGAGAAGCAAGGCTAGAACTGGGATAGCTCAGACAGGGCCCGGATCTCCCCTGGGAGCTCATTCCTACAGGTGGGGACCAGGATAGAGAATGACCTGGCCCTGGTTGAGGCCGAATGTACTTCCTTGGGGCCTGGGACATAGCTGTGTACATGTCCATCTGGGGCTCCTCCCATTCCCACCCTCTCCAGGCTCATCATTGGCCATTTTGGGAGGAGGGGGGCAATTGAAATGAACATATATGGTCATATCATCCAATAAATGTTTAACACATTTTTTAAAAAATCTAAAAATTAATGAATTCCCATCCATTTGGGAAACTATTCTAGGGCCATCATGAAACCCCAGGGTTTCACGAAATCCTAGTTGAGAGAGCCTTCTGTAGAGTTTTGGAGGAATAAAAATGTGTAAACCACTAAAAAAGTCTGATGAAGATGTGAGAAGTTCTTCAGTAGTATATCCTCTAATTCATACAAAAACTTGTATCATTTTATCTGATTTTCTGCCTATTTTTCCTTTATTTCTATTTTATAACTTATGGTGAACCCAAATTCTTTTGAATTTTTCCTAGTTATTCATAAGCTAGAAAGGTAAAGGTCACTCAAGAAAGCAAAAACAAGATGATCACATCTTTGTATAAATTATTGGCTAGAAGGTTAAAAAGCTTCTCAGACTCTGGTAAGAGGACTGCCTACCAGCTTAAATACTGAGGCTCTGGAATATTGCTGGGAGTTGTCTACTGTTCACTGTAACCTTAAAAAAACCCTCTATGCTCTGTCAAAATTGCAACTAGTGCCCATGGCTCAGACTAAAAATTAGGTTAACAGAAAATTTTGCTCATTTATCATGCAAGCTGATTTAGAATTTTGCAGAGAGATGTTGGTCAGTTTGTAATATATATGGACACTATAAACTTGGGAAGCTCATATTGTGAACCACATAATTTTAAAATTCTGCCTGCATCACAAAGTACAATGAAGTGGGAAGACAGTGAAAGTGCAGATGAGTTGAAAGTGCAGATGTCCTTTAATGACATTTCTGGGATAATATAAGGATATAACAAGGAGATAGCCAAACTTTTGCACATGTAGTGTCTGTGTCTCTGTTCTTTACAAGTTGTTTTTAGTATTTCACATTGGAAGTCTATTAAGAGAAATGCTTTCTTTCCTGCTAATACCTCTTCGCTGCCCATTCTTCACATGAATTTGAATGTGTAGGAATTTGTATAGGAATTTGTTCTAGAATTTGTATAGAAATTTGTTCTAGAATAGGAATTTGTTAATCAATTTGAATTTTTACGGATGGTTTAACTGCAAGAAACAAAGAATGTGTCACATATGTTCTTTCTTTGTTGCTCCTGTGCAATGTAAGGGATTTAAACTACAAGTACAACGATATAGGCTAGATATCAGGAAAAAAATGTTCACAGTCAGAGTAGTTCAGCAGTGGAATAGGCTGCCTAAGGAGGTGGTGAGCTCCCCCTCACTGGCAATCTTCAAGCAAAGGTTGGATACACACTTTTCTTGGATGCTTTAGGATGCTTAGGGCTGATCCTGCATTGAGCAGGGGGTTGGACTAGATGGCCTGTATGGCCCCTTCCAACTCTATGATTCTATGATTCTATGTATGCACCCATTCCAGGGACTACATGAGCTGGTTTACACATTGCTCAATCTCTATCATTTTATATTTAAAATTATTACATTTACATTCTCAACAAGAAAGTCACCAAAGTATCATAATGAAATGAATGAGTCTGCATTTTGTGGATGGGACTGTTTTCTGCCTGCAACTGAGAGAACTAGGACAACTAAGTGGGATTTGTCTGGATACCCTTGTGAGAAAGAGGCTCTGATCTCAAGGAAAACATTCTTTTCTGGGGAAACGAAGCAATAAAACTCAGATTGCAGGTTGGGATGAGTCAAATAGGCAGAATAGCAATGACCATGTGTCCACCTGCCAGGAAGAGAAAAGACAAGAGTCTGCTTGGATATCTTGAGTTAGTCCATTAAGATTTGGGGTCATGCACCTTAATTTGAAGAAAGGGTATACATGGGGATCCTTTCCTAGTTTCATGATAGGTTAAAGTAAAAACCTCCCATATGGTCCAGAAAGAGTTAACAGCACTGGACACTTATGAGATGTGCATAAGCCAAGATCCAAGGAAGGGTGGAAATGGAGTGAAATATGTCTTTACCAGCCTTTATTTTTCAAAGTTCCAGTGGGCTCGCATCCATTCCAGAGAAAAGGAATGTCAAGGCACCTCAATTGTCTGGGCAACTGAGTTAGTCCTATATGTTTTATTTTCTTAGTTCTGTGATGCCTGTCCTTGAGCTCTAACAATTTGAAACTGCAGTTCTGTAAATAAAGATCTTTTCCAGATAGAGCAATAAAGGGCAGAGCTTGGGAGGTGTTGAGGGAGGAGTTGGGGGAGAAGAAGCCCCTCCCTTGTGCTCACAGATTCCCTTCTCCTTATCAGGTAATGATAATAGGATAGGATGGGAGGGGAAGGGGAACTCTTTTTATAGTCCCCACCAGTAGATTCTCTTTAATAAAATGGTGATGATAAAATGGTGCATGTTTATATATTGACA
Source organism: Paroedura picta (assembly GCF_049243985.1). Taxonomy (NCBI): domain Eukaryota; kingdom Metazoa; phylum Chordata; class Lepidosauria; order Squamata; family Gekkonidae; genus Paroedura; species Paroedura picta. Next base: position 85,575,143 of record NC_135374.1, on the reverse strand, counting down.
GAAGTCCATTGTCTTGTTAAAAAATCAAGCAAAATTATGTTATCGCAAAAAAAGAAGAAAAAAGGATGGCACTGGTTGTTGATGAGTCAATCTTTGTCACAGGTATCAATTAGTACCACACCTGCCAAACATAATGCCTACCATGATTCATCTTGGTAAGCTCATAGTGTTTTGTTTGTATCTGAGTGCTCCTGGAAAGGTGGAATTCATTAGCAAGTTCACAGTATCCTGGAAACAAGGCTCTCTCACGGTCATGCTGTGTTGTATTGTTTCCTCAGAACTGATGAAAACCTTAAATAATGATATCGCCTAAGTTAACTCAGGTAAGGTTAAAACTGCACTGATTGTTTATTGTGAACATGTTCAAGGAGAACATTGCGCTTTCAACGGGACCTGAACAGAGAGCTATGTTTAGAATCTGTTAGAATGTCTTGATGACCAATATTTCAGCACCAATTCCCTCTTTTGATCTCTGGAGGGGCCTCGATGAAAGTGAGTGTGTCGATGTCACAAAGCAAATATAGTCAAGTTAGAAGGAGAGCCTTGTTTAATGAGGTCATGTTGCATCTCCTTTAAGCTGCCTATATAGAAGTGCATAACATGATGTGCAGTGGGATCCCTCTCTAGTCAGTTTGTAAGCCCTCTACCAAGAGAAGAGTTGGGCTTGCTCAATCATTGTATCACACTAGAGATCAATCTTCAACCCTTCAAATAGAATTGACATTTAAAAGGGGGCAAGCTGCATGTGCTCCCTCCCTCACTCTTGGTGAAGCATTTTCAAATTGACCACAAAACAAGAGGGCTGCATTTGGCACTGCTCCCTTTTGTAGTATGGACCATGTTTATATCTAGCAAAAATGTTTGAGAAATCCCTCCTTCTCCCATTTTGCCTCTGCCTAGTTAGGAATACATGCCACCTAGGCCTGAGCTACACAGGAACAGTGCCATGTCATAAATACAATTCCAAATTTTGCAGACTATGTTGGGTCTGGAAATGTGCCTGGAAGACATGTGATGTAGCAGCTTTGCTGCAGATGTAATTAGTGCTTTTAGTTACGTGGTGGAAAAAGCCAAGATGTAAAACAAAACACATCAATGCATGTGACCTCAGTGCTTCCATTGCCTGGGCTTGTAAAAAATACTGTTCCTTACAAAAAATGAATATTTTCTACTCTGTGACTGGCACTTACACGGTATCAGGGCTGATTCCCACTTCTTTATGATGTCAGCACCATCCCAGCCCTGCCCCAGGCCTGGTGGACTTCAGGCCTTCCATTGCCTCTGCCTGCCGTGGGGGCCAACGGAGCCTATCTAGGCACAGTTGTCTCTGCAGTGCTTTGTGGCAGCGCAGGGGTAGAATGTGGCACTTAAAATTTTGCACTAAAGTGGGATTGCATTGCTACGCAATCCTACCTTCATGCAAATGACCCCCCACCACCACCCTGTGCAGCAGGGTCTTTCCACCCTGGTTGTGTTGTGGGGATGCAGAAATCCAGGGCAGACCAGTATGCTAATTTTTGATAAACCACTGAATACATGTCAAAGGTAGTGAATATACTTCTACAATGTGTCCCACATCTTGTGAAGCGGTAATGAACATTTATTGCTCCATTGCTCGCAAAATAAGTAAGTAAATAAAATTACCATCAATCATGCAAGTGGTATGTTTAGGAAAGAGTACCAAGTAATGAGTTCCAAGTGAACCTTTTGCTTAGTATATGATAACCCTTTCAAATTGATGCCTAAGTGAAGCAATTAGGTTTTTCTGGGTCTGCCACTTAAAGAAAATTCAACAATGTGATACCTTTAGAAACTTTGTGTGTGGAAAACAGCTCTTGATACATTCTGCAGATGGATGAAAAGAAGATATTTGTGCAGTAGGTACTGGGGGATACACAAATAAAGCAGATGAAAACTGAATTTCCCTCAGAGAACTGTAAGAAGTGTTAAAGGATTACAAACAAGACAAGAAACAACACAAAAGCCAGCAAAATCAGCTGCACCATCACTGAACCTCACATAACGTTAGAAAAGTGTCATTCATATCTGTTGCTATTAATGTCAATAAGATCTGGGCTTCCTCAGTATCCCAAAATACTTTCTGTTTAGAAGACATTAAATGAACAAGACTTCCCCCTCCCCCTTTAGGCACTGTTGCAGTGTCCTTGTCATGGTTTCTTTATGGAACTGAGATGCTTAATGAAGTCCATTGTTTTCATATGATGAAAACATTGTGGACACTCTTATAGCCACAGAAAGGATGCATGTAACAGTACAAGGGAATTTGTTTTGGGGAGGACTTCCACACCACAGTTGACATCTACATAGCCTGCTTGGGCTGATTTTATAGGCACACACAAATATCCATAGATAAAAAGCTCTTCTTTGTTAATTCGTGTACCATCTTGTGGTTGTAGACAAAGAATAAAATTCCTTCTTATTGTTTGCTAGTGCTCAGAAGCGGTAGCCTGGTTAATACTAGTATCCACGTCCCCTGGCCCTAAGGGCCATTTAAGGTTAGAACCATTTAGACATCCTTCTTTGGTGATCCACTTTGACGTCAATTGCAGAAAATTATATTTCTCACAATGCTCATTTAGCAATTAGAAATTTATATAGATCGCAACAGACCAATGCAACATGTTCTTTAAAAATCTTTTCTTTAACTTGGATACTCCAATGAATTTTTCTTGTTTTTCCAAATTGAGGCTTACTTCTCAAACCTCGTGAGAGACAGTGAACTAAAAGTTATTAGCTCATTTCTATCAGTTCGAGAACTTCAGGCTTAACTTTGGGATTTGCACTAAAAGACTGTATTGATTTACAAACAAAACATAGCAGTCATTTCCATTGGGTTTTCATAGAATTTGAAGCTAGGTGACCTTATCTAATGATTGGGGTCAGTTTTCATAAGATGAGCAGGATAAAGCCTAGCCAGTGCATAGCAGTTTATACAACACTAGTCGTAAAGCCTGCTGCATGCAAAAAATGCAGTGAGCACTAGTGGGAGGAAGTTGGGGGTAGGCAGGGCTGTGGAGGCACGGAGAGGCCTCCCAGCCACTTACCCACCCCCCTCCCAAGGCGGCGGGTTGAGGGCATCTCAGGCATAGTGCTGGCGGGCCCCGGGACAGCTGTGGGTGGCCAGGCAATGACCTGGCAGGCAGTGCCGGTCCCACCACCTCCCCCTGCATGGGGGCCCCTCATAGGGGCCCCCACTGCTGCCAGCTCCTATCCTCCACTGGCAGCACAGCCTCCTTTCAGGGCTCTGTGCCGCCAGCACCAACCCATCTTCACCGGCTCGGCCGTGGCCTCTCAGCAGTCTCCAGCATGGGGGCCTTATTGGCAGCATTGTTGCTGCCTCCTCAGTGGCAATGTTGCCACCGCCTCGTTCTCACCACCACCAATGGCTCCTCCTCTCTGCCGCCAGCTAGGTGGAGTGGAAGGATGCTGGAGACTCGTTGACTCCAGCAGCCAGGCTCGTCTGCGGACAAGCTGCTAGAGAGGTGAGCAGGCAGCTAGGTAGGTCCGTTTGGGGACCGGACACACTCCATCCCCCAAAATATTAAGAGGAACTATAGATAAGGATAATTACAAGCTGTTTCTTGACCAGCTCTGTTCATTATCACATCAATAGAAATGGGATGTTTTGCAGATCATACAGTACTGGTTTTGCTAATATTCAGTTATGGAGTTGTAGGTTTTATCTAATATACAAACACATTTGAGCAACTGGTCTTTAGTTAGATATGCAAATGAAGCAAAATCCTTTCATGCTTTCAAAAATTCCTCCTGAACAGTAGAGCAAGCTTATCAGGATAAAATAATGGCTGGTGAGATAATCAGCATGGCAGCCTCTAATGGCAGCAAGAATAGCAAAGAACTAGAGAAACCCCATCAATGCATCAAACTTTGCTTCTATAGAGTGCACTGTAGTGTTAGTGCTGAGCATGCTAGTGATTTATTCATTTACAAAACTCATGCCTCGCCTTTCTGTCCTCATCAGGGCCACAAAGGTGGCTAACAGATTTACATGATAAAAACACCCTTGAAAAATAATTACAATCAAATAAAAACAAGACATTAAAACAATGTGAAGCCAAAGCTTATAGACAGAACTATTGAAGGGATGACACTAATCCCTTTCTTATTCAGTCCTTGACTTTCTTGGATAGCTACGTCTGCCAGAGGGGAATGGCCCCAGTAGATGGAACTCTGCCAGTGAAAATGGGTTAGGCTGAAAAAATATGACTGGCCCAAAGTCCCCTAGCAAGTTTCCATAGTAGAGTGAGGATTTGAATCAGATTCCCAGATCCTAGTCCAACACTCTAGTAACTATAGCATGCTAGCTCTGTGAAACAGTTTATCTAGAAATCTTCAGTCTCGTGGGATGAAAAAATATATATATCTGTCTCTCAGAGCCTGCATAGTACTCCTAGACATCTTTCCAGCTTTGCTGTCTGCCATCTTGTAAGGCTATATTCTCTGCAACTGCTCTTGTTTTATGGAAAGGCCTCCTGGCCTCCACGTTGTGGAGAAAATGCCACTGGCTGTTCTTCAGAGAGCTAAAAAGTTCTATAAGGCTGCATTGTATGACTGAATTTTGCCAATCCATGACTAGGAAAATTTTTCTGTCTTGAAATATCTGGCTGGAAGATATATATGTAGTAGCAAAAAGACTGATTCTGTCGTATTATTCTTTTAGATTGTATTTTGTGATGTGTTAGCTATGACTATGTGCAAAAGAAAAGCAGATAAAATGTTTTGTTTTTGTGGTTTTGCCATTGCAGTTTGTACTTTAAGTTTGTAAACCAGCCTGAGTGTTTTAAAAAGAAAGGCTAGAAATTATCTAAATAAATCTTCCATACTGTTCCTAAGAACTATCCGAAGTATTTATCTAGCTTTTTACTCTGTGTGCTTCTAACTTTCTAGCTAATATGATATGTTTCAGTATTTTTCAAAAGTATAGGCTTGCCAAATAAATGCAGAATCTGGCACATAGTACATATTGAGGAATCCTGAAAATCTGACTTTGGGAAAGGTGTCTTTATTTGTTCTTTAGCTATCAAGGTATGAGGGTACAATCTAGTCTCTCTGACATATATAAATGACAATGAGGATACACTACTTTGCATATCTGTACTCTGCTCTGGGTATGCAGGAGATAGACTACTGAATGAAATGCCAGGCTGGACCTGGAGACAAAGCACATACTTTCCTAAATATCTGTGAAATAGCTTGTGCAGGCTAATAGACACATTGGGTTGAACAGGGTTTTCAACAGTCAGGTGATGTGGATTTGGTACTCCATACATAAGAAGAGCCTCTTGTGGCGCAGAGTGGTAAGGCAGCAGACATGCAGTCTGAAAGCTTTGCCCATGAGGTTGGGAGTTCAATCCCAGTAGCCAGCTCAAGGTTGACTCAGCCTTCCATCCTTCCGAGGTGGGTAACATGAGTACCCAGCTCGCTGGGGGGTAAACGGTAATGACTGGGGAAGGCATTGGCAAACCACCCCATATTAAGTCTGCCATGAAACGCTAGAGGGCATCACCCCAAGGGTCAGACATGACCTGGTGCTTGCACAGGGGGATACCTTTACATCTTATAACATTGCTGTTCCTTGTCAAAAACCTGATGGTCCTTTGAAGGAGAACATATACACCAATTTGTTTGGGCTTTCTAATGACAGAGATGCAAGCAGCACCATCCTTGGTAGACAACTTCCACCTCCTTCAATCCTTATCCCTGTGAATTTTAGACTTATCATTTTTGTGGAGGTTTTTAGGTTGTTATAAATCCAAGTGCCTTACCACTCCAGCCCTAAACATAATGCTGTGGAAATAAATGCTGTTATTTTGAGTTTCCTTCGGTCCAGTTTATACCCTAAGGGCAAAAAGACTCTCTAAACACCCTTTAAATGAGTTAAATTTTTCCTGAGTGTAAAAAGGTTTTTCCTTCAAGCTCTTCCATTTGTTGTTGAAAGCTTTCATTGTCTGTCTTGTCAGGCTGTAAAACCAAGTGGATTTTAAAACATAATCATTTTAATGTCTGGAAGGAGGCATTGGTACAAAAGAGAAAATCTGCGCCATACCAGTAAGAAACATTGTATGTGCTTCTGAAATCAGGACTACATTTTCGCCTGTTGCAAAATGGAGGGAAATTTCCAAAGCACTTTGTGGCACGCTTAGGAATCAGCTGCAGGAAGGAATAAAGTCAGGTGGGGTAGTAGAAAAGCTCTCTTGGCTCTGTTTAGTAAAACTCAAAGAATGCAAATCTCACAGATTATAGATCATGCTGCTTGTTTCATTTATATCAATGTGGACGATAAAACCACTAGTTAAAATACTGGATTAAAATAGGTGTGTCTTTTTAATTTCAAATTGCAAATGCTGTAATGAAATCCTAACAAAAATCTAGACCAGGGGTAGTCAACCTGTGGTCCTCTAGATGCAAACGCTGGCAGGAGCTCATGGGAATTGTAGTCCATGGACATCTGGAGGACCACAGGTTGCCTACCCCTGATCTAGACAATGTGCAAAACTGCCACCAGCAGGGAAGGAAAGGATTTTCAGGGGAGCAGATGATACATATTTCCATCCCCATTGAGGTGTAGTCATGTGGAGATAGGAAGACCACAACAAAAAGGAGAAAATATCCTGACCCAGGCCAAGACCCCCCCCCCAAGAAGGATCAAAATAGGGAAAGTATGCTCAAGCCTCTGTAGGCTAAAAGGTGTTGTAAAATTAAATATTCATATTTATTAAAATGAAAACCCAAGGCTTAACATATAGCCTCATTAAAATACAAATATACATTCATGGTAATGCCACCACCGACCAGATGCATTTCGGCATTGCTGCCTTTATCAATGGTCGGGAATGAATAAATAAATCAGCATACACAAAATATAAGAACAGCTAAAGCAGGCCTTGGTCCAAATGAGCACCAGTAAGTGTCCTATAGGAGCCAGCCTTTCTCCAAAGTATCCTGAGAAACATAAGAGGCCTCAAAGAATTTTACCTGGCTTTCTGGACCATAGAATCGATTAAGATCCTTGGTGTCCTCCATATTTAACATATTCAATCACTCTATGTAAAGGATCCAACTGTATATTTAACATAGCTATCCTTGTATTTTACTGAGTAGAATCATGTTATTTATTTACTATCCTTCTTTCCCTGCTTTCCTCAAGGAAGCTGAGCGAACCCTGTGGGTTTAGGGTGCCCAATGCCAAGTTGGGAAATTCCTGGAGATTTGGGAATGGAGCTTTGGACGCTGGGGTTTGGGAAGGGAAGAACCTCTATGGGATATAATGCCAGAGATTCCATTCTCCTAAGCAGCTCTTTCCTCCAAGGGAACTGATCTCTAGAGATCAGATGTAATTTTGGAATATCTCCATGCTGTACCTGGAGATGGACAACTCTGGTCTCATGCACGAAAAAGTAGTTCCATGCACATCCTGCCCTACATATGCAAGCTGATAGAGAACTGTACATTTTTATGAACATTCAGAGAAATCTTCAAATTTTGTAAAGCTCCTTTTAAACACATACAAATGCACACATGTATTTTGGACCTAAATAAATCTGATGAGGTTCTCATCATCAGAGTTGATTTTACATTAAATACTCTGAGCAAGAATGCTCAGATGAGTCCTTATGCATACTGATCACTTTGTGTCTGCCATATGTCATGAATTAGTTTAGCCTTTAGGAATATTTTATTTTGAACAGAGCAGATGTGAGGCTTTTGGAAACTGAATTTCTTTCCCTCTGGAGGAGAAAAGCATCAGTACTTTGTGGAAGAATGAGAATAACAGCAACCTGTGGGATTGGATTGGTACCTGAAGCTGCCAAATTACTTCATAAAACAGCATGCAAGTAGGTTTGCCAAATGTTGCTGTACCCACATTTTAATAATAGCCCCAGATGGTCATGATGGGAAATATCCTGACACTATCAAGTGTGGACAGTAAGACATTTAAATTTAGTTCTTAAATAACTCCGGAATGAGCTTGAGTATGAGGCTGTTCTAGCTTTTGCAGGAGTGGCTGTGGTAGTGCTATAACCATAACAACAGTTAACAACATCTTAACAGGGCTTCCCCTGAGACCCACCATGAGCCTTCAAGGAAAAATTCCCTCTGGACTCTCAATCGTACATTTAAAGAATATTTGAAGGCTGTGCGTGGTTGAAAAAGAACTTCTACCTCAGCCTTCCACATAGAGCATTGGGTTATTGGGAAGGTGTCCCTGAAGATATCATGTTACTTTCAGTTATTCCATTCTTACTTCTAATTGGCCATCATACTTGAGGCATACTTGAGGGACTTCCTTATGCCCCCCGCAGGGCATTTCACTCTGTGGGTAAGAATCTGCTGATGATCCCAGGACCCCGAGAGGCACGCCTGGCCTCGACAAGGGCCAGGGCCTTTTTGGTCCTGGCCCCTACCGGGTGGAATGAGCTCCGTGAAGAGCTGCGGGCCCTGTCAGAGCTCTCTGAGTTTCGCAGGGCCTGCAAATAGGAGCTCTTTGGCCAGGCATTTGTCAGAGGCCGGGGGGTGGCCCGGGGGGGGGGAGGCCAGTATTAGACTGGTCTGGTTCCCCAGATTGTTCCACCCATGCCCAATTATCCGTCTGATTTCTTCTGCTCATCCAGTGGGCCTGTGTAGGAATAGTTATTAATTGCCATCATTATAACTGAGTCATTGTTTATGGGGTTTTAATGGGGAATTTTAATGGTTTTAATGTATTGATTTGTAGTGAAATAAAATCAGAGTCCAGTAGCACCTTTAAGACCAACGAAGATTTATTCAAGGCGTGAGCTTTCAAGTACAAGCTCGCGCCTTGAATAAATCTTTGTTGGTCTTAAAGGTGCTACTGGACTCTGGTTTTATTGTGCTACTTCAGACCAACACAGCTACCCATTTGAATCTGATTTGTAGTGAATTATTGTGAACCACCACAGGCCGGTCTCCGAGAGCAGTGGTCATACAAATGAAATTAATAATAGTAATAGTAATAGTAACCTTAGTTGCTTGTCCTTATTTCAGTGGGTTGTAATCTAAAAACCTCACATATACAGGGTTATCTTTTAAAGAAACAACAATAACTTCAGTTCAGTTGCACAAACAATGAATTTATCAATTTAGAAAATGAAGAAAAGCCTGAGAAATTGTATTATTTCCAAACTGTCAAGGAATACAGTACATAACTGGGACAGTCAGAATAATTTCTTCAGAACAAGGCATCCTCAGTCACATGCATCCCTATCATGATGTGAAGCAGGGGTAGTCAAACTGCGGCCCTCCAGATGTCCATGGACTACAATTCCCAGGAGCCCTTGCCAGCATTCGCTGGCGAATGCTGGCAAGGGCTCCTGGGAATTGTAGTCCATGGACATCTGGAGGGCCGCAGTTTGACTACCCCTGATGTGAAGAATAAAAGAATAAATGAACAATGCAGCAGTTTTCACAAATAGAGCCATGGTTTTTCAAGCCATGGTACTCATACCATGCGCTGCAATGTTTTGTAGTTTTATCCTACACAAATTCTTCCATGTGATTGCAAAATGTTTTTCTGAATGGCTGGGATATATTACATGAAGGTGACAGTACAGTGTGTAGTAATTGATTGGGGATGGGCTTTTCTACACACAGAAAAGGCATCCCAAATGCACTATGGGGGGTATGCTTCCAGTAGGCTGGTGGAAATGCAGAATCTGAAAGCTTGTGTTTGTCCTGGTTCTTATGTCTTCTTATCTCTCGCTAGTGCTGTGTGTTCCAGATCAAGGGTTTGCATGATGCCAAAGGGCTCTGCAAAAAAAAATATCTGAATTTTGCTTCGGGCTTTGGCTGTGCTTGATACTTAGCTCTGGATTGAAAGTCATGTTGATGCCTGAAGGTGACAAGAACAGGAGCAGGGATTTGAAGCTGTACTCTCTTTCACACTTCTGCACTTTCACACTTGGACCCTGTGGGCTATTGTGTCATGCAATCGAGCCAGCTGTGAATAAGGTTGAAAGGTATCAGATACTTTTTAATTCACGCCTTTCGCCTTCCCTGCATTATGATTGGGTTATTTTTCTTCTCCAAAAGAACCCGATAAAAAGATGACAGGACTTAATCAGGGAATCCCAACCCACAGTGCAATTAGCTAATTCTAAATTGTCCTCCCTATTTGAAGATTTTTGCATTTGCAGCAACTTTTCTTAGAAGCTCTACTGCAGATTATTTTCATTCTAAGTTACAAAAAAGAAGCAAAGAAAGGGGGAATAGTTTTTCATAAACTGCTCAATGATATCCATTAGCTAGAACAAGTCTCCAGCAATTAGCAATCCAAATCTGTTAGCATTCCACAGATGAAAAAAAAATGTTAATTTAAACCTACGGTCATCTCTCTTTTTCTTTTGCAGGAACTCCTGACTACTACTTTCATTTTCCTCTGCTTTTTAAAATTCCATTAGAAGAAGACTCAAGTTTCACTGTAGGTGTTTTATGGCTTAAAAACTAGGGGCCAAGCCTGTTGCATTCAGGAATACAATGGGTGCTAGATTGAGGTGGTGGTGGAAGAACTCTGCAGAAAGCCTCCCCCTCCCCCCCAGGACATGGGTGTAAACTGCACGGTGCTTTTATTCTAATCCCAGGTTGATTCAGTCCCCGCCCTCTACACAGAATGCAATTTCCATTTGGATTTGGGGCGATTTAAATTTGGCTTCTGCAGCAAGAAGGATTGATCCGGAGTGACCCTACCTTTATTGTGCGATATCTTAGAGTGCTTTTAACCCTCAATATCTTTTAAATCCGGATTGGGAAAGAAAGCTCCATAGTAGAGAACCACTGATAGGCCACACCTGGTCATGTGACAAGCTTGCCTTAAAGGAGAAGCCCCTAATTTCTCTCAACTTCTGTCGGTCCTGGATTTTTCTTCCCTCCTCTGCCTTTTTCGATCTTCTCCCCCCACCCCTTCAAGAAAAGAAAGAAAGAGGCTTGGCTCCCCCCCCACACACTTTCTGAACTACCTTAACCATGTGCAGAACACTTTCCTGTTTCAATGGGGAGGGGGGGAGAGGAAGACCCAAGTTCAAAGCGATCTGAATTCAACAGGATTGACAATGGAATAAAGAAAGTAAGTGCAGACTCTGCCCTGGTAAGGCTGCAGCAGCTGTTATGGAACTCACCAGCAGGGGCAGCACTCATGCAGCCTACAAGCCTCAGAGGGAAGTGGAAGGAGGAGGGGGTGGTCAGGGCTGGGGGATGGAAGACAATTGGCTGGCCACTGGACAGACAAGCAAGCTGGTTGGAGGAAGAGGCACTCAGGGGTGGGACAGCCTCCCTGAGTGGGTGCTAAGCGCTGAGTGGCACTTAAGCCAAGAAATATTATTTCCACCACAGATAAAGGCTATTATCAGGTGATATGACCATATATGGTCATATATGGTCAATTAAACCCACCCCCTCTCCTGTGGATGATGTTAGTCCATGGGGGGGGGAAGAGGCCAGGCACACTTCCTTAGGGCTAGCAACCACCAACAGATTAGTACCCACCAAGCAAAGAGCTCTGAGGGGAGCATAAGGAGACAAGTGGTCCCTCAGATAGGTTGAGCCAAAAAATACCAAAACCTTAAACCTCATCCGGGCTGAAACTGGCAACCAATGCAGCGGCCTCAGCACAGGTTGGATATGGGTCCTCCATGGTGACTATTTGAGGACCCTAACAGCTGCATTTTGTATCAGCTGGCGTTTCAGGGTCAAGGACAAGGGTAGGCCTGTGCAGAGCCTCAGTCCAACAAAATTTGAGTTCAGTGGCACCGTTAAGATCAACAAAGATTTATTCAAGGCGTAAGCTTTTGGGTGCATGCACACTTCCTCACATGAAAGTATATGCCTTGATTATATTCTTTCTTGGTCTAAAAGGTGCCATTGGACTCCAGTTTTGTTGTGCTACTTCAGACCAACATGGCTATCCACATGAATTTACCTCAGTCAGGGATTCATTCAGGCAGCCCAAGGGCATGAGCAAAAGGAGTAGTCCTACAACCCAGGCCTCCCAACCTCAATTTAATATAGGCTGTCAGCAGCCTCTCAGTCCTCACTGTCTGATGACTCTCCTTTCCCCCCTCTTTTTCTCTCTCTTTCATCCTGTCTTTCTCTCCTTCATCTTCCTGAAGGTTTCCTGGCCCACACCTGGAAGTTGGTAACCCTGCTGGCTGTATATGGAGGAGGAGTCAGGAATCAAATCTTGAGATTAGAGTCTGCTACTCTTTAACCACATTGGATCTCAAGATCGAACAGGGAATGGGGGGGGGGGGGGAAGAGCCCAGGAAGGTCACAGTGCAGGTATCTGTGCTGTATTCTTGGGTACAACAGGCTTTGCCTCTAGTAACATTGAGAATTAGGGATGGGCACAAACTCGTTCACAATCCAAAATCTGGCACCAATCTGATATTTGGGAAAGGTGCCTTCTTTGAACATTTACTGGACTTTTCTCTAATTTAGCTGAGCAATATAGATCTGCAGCTGACATATTAGGTTTAAATGGCTGCCAGCTATTTCAGCCTATGGCTGATGGTTGCACCCACTCTGCTGTTCGGCTGAAATGGTTGAGAGGCATTTAAACCTAACCACAAGGTAAGTCCGCTTGTTAGCTGTTAGGTTTAAAAGGTTGTGAGCCATTAAACCCCTCCCCTACTTTGAAGTGAGGGGAAGTGAAATAGATAATTTATGACTGCCAGCCATTTAACCCTTCACAGGTGTCACCCCCCACACCTCCTTTCTCCCAGCCATGTCTGGGGAAAAAGGGGATCTGTACTGGGTGGTTCAGTTTGGTGCATTTTTGTTAAATTTGGGGTTTGGTCTTCCCTGAACCAAACTGAAATATTTAGGTTTGTTTCCATCACTATTCAGAATATCACAGGAAATGCTTGAATATTGTTCTGCATAGCCTCAAATACTTCCACCTACAAAAGGAGGTTTCGGGTTTTTTAATGTAGTATGATTGGAAAGCCATAATTGTTTTTACATAAATCAGCCACCTCATGTCATTGAAACCCATGTGCCTTCAAGCCACATTGCTCAGCTATGTACCTGAAATGAAGCATCACAGCTAAATGTGTGAACTTTTCATTGGAGGTATTATATTTGAAATACTGTGAGGTGCTATGAAAGCATTACCTTTGGTGATCAGTAATGGCTTGCATGTGCAAACCGGCTTCAAGACAACATACCATTACAAGGTGGCTCAGAGAAAGGACATCCTGAGCTGTGCTCAATTAGTTGACTGTATTATATATTCTGCATCCTTCAGCTACTTTGCCCTGAGTATTCTTCATCTTAAATAGCATGTCCATCATGACCCTTATTTCTTCTTTCTGCTTTCCTTCTTCCGTCCTGATCTCAACTGACTGGAGATCATTATACTCAGATTGCATATAGATCTTCAAACAGAATATGAAAAGTCAAACATCTTTCCAGTACAGAAAACTATAATTTCTTTTCCGTTAACAATTTCAGTGTGCAAAGGGCTTGTCTACATCTTGTCGTCCAACAGTGTTCAAAGAGCAGATTAATTTTTAAGTATGAAACAGAAAATTGCCAGAGAGTGAGGAAACATTGTAAAATGCCCTTTAGTCCCATCGCAGACCTATTCCTTATTGAGAATGTCTAATAAAGGTGCTTTCAGGTTCTTGACAGAACTAGGCCACAATTTTGTATCTTTTCTTAAGGCCAGGTGATAGTCATCTCAGACACGTAATAACCAATGTGTACTTTTGTAAAACATCTCTGCAGTGTTCTCCCATTTGGTACAATGTAGGTACCTGAGGAGTAAAGAAAGAATCTTTTTCTTGCATGTACATTTATTAAGAGAGGGCAGGTAGTTGTGAATTCCTGCACTGAGCAGGGGGTTGGACTAGATGATACTGGAGATCCCTTCCAACTCTATGATTCTATGATTCTATGAATGCTTCTTTAATGATCATGATTTCACCGTCATTTTCTTTTATCAGAAATACTAGGTTGGACCCACAATTTGTTTGTTTGTTTGTTCAGTTTTTAACCAACCCTCTTGGCATAGCTGTCTTTTTACAGCAATTCAGAAAACAATGATCATTGACACAAATAATGACATTTAAAAATAATAATGTTTTAAATAATTAAAAATTATATGCTATAGCTGCCAGTCTGTGCTGTTAGATTAACTCTGTTCCAATCTCAGTCCCAGGATGGGACACCCATTTGGTGTTCTTCTGCTCCTTGGCCCCAACCAAATGCCTGGCAGAAGAGCTCCATTTGCAGATCCTAAAGAACTACTGGAGCTCTTGGAGGGCCCACAGTTCTTCTGGGAGCTCATTCCACTGGATAGGGGCCAAGATCATGAAGGCTCCGACCCTGATTGAGGCCAAATTTGAGCTCAATGGCACCGAGTTCAATGTCATCTCTTATGCCAGGGATCACTAGCTTGTTTGTTTTGGCAGAGCAAAGTATAGCCAGTATAGTCACTACATTGTGAGCAAACATGAAAAAGTATTTAGCAAAGTTCTGCTTGGGCAACCAGCAGCACAACAGCTGCAGAAATTCATCATGCTTTAATATAATTTTTAATGAGACAACAGTGTGACCAATTCCACACAACAAATCTGCTCCTGGACAGCCTCTGGTTGCTGGCAGATTTTAGTGCTGCTTCCCCATGATGATGTCAGCAACCCAAGGCTGTTCAGGAGCTGACACAAATTTTGGCCAGATTTGCCTCGAGATGAGGGAAATCACCCAAACTGGATTTGCCACCTAGTATCATGCTTCACAACGGGGCGCAACCTGTGTGGAGGGAGAAACATGCAACGGTTCCTGCAGTGTATTGCTCACCCTTGCACCCATCCTCCCCTCTCCATTTCCTGCTCAATAATAATTTAAAAAACTGACATGGTCTGCGTTGCTGTGGGACCGCAAAGCTACTTTGCCTAAGATAAAATAAAATGTTCCCTTAAGAGTCCATGGTCCTTTTTGATTTGGGCAGGCAAAACACAATCCCATTTGTGTTTTCTGGCTGTGAGGAATGAACAAGGAAAGGGGGGGGGCTTATGATAAAGCATCCCTTTCCTGATCAGCTAGCCATCTGTGCTCTTTGTTTTTAAGCCTTACTGTTCACACAGAATCACTCTTCGGGATCCAGTAACCATTTCCAGCCTCTCACAAATCGACCAGAACATAAATAAAGGCCAAAACAACATGAATCCCAAGAAAAGGGGGGGAATGCTCTATCAGTGTGGCATTTCTCCATAGCAACGTGGAAGCATTAATTTTTTTGTTAGAAATGCTTTAACGTTCACATGATCACATAGCAACACGGAAGTGCACTTTAAAAAAAAAATTTTGAAACTTGGGGGGGGGGCAGAGTTTCTGAGACAACTGCTGTGAAATAATTGGTGGCTTGCTGTGATTGACAAGCCGAGGAGGAGAGGGGCGAAATTCAACTTGTTGTCCCATTGGAAGGCAAAAAGCCGTGATGAGGCGGTGGGAAAATGGGGGAAGGGTCTCCCATCAAGAAGCTTGTAAATGCATGGCTGAGCATTTGTAAGCAGGAGGCAGTGCGAGTTCTGTGCCTCTGTGCTGAATTCTGTGCCTCTGTGCTGTGTCTCTGTGTGTATGTGTATATGGAATTTGCAATGAACAGTTTATATGATTTTAGTTCTGTTGTCCTGTGTCCTGCATAAAGAGAAAAAATAGTAAGGATATTAATATAAGCACTTAGTATAAGCAGTCAGCAAGGATCCATTTTAGTACTTCTGGTTCCTCAGGTAGAAATCTTCCTCAGGGTCTGACATATCGTTCACCAGTGAGGGTAAGATTCTTTGGTATTGTCTTCAAGGCCAATTGCATCTCTGTATCAGCCTTTGTTAGCTGTTGTTTTAAAGTTCATTTCTTCCATTTTATCTCTTAGCATTTTAAAGGTTTGATGATCATGGCTTAGGCTTTTGCTATGGCCAGATGGCCAGGACTGGACAAAGGACTTTAAAAATGTGCATTTTAATGTACTAAGAGTTTCAAGACAAGTTGGAAGATTCAGCACTGCAGCTAGACTCACAAGGCCCCTTGTTACATTGTTGGAGGTTTTTGATACCACCTTTTTTCATAATTTATGTTTCAAATCTGACATCGAGGAGCATACGAAGAAGCAAATAGAAATACTTTCAGAGCAGATATGGCATGCAACAATAGCAGCTCCAGTTACTTCAGTAGTGATGGCTAGCTGAGGAATCCAACGGGCTTAAGATGGCTTGTGGAGACTGTCACAGGTCTTTGTCCTTTCCATCTCTAAAGCAAAAGCAGAGCCAGGCACCAAGGAGGTTGTGCTTAGGCCTCACTGAGTGAACTACAGATGCTAGCTCTTCCCTAGTCAAAGACATAGTCAGGTTTTCAGAATCATTGTTTACACCTGCATTGGCGGAATATTGAGGGTTTGCTGGAAGGAAGAGGGCGAGTGGTTGGTTGTGCTGAATACATAAAATCCCAGCTTCTAAATAAAGGGTGGGTTGCATGTTGGGGGAGAAATAGGATAGAATAAATGCATCCCTACTTTCCATTTCATCATGTTCTTCCATTTGATGTGTGCTTTGAATAGAACAGTGTCTTTTCCCTGCAAGCCAACAGTCTTCACCACTGTGCTGGCAAGAACAACTCTCCTCCCAGTTATCTACTCTTGTGATTTCAAGATTTCATCATACGTTGAAAAGCTTAAGGATTCTAGGAGACATTTCTGATTTGGGAGATAGTATCAGTTTTTGATTTTGAGACATTTACAGAAATAGGTATTACATGCTTTAACATACTATATATAGGATTAAACAAGTCAGGAAACAACAGCCTTTTTAGTAACTTTCATTTCATTGTTTGGAAAATAATTAGAAAATGGAATCTGCCTGAGGTACTTAGTAGTCTGTACGATTTGCAGGAGAGATACGGATGGACTTCACTTGTTGACTGAAGAAAATCCCAGGTGGCAGAAGATTAGACTTTATCAGTTGTTGTTCGTCTGTTTCTGAAAAGGGGATAATGCTCATATCTTCTGGAGTCTCGCTTGAAAAGAATCCAAACTGCTGGATTGAGAGGCTTGATTAAATTTGACTGAGATTTTGGGATTTAATTTTGGAGTGAACTAAAACACAAAAGCCACCTGGATTCCTAGGAGAAGGAAGGAAACTCTATTAAATATAACTGAGAAATATTATTCTCCATCATATTTTCATTTAATTGATTCATTCATTAAAACTATGTGAACTTTTGCTCTGTTGTTTTCTTTTGAGGTCTGATCTATGGAGTTCAGCCATGTTCTGTCACTCTTACAGACTTCATATACTGAGCTGTTGGGCAGCAAAATGATGGGCTAGATCCAGACTATATTTACCATCAATGGAAGGGAACTTTCCTGTGTCTTTTCTCCCATTACAATTCACTGACCTCCATTAAACACTGTTTCTAGGAAATGGTGGACTGGGGAAACGGTTTACAGCAGGAAGGGGGAATCAGTGGAAATTGCCAATGTAGTCTGGAACCAACACAATTATCTGTATTTTTAAGGTAAGAAGAAACCCCAACTACAGCCCAGTGATGTTTCTTGTTGCCCTCCAAGATGTGAGGCTAATGAGTACAAGTTAGGGGAGAACCAAAGGAATGGGATGTGGTAAAACAGAACCCTCTACTACCTTAGAGCAGGGGTAGTCAACCTGTGGTCCTCAAGATGTCAACAGACTACAATTCCCATGAGCCCCTGCCAGCAAATGCTGGCAGGGGCTCATGGGAATTGTTGTCCATGGACATCTGGAGGACCACAGGTTGACTACCCCTGCCTTAGAGGGGGATGTTAGATTTGAAGTATGCATACTAGAGACATTAAAATAAGGCCATAAGTTGCTAAATGGTGCATCCAATCACATTGAAAAGTTCTAAGGAGGAATTCATTGTACTGCATGTCCTCTGACCCTTAGTAAGTACATGTCTTAAGGCTTCTCAACGGAACTTTCTCAATGAAGCTTTTGAAATATCACAAATACACACATATTACTTGTTTGAATAATTTTATCCATTTTCTCCAAAGCTCAAAGCAGACAATAAACACATTTAAATTTGTTTGCAGTAAAACACACTGCATCATTAAAGGAACAGCTACCAATGCAATTAAAATATAAACAACTTGCAGCCAGGCAATCCCCTTGAGGCTGAAATGTATGTGTGCATGTGTACTTTGGGACTGCAATATTTATATCTGTACAATGAGAGGATTATGAATACAATTTTGACAGGAATGTGCTACTTTAGAAGATGCTGTACTAGATTTCAAAGTAAAAATGAAATGAGTAAGAATTTGTTTAAACTTAGTTAATATCTCTACTTAGAAATGTGAAATGTATCTTATTTCCTGAACTAAGGATGGGTATATAATGCAGCAATCTCATGCAATAGTTTCAGGTAGCAATCTGCCATCCCAGCCACCCACATTTCCCGTTGCCCACCTGGGGAGGATGTCCAGTAAATCATGGGGACACAATTTCTGGGGTCAAAGATGATTGTCACATGAGGGGAGGCATGTTGGCATTTATGCAGCTTAACTCTACTTGCACTACACTGGATCTAAGCCTTGATGTTCCCAGCTTCATTGGCTCCAGATTGATGAACAGATCAGAGTCAAAGTTTAGGACAAAGCCCTAAACGGTCTGGGACCAGCATATCTATGGGACCATCTTTTCCACTATGGCCCCAAAGAACATTAAGGTCATCTGACTTCAGAGATGAACTTGCAAGGTTGTACTTTCCGACTTCCGCCACCTGCTGCAACTCATCCTGCATTTTGTTCACTGTGTTAGCAGACCCTCACTAATAGCATAGGGGAGTGGTCTATGGTAGGAGGACTGGAATTACTACTTGTCATTTGAGACAATGAATAGCATGCAAGCCATAAACTAATACTTAAGTGGATACCAAAGCAGGCCCAGAATGTCAGCAGAAATGATGCTCTTTTCAGAATAAAGATTGTTAAACTGTGTGCATATACCTTTGCAAATTCTGGGAGAAGGAAAAAATTATTTTCCTGTCAAATTATTTCTGTCTTCTGCAGCTGTATATCTTGATATGAGAAAATTCTTTGCGATATCCTTGCTGTAAGTTAAGCTGCCTGTCACTGATGGCTCATGACATTTAGAAACATCTGGTCTTGTATATGTTTAGCTATTTATTAAAGAGTCTTTTAATGACTATCTAGTGCCATTTAGCTGTTGCCACCTTTTAGTTTACATTTAATAGCTTCACTGCTCTCCATGAAGAATAATGGATGGGAACCATATAAAGGAACTATAATGTTCCAAAGGGAACCATTGCATTTATTGTGACATGGGACTTAGCTATGGTGTGTTGGGCTCATAGCAAATGACAGATGGGAGAACAAGCATAATATAATTATCGAGATTCTGAGGCTGTCCAGATGGTTATATATATTTGGCTTGTTGGACAAAAACCTAAAGTTAAAATATAGGTTCATCACACATTTTTGTCTTTATTTTAGCTCCAGACTGGGAAGTCTGAATTAATTTTTCACCAATTGTTCGAATATTTACCATATGGTCTGACAATCTATTTATGTAACTCCTTTTGGTATTTTAATGGCACTCCGTTACATTGTTAGAAACAGATTCCAGTGTAATTTCATGAGAATTTTGGATATGCTACAATTCTTTCATTGTACAATCTCAATGGACTATATTACAGGCTATCTTGAGGATGCCACATGGCTATAATGAGTTTCTTTCAAGCAGTCACACAAATAGAATTGATCATGTCCAAGGGATTTAGAGGAATATGACATTTCATAATGTTAAAGCATCTTGGGGGGAGGATCCTATATGCATTTGCAATTCAGAGCCTTTTGAAGAGTCTGACAAAACTTTTTCTCCAATAACTTCTCCCTCATCACAGTTGAATTAGCCATGTTTTATATGCAATTAGTGATGAGAGGGAAATGTGTATTTGTTTCTTTCTTTCCTGCAAATGCCTGTATGACAATAAAGGGCCTATATGCCAATAAAGGTATTCTGATCTGATCTGATCTGCAGATGGCCTACAGTCTTAAAGAATATTTATTTAGTTGTGCCCAGATATATGAGTGGAATCTCCTTATAACAATTCTTGACCCTGAGCACAATGACTTGGAAGTAGATTCAGCTAAAATCAATGGGAATTGCTTCTAAATAACTTCATGGGTGGGTGTGCATGTTACTAATCCATTTATAGGAAATGGACACTCATGCAAAATGGACCCTTTTCAGGCACTGGCAGGTACCTTTCCCGCTGAAACATTTTTCAAAACGTTCTCAAAGCTTATTTGTTCTGGCTTCAGCTCTGAGTTATTGGTTGTGGCTGTTACCTTTCCCTGTTTAATAGACCATCTAGGATTGGCTTTATTTATTTATTTATTGCTGCAGAGCAACATTACTCATAACGAAAAAAATCCTAGGCCAGTAGAAAAATTGCAGCCTTTAGTTTTATCCAGTAGAAGCTGTGGATATGTTTTGTTGTTGCAAATATATGCAGAGATTTAGGTGGGTAGCCATATTGATCTGAAGCAGCAAAACAAATTTTGAGTCCTGTGACACCTTTAAGACCAATAAAGTTTTATTCAGTGTATAAGCTTTCATGTGCATGCACACTTCTTTAGCTACTTTCAGTAGACGTGTGCTTCTTGGTTTTAAAGGTACCACTGCACTCAAATTTTGTTCTGATGCAGAGATTAGTGAGTCTTATCTCTACTGGTGCAATGTTGCAATGTTGTTTCCGTCCATAGTTCTTCAGGCACTCTGTCTATCAGATCTAATTCCTTAAATCTATTTGTCACCTCTACTGTATATTCGTCGGGGATATGATTTAGTTCATACCTGAGTGGCCTTGTGCCTTTCCCTACTTTTTTCAATTTAAGCCTAAATTTTGCAACAAGAAGCTGATGATCTGAACCACAATCAGCTCCTGGTCTTGTTTTTACTGACTGTATAGAACTTCTCCATCTTTGGCTGCAGAGCACATAGTCAATCTGATTTCTGTGTTGACCGTCTGGTGATGTCCATGTGTAGAGTCGTCTCTTGGGTTGTTGGAAAAGAGTGTTTGCTATGACCATTATATTCTCTTGACAAAATGCTACCAGCCTGTGCCCTGCTTCATTTTGTACTCCAAGGCCAAACTTGCCTGTTATCCCAGTTATCTTTTGGCTTCCTACTTTAGCATTCCAATCCCCCATGATGATAAGCACATCATTTTTTGGTGTTGCTTCTAGAAGGTGTTGTAGGGCTTCATAGAACTGGTCAACTTCATCCTCTTCAGCAGCAGTGGTTGGGGCATAGACCTAGATTACTGTGATGTTGAATGGTTTGCCGTGGATTCAAACTGAGATCATTCTTTCATTTTGGGGATTGTATCCCAAGACTGCTTTTCCCTCTCTCTTAATGATCATGAAGGCTACTCCATTTCTTCTGCGAGATTCTTGTCCACAGTAGTATACCTGATGGTCATCTGAATTAAATGCACCCATTCCTGACCATTTTAGTTCACTGATTCCTAAAATGTCGATGTTCAGTCTTGTCATCTCTTGTTTAACCATGTTCATGGATCTGACGTTCCAGATTCCAGGTTCCTATGGAATAAAGGACTGAGTAGTAGGAAGTATTAAATCTGACCTGGATAGCCCAGGCTTGTTCAATCACATCAGAATTTGAAAGGTAAGCAGGGTCAACCTTGACTAGTATTTGGATAAGAGACCTTCAAAGAATACCAGGGTCCTAACACAGAGAAAGGCAATGGCAAACTACCTTTGAACATATCTTGCTTTAAAACCCTATCAAGTCGCCATAGGTCAGCTGTAACTTGATGGCACTTTCCACCACCACTAGTAAGGATTATGTTGTATTCATTTCTCCTCTTGGTTTACAGGGTGATGGTAAATATAGAATGTTCCATTTAAATATGTTTGAGATAGATTCATTATCATCTTCTTGTAATAACAGAAGCTA
Source organism: Paroedura picta (assembly GCF_049243985.1). NCBI lineage: Eukaryota > Metazoa > Chordata > Lepidosauria > Squamata > Gekkonidae > Paroedura > Paroedura picta. The sequence goes on along the minus strand of NC_135374.1, from coordinate 85,553,106 downwards.
CTTATATTATAGCCCAATCAGCAAGTAAGTATGATAGGCAACAGAAATGGCTGATAATTAAAGGAGGCATTTCTGTAAAAGTCTGATTATTTGTCAGATTCTGATTAATTGCAGATCTACCAGCACTAGGTAGTAACAGTTGATAGGCAGGTCTTGGGAACCAGCACAAGCTTGTAAAAAAATGTTGGAGATTACACAGTTTTCAGGATTTAGCATCTGTCAAAACGCCCACCTAGCAGTCGAAGAGTAAAAGATGGAATCTCAGGAAAAGTGACTCCACATTCTCTAAAGATAAATCAAAATGGGGAAGCTGCATTCACTTTTAACCCTTCAGATGCCATGATGGCTACTAGATTGTCCTCCCCTATCTCTGCCCTCTTTGTTGATCTGGATGACAGGACAGGGAGGTGTTCAAAACCGGTGATAGTCTCTTGATCATAACCCTGCAAGAAGAAGCGATGAACTTTCTAGTAGATATTAAAGAAACCACCCAATAAGATGAGGAACCATTTTTTAGAGAAGAAAGATCAGAGATTAAATAAACAATCCTGAAAAGTAAAGGTCAAGCACCAAGACTTTTTCCTTTCTTTACAAAAGCTATCTAATATTTATGTTACCTTAAGTCAATACTGAACTGACTATTTTGTTCAGCCACAGATGATGATAGAGCATTTGAACAATGACATTTTGTCATCTCTGCAGGCAATGATGGATAGAATTAATGGCTGGAAGTATGGAATCAACCAACCAATTTTGCACATCATTGATGTTATATTTTTGTCCTCACCTTCAGTTGGACCCATATGGACAGCCTCTGGTAGATTAATTGCCAAATTATCAACAGACTCTTTTCCTGCACTGGAAGCTACTCCCTTAGTCAGTTCATAGCCATATTTAAGGTTTACATAGATTCATCAAAATATCAGGGCATAAATATGAAAAGCCAATTTTACAGACCAGCATGAAGATGAAATGAGCTTGAAACCCTGTCAGGCATATATGCTAGCTCTGCATGTTTTTTCCCACCCTCATTATAACTCTTTGCAAACGAATGTTACACTTGATTGGCTGGATGTAAAGAGGTCATTTTTCTTTACATCCTCAAAAAAATGTTTCCAGGATTGAAGTAGATTTCATAACTCCCAGAATGGCATGTGACCCAAAAGGGGTCAGAAGTTTGCTTTTCTATTATATTTCAGAAGCTTAGGATGTTTAAAGCTGTGTCCTGTCACACCTCTTTTTTTTTTTAATTTGACAGTTTATTTACAAGTAGGCTGCAGTGAAGAAGAATGCAAATCAAAAGCAGAATCCTAAGGAGGTCTATTCAGAATCCAATTTAAGTCTTCTCATTGGGGCTCACTCTCAGAAGAATGTTCTTGGGATTATACTGCAAGAGTCTAAACTTCTTTTTAGGAAATAAAAAGTGAACAGTGTGATGTATTTTATTTTCATGCAGATTTAGGGTTTTTTTTTGTATCCTACTCCTTACCACTACCAAGCAAATTAAAACATTCACTTAAAATTAGGTATATAAAAATATGATATTTTTAAGGCTCAGGTATATTAGACCAGGAAAATCGTGGTATTTCCAGTTATTCTTGACTCTCAATAATGTTTTGAACCCATCTGCACAGCAGTCCCACCAAACAGCTGATCCTATGCAGAGGGAGATCACATCAGGATTAACTTGGGGGCTCAAGCTGATTCTGGGCCTCCCCCCTTCCAAATAAAGAGAAGCAAAATGGCTTGCAGTCATAAGGCAGGAATGCCTGCAAGCCATTCCAATGGTCCCTTTTATTTCCCTCCATTTGGAAGTGGAGGAAGTGAAAGAGAGAGTTTAAATGGCTGCTGGCCATTTAAAATTATCATCTTACTAGCAACCTCATCAAGCTGCTAGTTCGAAATGGCCAGCAGCCATTTCAGTGATCTCTTTTGCTCCCTCCCCCTTAGAAGTGGGAGGGGGAGTGAAAGGGACAGCTGTTTCAGCATAACTGATTATGCCTGAATAATAGCTGGAAAAATCAGCTTGTCTTTAGGTCACGTATTTCAGTAACCAAAACAGATTAGAGAATCTGTGCTCTGCTTATCAGGATTTTTAAAAATTGGCTCAGCTAAACTGAATGCACACCTCTACTTAAAACTGAAACTGTTTGCCATGTTCTTCATGGTGTGCCACATTTCATTGGGCTATGTGTCATATTCTAATAACAAACAGGCCAAATAAGAATGTGTGGGTTGAAAGGTGTATCAATGCGGGCCAGTAATCAGAGTCTTTTATATACCTTCCTTCTGTCTCCGCCAACTTTACTATGTAAGTTCTGCAGTGACCCTCACGAGAGCCATGCAATATTGAAGCATTAGACAGGTTTGTTGTGTGTTGTTATTCATGTTTAAAATTGCTTGGTATACTGATATCAAAGTCTCTTCCTGGTAGTAGCCTGTAATTTAGATCCATTAATATGTACTTGCAATTTGCAGTGCTTTTGCTATATATTTATCATCACTGAATTTCACTTGCCGTTTTATTAACTGAGGGCCTTCCACAAAGGTAATAAAGTTTGAATTAGGTTGAGAGAGCAGTCTGCTGAGGCCAAATGAAAAGGGAAGAGTTAGAACATCGAAGCACAGGACTGGGTCTAACTGGGGGAGATATGACTATTACAGCATAGTTCCAATTCACATTCTTCAATCTTTTCCTCTCTATCTCATTTTTTTGTATTAAGTCTTTTGTTCACTTGAAAACTGTGTTTTAAGTAGTGATGTGGGACACCAAAAGCCAATATATGCTGGAAGTTATTTTCTGGCTATGATGGATAGACAGACCCCTCTTGCAACTTGAAACTCACTCAAGGTTGAGTTGTCTTATCAGTTTATATGACAGTATTTGTGATTTTCTACTTGCAAAAATGCCTCTGTCACCATGTGACAAATAGCAGCTATTCCTTGATGTAAGAAGCTATCTTAGATAACTTTTTTTTCCTTATCAGGAGTCATTTTGTTTCTACTTCTTCTATAGCAGTATGATAGAAAGACTTGTCCATGATAGTGGTGCATGTTGTAGGCTTCATAAATCAAGTACACTGGAGGATAACAGTTGATTAAGAGGAGAAGAGAGAGTGTGTAGGGGGGGGGGAGTTATACCCTGTTTTTCTGTACCTGAAGAAGTCCTAAAGGGGATTACAAACATCTTTCCCCACAACAGACACCCTGTGAGGTAGGTGGGGCTGAGAAATCCCCAAAAGAACTGCAATGCAAGAACAGCCTTAAGAGAACTGTGTCTGGCCCAAAGTCACATAGAAGGCTGCATGTGGTTCTCCAGATTAGAGACTGTTGCTCTTAACCACTAAACCAAGCTGACTCTACAGTTAATATTGTAATCACTGAATGCTGTGGCTAAAGTGTATCTCAGAAGTATATGTCTCACTCTTTTAACACTATTGCATGGTATTCCCAGCACCACTAGAACCATGCATTACACCTGGGCCACAACAATACAATCTTTCATTTCATCTGCTGGAGTTATATCTGGTCCATTCGAGTGCCTCAGTGCATGCCATTATGTACCATTTATTCAGAAGTAGGCTATTGGCTAAGAGATTCAAACAAGAACATTCCCAATCTGAATTTCACATTTGCCAAAAACTACTTAGACAGCCACAGATTTTTATCATCATCCCAACAGCTACAGTCCAGGTTATAATATTCAGGTTGTTGCAAGGATTTCTAAAAGAATATCCGTAGAACATTCTGAACACTATATAAATGATGCATTTCATTATTAATACTTTACTGTATCATTTCCAGACTCATAATGTTGATGTTTTATTTATTGCATTGCTGTTTATTGCATTTCTATTTATTTCATTTTTGTGTTCTTCCTCCAAGAACAACTTATTTTGTCCTCATGATACCCTGTGAGGTAGATTAGATTGAGACAAAGTGACATACCTAAGTCATTCAGTGAGCTTTATGGCTGAGACAACATTTGAACCTAGATCTCCCTGCTCCACTTTATCATGCTGGCTTTCCTCTTGACAGCTGCTTTAACCCATTCCTGCACCACCACTAGATTTGAGCTCACATGCCTTTCACAGCTTCCCAAAGAGCCTGGGCTTTGGTGAGTTTCCAAAGGAAAATAACCTCCAGAGGCATCCTTCAACAATGCTGCTCTTTGCACCTCAGTGGACCTGACTGAAAACTGTATGAGAGCACTCTGTCTTATATCCCATTGTGGAAACATAGTCAGCGGCACAAGGAAACACTTTGCTCTTATTTATGTAGATATTTACATCTTGCTTTCCTCTCCAATGGGAACCAAAGTAGCTTACCACACTGTCTTCCCTTTCTCCATGTTATCTCCACAACAACCACCATATGAAATAGGTTAGGCTGAGGGCACAGGTAGACATCCCTCAGGCAGACCGCAGCCATTTCAAGGTCTGGATTTTCGTATTTAAAAAATGCCACGGGGACTGGACCTGACAGTGCCCCAGTTGGTCTTCTCTCAGTTCCGGAAAACTGAACACTGGATATGTGTGGGGGAAGCAATGGGAGCTCCAGTGGCAACTCTGGCATTGCCCCTCACCTCTGGAAAGAGCAGCTGCCTCAGCATCACCTATCAAGCTTCAAGACAAAGTAGGAATTCAAACCTGTGTTTCCCAGATCCTACTCAGATCCTCTAACCACTACACCTCACCAGTGCTCTTACAATTTATTGTTAAGAAACACACTTTTCTTCCAGCCTGGTCTTAGGTGCAAACATTGTAAAATTGAGCTCTATGAAGTTATGAGTGCCATTAAGCCAGCCATTCTATATATTGCAATTATATTTAGGAAGGAAAATGCTGAAGTGAACAGAGCTAGGCTCTCATATCTTTTAACTGATCTAGATCGGATTCTGGTGCAGAAGGGTGGTGGTGAAAGTGACAAGATTCCCCCCACAAACTCACTTCTACAGCTTCTGTACTTTAAATTCCCTGTTTGACAGCTTTCACACTGCTTCAGAATGCTATTATAAAATTCAATATCCTGATTTACTGATACATCTTAATACTCTGATTTCTTGGTGCTGAAGGCAGACAGTAGTTTATTATTCAGAGATGCTTGATCACCCTTTGGTTTGGTTTGCAGTCTGTCCACGTAGTACTCTATTGCATGTTCATCAGATTGTTTTCATTGAAATAGTTCATGCATGTTTGAATGTGCAAAAAGAAAGAAAGAAAACGAAAAGCAGTTGGACATAGATGGGGAAAGTTAATTGGGGGGGGGGGAATTGATGAAAATGGACACCTTTCCACTGGTGGAAATTTTTGGAGGGATCTTACTCTTTAACCACATACAAATTACAATTTAAAGACATTCATTTCTAAGACAGATTGTTAGTGACAAAACTGATAAAATGTCCAGGTCAAGAACATACTTGCATATTTTCTTTGAAGTCCTTCTGCCGCTATATGTTATGTGATATGTTATATGTAACTTTTAATTGGGGTTTTTATGGGGATTTTATTGTGTTTTAACTATTTATGTTGTAAACCGCCCTGAGATCTATTGGGAGAAGGGCGGTCTAAAAATTAAATAATAATAATAATAATAATAAAAAATCAGTTTTAGTGCCATTTTAAGCACAGTCTTCTGTCCTTGGGCACCTCAATGGAAAGTGTGTATCAGCCTAGGGTAGCACAGTTAAATTATGTACCTTACTACTGCAGTAAACGGTGAGTGTCACTAGACACAGCAAATCACTAGAGTGTCCACTTGATCACAACCCTGGGAGATTTGACCACTGAAGGTTCTACTGGTGGCTATGAAAAATTTTAAGGGCAAGAGTTAAGATGCAAGTTGCAATAGTCTGCCCCATACTTGTAGTTTATGAAACGACATATACAAGAAAGTCTGCAGAAGTGTTAGGGTGCTCAACATGATGTCTGATTCAAACTGTAAGCAAAATATTGAAGTAATCCTGTGAAAAGCCTAAATTGTACGGAGCAGTTCATTCACAGTAAGGTTCAACATTGAACACGTTTTATGCAGCAAGCCTGCAAAAGGTTTTAATGAGATAGTAGGAAGCAATTTGAAAAAGAGATTATTACTTGAGGGTGTATATGCTAGTTTCACAGTTACCTCTCTTTAGGAAGGACTGCAATTTATTTTTGTTATAGAGGCAAAGCCCATTGGACCCTGGAATACAATGGGCGCTAGCACACACATTTGCACTGTGACCTTCCTGGGTTCTGACTCGACTCCCTACCCGATCTTGAGATCCAGTGTGGTAAAGTGGTTAAAGAATAGCAGACTTTAATCTCAAGAACCGAGTTTGATTCCTGAATCCTCTTTCATATGCAGCCAGCTGGGTTGCCAACTTCTAGGTAGGGGCCTGGAAACCTTCAGGAAGATGAAAGAGAGAAAGACAGGATGAAATAGAAAGAAAGAGAGAAAGGGGGTGGAAGAAGGGAGGATGGAAGGAAGGCATCAGTTCTCCTGGAGAAAACAGCTAATTTGAAGGGACACTGGTTCTCCTGCCCCACCCCCATACAACACTGGATAGCCATTTGAGAGGCTGATTCTGTGAAGGTTCATGGGGGTGGCAGGTTACAGTGGATGAGTGATAGGGTTGTGAGTGTCATACATAGTGTAGAGGGTTGGACTAGATGACCCCAGAGGTCCCTTCCAACTCTATAATTCTGTGTTTTCAGTCATTTTTTGAAATATAATAGAAGTGATAGGTGAGGGATGGCGATGCAGAAATCAGTTTGTGAACATATGTGCACAGAACATTCTAATTCATTTTTGAACATCTGAAAAACAGACATTCCTTCTGTTGTCTGAACAGAAGAGTGATCATGCATGCCTGGAATTAAGCAGGACATATTTAAAATGTTGAAAAACAAATACCACAGTCACATTAGAAAGCAGTGTCAAGTTTCTACATCATCGACTTCACGGGAAATTATACATTACAACAATACCAACTGTCAATCAAAAGTGGAACCATTAGACAACAACTTGATAATTTAGCATTTTTAAAGAGGGTTTGAAATTAACAATATGAATTAATTAACAAGCTACAACTATCCCGATGACACTGCAGAAGCTGACTTGCATTGGGAAGCTGCTCTCAGGAGTGATCTGTTTTCTTGAGTTGCTACATCACAGGTAGCAGCAGATTCACCGGAGATTGTGGCTATTGTTCTGTTAAAAAAAAAAAAAGAGCAACCTCCAACATGCATCATGGTGAATGAACTATAGATAAGGTGTGAGATGAGCCAGCCATTGTGGGAGTTCTGAAACATCCCTGCAGATGACCACCCAGGAGAATGGCCAGTCTCTTCCTACTTAAGGCTGGCTTGCCTGCTCATCCAAGTGGTCAGCTGCAGTGAACACTTTGAAAGCACCTCTGGCTGCCTGTGAGCTTTCCTCCCATCTACACATATGGCTGTCTTGGACACCAGCCAGTAGCATTACATGGGCTTCAAGAGACAGATCAGTGAAACAAGTCCTTGCTTTAGGGGCATGTTCAGTAAACTGAATTCCATTTCTCTGACAGATTTGTAAACAATGCTTGCTAGACAAGTAATTCAATGTAATGGGAAAAGCCATGGCAAAGAAGAACCTAAAGACATGATAGAATAGATGCTAAGATCTAAAGCAAATCTCTTGAGCCCATAATGTTATTAACTTGTTGAATTGCTGTAGATGATTGTTGTGAAGAGAGGCAGGTGGCTATAAGGAGACTGTATCCTTCACTTCTTCTTCTTCTTCTTCTTCTTCTTCTTCTTTCTTTCTTTCTTTCTTTCTTTCTTTCTTTCTTTCTTTCTTTCTTTCTTTCTTTCTTTCTTTCTTTCTTTCTTTTTTACCAGAACTGAAATTTGTAGAATAAAGAAAAAGAGTTCTTATATGCCACTTTTCTCTACCCAAAGGAGTCTCAAAATGGTTTATAATCACCTTCCCTTTCCCCTCTCCACAACAGACACACTGTGAGGTGGGTGAGGCTGAGAGAGCCCTGATATCACTGCTCAGTCAGAACAGCTTTATCAGTGCTGTGGCGAGCCCAAGGTCACCCAGCTGGCTGCATGTGGGGGAGAGTGGAATCAAACCCAGCTCACCAGATTAGAAGTCCATGCTCCTAACCACTACATCAACCTGGCTAAAGATGTGCACCTCACCTGGGGGGAACAGGATTGTTGTGGAGACTGTATGAAAGAGGGGAGAATTGGGTACATCACCTTCAATTTCTTGGAGGTAAAGACAAAAGGACAGACAATCTATAAGACTAAGAGTGTACTCAAAAGTTCGGAAAGATCATTGGGTATGAAAACAGGAGAAATAAGGGCCAAATATTTGAGTGCAGGCTGATCTGCAAGCAAGAGACTTATCAGATGCCCAGAAAAGAAGGGGGTTGTATAGCAGGGGTGAGAGAAAGTGAAGAAAGGTGACTAAAAAAGAAGAGTTGGTTTTTATATCCTGCTTTTAACTGCCCAAAGGAGTTTCAAAGTGGCTTCCAATCACCTTGCCTTCCTCTCCCCACAACAGACACCCTGTGAGGGATGTGAGGCTGAGAGAGCCCTGATATTACTGCTTGGTTAGAACACCTTTATCAGTGCTGTGGCGAGCTCAGGGTCACCCAGCTGGCTGCATGTGGAGGAGTGGGGAATCAAACCTGGGTCACCAAATTAGAAGCTGCCACTCTTAACTACGCTGACTCTTGACCTGTGATTGTACATACAGATTAACAGATTAACATGTTTTATGGAATGCAGAGTGAGAAAAGAAGGAACTAGTCAAGGAACTATGGCAGTATGGAGAAATAAGCAGAGATATGCAGAGATCAAAAGAGGGCATTTACAAAGGGTAACTTATTTCTACTAGCCATGATGACTAAAAGGAATCTCCATATCAATGCTAGGAGGTGATACCAGAGGGGCTGATGGCCCCTTTTTGTTCAAATTCTAGAACTGTTCATCCACTGTGTTAAACAGAGACCATTTCCACCAGAAGAATCTACTCCTGAACAGCCTCCGGTTGCTGGCGGGTTTTATAGTTCCCTCCACATGACGTTGCCTGCATCCCAAGGCTGTCCAGGGCTCGCGTTTTGCCCAGATTTGCCTCAGAATTAGGACAATCACAAAAAGTGGATTTGCCACTTTTTCTCTCACATCTCATCGGTGGGCAACCAGAGGCAAACCCATATGGTGGGGGAAAGGCATAATAGTCTCTGTAGTGTTGACCGGCCCACCCCTCCCCATTTCCTGCTCCGAATATTTTTTTTTCATGATGCGGTCCGCCTGCCAGCAGGACTGCAAAGCTACATTGGCAGAGGTAAAATAAAATCTTCTTTAAACTGTCCTTGGTCTTTTTGGGATCAGGCTGGCAAAACATAGTCCCACTTGTGTTTTCTGGAGGCGGGGAATGAATGGGGAAAGAGGGTGTGTGTGATCAAGCAGCCTTATCTCAATCATCCAGGCATGCATGTTCCTTGTTTTAAAGCCTACCGTTTACACAAAATTACTCTTTGGGCTCCAGTTACCATGTCCAGGCTCTCACAAATAATGGGAGGCAAAACACAATCCCATTTGTGTTTTCTGGAGGTGGGGAATGAATGTGGAAAGAGGGGGGGCATGATCAAGCAGCCTTTTCTTGATCATCCAGGTGTCTGTGCACTTTGTTTTTAAGCCCAGTGTTCACACACAATCACTCTTCAGGTCCAGATACCATTTCCAGCATCTCACAAATCCACCCAGACATAAATAGATTCCAAAGGGGGGGGGGGAGGAATGTTGTATCATTCTGGTTTTTCTCTATAGCAATGCAGAAGTGTTAATTTTTTATTAAAATGCATCTGTTTTGTGGCATTACTGCATAGCAACGTGGAAGTGCCTTGAAAAATAATAATTTGGGGGCTGGGGGGGGGGGCAAGGTTCAGTCCACAAGAGAACTGCTGTGCCATGATTGGTGGCTTGCTGTGATTGACAAGCCAAGGAGCAGGGAGAGAAGTTCATTTTGTTTTCCCTTGCAGCCTTGTCAGGAGTCAAAAAGCCATGACAAGGCAAGGAGAAAAAACAGGAGGTATCTCCTGTATGGAGTGCTGCAAATGCAAGGTTTACCATCCTGCGTTTGCAAGCAGGAGGCAATGCGCATTTTACCCCTCTGTGCCGAAATGGTCAGGACAAGATGGGCCACTGGTCTAATCTAGCAGTGCTCTTATTATGTGCTTATAGATAGTTTCATTATTTTTAAGGGTTTACATTTTAACATGCAAAAATGTTAAATGTTAGTGAAATGGCTCTCTTGGATTAGTAAAAATTATAACAGTAGTCTTCAATCTGATTTAATTTGAATATTCCTAAAATAAGTAGTATACACATTTCCAAGCCTCCCAGAAAGAGAGTCTACCTTGTATTGTATTGTTTCCTTTGCTATTGGATTTACTGTCGGTGAAGGCAAAGAAAAACTTGCAGTGGCATTTTTTTTCATGTAGCTTCATATGCTGTTGCTGTAGCTTTGTGCTCTGTGCTTGGACTCAATTGATATCAGGGAGGAATTCCAATTCTTCCCTAACTCCCATTGGCTTGGTGGCTGGCAGGTGCCGTGCTATTTTTATGCTTCACCAGATGGGAATAAAGCACAAGGAGGAAACTTCCTGAGAACTGGTTGTCACAGAATGAAGATGGCAATGAAACTTTATTTCAATATAAGATCAGCTCTAAAAAAACAGGAAATAATGAAACACAGCAAAGTGGAAATCATTAAATAATAAACCAAGATTAAAAGGCTGAGGTACAAGAAATGCAAAGACCTCTCCAACAGGCAGGCAAAGGGACAGTAATTCAACTCCACATGCCCCGAAGGGGCAAAATTTGGCAGCTTTGTGGAGAGAAGTCTGCAAGGAAGAGAGAGACAAAGTTGTTCAAATCTTCCAAGTATGGCTGACAAATTTGAAGCAATATAATGATGTAGAATGTCTTTGTAGAGTGGACAGTGCAGTAGAACATGTTCAATAGACTCTGCTTATGACATGGGCAAAGCTATTGGGAGAGCAGGACACAATAGCATGTGCCTTCAAGAAGGACTGATAAGTTTTGTAGTGCTGTGTTATGGTTTTAAGCTCTGAGGGAATTGTAGGTGCATTACTTAACCTGTACTGCTGGCATTTGGTCATTAAATTATTTTTCACTGCATGGCAGAATGTAGACATACATGTGGAAGCACCTATGGAAACCATATAGGAGGTACTGTTTAGAAGGAAACCCCACACTATCATTGTATAGTCGTCTTGGTGTAGTGCTTAGGAGTGCGGACTTCTAATCTGGTGGGCTGGGTTTGATTCTGTGCTCCCCCACATGCAGCCAGCTGGGTGACCTTGGGCTCGCCACAACACTGACAAAGCTGTTCTGACCGAGCAGTAATATCAGGGCTCTCTCAGCCTTACCTACCTGGACTAGAGAACCAGCACCTTTGTCTAGCAAGGAGTTAGCAAAGGAATAACTTTAACAATAGAGAAAGACACTGTCCTTCGGGAAGGCAACGTGGCGCAATATCTGGCTGATGTGAGTGTGGCCCCTGGTTGATTCCATCAACATATTGCTTTGCTGATAATATCTAAAGAGTTGACATTTTAAAATGTATATATAATAAAGCAATGGATTCCAGATTGTCTTGTAGTTCTTCTCGTATGTGTGCAAGAAAATTTCCTTCCAGCACTTCCCTCACCAAGCATCTCACCTTGGGGACAATTTCAGGAATTCGGCATACATGCATATGTCCACACTCTATCTCTTCCACAGATTACATTTTTTAAACATGGGAATTGTATATCCCACTGCATGTATAGGATTGTAGTGAGTGTGTGCACCAGTCTATGATTATATAAGAAAGAAATGCAAACATATGATTTGCCCAGTCAATGCAAACATATGATTTGCCTAAAGAGCTCTGCGCTAAATGCAAAATCAGTAAAATGGAAAGCATTGCAGTGACTAGTACAGATGATCAAGACAATGTAGAATGATTGGAAAAACAGTAATAGCATTGTAATTTAGAAGCTTTCAATGTCATTGTATGTTTTTAAAGCCAATGGGCAATTTTTCTATCTGATTGACTTTATTTAGACATGATGAAATGTTTCAAAATCTCTGCTTGCATATGGCAGGCCCAGAGTTCAAGATCTTGCAATGTAGTTGACAGCTGACACATTGTTTGCTTGAATTCAGTGTTGCTTGTGTGGCTCACACGTGTTATTTGCTTAGAGATTTCTAAACATATATTTACATTTGTCTAAGAGTCACTTTGGGCTCTAGCAGTATGGTTCTGCACGTATGTATGTATGTGTATAGTAGTAGTAGAAATTTTATTACGGTTTACACCAGACATAAAACAGAGGAAATTATACAACGCATCCCAGATAAAACATGATGTTAAAATACGAATATGAATACGAATACATACATACATACATACATACATACATACATACATACATACATACATACATACATACAATTAAAAGTAACTTTAAAACTTGGTAATAAAATGTATAGTGGATTATTAAAACTAGAGCAGAAATAGCTTTGAGCCTGAGACAAGGTCCTCATATTTCATTTTTCATGACGGACCCTACAGCTCCACAAACTCTACATACTATTGAACAAAATTTAGGAACAGGTTTAGTGATTTGGGGGGATTCATCATACAGTAATTTATTGTTAATGTCTGTATTATGTATTACAGTTTGTCCTGACTTTTGTTTTACAAAGGGGTGGATGAACTCAGGTCGGGCCTCGGCAAAGAAAGGACAGTACAGAAAAACGTGTTCAAGATCTTCTACCTGACCAGAATTACAGGGGCACGTTTTCTCAGGAAAGGGGATCCTTTTATACCTCCCTTCCAATAATGCTGAGGGTAGTGCCATGCACCTAGCCAGGGTAAAGGCTCTTCTGTGAGTATTACTTTCCAGAGTAAAAAGATCTGAGGCGGGAAAAAGAATATATCTGCTGCTGAGCAGTGACCTAAAGATGGGGGAACTAGAAAGGTCTGCTTGCCTCTCAGTATCTTGAATTCTTTGTTTTATCATTCTTTTAGCTGAGTCCATACCTGCCAAAAGTAAAGCACATGAGGAAAAGCCAAGACATTCAATCTTATGTCTAACCGCCACTAACCAGCTAGATTGAAAACTATCCTCTTTAATTAAGGGTAGTAGACCATTGGGGTAGAAAATCAGCTTTAGCCAGAGATGGAGAGAGGAAATTACAACCCTCGCCTCAACTTTCAGCATTCCAGTCTCCAACCAGACCAGGGAGTTTGACACACACCTGGGAACTTGTAAAACTGCTCTCAGGAATTTGGTTTGTACCCATTCGAGTGGGGTAAAGCAGGTGGCTGGAAGGCCTAGGAATGTGCCGTAAAGCAGTTAGGCTAGAGTCTTGGCCTGAAAGACTTTAAGGGCAGCTGGACACAGTGACCACCCTTATTTCATAGGAATTTAAGAATATTGTGTGTGGACCTGGTTCCTATGTCAGCAAGATGGGCAAATTTTGAGCTGTTTGCCTGCAGAACCATTCCTAGGTATTTAAGACGTTTTACCTGTTCTATACTGTGGTTGTTTATATGCCACTTTTTAGTTTTTTGGAAAGTGCCAAAAACCATTATTTTAGTTTTCTGATCATTAATTATCAGTTTCTCTTCTTCACAGTATACGGCAAGCTTAACTAAGGCTCTCCTTAGCCCAAGTGGAGTTCTGGATAGTAGTACGGCATCGTCTGCATAGAGTAACAAGGGGATGTGCCGTTGTGCTAGTTTTGGTGGATGAAGGTCTGACCCTCTAAAAAAGTTAACCATATTATTTATGTAAAATATGAATAGCAGTGGGGCCAGTATACAACCCTGTCTCACTCCCTATGTATGTTTCTATATATGTATGTGTATGTATATATAGAGCGGTGTGATTGGCAGCTTGCGGATTCCATCTGCACCCCTCTTTTTATTGGGGGAATGATAGTGATTTGAGTTAGTTTTTTCTTCTTTTTTGTTATTGTGATTAGTTGGATCTGTGTTATATTGTTATTTCTGGAGGGTTTAATGGGGGTTTTACTGGGATTTTATGCAGACTATTGTAACCCACCACAAGCCACTTGGGAGTGACGGGTAATAAACTGAAATAATAAGATATATAGACATAGACATAGACATAGACATAGACATAGACATAGACATAGACATAGACATAGACACATGCGCGTGCATGCACACACACACACACATACATACATACCAGTTAAGAGACCAGGCCACAGTGAGAGAAGGAAGTGCAAATGTTCCATATGTCCTCAAGCTTTTATTATACATGACCCAGGGAGGCATCTGACCTTAGATTCCTAAAAACAATATAGTGAGAAGTACATCAACTATAATGTAAAAGTAAGCTTAAGTACACTCATGAGAGACACCCAAAAAAGTTGCCAGTACTCAGAACCAATGAGTGAGCATGTGTGTGTGTAAGTCCCAAGGGGTCTCTGAAATTAGTTTGAAAAATGTTGATGAAGAGGATAAATGTAAAGACAGTGATGTGAACAGCAAAGAACATTTTCTTCTTAGATTATTATAGGCTACGGTACTAGGAAAAGGGACTTTATATGGAAAAAGATTATCACAGTCAGTCGGTCAATTATTTGAATATAAAAAAACCCAGCAATTTTGGAAACTGCAAATTTTTCTTATTCTATTTTCTTGTTCTATCAGACTGATAGTTCTTAAATTGCCTCCTCCCCCCCTCCCCCCACTTTCAGTCACTGTGTACTATGTAAGAATTATAGTTTAATTTATTTTACCCCGGAATGTTCTTGTCTCATTGGTTTGCTGCTGCTTTTTCAAAGGGTGTTGCATTAGTATTTCTTTTTCAGCTGGAGATGCCTCTCACTTCTGTTCATCATTTATTAGTGTAAGATGGCTTTTGCTGACTCAAGATAAAGTTTCTTATGAGAGGTTATCCTAGGACATTAAGGATCACAGTGAAAAGAACAGAGAATCTATCAGTGCCAGAGATCACAGGCTGTGTTCAGATGCAGAAAGGCTTCTCTCTGTCCTCTAAAACTGGAAAAGAGTTGTCACATAATGGGGAGACAATACTCAAATATCTATGTCAGGGTGGCCAAGCTGCAGCTATCAAGGTTGTCCATGAATTACATTCTGGCAGGGGCTCATGGGAATTGTAGTCCATGGACATCTGAAGAGCCACGGTTTGGCCACCCCTTATCTGTCATCCTTATTCTGAAGGTGTGAAGGGATCAACTTGTGCTGCCCTACTGGGCCGCCCCTACTCAGCCGGGTTGATATGCAAAGGCAGGGGTGTGCAAGCCAGAAACCAGAGTCCAGTCTGAGTGGTCAGGAGGCAGAGAGACAATTCACACAATAGGTATGGCGGGGAGCAAGGTCAAGCTGAGCTGGGGTCAAAAGCCAGAGAAATGGTCCAAAACAAACCATGGTCAGAAGCCGGGGACATAGTCAGGAGTAGGGTTGGGCGCTTCGGAGCCCGAAGCAGCCGGTCTCTCCTGGCACAGCCAGCGCTGCGCCGTGGGGGGGGGGGGCGGGGAGGCACAGGCATCAGCAGAGCTCTGCCCCTGCATGTGTGCACCCACCAGCTGACGCTCATTCATCCCCTCCCCAGCCTCTTCAGGTGCAAAAGCGCCCAACCCTAGTCAGGAGGCAAGTTGTAGGTCTAGAGCCAGGAGCATGGGCAGGAACCGAAAGCCAAGGGTCTGGAGCCAGGAGCAGAGTCAGGAGTGTAACCCCTCACTAAATTCTCTCTTTCACAGCTATTATGCCCAAATCTCTAGTTCAGTAGTAGTCAACCTGTGGTCTTCCAGATGTTCATGGACTACAGTTCCCATGAGCCCCTGCCAGCATTTGCAGCAGTACCTTTGGAATAAATAACTGCATTTCTATTACTTCTTGAGTTTGATTACATAATCCTCTTCATGTTTATATTGTATATATAACAACAACAAGAAAACCAGGGAATTTTGTGGAAAATTCAGTAAGAGATGAATAAACACACTACAAAGAAATATCAAATGCAAGAAATTATTATACAATTGGAAAAAGTATAAAAACATTTTAAATAACAATATACATTCTTTACATAACAGTCTCAAAAACAATATTCAGTTATGTTGTTAGTTGCGAAGTCATGTCCGACCCATCGCGACCCTATGGACAATGATCCTCCAGTCCTATGGAGCACTGGTCCCCAACCTGCGGGCCGTGGCCTGGTGCCAGGCCGCAAAAGCCATGGCGCCAGGCCGCGGCTCCCTCTCCCCGCCCCCCCGCAGTAAAAAACTTCCCAGGCCGCAAGCTTGCGGCCCGGGAAGCTTCTTACTGCGGGAGGGCAGGGAGAGGGAATCAGGGCTGCATCCGCGGATCGTGCATGCGCGAATGCACCATGCGCGGCCGAAATCGCGCATGCGTGGCACTTTTGCGCATGCACGAAAGTGCTGCGCATGTGCGATTTTGGCCACGCATGACGCATTCACGCATGTGCAATGCGTGGGCATGACCCGCGCATGCGCGGGCGCGGGCGCGGGCGCAACCCACTGCCCTGCTGGTCCCCAGCCTCAGAAACGTTGGGGACCACTGCTATGGAGTATATTGGTACTCTATGGACAGTAAAGGTAAAGGTAAAGGTATCCCCTGTGCAAGCACCGAGTCATGTCTGACCCTTGGGGTGACGCCCTCTAGCGTTTTCATGGCAGACTCAATACGGGGTGGTTTGCCAGTGCCTTCCCCAGTCATGACCGTTTACCCCCCAGCAAGCTGGGTACTCATTTTACCGACCTCGGAAGGATGGAAGGCTGAGTCGACCTTGAGCCGGCTGCTGGGATTGAACTCCCAGCCTCATGGGCAAAGCTTTCAGACAGCTGCCTTACCACTTTGCGCCAGTACCAATATACAATATGAATGATCAAAAGTAACTCCCACTCTGTGAATGGTCAAAGAAACTCCCAACAGGGCCCAGGAGCTCAGCCTGTTTTGCAATAGCTTCTGCAGCGGAGCAAACAGCTGAATAAGGCTTTTCTTTTAATGTGAAGTTGGTTACAATTATGTAGAATAAGCAAACACTTCGCTGGTTGTCAGTGACATAAACTAGTATTTAGAAAGCTTTAATATCCAGCCTAAATTAAAGGACAAAGGGAATCCTACATAGGATGCCAATAAAAAGACAACAAAACGTTCTGTGTCTCTAGCCCCAAAATTCCGGATTGTATAATAATTTTTGCATTTGAGATTTCTTTGTGGTGCGTTTATTCATACATTGTATATATGTCTCACAGATGTATTACTGAAGAGATCCATCAGTGGATCTATTAGCTATAATAGCTAAATGGAAACTCCATGTTAAAAGGCCTAAGTGCTTGTTGTTTTGAATATGGAGAACACCTTTTGGCCTTGACCCTTTGCCCTTAGACTTTGTGGATCATGTGGTTAATCAGTGTATGAAATATGATCCTGGACTAGTGGACCATTGGTCTGATCCCACAAGGATATTCATTCATGCATGTGAACACACACGCACATATCCTCTCCTGAACTTTCTGGATACATAAACTGTTTAATAAGATGACATTATTTGTCATGCCTCCCTCTGAGTTAATAGTAAGGCAATCACAAGCTGCTCATATGATGGCTTTTCAGTCCTGTATTTGGCATGCATTTTACCTTCACTCTTGTTAAACATGGCAACTTCATGTTAACATGAATAGTTCACTCTAGTGTTGCATAATGTGTGAGTGTTGTTAGTCAACCTAGCATGTAAATAGATGTGCAAGGGGGTATGAAATTGGTTTGATGATTGTTTTCTGTTACCTGTTTACAGCTTTAAGAGAAAGAACGATACTGGGGAAGGTTTATAGGTTGCTCAAAAAGAGCTCTCTACTTCCTTCTCATAATATGCTTTGTCAGTATCCATCTATGGCTGAGTAATGGCAGACTGATAAATTTACTGAGATTATCATAAAATGTTGATTGGAGCCCTGTAAGAGGCTAACACTGAAGAGTTGTTTTTTTTTTTCATTTCATGTTCTATGCATAGTGGTTCCTGACTCTGCCATTACTGTCAAATATTTTCATTAGGGCAATTTCACTAAATAATATTGGTAGCCTTTTCAGTCTCCCTGAGGATCTTGATTTTTTAATGATCACATGTTGTTTTCCACCTTAAAAGAGAATCTATGATAACCTTCATTTATCAAACTTGAGTACCCAATTTTCTGCCTGAACAATGGTGTGACTGGTCAAGGCTTGTTGGGTTTGTGAGGTCTAAGGCACTGTTTGTATACACGCACGCACGCACGCACGCACGCACGCACACACACACACACACACACAGAGAGAGAGAGAGAGAGAGAGAGAGAGAGAGAGAGAGAGAGAGAGAGAGAGAGAGTTCTGTGTATTAAACTCTTTGTTATTTACTTTAAATGTGTACTGAAAGTATGATTTTTAAAAGAAATATTCATCTTTATTTGGATTTATGCACAGAATATGAATTAAACAGATAAGTACAATTTGGCCAGAAGTGGCTAATAAAATGGTGCCATTTTTATAGATGATCAATCCCCCCCTTCAACAAAATAAAACTTCAAATGCCTAAAATTCTTGAGTGTTTTCTAGACTTTTTTGGGGGGAGGGAACCCTAGGAGCTAAAAAAATGCTGTTAGAATTAGCAACCATAAAAAATGCCTACAACCCTTTTTATATTTCTTTTGAAAGATTATGAATAGGGATGTGCACCAAATAAAAATTTGGTACTTTTTTCATTCAACCTCAGTCAATTCGGTCAAATCTGAATCACCCAAATCAGTGGTTCTGCATAGCAATTCAGATGAACCGAATTTGGCCAAGTTGCTTTGGTACCATTAAAACCTATGACACCATTAAAAATCAATGGCAAATTTTGCCTTTTCGTCTAGTATATGGGATGGGTGGTTGGGAGTTAGGATGGGTGGTAGAGGCACAAAATTTGCAGCATAGCTGCAGGAGCCTCTCCTAAAAAGAATCCCCAAGCTTCAAAAAGATTGAACCTGAGGGTCCAATTCTCCGGACACCCAAATTTCTCTGTTCTAGTCTTTTTTCTCATTGCCATTGGAAACAATGAAGGTTGGATTAGGACACCTTCTATTTAAATTGACATTTCCAAGATATGGCTATACAAAGACAGGTGTACATGCCAGAGTGTTTTGACATACATCCAAGTCATTCAGAGCATGTGAATTCATGGCCAATGCTGTGTGTTTATTCTATACTACTTTTAGCATTTTCAGTACTACTTTTAGCACATTCCAGTGTACCATATCCATGGCAGTGATGCTCAATGCTGTTCTCCAGCCATGGACATACCAGAAACCGGTGTGGCTCTGTACTGCCAGTGAGGGCTTAATAAGTCCCCAAAGGTTTGCTAGTTTATTCACAGGTCCCTGAAAAATAAAAGGAAAAAATGTACAGACTTATTTTCAAACTACAAATCTAACATGCACTCCATTCATCCCCTCACTAAAGCAGTGTTGCAAGTAAGATGATCTAACAGTCACTCTCCCTGTTAAAATTAAAAGGTACCCCTGCCAGTATTTCATAAGCTTACTGCTGGCTAATGTCCTGATAGACCTGGCAGCAGGAATTGATGCTGGAATAGAACTGCCTCAGGCTGCTTCTGATGCTGCTGAGGCACTCTTCCAATCTTGTAAGATAGATTCAGCCACAGATCTTCTACCCCCTTCAAAGGCTATCCGAACTCTTTCTCCTTCTCAAAGGTGAATCCATCTTGCCTTCATCCACTCTCACCCAGCTCTTAGAAGTCCTTGGCTGGCAATACTCTTCCAGAAGGCCCTCTGCCTAGCAACCGGCCTGGTCTCTACTGCCTCTCTCACCCTCTGCTTCTCTGCACTGCCTCTTCTATACCCTTCCATGAAGGTTCTATCCAACAGCAGCTGATATTTGATTAGGAGTGCCATTACCCAGATGGGACCTGGAGATCCCCTGGAATTATAGTTCATCCCCACGTGACAGATCAGTTCCGAGAAAATGGCTACTTTGGAAGCTAGACTCCTTAGCCTCATACTCCACTGAGAACCCTCCCTGCCCCAAATCCTGCCCACTCCCAGATCTACCCTCAAAATCTCCAGGTATTTTCCAACCCCAAGCTGTCAACCCTACATTTGTCAAGACTTGTTCTTATTGGCCTTTAACAATGGTCAGGTATGAAAAAAAACAGCATACAAAAAATACAAGTAGACAGTGTTAGCTCCTATACATAAAATGATATTATATACTCTGGACACTATGAACCTTTATCAATTCTGTGGACCAGAAAGCCCAATGAAACAAACTGAGGCCTCTAATGTTTTAAAAGCAAGCCCTGTTCAAGGTAAGCACTTTCAGTGTCCAATAAGTGTCATGTAGGAGTTTATCTTCATCCAAAATATACTGGATGAAGGTTGGCTTCTACATGACACTGGACAGATGCTATTAACGTAGATATCATTAACATAGGAAGTTAATCTTATCACTCAGCATGTTATTTAGGAGTCAAAATAATGTTCTGTAGGACCATCCCACTAGACTGTCATAAGTACCAAATCAATGAAAACTGCCACCCTGAGTCTCTAGGGAAGGGCTGCTTATAAAGGTGAAAATAATCTTTCCACTATCATATTTCGTTAAGGGATAAGTGGGCAGAGAGTGGGTGGGGCACCTCAGCTGGATGGATAAGAGTTTTAACCAGTCAGGTGAGGGCCCAATTGGAAGACACTGCGTGCCTTCAAATTGGGCCCTCACCAGGACAGGCCAAAAAGCAGCGGGGAAGGGCAGGACACCGTGAGTAAAGGAGGAGGCCTTCCCCCCCGGCCCCAGAGGTCCCAGGTGTACTTCTGGGCCCAGGGGAAAGGCTTGGTCACTGCGGGGGGGGGGGTCCAGGGAGGGAGGGGGCTGGGAATGGCTTCCCTGTGGTCCCAGAGCACACCTATACCCTCCTTGGGCCACTGGGTGTGCTTGCCGCCACGGGGGCCTTTCAAAGCCCATTCTTATGAACGGGCTTTGAGTCTAGTTAAATAAATAAAACTACTGATATCTCAGGCACTTCTGATATTCTGGTTCAATGAAAGTTGTTAAGTTGAGAATGTGATCTTCACATCTATGATGGGATCTAAATCCTGCTTGCTCTATAAGAACATGTTCATTAATTCTGTTACTGATTCTGTTCAGGAGTTTATCACAGGAGCTCAGAAGGAAAATGTATCTGTAGATTTCCACCAGATGTTTTGATTTCCCAGGTTTCAGAATACCAACTATCTTTGTTTTCTTTAACAACCCCCCCCCCCCCCTCCGGGAATCTTCCTATTGTCATGATGTCAGTGAAAAACTTTGCAAGCCAATTCATTCTGAATTTACCACTGTTGATCAGGAACTCATTATGGATGCAATCAATGCCTGGTGCCTTCCCACTCCTGATATTTTTCAGTTAATTGGAAATCTCATGAGCATTACAAATCCCATGACAGTTCACAGTCTTTAAGGCAGGTGCATTTCAAAATCTGGAGATTTTTTAAAAAATTCTAAATCTTGACCTTTTGGAGCTCTGGAAAGGGAAACCAGTCATGCAGTTACCTGGTTTCATGTTACCTCTAATTTTTCTTGGAGTACTGGCTCAAGGCATCCCTACTGGAATGCCTGAAATTCAAATCTGTAGTTGCTTCAGTCAATTTTTGTCTGCATGCATGTTTTATTAATATGATGTGATATTAAAATGAAAAGTAAAAAATGTTTTATTCCCTTTAAGTTATTGCAAGATTCATTCCATGTTCTGTCCAGAACCCACAAGCTGAGGTTTTACAAGCTCCTGGGCCTGATATCTGAGTGGTTTTCAAGCAACACTAGACTGGCTGGCAATGAATGGTTGGCTGATTTTGATAGAAAACTTAATGTTTTGCTTTTCATTGTGTCACCATCTATTGTGGTGTTTTCTGATTTTCTGCATCACAAAATTATCCCTTGGCAACCTAATCTTGGTCTAATTATGGACTGATTTTCTATTGTTCAGTTCTTTATGAAGCAATAACCTATATTGTTTGGCTTCAGGAAAATAATGGAAGACATAACTAGCACAGCAGCCTAATAAATACTTGGTTGAAGGAAGGTGAGCAAAAAATATGCTCCATACTTCTGGGGAAAGGTAAAGTCTCTTCAAGGAAATGATTTCTACCTTGATAGGAAAGTTACTTGTGCCCTTCATTAAGACCAAACAGCTGTGCTCATAACAACAAAGCTAGTTTCTAGAAAGCAGACAGAATAACCCGAGGTTCTTTTCTGAACAATTATTCTTGTTCTTAATGATTTCAATAACTATTCTGTGGAGCAAAACCTGCTGCAGAATTAAAATAATTTCAAAGGACATTGCCTTTCAGCTTTGTTATAATAGTCGGATGGACATCAATCAGTAAGTCACAGCCTTCAATTAATTTTCTGCATGCACAGCATTAGACGGCCTCGTTCCTCTTAACCTAATAACTATGCTTCAGGAGTTTCTCCACAACTATTCATCTGCCTCTCATTCCCAACCACCCTTGTTCTCAGTATTATTTTTCTCCCCATCTTCTCTGCTCGAGCATTCATGGTGGACATTGGCTTCTATCTAAAAGACTCTTCATTATCTTCTCATCTGCATTTCCAGACTCTCCAGTGTGATGGTATACATGTATATTAGGCAGTACCACTGATACTAGGATCTGCTGTTTAAGACAATTTACTGCTCAGTAGGGCAGCACAAGTTGACCCCTTCACACCTTCAGAATAAGGATGACACTGATCAGGGGTGGACAAACTGTGGCTCTCCAGATGCCCATGCATTATAATTCCTATGAGCCCCTGCCAGAATGTAGTTCATGGACAATCTGGAGAGCTGCAACCTGGCCACCCTGACATAGATATCTGAGTATTGTCTCCCGATTATGTGACACCTGTTTTCCAGTTTTAGAGGACAAGGAGAAGCCTTTCTGCAATTGAACACAGCCCACGATCCCTGGTGCAGATGCATTCTCTGTTCCTTTCGCTGTGAAAAGCTACCTATCCTAGTCCTAGGATAACTTCTCATAAGAAACTTTATCATAAAATACACCACCACCTCCTCTCTGCCCACCAGACCTATGCTGTTATATAATTGGAAGTTAATCCCTCCCCTCTCCTCTAGCTAGGTCTCAGTGATAGATGCCAATACGGACACTAAAGGTAAAGGTAAAGGTATCCCCTGTGCAAGCACCGAGTCATGTCTGACCCTTGGGGTGATGCCCTCTAGCGATTTCATGGCAGACTCAGTACGGGGTGGTTTGCCAGTGCCTTCCCCAGTTATTACCGTTTACCCCCCAGCAAGCTGGGTACTCATTTTACCGACCTCGGAAGGATGGAAGGCTGAGTCAACCTTGAGCCGGCTGCTGGGACTGAACTCCCAGCCTCATGGGCAGAGCTTTCAGACTGCATGTCTGCTGCCTTACCACTCGGAGCCACAAGAGGCTCTTTTATATGGACACTATATACATATTAATTTGTATTGCATATTTGTTAGTTACTTTTAAAAAAGGAAGTAGGCTGTAAATAAATACCGCATAAAGATTTTTAATAACATTTTCCTGATATGCATATGTACACAGTAAAAACCTTATTTGTTCATTTATGACATTTTTATACCATCTCTTCACAGTTGTTCAAGACAGTTTACAATTAAAACAATGTTGCAATATTAAAAACAGGACATTGGACCTAAATAACAGAAGCCAATCTATAAAACAGAAGGTGGTAAGGATAAAACCCCTAATTAATTAAAAGCTTGGGTAAAAAGAAGTGTTTTGGCCTGGCACCTAGTGAAGACATGTGCATGAACACAAATGCTTACACCTTGAATAAAACTTGGGTGCTCTTAAAGGTGCCACTGGATGCAAATTTTATGAAATCGTGATGAGTGCAAACAATTTTATCTCCAAAATGCATAGCAAAGAAATCACAGCATACCTGTGACACATTGGTGGGAAAACAATGAGCTCTTTCCCCTCCATCTATGCCACAAAATCAGTACAATAGCGTGCTTTCACCTGTTTGGTTGGATTCACTTTGAGTATTGCTCCACTTGTGCTCTCAATGTCTGCTCAGCCACAACATTACCCAAATGTTGTGGTTGGGTAGACATTTAGAGCTATGGGGCATTCCAGGCTCCAAAAAAGTCAGTAGGGAACTCATGGGCAAACATGTGCAAAGCCTGGGTCACCTCTGTATTCCACAGGTTAACCAGAATTGCAACAGGAATACCAGCCTTCCTAACAAAAAAACAGGAAACTCTATGTATCCATCTAGAGGTAAAGGTAAAGGTATCCCCTGTGCAAGCACCAAGTCATGTCTGACCCTTGGGGTGACGCCCTCCAGCGTTTTCATGGCAGACTCAATATGGGGTGGTTTGCCAGTGCCTTCCCCAGTCATGACCGTTTACCCCCCAGCAAGCTGGGTACTCATTTTACCGACCTCGGAAGGATGGAAGGCTGAGTCAACCTTGAGCCGGCTGCTGGGATTGAACTCCCAGCCTTATGGGCAAAGCTTTCCGACGGCTGCCTTACCACTCTGCGCCACAAGAGGCTCATCCATCTAGAGAGGATTGTCTTAATTGTCTACCCACCCTTGCTGAGGTTCCTAATGCGTCTGAGTCTAAATCTCAAAAGTAAGTGCATGACAAGGGAGGAGTGGAGATTTCCCCCATTACCCGGCCATGTACCTTATTGCCAGAGAAAATCAAAGAAAGTATGTGAACTGCTACATACTTACATACCAGAATTTTCTTCACACAGCTGTGCATACAATAACATAAACATGCTCCTTTGCCATATATTTTCAATCTGCTCTTTACCTATCCTTGCTACTTTAACTTATAATGTGCTCTATGTGAGGATTCCCTGAAAAACAACTCTCATGTCACCTACTGTAATAGCTTCTGTAATAACAAGTTTAAACCATTTTACTGAGATTTTACCTATAATGAAAGCTCCTCATTGACTTCTTGTTTTCAGTTTCAGGTTTAAGTGTAGGGTTTTTCTTAACCTTTAAACCCCTTCACAATATGGTACTCATGTGTCTGAACGAGTACCTATCCCAATTTCTACTCATACACAACTTGAATTCCTCCTATTAATTTCTTCTAGAATCTTTCACTTAGGGAAATGCCTACAACACCTAACCTTTCTAGATCACTTTCTCTAATTGCTTACACTTGGGAACAGGCTCCCAGTTGAAGGATGGCCTTTACAGCTTACTGAAATATCAAACATTAGCATTGTCTACCTATGAAGTCGCCAATCAGACATGGAAGCATGAGTTACAAAAGACCATTTATTATTAACCCATTTGTGAACTGTAAAGTGTGTCCAG
This sequence comes from Paroedura picta, assembly GCF_049243985.1. NCBI lineage: Eukaryota > Metazoa > Chordata > Lepidosauria > Squamata > Gekkonidae > Paroedura > Paroedura picta. The sequence continues at coordinate 85,527,666 of NC_135374.1, read as the reverse complement.
AATGAAGGCCACAAAACATATGTACTCCAGAAGGCAAACAAGGTAAAATATTTCTCCATCAATTTAAAAAGATATTATTCATGTTTCCGAAATTTGTGTTTCTTTCTTCATGTTGCCATGGCAACTCTCCAAACCCAACTGCAAGTGCTTTGCTAGTGAATGTTGCTGCAATTCAGGTTGGCAAATGTGAGAGAACTCATGGAATAAAACAAGCTGGAGCATCCTGGAAACTGTCGTCATTTTTCACTGACCCTTTGAGGTTTGCTTACCATATCTTAGGAACCGGAAAACTTCAAGACGAAAGCTTCACTTTATTGTAAAAAACAGAAAATGTCACATTAACTGATTGTGAATTTTCTTAAGGTGCTCTTCTTTCCATATTTGCTGATAATGTTTGTGGCTAGCTGAGAAGAACAAAAGTATTTGTTTTTTCAACAACAAAAATAATCTTACTGTAATAAACAGGGTTTTTTTTTTTAGGGAGGAAGAACAACTAAAAATACATCATCTTTCAGTCAAACAGTAGTATCACCTGTAAACTAAAGCTTCCGAACTGGAGCTCAATTCACTAAAAATGAAACTAACCTTTTAATGCTTTGATTTCATATTTTTACTGTCCATGAACCTGCAAAAGAAACCAGGATTCAGTAGTAATTCAGAACTGAAAAATTTTGCAATGAAGGAACAGTCTATGGCAGCGGTCCGCGCATGCGCGTTTGCACCGCCGGCATGCCGGCGGCCGCGGCTTCCCCTCCCCGCACCTCCAGGCCACAAGCAAATTGGCCGCCAAAGCGGCAGATCAGCTTGCGGCCCGGCAAGCTTCTCTCCCCCCCCCTCCCAAAGCAAGAAGCTTGCTGAGTCACAAGCTAATTGGCCACAGATAGCCCTATCTATAAACTTAGCTCTAGGGTGTGAGTACAGAGGACATTTGAGAATATAATGTGATAAATCTTCCACAACTAAAGGTAAAGGTAAAGGTATCCCCTGTGCAAGCACCGAGTCATGTCTGACCCTTGGGGTGACGCCCTCTAGCGTTTTCATGGCAGACTCATGACGGGGTGGTTTGCCAGTGCCTTCCCCAGTCATTACCGTTTACCCCCCAGCAAGCTGGGTACTCATTTTACCGACCTCGGAAGGATGGAAGCCTGAGTCAACCTTGAGCCGGCTGCTGGGATTGAACTCCCAACCTTATGGGCAGAAAGCTTCAGACAGCATATCTCTGCCTTACCACTCTGCGCCACAAGAGGCTCTTCTTCCACAACTAATTAACCACAAATACAATATCGTTGGTCCTTTGGTGTCTGGTTATACCGTCCTAACTGAACTGTAGTTGGCATTGTTTCAAAATGCAGTGCTGTAAAGGCTGCTCTTACATTGTTATTTGAGATTCTAGCTAGGTAGGATGATTTGAATGATCTTTTTAAAGTATTTAAAGCCATGTTGCAGATTGTTATTGTAAAATTAATGTTCTATCATGAAGTGCATCACCATTAGAAATCCAGTCTCTCAATTGTGGATTGTCAGCATGGGGGCCTAGCAGGTCATCAGGAATGGTATAACATGATACAAGGTTGTTAATGTGGGTGCGTCGCAAGGAGTCCTTTGCTGCCATCATGTTAAATGACTTGATGAACTTGAACTTGCTATGCTATTTCTTTTCCCAAGATGGATGCATGATCTCAAGGATGAAATACCAAGTTCTGCTCTCATCAAGGCCAATGGGGTTCCCATAGGGAGTGTTAATATCCGTCTAATAAATAGATTTTGTACAATTTCAATATTCTTTATAATATCTTCCTTCCAGCCCCACACTTAAGCTCCATAGAGGAGGTGAGGAATAACCTTACCATTAAAGATCTTTATAACCAGGTCTATGAGGAAACCTCCTTTAGTGTAAAAAAAAAAAAAAAAGCAAACCCTAAGAATAGCCCCCACTAACCTTCTTGCTGATGTCCTGACATTTACCACATGGATATTGCACTTTAGGTGATGCCTAGATATTTGAAATATCTGTACTGTGTGATTGGGTTCCTATGGATATTCCAAGCATGGATTTTGGTCCTTTTACTAAATACCACTACTTTAGTTTTTTCATAATTTATTGTTAGTGCTTTTTCCTCACAATATCGTTGCTATAAAAGTCCACTAGTTCCTATTTTTGTGAGGGAGACTAGAGCCATATCGTCAGCATAAAGTAGGATTTATGTTGTGGGCCTGCGAACCTTTCAACTATGTTGTTGATATATATACATTAAATCAGTGGTCCCCCAACCTTTTTATCACCGCGGACCAGTCAACGCTTGAAAATTTACCTGAGGCCCGGGATGTGAGTAGTCTTTTGCCGAGGTAGTCTCTTCCCGCTGCCCGCTGGGGGGTACTGCCAGCAGCAGCTGCGTAGGGCCATGTCAAGGGGGAGCCCCAGCCATGGCGGCCACCAGAGAGCACCAAAGGTGAGCTGGCAGCAAAGTGGTAGGGCAGCCCCTGAGGCAGCAGCTGGGGAGGAGGACAAGAAGGAGCCATGGCCCGGTACCGACTGATCCACAGACCAGTCCCGGTCCCTGGACCGGGAGTTGGGGACCACTGCATTAAATAACAGAGGTGCCAACACACATCCCTGTTTCACCCCCATGCATGCTGGAATTTATTGAGTTAGTGAGCCTGATATGCATATCCTGACTTGGGCACATGTGTGTGTGTGTACAAACTACATATTAAAAGTAGTAGCTGCTTATCAATATTTTTCTTGGCTAATTTTAGCTAGAGGTGGCTCCTGTCAATGGAATCAAACGCAGTGGCCAAATCAACAAATGCCACATAATTTCTTTGTAGGACCGTTCATACTAGTGTAAGCCAACAGATGTAGAGTCTGACCGTGATCCAATTGAACTCGCTTGCTGTGGGTGAGTGATACCATTCTCAATTACCCATTCTTCAAGTCTGAGCAATAAATATTTGTGTATAGCTTTGCTACTATGCCTAACAAGCTTATGGATCTACAGTTTCGTGGATCCATTTTGTCCCCTTTTTTATAGATGGGAACAACAATACTTAGTTTCTAGCCCTGAGGGATCTGCCTGGTCACATATGGTGTAATGCCTACTACTCTTCTATTGCAACTAGATTCCAAATTAATCATTTTGATGAATTCCAATAGAACAGCAAGGAATCATGAACACAGAGCTTCAGAAATACATGAAATCCCTCTGAGAATTTTCAGAGGTCCTATCAAGAATACTTGCCTAGAGTTGTGCCCAAGGAAGAACATCTGAAGAACTGTACTTAAGATTTCAATGACAGGTCCATTACAACTCCTTTCTAGGTCTAATTGTTTAGATTTACAGGTAAATCTCATGAAACATTCTTCAGGCTTCAAGAAACCCGAGAAGTGGTGCAATAATTCAAAACATGGTTTGGAAGCATAGCTGTGTACACATTCACCCTCCTCTTCTTACCCCCTCCGGGCCCATCATTGGCCACTGGGGGGAGCAGATCAATATGATCATATATGGTCATAGCCAATACATCTTTAACAAATTTTAAAATAATATAAAAAGTAATTAACTCCCACCTAATCAGGAAACCCTTCCAGGGCCATGAAGAAACCCCAGGGTTTCATAAAACCCTGGTTGAGAATGCCTTCAGCACTCTGTCTAAGGATAGTCTAGCAGAGGAACAAAGAGGACAGCCCTAGAAAAAGAAAAAGAAAATTTGGATCCAAGACCAAAACAAACATATTTTTGGGTGGGACGGGGACTCTCAAACAAAAGTAAGAAGTCAGCTTCCAAGCTTGGCATTCCACTGATCCCAAGCCCAGTTCCAGTAAAAGAACCACAGAGGCAACGTAATGAGGAACTCCATTAAGCAAAACGGTTCTTAAAGCCCAGAGAATATGAGGAGTAATCAGCATAATAAAACTGTAGAAACATGACCAGCTGGGTTGTGTTTTGTTTTTTCCAAACAGTTTCAGCCAGATTCTATATCATGCTAACTAGCTAGTTTGCTGATTTGCTAAGGATTTGGATTGTTTTTAGATTATCCTGTTTTGCCGCTGAATTCTGGAGTGCCAAACTTGAAGTCAACATTTTCCCTCAAGGTATCAGTGAAAAGAAAGCAGAAAGGGACTGCGGTCCCTTATCTTCCACCCACATTTGCCTACAACATGCAACTATCCAAATTAATATTTTCCAGTAAAATAATAATAATATTTTATAATCCAGAAATGTCACAGCCAAATCACTTATTTTAAAAAATTTCTAAGTTCAAAGTAATTTACTACAAACATGTCATAAAAAAAGGAAACTAATCTGGAAACTCATCTTAAATAGCCTGGCTTGGACTAAAGAAAATACTGAATTGTTGAAGAGTCTCACGGCTAGAATAAACAGCTTGCTGTGGGTTTTCCAGGCTATGTGGCTATGGTCTGGTAGTTTTAGCCCTTGACATTTCACCAGTAACTGTGGTTGGCATGCTTAGAGGTAGGGCATGGCAAAATGGGAATCTCTTTGCACACTGAGAGATTTTGGCACAGAGAGATTCCTGTCCTGCCATATCCTACCTCTAGAGATGTCAGCCAAAGTTATTGGTGAAACCTCATGGCCAGGAAAACCCACAACAACCAGTAAAGAAAATACTGTTCACTATTCTCTGCCAAGTGGCATACACTATTTAGAGAGGTCAAAATAATTAAATAGAGGTTCCCCCAAAATGTCCCAATAATCTCCTTAGATTGTTGGGAGTAGAGGGAAGAATGAGAGTACTTTCTTTCAATGAAATCAGAGGGTCCCCCCCCTAGAAGAGGTGAGGTGAGGACAATGAAAAGATTCCTTCCTAACTCCATAATGGATTCTGCTTGTTAACCATCTATGAGAGGAGGGCTAAAGTGGTCCAAAGCAGTGGTCCCCAACCTTTATTAGGCTGGGGACCGGCAGGGCATCGGGCCGCGCCCGCGGGGACCGCGCCCACGCGGGCCACGCCCACGCTTCTGGCCGCGCCCGCGGGCCGCGCCCGCGCATTGAGCCGCGCCCGGCCGCGCCCACGAGCCGCGCCCACGGATCGGGCCGCGCCCGGAAGCCACGCCCGCGAGCCACGCCCGCGGATCGGGCCGCACCCGCGGGCCGCGCGGGCGCGGCCTGCACGGGCGCAGCCCGGCCCTGATTCCGTCTCCCCGCCCTCCCGCAGTAAGTAGCTTCCCGGGCCGCAAGCTTGCGGCCTGGGAAGTTTTTTACTGCGGGGGGGGGCGGGGAGAGGGAGCTGCGGCCCGGCGCCATGGCCTTGGCGGCCCGGCGCCGGGCCGCGGCCCGCAGGTTGGGGACCACTGGTCCAAAGGATGCTGGGGATCTAGTAGTTAGGGGAGGCCCAGCCTAATGTATGGGAGGCCTCAGAGCAGATCAAAAGAGTGACTTGAAGGATACCAAGGGCTTAGGAAGAAGTATGCTGGAAATTTCAGAACTGGTTATGGGAACTCTAGTTTAACTTGAATTGCCAACTCTGGTTCGGTGTTATGTCTGTAGTGTGCAGTGTTTGGTGAGAGGAGGGACATCAGTTGGTATATAATTGTCTGGAAGTGGTGGGCTATACATTTAGTAATAATAGTGATGATGATGATGATGATGATGATGATGCAGTGGTGCCCACCCTTCAAAGCAGCCATTTTTCCCCAGGGGAACTGATCTCTATAGGTCAGTTGTAATTCAAGGAGGTCTCCAGCTCCCACCCAGAGGATCCTTCTTGTACTGGGCCGCACCACCATACCAAGCAGCCAGTAAGCATGAGATGCTTTGCTACTATGTTTGCAGTCTTCATCTTCATTTTAGGCACTTAGTTGCTGTCACCAATATTAACGTTTTTATTGTCTTATGTTTGGACTAACCTTTTAAAGGTAGCAATGGGTACAGTATTCCACTGAATATCCGTGTGTGTGTAAAATGCTGTCAAGTTACAGCTGACGTCTAGCAAACCCAACAATGGGCTCTCAAGGCAAATGAAAAGCAGGTTTGGCTGTTATCTTCCTCAGCAGAGTCGTCTTTGGTGGCTTCCCATCCAAGTATCCTGTATAGCTTCCAAGATCTAACAAAAATGGGCTAGACCGTCTGACTATCAATATAGTACAGAAATAAAAATTGGCCAGACATCTAGAAATGATTGACTTTTATACAGTAACATTTAGACATTTACTCTTTTTGGTCCAACTGTCTGTGGACAAAACGAACAGGAAGGGATGTAAAGGCTATCTTCCAAAGAATTAAAATGCAGTATCATGGGGTACATAGCTGCACACTTGTGCAAATTTGGAGCCTAGAAATGCTTTGCAGTAACTGCGAAATTGTATTATGTTGAAAATGAAAGGGTACTAAGGTGAGCTGAAATTTAATTTGTGCTTTCTTAATAAGTTTGTTATTCACAGAATGGATGCCGTATCAGAATATAAAACACAAAACATTCTCATTGATGTCAAAGTTATTCCCTATTGACTCTTCCTCTATCAAGAGAAACTCATTAATTGTCTTGGAAAGACGGACTGTTACTTTGCTTTTTCTGCAGTTTCATGAATATAATAATGAACACATCTGCTTCCTCTGATGAAAGATATACCCCAATTCAAGGTGCCCCCAAGATGCTTGCATCTGTTGTAGCAGCATTAATTCACTTCACAGCCAGGTACAGAAATGGAAGCATTATAGAATATGTGCAATACAATGTGTAAGATTTGATTCAACTGAGGTGTACAGAAGGACCTTATTGTTTCAAGGCCATAATAAAATATTGTGATTCTTTTCATTTCTTTTAACTGGTGGGTCAAAATTGCAACTACCAATATGTTCAATTTATGGGGAAATTTTGTCAGAAAACAATAGATATTAATTTTTCAGAGTTGGGGAATAAAAGTAGCATTTTGCCCTACCTTGCAAGCTTGCCTACCTAATTCAGAATGGTTGGCTGATTATATTTCTCCAGTGATTGCAAATTGTTAAAAAATAAGTGTTCCCAGCTCCAGAAGGAAACTGATTCAGCTCTGGAAATGTTTGATTTTATGGAAAGCATTTTACAGTCACCATGGGATTTTCTGTCCTCTAAGTCATTTGTTGTCTTATACAAACTTTGCTGGTTCACTGTTTCACCTGCCTTCTGATCATTTACGCAAAGAATTGCCTACTTGTGTTTTCAGTACAAAGACTTCACCTATTTTCTACTATTCATTCCCAAAGCCATTCATTCCTCCTTTTATTTCTGCTTGTGTTCTAAATTTCAGATTGCTATTGTAATTGTACTCAAAGTCTACTTGCAAATAAATCTAACAAGTATTATTAGGAATTTATACTGTGATAAGGACATTTGAGATACAGAGAAAAGCCCTAGGAATTAGAAGCAATTGAAGATCTCTTGGGGAGAAAGCTTTATTTTCTGAAATGTATCAAATTTCTCTTGTAATTGTTTTCTCTCTTCCAATGCAAACATAAAGAAATTCACCCATCAGCAACTAACACTAGGAATTCATGGTCCATGGTACAAACTCTTACCATGTGATGTGCATGAACCACAGATACTAGTGCTGTGAGCATGGAGAAAGTACTACTACTACTACAAAGAAGAAGAGTTGGTTCTTATATGCCACTTTTCCCTACCCGAAGAAGGCTCAAAGCGCCTTCCCATTCCTCTACATGACAGTCTCCATGACTGATTATACATGGCAGCAACCATGCCAGGCTGCCTCCATGCCATTGCAGTGGGTGGGATGCCCCGCCATTCCCTGTGTATGCACAGGGGAGGGGCTCCTCCAGCATATGTGGCCTTCCCTGCCATAAGGACCATGCGGGCACAATGCAGGGCTGGAAGCGCTGGGTATACTTTGCAGCAGTGGTGGGGGGAGCAGCAGGCGGGAGGGCCCCACCCCGTTATAGCAGAGGAGTGGCGGGCCACTCCCCCCCTAAGGTGGGGGTGGGGGAATGCCCTGTATGGCTCTGCAGCTCCACGAAGCTGGCAGGGGCATGTGGTGTCCCTGCCGTAGGTTACACACAGGGCCGTCCTGCCCACTGGCAACTCAGGGAACGCAGAAGACTCCACATTCCCCTACTGCGGGACATCCGAGGGCCTGAGTCAGGCCAGGTATCGGTGGTGCCCAGGATGGTGGCAATGTCGGGCATAATCAGGGATAAGCCCCATAGCCCTGTCGCCGCTATCCCGGGCATTCCACCCCGTGCATAATCGGTCCATGTGATGAAAGTGTAGACAGGCCTTTGCATTTATTGTATGAATCCACATGCTGGTTGACCTCCTCTCAACATAGGGATGCCATCTCCAGGTGAGACCTGGGGATCCCCTGAAATTACAGCTCAACCTCAGACTACAGAGATTAGTTCTCCTGTAGAGAATGGATGCCTCGGAGGGTAGAATGTATGGCATTATTCTTAACTATGGCCCTTGTCCTCCTCAGCCTCCATCCTCAAATCTCCAGGAGTTCCCAAACTCTATTCCCTACCCCCCACCCTCGGCCGGCAGAAAAGTCCTGGCAATCCTATCTCAACTGCTCTTTCTTCTGTTCCATTTTAGGACTGTACAACCCCCTTTGATATTCTCAGTCATTGACCCAGATTTCTAGGATAGTTTACTAGAGAACATTAGATCAGAATTTTAGATTGAGTGGCCTTTAGAAGAGTTATTTTCAAAAAGGGCTTTGTCAATTTATTTGAGCATGTAATGCTTTGTTTGTAGCTGGTGTCGGTTTTATGATATAGTATGGCAGGTTAATTTGTTTTTCAATGAATGCTTTTTATCGTATGCTTTGGTGGCACTTTATATGTAAGCCACCTTGAGTCCCTCTTGGGGACAGGGTAGGTGGGGTATAATTTAAAAAAATAAATAATTTCTCCCCAGTGACACCATACTGACATGATCCAGGAATTGTTTCCTACATGAATTCTGCATCAGCTGTATCCACAACTTCTTGGGTGTCGTCCATTAGGAGGCAGGATATGTTTCTTGGCACTCCCTGTAAAAGCATGTAAGAAAATTCCTATCCTTTAAATTACATTCTGCTAAACATGGCTTGCAGGTGCAGCTCTATCCTGACATAGTGCAATATTAAGCTTCTGGATGCTCAAAAAATGCCTTTGGGGGAAAAGCACTGTCTTTGCCATTTCAATGCCTCTTTAGTTAGCAATACGCACTGTAAAATAGCAAGTTTAATATTTCTTATTAATGTTGGAGAGACCTAGAGAAAGGAAATATGCACAAAGAAATCAAGCAACCACCAGGCTAAGCACTGATACAGAATGAAAGTTCTCATTTTCGCCAGGTGCCTCCCAGCATTGTCGTGTGTTGTTAAAACCAGTCTCCTTGTTTTTCCTAAAGTACTTTCTGTGTTGCTGTAAAGGGAGATGACACACTTTGTGCTTGCCAAGGCTCTGATCTACTCACTGCTGAAATTCATTCATGTGAGTGTGCTTTGCATAATTTCTATTATAGCAATGAACTTGGACGCTTCAAACAGTCTCCGTTTCAGGTTTTGGCTTTGACCCAGTTCCAAAACTCAGTAGTTAGTGTAAGTGGCTGTACAGGCTTCACATCCCTCTCTGGCTGCACTTCATATCTAAAGGAGGCTAAGTTCTTAGAGGGAGTTGGGGAATGGTAAGATTCACTTCTGGTCAATAACTGTCTTCTACACTAAGTAACTGCTAGTTGAAATGTTATAATTTAATGAGCCTCAGAAAATGCTGTATTTTATACTTGTAAATAGTTTCAAGCCTCTTTTCTAAACACCAAGTTCAAAGTTTTGGTTTTGACCTTTAAGCCCATTTGCTGTCTGAGCCCAGTGCATCTGAGGGACCATCTGTGTATCTGAATAAGTGGTGATCCCCAGCCCATGGAAAGTGCACCTGGTCTAGAATGAGCTCCTGGTCTAGAATGTAGCTCCCAAAAGTGCTAAGGGCCATGCTGGAGCTATAATAATTTCAAAGGGCCTGTAAGATACAACTCTTCCATCACATATTAGGTTGAGACTGGGACAAGAAAGACCTACTGGGTCCCTCCTCTGAGCACCCCCCTGATGCATCGGGCCAGACAGATCCATTGGATCAGTCAGGGTAGGGGTAAGGTTAGGGATTTAGTGGTTTTATGTGAACTGAGGGGTTACTGTATTCTAATCTATTGTAAACCGCAATGAGCCAACTGAACCAACAAATAAAAAGCATATTCTGGGACAAGGAGTTGTCTGGGGAATCTATCCTGGTGCTCATGCAAGATGTTAGTGAAATTTTGTGTAGGCAAGTAAATCCTCCACACAAATTTTGAGTGAACTTTTGAGTAATCCCAATTTTGGGATTATTCAAAGGTAATTTTGCCTACTTGGAATTTCCTAAAGGGAAAAAATTAAAGTACAAAAGAGCTCAGTTTAGGAAGCAAACTGTTGAGATTTCTGAGGATGGATTATCTTTTTTAAGGTTGGGTTGACTTGATTTCTCATTGTTTCCATTGTATTTAATGCTTTTCTAATGATACATTTTCTTGCTTTTTATTGCCTTACTTTATTTTTTGAAATTTAAAAGGAGAAATAATTGCCAGTGTGATCTGAAACTTTTGATGGCGTTTCAAGAATAACTAAGAAATCAGATGATAGGGAAGAAGAAGCTCTACATGTTCTTCAGATTCTTTGGAGAATATTCACACATTTGTTGGTTATTCTGAATGCTGATTTGGTGTCAATGTTGAGGCTTAGAATTCCATTTGAATATGTGGTTTATTTTTACAATGATTATGATGCTCATTGATCACCATTGAACAATTCATGCATTTTGTTCAGTCAGAAAAATATTTCCTAATAACATAGATTCATAATTTGTACTTTAAAAAGATTGTTTCTGCCCCAAAAAAGCCTATTGATCCAGAAATAGCCATGTAATGTAAGCATAAGTTTATATATATTTAATAATATATTTAAGTATATATAGTGTTGAATTATTGACGTTTTTCAGGCTTTCACGAGGAGGGTAATACAGAAAAATGCTTATATTGAGAACTGTCATGACCCTGATGTGTTCATGAACCGGCTGGTACTAAGAACCAAGCCAGATGAGTGATCCATATGTTGTTTTCAGAGAATGAAATGTTGAATGTCCCTCCATAGTAATATTCCCTCTTGCAGACTGAATCACATAGGCACAGAGAAAGAGAAAATAAACTGTTGTCAGCATTCCGCACCATTAATTAGTTTCATAGCTGTTTGCTCTCATTTGAAATCCCTCTCATTGGTATGTGGAACAGGTTTTTATTGATAAAAGAAAAGCATATTCATAGTTCAAGAGCTGGAGCTTGTAATTGTTGCCTGTACCTATACCTTCCACTAAAACTTGTTCCTGTTCATCCCTATTCACTTCAATGAAGGGCTGTCAGGAGAAATATCGTTTTTCTTTGGACCCATTACTACATGGGTTATCATCAATGGTGCTTGAGATTCATGGCCAGAGTTTGGTTTGCTTGTATTTGATCAGAATTCAGGGAACTATTGCACTCTATTGCCCTGTTTGGAGGGTTAGCTAGAGTTTGGTTTGGGCAGGGGAGTGGATACGTTTAAAGTGAGGGTTAGGATTAGGGAAGAGTTAGAGTCAAGATTAGGAAAGGCTATGAGATCTTTTTCACATGAGGGGAAAAGACCGGTCCAGTGCCCATCTGGCAGCAGGGCTAATTCCCACTTCCAGATGATGTCAGCACCAGCCCGGCCCTAACCCAGGCCTGGCCCAAATCAGGCCCTCATTTACCCTATGGCAAGGGAAACATGGATTCTTCCAGTGTTCCCTTCCCTATCATGGGTACCATTGTGGCCAGTGTTTGTCCAGACCTATCTGGCAGGGAAGAGTCGGGCCTTCCAGTCCCAACTCCTCCCTCCACCCATGGCTGAGTATGGTGTCGCAAGAGGGACACAAAATGCCCTAAACAGGTCTATGGCACTGCACAGCATTGCCAAGCCACCTGGGGCATTTTTTTCTGTTAAAGAATGCAGTATTGCTACCCCATTCGGAAATAGAAAAAAAAAATGGCCCCTGACACCTCAACACAGCAGAACCCTTCCACCCCAGCTGCCTTGTCTAGAGACAGAAATCCAAGGTAGACAGGGTGCGCTGGAGAAAATGGTCCCCCATGGGGACAAAGGAAGCGGTGGGACAAATTGCCCCAATGCAAAGAACCAGCAGCAGTGTGGTGTGGCTGCTGTCATGCAAAATGGGTCCCAGATGAACAAATACTTTTTCACATTATTTTACAGTTAAAAATGTGTTTTATTTTTAATTCATTCTCAATTCTTACTCAATTTATTTTATACACTTAAGAGTTAATTTTGGGATTGGGTTTAGCATAGATATGGTTCAGGCTGGTGACTGGTTTTGTTTCAAGTGAGTATTAGAGTGAGGGAAGAGTTAGAGTAATAGCTAGGAAAGTCCTTGGTACATAAAAAGCATGCATTTCTTTATGTATTCATTTTACATATTTAAGGTTTGATGTTAGGATTAGCATAGATATGGTTGGGATTGGGGAGTATATAAATTTTGAGAGAGTGTTAGGGCAGGGAAGAGTTACAGAAATGTTTAGGAAAGTCCTTTGTATGTACAAATACTGTTATTTTAAAGGTAAAATAATGTATCTTTTTCTGTATTCATGTTTTGGGATTTTATGGGAAATCAGTTGAGATGTACAATTTTTTTCACAATTTGTACATGTAAAACTATGTATTTTTACTGCATTCATTAGACATTCTTAAGGGTTCATGTTAGTGTTAGAAAAGGTATCATTCGGGTTGGACATTATATAGATTTAGGCTGAGTGTTGGGGCTAGTGAACAATTCTGTTAATATTTAGGAAAGTCCTTGGCATGTAAAAATCATTTCCCACTTTATTTTGCCTTTCTGCCCAGCCACAGGATCTCTGTCTTGGAGGGGTTGAGTTTCAGGTTACTCTGCTCTAACCATCAAGAGACTGCTTTGAAACTTCTGACAAATGTATCCAGGGGGGATTCTGGTTGGCCATCCATGAGGAGTTAGAGCTGGGTGTCATCCACATACTGGTGACAACCCAGCCCTTAACTCCAAACCATCTGGGCCAGAGGCACATAAAGATGTAAATAGTGTACTGCCGCCTGTGGGACCCCACAAAGGAGACGATAGGGACATAATAACTCTTCCTCCACAGCCACGTTCTAGAGAAAGGAGCGCAATCATTGAAGAACTGTCCCCTGAAGTCCAACCCTGGCAAGCCTGTGGGCCAGTAAGACCGTTTATGCACTGCGAACTTCAGTGCCCCAGCTCCCATGCAGGAGCAGAAATTGGGGGCAGATGAGGTGCACCAGGCCAAGTGCTCCCCCATGTGGGTGCAGGAAGAGATGGGGCAACCTGCCATGACTAAAACTCCAGCCTGCAGCCTGGCATGAAACCTCCAGTGCATAAATGGTCTAACTCATGACTGACCTAACTTGTGTTATGGTTAGCTTTAGGATTATTTGAGTTGGGGAGCAGTTAGAGTGTATGTTAGGGGTAGGGAAGAGTTAGAATAATGGTTATGAAAGTCAATGGTATGCAAACATATTTTTCACATTATTTTACACATCAAAATATGTATTTTTTCTGTATTCATTTTACACCCATAGAAGCTGTCATGTCTCATTTTTCACCCACCTAGTTTCTTGTCACCTTATGATGTGATGAATCCATGGCTGAATTTATGTCTTGTATATCTAGTTCGAACACTGGCTATTGGATCATGACATCACATTAACTATTTCTTCTTAACTTTTCCAATATTTTATTCCATTTGTTGATGGTGTCTCCTAGTTTTCAGCACTATTCTAGGTTGATATGAAATATTTTCCAGATTTTATGAAAAATACATTTAAATTCTCCTTGTTAGAGCTATCACATTTTCCTGTATGTCTAAAAAAATGAACTAAAATCAGATGTATATTTACATACAAACATACATATATATACACACACAAAAAACCTTCCCAAAGAAATAACTGTCATGAAATCATAGATTTGAAATATAACTTGCATCTCAGGTCTTGTACCCATGTTGGTCTGTAGCAAAATTTCACAAACAACAGCTGTGCAATAATTTCATTAAGATCAACCAAACATAAAATTTCAATCACATAGAATTTCAATCACATATCATTTATCTTATGCTTGATAATGCTTCATATATTTAACTTGCATTCAGGAATATAATAGGTGCTAAATTGCAGATGGCCTCTTCCTCCCCCCAGGACCTAGAAAGGCTGTAGGCAGCTGTTAGGGAACTCACCAGCAGGGGTAGCTCTCACGTGGCAGGGATCTGCAGCCTTTGAGCCTTGGAGGGAAGTGGAAAGAGGAGTGGGTGGCCAGGGATGGGGACAAAAGGCAGTTGGCTGGCTACGAGACAGACAGGCTAGCCGGTTGGAGGAGGAGGCACTCAGGGGTGGGACAGCTGCCCTTAGTGGGTGTTAAGCACTAAGTGGCACTTAAGACATGAGACATCCTCCTTTTACATGGCCTTATCTGAAATATATTATGTTGAACAGATATGTTCCAGATATGTTTTCTATAGTATCTCTGGTAATCAGTTTTTTAAAAAAATCAACAACCCTAAGAACCCATATTTAGTATAGATTATAGAATGCAATTTTGAAAGGAAAGCCACGGTGCTAATGGTGAGGTATAAATGATGTAAATAAATAAACAATACTTTGTAATCCCCCACATTTTTTTCCTGCAACAGGTATCATCTCTTTTTTTTTTAGAAATTCTCTTCAAGAAGTATATGAAAGACTGGAATATTCTGGGAGTTGTAGTCTTTCAAACAGAGCTCTGCAAGTATATACCTGTATTGGAACACTACAGCTCCAGGAACTTCCTAGTGTCACTGGCTGTGAAACCAACTCAACGTGACTAGAGTAGGGGAGCAACTGCAGACAACCAGCACAATATATTGTGAACATACCTGAGTGTTGGAGTAAGTGAGCATCAGAATAAATAATCCAAGGAACTTCAAAGCAATTTTTAAATTGGCTTCCTGATTCTGTTGCTACTTGGTTGGATGTCTCTTGCGCAGTCTCCAAGCAAGATAATATGCATTTTTTTAAAACTGTGCATGCATTTAAATGAATAAACATATGCAAATAAACAGTGCCTAGTTTCCTTTCTTTTAAAGAATATGAAAATTACAGGTAAATATACTAAATATTTGAACATGGAATTAACCACACCTATCTGTGCAAAGAGTGACCTATACAAATGACTAAAATCTGTGTGCAATCATGCAAAAGGTGGCAATCAGTTCTCCTGCATAGAGTTTCTGTACATAAATTTTAGCCATCTGTAAGAGGCTCCACTTTTGTTATTTCCACATCACTTGGCTGTCTTTCTTCACAAAATGTAAAATAATTCCCTCCTTCTATCTGCAATGGCAAACAAGTTTCGTGAAGTTAAGAATGGCTATGTAATATTGATGGAGCAACTGACTTTAGATATGTTTAGATATCTGTCATATGTGGTTAATGAGCTTCTTGAGCCGGGAGAGCAGAACCAAAAAACTCATGGCTCTTATGAGCACCACTGCTCTCTAGATACGACAAGGATATCACTCATTTCTCTCATTTGTGACTTTGGCTTCAATGTGAGATATACCAGGCAGAAACAAAATCTAGTCCAAGTAGTTTTGAATGGTATGGTCTGATGAATCTTGCTTCTTGGCTTCACATGACATTTGTTTATTATTATATTCTACCAGTTGGTGTTGATTGTAAGTGGGCCTATGGTTAACATAGCAGTAGTCAAAAGGACTGGGCCCTAGGAATTGTTGGTTTGTTTGTCTTACACTGTCTTGGATTAAAAGGTTTTGAGAAACTTCTTGTATTGTTTCTGAGGATGTTTCAACTCAATAGTTTTCTAAGTGTTGTTGGACCTCAGTCAAAAAGTCAGCATTGCATATTGCAGTGTATTTCCATAAATTCTTGCTACACCTATCTACCATATATCAAGCAGAAAGATGAGCTGTCTGGCTATTTAATTTTGCATAGTTCCAAGAGATGTAGACCAAGATAGCAGGTGAAAGTGCATGATGATAGAATATTAGATTGGGCTGGATTCAGCCAGTTTTTTTTCCAGTGGTGAGGAGGAGGAATTCACATTTGACTCATGAAAAAGATTATGTCAGGATCACTGGTCCCAAAAGTGGTTAAACTGCCCTCAAAGGAGGCCAGGGCCTGGTGGAACGTCTTCTTAGTGAGATCAGGGCCCTTTAGGGATCTCAGTCAATTCCACAGAACCTGCAAAATGGAGCTATTCCACCAGGCCTGTGGTTTAGACCTAGAAATGCTGTCAAAAATTATGACCTCTGCCTAAAACACTGAAAACATCAGCTGAAATATCCATCTACTGATCATTAAGAGCGCTCTATGTGCCCCTCTTTCACTAGAGAGGAGGTGGCCCTTCTGGAATCACTTGATTTTTAAACTTAAATTAATTTTCATTTTAGGACTTAATTTAATTGTTTATTGTTTATATGATATGACATAATTGTTGTGAGCCACCTTGACCCCTTGGGGAAGACAGCATACAAATACAAAAATAAATAAATACAGTAATTAATTTCTAAACAAAGATGCATTAATCTGTCTGCAAAATATGCCATTACGCTATAAAAATTTAATTGCTGAGTCTGAACACAAAGCTTCCCTTATCGCATCTAATGTAGCTGGGGGAAAGTACAGCATAGGAATATGTGCACTGCCAGATAGTCTAAAGGTGTGATTTCTTTCTAAAGACAGTCTAAGCATGTGATTTCAATAAGTTTATTAAATGCCTAGACCACTGCTCTAATAGATCTTTATTCACTTGGATAAACTCATTAATCATCTACCAAAAGCAGTAAACAATTATAGATTTTAACTCTAATGGTTCACAAACTAAGACTTTTCCTCAAATAACATAATCTTTGTATTATTATATTAAAATAAAAAATATAGTTCAGTCACTTCAAGCAAAGCATCAAATGTGTTGCTTCAACAACCCTGTTGTAAAAGTTATTTTTAAATTAATGAATTAATCTAGCTGTAAGAGGATAATGCTAGTGAAACCTTTTGTTCTCTCTTGGTGTTTGAGGAGTGCCTGTTGTCATGTCAATGTAACTGCTTCCCTGAGGACTGCCATCTAGATTTGTGCAATATTGCAAATTGCATCACAGAATTCAAAGAAGGATGAAATTACAGCTTTTTTCCATTAAGGCAAACAGTACCCACATGGATTTTATATTAAGGAAACTGTCTTTTTGTGAGTCGTAAATAGTGGGGGGTGCACTTGGCTCATCCAAGCCAGGAAAAACCCTGAAACATACCTGATTTTTTAAAAATATATTAATTCAGCTGGATATTTTTATTTTTATTTTGCTGTTTTTCAGCTAACTGAAATGGCTGAGCCTGAAAAACTGCTGGCTAATCATAGTTGAAGTTAATTTAAATGGATCCCATTCCCTTTATATGCCATCCTAATGAACTCTTAGCTTGGAGAAGGCATTTAAAGGGACTATGAGGCCTTTAAATGTCTTTAGATTTCACGTGCACTATTTCCATGTTTGCAAATAGCATTCAAATTTTAAAGGGATCATGTTTTTAAAATTTAAATGCCTTTTCCCCCTTGATTGGAAACAATGGAAGATGGGAGCACCCTCTTTAGGAACACATAGAACTGGATTCCCTGGTCTATTTTTTTCAAACTGGAGTTTGTTTGTTTTTTGAGGAAATGCACCAGCATCTATACTGCAAATTTATTGCTTCTAGCTCATAAAAACAGCCTCCCTGAGTTCCAGTTAGCCCAGTTACCTGCAGATCAATGAAGCCCAAAAAGCTGAGAATTCCTGAATATTTACTGAATCTGAATACCTCATTGGGATTTTAAAATATCAGGAAATAATCAGATTCAATATACCAGGACCTGAAAAAAAAATCATTTGATGGTTTGTTTGTTGGACACCTCTAGTAAATACTGATGCAGACCCTAATGTTGTCTGATCACATCGGTTTTCAAAGATCTGCCAGAAACACCTAAGGAATAGGAGGCTAAATTTTGAAAGATACTTGAAAGTAAACATGTAATTCGACACTTAACATTCTAAATACAAAATTGAAACTTTATTTCCTCAAAAGTTGAGACAAAAATATGAATGGCATTTTGTATGACCATGACTAACTGTGAAAAATTCATTTTCATTTGTGCCTGTTGTTTGGGACCACATTTTTGTTTCCTTATATTTATTCAGATGATACAGTTTGAATAGGTTATGGAATAATATGACAAGCAGATATCATCATCATCATCAGATTTATTGCCCACCACTATCAGCAAAGCCATCTTGCAACAGGTTACATAAGACCATACACGGTCTGGGCCCAGTGTACCTGGGAGACAGTCTCTCTGCCTATACCCCCAAAAGAGCCCTACGTTCTGTCATTGCCAACTGGCTACTGATCCCTGACCCCAAAGAGGTGCAGCGGATCTCAACAAGGTTCAGAGCCTTCTCTGTACTGGCCCACACCTGGTGGAATGAGAGCCAGTTTGGTGTAGTGGATAGGAGTGGGGACTTCTAATCTGGCGATCCAGGTTTGATTCTGCGCTCCCCCACATGCAGCCAGCTGGGTGACCTTGGGCTCGCCATGGCACTGATAAAACTGTTCTGACCGAGCAGTGATATCAGGGCTCTCTCAGCCTCACCCACCTCACAGGGTGTCTGTTGTGGGGAGAAGATTGGGAAGGCGACTGTAAGCCGCTTTGAGCCTCCTTCAGGTAGAGAAAAGCGGCATATAAGAACCAACTCTTCTTCTTCTTCTTCTTCTTCTTCTTCTTCTTCTTCTTCTTCTTCTTCTTTCTGAAGAGATCAGAGCCCTGCCTGAAAACCCACAATTCCGCAGGGCCTGCAAAAGGGACCTCCTCCACCAGGCATTCAACTGAGGTTAACCTGACCCATCAACATTTGTGAGTCCCCCTTCATGATTCCGACCTCCCTAGGAGTTCCATTAATATTGTTCCTAAAGGTATTGTTCAATCAAAGCAGTTACAGAAATTGTTAACTTATATCCTTGTTGAAACTATTCATGTTGTGTTATGTAAGAGGTGCTGTTTATACCTTTGATGTATAATGTACCTCATAATGTTCCATGTAAACCATCCAGAGCCATATGGGAGGGTGGTATAAAATCAAAGAAATAAAATAAAATGACCCCCACAAATATAAGGTTAAAAATTAAAATTCTACTCAAACTACTCAATAAAAAATTATAACAACCCTGTGGCAAAGTCCCAACCCCCAAATATAATAGCCCCCCCCTGTGCCACAGGGAAGAACTAAGGGGGTGCCAACAATCCAGATACATAGATGACTAAGCTAACTTGGCTTGGGGAGGCCCTCTCTGGTCTCCCATGCCTTGGCCTCAACTGAAGACCTGGCAAAAGAGGTCCATCTTGCTCTGTCATGGGAAAAGACAGTTGTGAGGCCCTTTATATGTTGCATTTTATTATTTATTTATTTATTTATTTATTTAGATTTATATACCGCCCTCCCCATTTTGCACATTTTTTATCCAGTCTCCATAGCCCCAATCCAGAGTTCCATTTCCCTATTAGAAGAAGAATAATGTTTTTTTATATTATTCACTACCCAAAGGAATCTCAAAGCAGCTTGCAATCATCCTCCCTTCCTTTTCACACAACAGACATCCTGTGAGGTAGCTGGGGCTGAGAAAGCTCTGACAAAAGTTCTGCAAGGACAGCTCTAACAAAGCTGTGACTAGCCCAAGGTCACCCAGCTGGAGGCATGTGGAGGAGTAGGGGATCAAACCTGGTTCTCTTAATTACAGACCACTGCTCTTAATCATTACAGCAAGCTAAAATGCATGACAAAGACCATATGGATGCAGAATTTCATATAAACATTAGAATTTGTGAGTTGCACACTGAAAAAAGTAATGTGTGTATTTTTGTACAAAGGGTACCATCATAAGATGCCTCTAGATGTCATGAATATTTAGAAAATGTTAGAGGGGGGGATACCAGAATGTCACTGCTATGACCTGAAATATTCCTTATGGCTCATAATAAATTACAAATTCTAGTGGAAATGAACGGTGGTGCTCTGATTCCTTCCAAGCAGCCAGAGCAAATATTTGTGTTGAAAGTTGTAGCAGAAAAGTACAGCAGACCTATAAGCCCCACTCTGTATTGGCCCTTTGAGACAATTAGGCAGTAGTGGTTGTCCTGAGTGTCTGCCTGGTGATGTGTCACTCTCTGAGTACTGACTAAGCCAGGTCTCAGAAGGATTGTCTCCTAGTTCTTCTTTGGTTCTCTACCAACAGCCTGTCAGTTTTGGGATTATCCGTGAAGAGTACCAATCCTCCCAATATCCCTCCTGTATTGTTGATTAAAGGTCATACCCACAGCTCCTGATACCTAGAAACTGGTTATGTTTCAGTGCCAATGAGTTTTATCTCTTCTCTTCCACTTCTCACTCCATGGATCTAACACTTCCTTCTTGAGATCACCAGTAAGATCCAACTGAGCCTGCTGCAACCCAATCCTTTTTCATCTTCTGGGTATGAGATTCCAGACAAGCTGTGAGCTGGCCATTTCATTTTCTCAGTCCAGAAGGGTCATTTGGATTTGGAAAAATCTGACATGTGGGTATTTGTCAGAGTCATTGACAGGATGGACATATTGGGAGCAATATACTCCCTCCTCACATGTCTTCTGCTAATCAATAACTATTATTAAACCTCAAAATAAAATGAATTTAGAGGAGGCGGAGGAGAGATGGCTTTTGTACCCTGCTCAAAGTGCCTCACCTACCCTTCCTCTCCACACAACAGACACCCTGTGAGAGCTCCGAGGGAACGGTGACTGGCCCAAGGTCACCCAGCTGGCTGTATATGGAGGAGTGGGAAATCAAACCCAGCTCTCCAGATTAGAGGCCGCCGCTCTTAACCATTAAACAAAAAATGCTGGAAGATCATCTCTACAGTCCCAAACCTGGCCAAAGTGTGGGGGTATTTCCTGGCTCTGAAGAAAGTTGGTTGTGTTGGCTAGTGAGTGGAGGGATACACACATTTTTTTTTCATTGGGGGTTCATTAATACTCAAGGAGTCTTGCTTTGTCCATCCCTGACAGTGCAATTTTTAGCAGAATTATACTCTTCTAAGCCGATTGAAGAAACTCTGTTTATTGCAGTGATAATTCTTTACCTTAAAAAAGGATCTGGCTTGTTTTTAATGCTTTGTTATTCTGTTGTTACACTGTTGTAATTGTAATCCACTTAAAACTGGTCTATGGAGAGGAGATGTATAGTTTCTACATACGTAACTACATAAATTGTGTTAAACTGTCCTCTGAATTTTAGACAATAGGTTTATATTTCTTTATGCCTTTCCCACTGTGTTTGTTTTTAGTGTTTATGGCCTTTCCAATTGATTGCACTGTCCTCTAGTGTGCAAATTATATCAACTGTTGTCTAATTAATTATTCAATCCTTTAGGGAATGACAGGAAGTAAGAAAATCAAAAGAAGCTTGCAATGTGCTTCTGTTTAAAACCAATGTTTCCAAATTGTGAAATGTAGCTTAAACTTCTTATCCATCCCTTTATTTACAATTAGTTGTATTGGATCCAGACTAAATTAGCAATTTCCAACAATATCACTTTCCCTCTGTCTTTCCCAGGGTCACCCTGAAGCAGTACTGGTAGAAATCAGTGAGCTGCAGTGGGAGAAGAGGAGGCAGGAATGTTTCTGCCAGTGGAAAATTTAATCTGGATCTAGTCCATTGCTTAAACATTGGGGCAGTCGTTGTGAGTCTTCGGCATAAGAAAAGAAAGATCAGAACAAAAGAATGATCAGTATTACTACAGGTTAGGTGAAAGAAAAAATTTAGGTCAAAGAAAATTGACCATTTTTGGCAGTCAAAATGTCTTTCCTTGTTTGACAACAGCCTATTTGTACCATCAAAATTTGAGTAAAACCAATGAATGTGAGCAATGTTTACATCCCAGCATTGGGTGTATGATGTACATGTTCTACAAAATGTAATAATTCCTGAAATTCCTCTCCAAAATATATTTCTGAATAATTCAACCATAGTTTACTTTCTTTTTGATCTAGGGATTTTTTTTACTATAGTATACAATAATATTTCCCTATATTTCAAGAACTGTTTCCTGGCCTTGAAGTACACATTTAGATTCCTTTTTGTTTTGTCTCTAAATGCTGTATCAGAGATGCAATTTAAAAGCCTTGCAAGAAAAAAGCCAACTTTAGAAATTTTGGACTTGGCCTCGAGTGAAGCATCTTCTCAGTGAAAGAACCCTCTTTCTCTTGCTGTTCTCCCACTCCCCTAGAACAGAATCATATAATATATTCTATTATATTCTATTATAGACTCATAGATTCTATTCAGACTCATAGAATAGATTCACTCCCCTATCTTGAGTATGACATAAGGCAGAATGAAAAATATATGATCATGACATTTATGGAGTTGTTATTCCATGAAGGCTTATACCCAGAATTAAACGTTGTTAGTCTTAAAGGTGCCATTGTACTCTAAACATGCCAATGGCATTAGGAGTTAGCTTTGCTTAGGATGGCACTTCTAATGTTTCCGAGGGGACTGTTATGCTTCCCAGAATCCCAAGTATTCTATGAAGCCAGAGGTACAGGGAGACTCCACCTCAAATTAATCCAGAGAATAACAATAAGAATGAAGTGCAAGAAATGCCTTCTCATTATGAGACTGTCACAAACCTTAATTGTGGGCTGGTCTTGTCACTCCATGGGAGCTCTCCTGACACAGACCAAACTGAATGACCAATGTCCCTAGGACAATACGCAAGAAAATAACCCCCCCCCCCCTTTTCTCCTTTCATTTGTTGACATTGTGACACTTCTGCCTTCAACCCTTTTCTCCTCACCTCATTTGGTTAAACCTCCAAACCCTCTCTGCTCCTTTTACTTCTGTCCTCTCATTCCTTATCTCAAGCCCAGGGCTCTCCCTCATTGGTCTGGTACATGCCCTTTTCTATCTCTGTCTTTTCCTCTTTCACGCTCTATCTGCTCCAATTTAAAAGTTTTAACTGGAACAATATGTCTATGAGAAAAGTAGCTGTTGTTTCCTCTTTATGAAATGGCTAAAATGAAGGTCTTTCAGTTCAGCAAAACAGGTTCTATACAATATAACAATATAGCAATTGCCAGGTCAGGTCAGGCTAGTTAAGTGCCCTGTTACAACCATTGTTCAAAAGCATATAATTCTAGTTAAGCCATGCAAGTGACATTTGTAAGTAATCTGCCCACATAGGGGAAAGTTCTTTCTAAATTAATTCTGAAGTGGGACTGTGTTGCTAACCGTAAAACTTTCTTATTCTATTTAAATTCTACCCCTAATATTTATAAAATTGCTATATAACTACAAGTAATGTTAAGTGCCAGACCCCACGGTAAGAGCTTGCCTTTCCTGCTTGCTTCAACCCTGTCATTCAGAACACCTTTCCCACATACTGCGGTAACAATGTATTTTAATCCATGCAACAAAGCTTAGAAAGTAAAGTTTGGGTGCGCTGCATAAACAAGGAGCTTTGCCTCTTGACTAGGAAAAAAACTTAACTTCAATGGGGAAAGGTCTCGTTATTATTAGAGGATTAGATGCCTTGGCATTTCCAGATTTTTAATTCGAAGTAAAGTTGCAAAGGTCCATTACAGCTGCAATCTTGCAATGGAAAATAATTTGAAAAGTTTTCAGGTGTACTTTTATCTTTTTGTACATTTTTATTGGGGTAAGGCTATAAATAGTTTAGTTTATGAATGTGAATTTGTGGTGTTGCTCTACAGAACCACCATCTGTGCCTCTGAGACACTTGGGTATAAATATTCACTCAGCAATTTTCCACATGAAACAACATTCATACAGAAAAATATACAATACCTGTTTTGGTCTGTGGGGCGAGCTAGCCTATTGCAGAGGCACGACGATGGGTCTGTTTCGGTCTGGGTTGTATCTTTTCAAAAACCTGTTCATATAGAAAAGATCCATTACCCCAACTGGTCCTAGCTCCTTCTTTGATAGGACTTATCAACAAATGTATCATCAAAGCCTGGTTGTAACTACAAAAAGAATTAGAAAATGTGTATAGAACAAACACTATTGTTTATGTCTCCCACATCTATTTCATCTATATCTGTTTTAAATATATGTTGTTTCTGTCTTAAACCTTAGGCTAAACTCTTCAGTGCCCAATCTGGAGATCTTTTGAAGCAGTAGTAGGCTGCTTGCCTCCAGGTACATATAAAGGTCTCTTTCTCCTCTTCACCATACCTAGCATTGACTATTCCATCAGCTCTCAATAATCATCTTTAGGAAGGTAAGCAGGAACTAGGAACATGCAATTCATTTTGGTTCATGGTTCATAACTCTTGGCATGCCCAGCATGTTAACAACAAACCACCATCTATGTTTGATGAAGATTGGTTTTATGAGATCCAAGTTATGGCCCACAAAAGAAAGTACTCTCATGAATCACAAACCATCCCTAAAGGCAAGAAAAGATCCTGGTCTGGATTCAGGGTGCTGTCACCATTAATGCAATTCCCTTGCTCCTTTGGGTTTTGCACAAAAAGATTGAGATAACATTCAGTATTCTCCAACCATCTGGCATCTCTCCAGTCTTCCAAGAGGTCCTGCAATCTCTTCAAAAAGTTTTTTGAGCACTCTCAGGTACACACTCATCCAGCCCAAGGGAACTGAACTCATCCATTGCAGCTAGGTGCCTCTTGACAATCTCTCTGTCCATGTCAACCTACCACTCAGACACTATACCAGTGGTCCGAAACCTTCTTGAGGCTGCGGACTGGCGGCAGCTGGGAGGGCAATCGACCGGCAGTGCATGCCGTGCATGCACGGCCGGCTCGTGCATGTGCATATGCGCCATGCGCAGCCGCAAACGTGCATGTGCGGGAGTGCTGCACATTCGCGTCTGCGGCCGCGCATGGCTCCAATGCGTATGTGCGATCTGGCTTCCCTCTCCCCCCTCCCACAAAAAGAAGCTTGCTGGGCCGCAAGCTAATCGGCCGCTTTTGAGGCCGATTTGCTTGCGGTCAGGGAAGTTTCTTGCTGGGGGGACGGGGAGATTGAGCTGCGGCCCGGTGCCAGGGCCTTCGGGCCGCGGCCCGGTGGTTGGGGACCACCGCGCTATACCTTACCTACTACCATCCTTAGATGTATCCATATTCTTCTTGGAGAACACAGAGGCAGATAGGTACTTAGCCTTTTTGCTTTCCCTCTGTCCTCTCTCAGAGTCTCTCCATCTTCACCCAACAGCAAACCTATTGCCTCATTTACCTTACTTTTGCTCCTCACATATCTGAAGAAGCTTTTCTTGTTATTTCTCAGCTAAGGCACAGATGGATCTTCTTTCAATGCAGGCTTCTGTCAGAATCTGAACTAATACCTCAGCAGTACAGCTCTAATATAACTTCTCTCACTTAGAGAGCTTGGAGTAGCCTGTCACTCAAGCTCTTTGCCTCCGTGAAGAATTAACTCTTCACTTAATGGTTCTCTGTCACTTCAGCACATGGAACCTTATTCTAAAGTTCTGTCATCACAACAGGCATGTGTCAAAACACAAAACAGAAAGAGAATGACAATGGATGGGCAGGCAGCCATATAATACACACACATCAATAGCCCTGTGGCCGAGCATAAGTACATATACATACAATGACATCTAATTAAATATATGCCTCCATACAGTGACGGCTATCCACACCTCTTATACTGGTAATATTTTGCAGAAGCTGGAAGTTCATATGGAAGCACAGGAAAAGGAAGCAATTTGGAAATTTCACCTAGAGGATCTCTGCTAAGCATTGAGGGCATTTCTGTACCCTTTAAATATAATGAAATGCTTACCTTATGTAGTTGTTATATTCCAGCCCCTCCATATGACGTCACCAACATCCAGCGTCCGGGCAGCAAACTGCTTGCTACATCCTCCATTTTAAAGCACTAATTGGGGAATCACATAAAGTAGATTCTCCAACCTATTTAGCACTAACTAAGGGAGGGCAGCCAGTTGGTAATAAGCAGAGGGAAGGTATGGAGGCTCAAATGTGCTAAAGGTGCCTGCCTTGTCCTGCCCTCGTACCCGCCTTCCTCTCCCTTGTTCCCAGAAATGGGAATGTCTTTTTTTTTAATGGCTAACTTCCTGGAGCAACAAGTGTGCAGGCAGTGCCAGAATAAAATATTTTTCCCAAAGCTGTAACACAAAGCATGCCTCTCTAAACCCCCCCCCAAAAAAAAATCAAGAACAATATTAATTTTTAAAAGTATAAAGACTTGTGATTCCATAAGAGGTGGCATTAAAAAAGCACTATGCATCTAAGATTAAATGCATAGGTGTTTCAACGGAGAAGTATGGATTTTAAAAAAATTAGCAGGCATGGCGGGACCTTTAAAACATGGAGAAAGTGGATTAGCTGCCTGGATTGATTGACAGGTGGAAGAGAGTCACGTGTACAGTGCATTACTTTCTTCCGCCATTTCCAGCAGCAGTTGTGGAGGGTGAAAAGTGTGAAAAGGCAGCAGACAAGACCGAGACAGCAACAAAATGAGGAGGGGCTGGGAGGCATGATAATATTTACAGCTAAGTCATTCAGCTGGTGTAATGCTATTTTTAGTGATGTGCAGAAATGCCCTCAGTTTATACAGTTTCCCACCTTTAACTGCCAAACATGCTGACCTTTCTGGAGCATTTTCAGTCCCCATCAGTTTTCCTTTGTCTTCTGTTTTGTTTTGTTTTTGTTTAGTTTCAAAAGGTCTTGTTTTTCTTTATACCTTGGAAATTAGCCAAGCATGTAAATAATGACTCGCTTATCACTGTGAAGCCTGGAGTTTTGGTTTTCCCGACCACACGGGGATTCTTACAGTTAACTATTAGATAGAGGGACTGTGTAAATAGGGAAAAGATAGTGTCATAGTAAAGCTATAATCCCAAACAGAGCTAGCATAATGTAGAAGTTAAAAGTTGCAGACACTAATCTGCAAAACCAGACTTGATTCCCAACACCTCCACATGAAGCCTGCTGTGTGACCTTGAGCAATCATAGTCTTTCAGAACTCTGTCCACCCCACCTATCTCTCGTGACTGTTGTGGGAAGAGGAAGGGAAGGAGATTGTAAGCTGCTTTGAGACTCCTTAAGAGAGAGAAAAGTAGAGTATAAAAATCAACTCTTCTATGGAAATCAAAGGGATATACTTCTGGGTAAACATGTATAGTATTGCTCTGTTAATCAATTAATATGTTTCTTGAGGAAAGCATCTGCATAAAGTCATGTTTACATACAAGAAAATGCAATTATTTGCCTGGAAGCTAGCAATTCATACTGTCAGACAGCATCTCTACATTCCAACTGGAGTTTACATCTTAAAATTAGCATAGTCATTGCAATATTAATTATCCTGACTAGCCACATGTCGTCCACCCGCCCCCCCAACAAATCATAATTAAGATTCTTAAACATAATGATTTCTTTTGAAGGGGAAAAAAAAGAGGACTACCCTTTTCACTGAACTTGGGGAGTCTAGCCTGAAGGTATTGTATGTACATTTCATGAACTTTGGAAAGATTATATTTAATGCAATGTCTTCTTTTCCAAGCAACATGGACCTCCTATAATGAAGCTGCTAGTTTGTTAATTACCACACAACATGCTATGAGGAAAGTGGCAATTGCAACCCTGGTGGCACTCAGAATCAGAACAAAAAGGTGGACCAATTCCTGTTTCTTGTAGCTGGGGTGGGGAGAAGGCTAGCATGGATACTTGGCAGTAAAACTTGGCGGTATGAAGAACCTTGAAGTTCCTCAGGGAGAGTTGGGAGCAAGAAATTCATCTAAAGCTGTTCATGCCTGCTGAAGTACTTCCTTTCTGTGGTTTATATCATGAACTGTTCATGCTGTTAACTGCTTTCTGGCAATGAAGGTAAACTCATGAGGATTTAACACAATACAATTTCTACCATCTTTGCCTTTCTCCTTCATCTCTTTTCTCCTGTGTCCTGAAGCATGATGGAACATCTAGCCCTCAGGGGCAGGCTCTGCATTCATTCATTCATTCATTCATTCATTCAGACAGACAGACAGACAGACAGACAGACAGACAGACAGACAGACAGACAGAGTTCAACGAGATCTGAACACAATGGAAAAATGGGCAAATGAGAACAAGATGCAATTTAATAAAGATAAGTGTAAAGTTCTGCATCTGGGTCAGAAAAATGAAAAGCATGCCTACTGGATGGGGGATACGCTTCTAGGTAGCACTGTGTGTGAACGAGACCTTGGGGTACTTGTGGATTGTAAACTAAACATGAGCAGGCAGTGTGATGCAGCGGTAAAAAAGGCAAATGCCATTTTGGGCTGTATCAACAGAGGCATCACATCAAAATCACAAGATGTCATAGTCCCATTGTATACGGCACTGGTCAGACCACACCTGGAGTACTGTGTGCAGTTCTGGAGGCCTCACTTCAAGAAGGACATCGATAAAATTGAAAGGGTACAGAGGAGAGCGACGAAGATGATCTGGGGCCAAGGGACCAAGCCCTATGAAGATAGGTTGAGGGACTTGGGAATGTTCAGCCTGGAGAAAAGGAGGTTGAGAGGGGACATGATAGCCCTCTTTAAGTATTTGAAAGGTTGTCACTTGGAGGAGGGCAGGATACTGTTTCTGCTGGCTGCAGAGGAAAGGACACACAGTAATGGGTTTAAACTTCAAGTACAACGATATAGGCTAGATATCAGGAAAAAGTTTTTCACAGTCAGAGTAGTTCAGCAGTGGAATAGGCTGCCTAAGGAGGTGGTGAGCGCCCCCTCACTGGAAGTCTTCAAGCAAAGGTTGGATACACACTTTTCTTGGATGCTTTAGGATGCTTAGGGCTAATCCTGCGTTGAGCAGGGGGTTGGACTAGATGGCCTGTATGGCCCCTTCCAACTCTATGATTCTATGATTCATTCATTCATTCATTCATTCAGTTATTTATATACCGCCCTCCCCGAAGGCCCATGATGCTTTGCATCAAACAAGAACAATACAAATAACAAATGGGGACAAATGCAGGGGGCGGGGGGAGACTGCAGATCTATTAGCTAATGCCTTACAAGTGCAAAAGCAGTAGCTGCTACCTATTTCCCCATAACAATAAAAACTTTTCTCCCCCAGGCAAGATTGGTAAGATCTGTTGGTGTGGTTAGCAGCCATGCAGAAGATACAGTTCAGAAGGACCTGGAAGTTGATCCAACTGGAATTCTTTAGCTATTCTCAGTTCTGACTACCACCGTAGGAACAATTGCACTATAGTAACAAGCAAAGTGTTTCAGTTAGGGATGACAAATATGTGCAGAGCAGACATGACTAGGGAATAAATCAAAGGATATCCTATTAGTTTTTGGTCTTCTGGTTACAGCTGTGCATTGTCTCACTACAGAGTTCAACAAAAATGGAGTCCAACAAAATGGAGTCCAACATTTAAGACCAACAAAATTTATTCAAGGCATGAGCTTTCAAGTACATGCACTCTTCCTCAGATTAACTGTAGAGATATAGGCAAAAGCAAATTGTGGCAAATTAATAAACTGTGTCATAATATCCAAATTAAGCCATATGATAATTCTTTGCTAAAGCAGGTAATCAGTCTTTTTGAGTTCAGTTGTAGTTCACAAAAACATTGGAGAAATTAAAATGTCAAAATGTCAAATGTCATTAATGGCAGACACATTCACAGTTGTGAAACAAATAATTAAAAGAGACTAGGAAGGGGATTGAAAACAAATCAGCTAGTATCATAATGCATCTGTATAAGTCTGTGGTCCAACCAGATTTAGAATACCGTGTACAAGGGTAGTCACTGTACCTCAAAAAAGTAATTCTAGCACAGGAAAAGGTGCAGAAAGGGGTAACTAAAAGGGATGGTTAGGGCTTTTTAGCTTGGAGAAACAGCAGTTAAGAGGTAACATAATAGAGGATTACAAAATTATGCATGGCAAGGAGAAGATAAATACATAATTGTTCCTTTTTTTACAATATAAGAACTCTTGGGCAGTTAATGAAATTAATGAATAGTAGGCCTAGAACAGATCAAAGACAATAAGTCTTCACCCAAAGAGTAACAGGTACAATTCACTGTGACAGGAAGTGGTGGTGGTTACAAGCACAGAACTTCAAAAGGGGATTAGATTAACATAAGGATCAAAGGTCCATCAGTTGCTATTGACCACAATGTATAAATGGGACACTATAGCTGGGGCAGTGATCCTCTAGATTCTGGGGGGCTTTCCGCACCGGGATCCATGTAGCAAATTGTTTGCTGAACAAAAAATCGCCATTTAAAATAGTGGAATTCGTCGATATGCATACCTGCCTTTGTAGTGGAATCCAGCTGCATTTCTATCGTTTCCCACAGGCTTCCGGTCTCGGCAAAAATCGCTAGCCAGGAAGCGCTATTGCCAAGCTCGTCCCGCCCCTGGCCGTCAAGCAGCCAATGGGCGGCCGTTAGCATGCTCCCAAACAGCCCCTTTCCCTTTAAGAAAGGTTTAAAAAAAACACACACACACCCGTTGCAATGAATCTGCGTTGATACGTTGCAACGGAGAGACCCATCCAGCTAGCAGGTGGTGTTTGAGCTGCCGTTTCATCGTTGCCACGCTCCCCCCGAGTGAAAAAAAAAATCCCCCCCTCACGGGCGCGATTTTCGGCCAAAAACAGTGTGAAAAATAAAGTGAAAATAAACCAGCAAACAGGCTTCTGTGTTGCTTGTGCTTAGTGACTGTAAACAGAGGTACTGCAGATCAGAGGAGAGAGCCAGGGGGAGGAACTTTGTAGAAACCACAACAATGGTAACGCACAGAACTTTCCCGCTAGTGTTGCAGATTGGTTGCAGGAGTGTAGCGCTTTCCGGAGGGTGAATCCACTTTTTGGGATTTCCCTGAAAGCGCTACAACGAAGCACTTTTTGCAGATCGGTTTCAGGAGTGTTGTAGATTGTCAACGACGTTGTGCATAACGGCAAAACTGTAGCGTTTTCAATTAGTAACCATTGTGCAATTTTGAAGGAGTGCGGAAAGCCCCTGGGTGTTTGCAGGGCCACAGTGGAGGGCTTCTGGAATTCTGGGGGCCATTCCACACAAAGGGCAATGTGGCTAAATCTGTGCACTATTGAAAAGCTCTGCAGGCAAAAGTGGTTGTTGTTGTTGTTATGTGCAAAGTCGTGTCCGACCCATCGCGACCCCATGGACAATGATCCTCCAGGCCTTCCTGTCCTCTACCATTCCCCGGAGTCCATTTAGGTTTGCACCTACTGCTTCAGTGACTCCATCCAGCCACCTCATTCTCTGTCGTCCCCTTCTTCTTTTGCCCTCGATCGCTCCCAGCATTAGGCTCTTCTCCAGGGAGTCCTTCCTTCTCATGAGGTGGCCAAAGTATTTGAGTTTCATCTTCAGGATATGGCCTTCTAAGGAGCAGTCAGGGCTGATCTCCTCTAGGACTGACCGGTTTGTTCACCTTGCAGTCCAAGGGACTCGCAAGAGTCTTCTCCAGCACCAGAGTTCAAAAGCCTCAATTCTTTGATGCTCGGCCTTCCTTATGGTCCAACTTTCGCAGCCATACATTGCAACTGGGAATACCATAGCCTTGACTAAACGCACTAGACGAGCAAAAGCGGTAGATAGCGGTAATGCACACAGCCGTTTCTAGCGAAAAAAGGCTCTCCCACTAGCACTGTTCTCATAACGCACAAGTTTCCATTCTCACCGAAATTGCAATAGATGAGGCAATATTTTTCCACACTTCCTCCTGCCCCTTAACAGCCAATTAACAGTTGTGTTCGTTTTTCCCTTTAAGAACTCTTTTTTAAAAACCCGAAAACACCTGTAGCAATGCATATTCGTTCCTTCAATGTATCAGAAAGACCTTTTCCACAGGCGTAGGAGCTGCCACTTAATCGTTTATAGGCTCCTCAAGTTAAAAAAAAAAAATCCCCCCCCCCCCATGGGCGAGCTTTGTGGCCGAAATTATGGCAGTGTCG
The DNA here is from genome assembly GCF_049243985.1 of Paroedura picta. Taxonomy (NCBI): domain Eukaryota; kingdom Metazoa; phylum Chordata; class Lepidosauria; order Squamata; family Gekkonidae; genus Paroedura; species Paroedura picta. The sequence continues at coordinate 85,495,543 of NC_135374.1, read as the reverse complement.
AACAAGGGGCTGTATTGTGCTTGGGACACTTGCAGTAGGGAGCTTTGTTTAACTTTTAATAACTTTTGTGGAGGGACTTTAGCCAGAGAAGCCTCTGAGAAGCCTCGCTCATTCATTGCTTTCCCTGTCTAAGGGGGGGGAAATGGTGATTGCTTCACCGGAAGTTCGGGGGCGAGAGCGGGGGAGGGACTTTCTTTCTACCGCTACATTGAGAACACACATGCCTTTCGCTGATGTGTTGCAGCTTGTGTGCAGAAGCGTAGTGGTTTTCTCAGGGGGAATCCACTTTTCTGGATTTCCTGTAAAGTGCTACAACGAAGCGCATTTTGCGGGAGTGTTGCAGGAGTGTTGCAGATTGTGTGCGATGTCATACGGAACTTTGAATTAGCAGCGTTTACCAAAGGTAAGACTTCTACACATTTAAGTTGTGCGGAATGGCCCTAGGCCTGCTGATGGACCTCCTGATGACACCTGGTTTTTGGCCAGTGTGTGACACAGAGTGGTGGGTTGGATGGACTCCAGCTTGCTCCCGCATGGCTTGTCCAGTGTTCTCACAAGCAAGAAGAAAGAAAATGCAGAAAAGCCATATGTTGCTGTAATTGGTCCAAATCCTGGATAATCCTGGTTGCATTATCAATCGTAGGTCTTGTCCTAGGTTTTCAGGTTTCAAGACGGGAATCATACACTCTGACCAAGGTGGGGCTGCCATGACAGCACATGTTCTCTTTGAATTTACATGTGGAGGTCAGGAATGGGAAGAGCCATTGTGATTCCATTTCATGTCCACCCATGCATTAAAGTATTGGTGATGACCTCTATACCAGTGAATGTCACATTTTTCTCTATAAGGAGTCATTTATCTTGAAAAATGTATTGGAGCATATAATATTGTGCCCTCAGATTTGTTGCTGCAGACTTTTTGGTAATGAATTTCCTACTGTCTGAGTGGATTTCTCGTAAAAATACCAAAGCTGCCTTTTTAAAAGAATAAATTGTTTGATCCATTAAGCTGTTAGATATTCTCAACAGGATTATTAAAGCCTATTATCATCCATACCTTTAATCTTTATCAAGATCATTATAAAAGACAGAATATAAAATGAAAACAATTATGTGTAGAAAATTTGCTTCAATGTGCCAGAGCTTTAAAATAATGGTTGTGGGAATATACAGTGGTTGTGAAATGTGGCCGTTAGCCAAACTGGTGTCTGGGCAGATCTCTGCCCCAAGATCTCTGCTCAAAAATCCTTTTGAGATTATTAGATTGTGTGAATTATTCTGTAAGGAGATAGTTCATGAGACAAGGAAGATGATTGATCCATGTGAATGTGGTTTGCCAAAACAATACTTGTCCTAGTCCTAAGGCTTCTTTCTCATTTCTCCTTGTGAGACACAATAGCAAATCACCATATTAGTGGAGGTCAAGTGGGGACAGAAATAATCTTACCTTACTATTAGGATTTGATATATTTATTCCTTGCTTTTTCCCACTGGGGATCTAAAGTGGCTAACAAACATTATTCTTCCCTCCTACATTTTTATGCTCACAGCAACAGTCTTGTGAGGTAAATTAGTCTAAGGCCAAATCCACTCTTGTGACAGAGTGAGGATTCAAATCTAGGTTTCCCCAATGTGACATTTTAACCAGTATCCCATGCTGGCTTTCAGAACTACAAAACTTAGATCTTGAGCAATTTAGCTGCCTCTTGTAGTTATGGTCAACAATATTATCAGTGTAGCACTCAGATGGAGGGTTGCCAGCCTCCAGGTAGAACCTGGGAATCCTCTGGAATTACAGCTCATCTCCAGACTGCATAGATCAGTTCATGTGGAGATAATGGATCCATAGGAGGGTGGACTTGATGGCATTGTACCCCATTGGGGTTCCTATCCTCTCCAAGCTCCATTTCCAAATCTCCAGGAGTTACACAATCTGGATATGGAATCCTATTCCCTCATCCCCTTCCAATGGCTGGGGAGGGCCAGCAACCCAGTTCTGAGGAAAAACAAAAGAAGGACCACTTCCCCCATCTAATGACCTGTTAACAAACTAGACTACCACTGCCCCTTTTGCTCAGTGTGCAGTGACTGGAGAAAGGGAGTGTACAAGTCCACAAAAGAAGGAAGAACCCTCTTTCTGATTGCTGCTCATTCCCTCACTCCATTTTATAGGTGTTCCTCCAAATGGAACATCCATTCTTGAATTTGTATATTCTTATGAATCTGTATATTCCCTTTCCACTTGCATTTCTGAGCTGGGGAAGAATAGCTGATGAAAAGAGAAGCTTTCCTTTCCTATATGCCAGGAGTTTTTTTTCTTTCCTTCTACCACTTTTTTATTTTTAGGGGGGAGGGGGTGTGCGGGATTTTTTATTTATAAAGATATACAGAAAAGAAAGATATTTTGGTTACCGGGCCGTATATCAGTCGGTACCAGGCCGTGGCTCCTCTTCATCCTCCTCCCCGGCTGCTGCCTTGGGGGCTGCCCTGCCACTCTGCTGCTGGCTCACCTTTGGTGCTCTCCAGTGGCCGCCATGGCTGGAGCTCCCCCTCGGTGTGGCACTGCACAGCTGCTGCTGGCAGCACCCCCCAACGGGCAGTGGGAAGTCATGGGTGTCAGCGGGAAAGCAAGTAAAGCAGGGGCTCAGGCAGCGACGTCCCTCGGCAAAAGACTGCCTCCCCCGGGCCTCAGTAAAATTGTCAAGCGTTGACCGTGATTAAAAGCTTGGGGACCACTGGGTTACAGTATACCCCCATCCCTCAACCTCCCATAGTCCCTTTTGTTTGCTTGTTCCAAGCTTCATTTGGCAAGATAGTCCAAGTAGAAACTCCACTGCTCCTTGAATAAGAATTCAGTCCCCATCAGTTCTTGTTCTTTTGTTGACTATAGAAGTATGGTTTATCCAACCATAAGTGAATAGTTGGGATCTGTGATTTCCAGTTCTTGGAATCTGTGATTTCCAGTTCTTAGCCAGAACTAGTCTTGCCTTCCATCATGGCATAATGGAAGAAAATTCTAGCATGTGAAGGGAGTAGTTCTGGACACAAATTTAGCAACATAGGTTCAACTTTCATAGGAAACTTAATATTAAACATCTCTTCCAAAACAAAATGTACCTTTACCCAAAATCTGTACATTTCCACCACTTTCATATTTCATTATTGCCTCTGTGACAGCCCCTTAGTGCTTCAGTTTGCCCCATCTTATATTCATTGTCTGGAGCCATTAGTTTTCACCTAACTCCCTCCCCCCATGTTTTTCTTAGGACCACTTTTACCTGTGATCTTTTTCTAGCAACTGAATTTCAGTTGCATTTCCTTATATGTAAAAAAATCTCCTCTGCTTTTTGTTGGTCCCTCCTACTTTCCACTCAGTGGTCCGTGACTGTAGGATGATCCTGCCCTATGCTCTTTCCTCCACTCTGATAATGAGAAATTGCTATTTCTGTCAGCATATTTCCAAGCATTGGCTTCCACTCAAGTGATAGCAACATATCTCTGCATCACTATAAGATGGCTAAGGTGTGATCATTGCTCTTCCTGCATGCTTGCAGGAATGGGTACATTTTTTATTCTCTCTCTCTCCTCCAATTTTGCCTTATCATTGGCTTCCTTGCATGTGACTGATTAAGCTGATAAGCCACAAGAATGCAATTGACAGTGAGGGAGAAAAGGATTCTTCTCTTTTTGCCTGCTGTGTGTTGACAGGGAAACTTTTAAAAACCAGTTTGCATCTCCAGGTGTCCAAACATTGGGATGCACCTTTGAGCAGAGTGCATTTCCCCACATTTTTACTCTGGGACAATATTCTCACATGTGCACACACCAAGCCCTTTTCCTAGCACATGCATAACCAAGAAAGGGGGTTAGTGCTGTGATGACACCAATGATGGCAGCAGTCTAAATCCTAACTTTTTAAAGCATGTATCGTATAAATCAAGTAGCAACTGGGAAAATGTGGTGGGTGGGAAGATGTGCAGACCTCCTGTACTCTATGTGATTCCAGTCATAGCAATTGACTGCTAAGAAAGCAGGAATTAGTTACACATACAGAAAAGCCCCTTGTCCTGTTTTCTGACTGTAGGCAAATATCGCAGCCTATGTTTGTTCTATATGTATATGTTACAATCTATGTTTTTTATGCATTTGAAGTATTGTGTCTTTTTTAGCATTTACTGAATAATAGTGCTTTTCATTTCCACTTCACCAAGGCCATGTTTGCTTTCCCTTCTGTTAGAATTTTCATACACTGATTGCTGTTGCCAATTTACTATTAATTAGCTAGCAATTTGTAGTGGAAATGAACAGAAAGTCAAAGAGGAGCAGAACAGCTACATTAAACAAGAGCTCTCGCTTTCCAGAAATGTGGAGAGAGACAAACGATTTCAGCTTCTAAACCTGTCTAGATAGATTTTCAATGGTAGCTTGGAGCACCTCAGTTGAATATCTTTAATAAGCAATTGTGTGCAAGGAATTAGGATTAGGGATGGGCACAACCCAGAAAAATGAGGTTTGGTTCAGAGTTTGTGGCATTGCAGGAAAAGACAGGCACAAACTGAATTTCTGTGGTTCAGTGCGTGGTTCGTGTCTGAACCACCAACACATACAAACTGTGCAAATCAATACAGTACAGTTCAATACAGAGCCAGTTTAGTGTAGTGGTTAGGAGCGCGGACTTCTAATCTGGCAAACTGGGTTCGATTCTGCGCTCCCCCGCATGCAACCAGCTGGGTGACCTTGGGCTCGCCACGGCACTGATAAAACTGTTCTGACCCAGCAGTGATATCAGGGCTCTCTTAGCCTCACCTACCTCACGGGGTGTCTGTTGTGGGGAGAGGAATGGGAAGGCGACTGTAAGCCGCTTTGAGCCTCCTTTGGGTAGGGAAAAGCGGCATATAAGAACCAACTCTTCTTCTTCATAAGGATTCATAATGTTTAAACCCCTCCTTTCTGCTCTCCAGCAGCATATTAAGAAGAGCAGAAGGCAGGGTTTAAATGACTCAGAGCCATAATATCTAATGAAATCCCTGATGTTTTTTTTCATGTACATTTCTGTTTCTTTGCATCAAATTTTTGTATAGTGTGCATAGTTTCACATTGTATTTGCCTCACTACATCAGCATGCATGCAATAGGTACAAAAACTATATATAATACATACAAATACCATACAAGTTATATATAAAAGCCTTATGATGTCAGAAAAGTAGCAAACCATTATGGGTATGGTGTGGCAAGAAGGCATGGTCTGATTTCTTGAAGCCTGAAAATGTTTCTCAACAGTAAAAAGATTAAGAAATGCTTCCATAACCCATGCTAGCTAGTGAATAAGTGAAAAGTCACACATCCCCAGCGATTGGGAGCAGCGAGAAAAGAAACAGAGTTAATAAATAGGCTTTGTTTCTCTAAGTATATCCTCTAAGTATAATACACCAAATATCCCATATTGTTTATTTAACCTGTACTCCAGTAATCCCTGTTGCCATGCCTCTACTGCATTGTCCCACAGTACCCTTATCTTTGATCCACTTGACAGTTGAAATGTAAACAACTCTCCATCATCTTCTTGCTTTTAAATAAATTGCTTGTAAATTTAAGCCTGGTGGGAAAAGGGTTCAATTTATAAAGGAAAGAAAGGGAGGGGAGCTAATTTATCTGTCACAGAACGGATAGTATTTCTGTAGCACCTAGCTTGGTAGCTAAGCTACCATAATTAAATCACAGCAGTTGCAAGATCTGCCTTTATTTGCATAGTTATAAGGCCAGATAACTTTTCTAACAAAAGGTGGAGGTTGAAGATGTAGGCGTTTGAGAACCCCTTTCCATGAGTTCCTTAACAAACTGCTGAAGGAAATGTTCTTTCTGCCTGGCACATCAGCTGCTTCCAGAAAGTATGAGCCAACTAATTTTCTTAAGACAGTGACAACTTTTGTTAGAATACCTGTCTAATTGCCAATTTTAGAATTCATCCTCCATGCCTGAATATTTCACTTTAAGACAGTGAAATCTGAAGGACAACTAAACTCAAACAGGGCAGTTCTGGTACAGGTTTAAAACTAATGAATATAATTCATTAGCTAATAATTGCCAGCAACTTGGTGGCCTCCAAGGTGTTCTTTCTCATATCTTAAGTTCTGCTTGGCCTCTCGCTTCCTAAGGTAACCCAGATCTTTTGAATTACTCTAATCCAGGGGTAGTCAAACTGCAGCCCTCCAGATGTCCATGGACTACAATTCCCAGGAGCCCCTGCCAGCGAATGCTGGAGGGCCGCAGTTTGACTACCCCTGCTCTAATCAGTGTTTTAAGCAGTATGCCATAGGAGTAGCCTTGCCTGTTTAGCAACATGAGGGAAGCCTAGCAGTGTAGACTGTGCAAAGTCCTCCAAACGAATGTTGCCAACTTGACATGTAATAAAATATAAACTTCTGTTGAAACTGATGGTGATACCACTGAAATCAGTGGAACTCAGGAGCATTGATTGCAGTAGAATTTTGTTTCAACTGATGTTCACTGGGTTCTGCTCCCCAAAATGAAATCCTTTATGGTTGGTTGTCTTTTCTCCTCGCATAATCACTGGCTTTTTGCCTTCTAGTCTGGAAAACTAGGACTGTCCTTTAGGATAGCAATCCCCAACCTGTGGGCTGCAGACCACATGTGGTCCTTCGACTAATTGGAGGTGGGCCCCGAAGGATGCCTTCTTCCCCCCCAGCACTTTACTTCACCCCCCCCCCCCCGGCCCTTTACAAGATACTTTGTGTGTCATTGTCTCACATCACTCCCAGATGGGACTATCTCGTTGTAGAGAAACAACCTCAGGGTTCCCATTGATTTGTCATTGTCATGAGTTAAAATTTCCATGAAAATAAAATGTTCCTTATGTTCATTGTTGTGGCGTGTCCGTATCTTATTTTGAAGGGATGTTTAAACATTACCATAGTGATCAGAGAGCGTTAGAGCAGTGGTTGAGAGTAGAGGAGTAAACTACCCCCCCCCCACACACACACACACCGGGCCTCAGTAAAAGGCTTTGAGTGGTCCCTGGTGTTGAGTGGTCCCCGGTGATAAAAAGGTTGGGGACCACTGCTTTAGGACTATCCATACAGTCATGACTAGCTAACAGGCTTTATCTGTGGTGGATCCTGTCCTCCACAGGATAGCCTACTTGAGGGGACTCTGAGGGTACATTGTTACATTGTAACTGTTACATTGTTACATTTAGGTAGATATGTAACAGTGTCTTTTTGATGCCCAACTTCTTCTTCGATTGCAGACCAGTCCTAAGATACAACTTGTTCTTATATCTTTTTGTACTGTATTTTTACTTGTGGTAAGCTGTTTGGGTGACTTTAAGAAGAAAAGCAGCCAATTTAAAAACAGGTGCTGGGTTAGTGAAGGAGGAGGAAGTCTGTGGGATTAAGAACCGTAGTTGGTTTTTCACACGGGGAGGTGCTTTTGTAGTGACTCCATTGATGGTGTAGTTGCAGGGCTTCCACATGGCAGGTTCCATGCAGTTTCTTTTCCCGGATCCCTCAACAGTGGCCACCCCCTCCCATGGGCCAACTGGGCTTTTTCATTTAAAAATTGCACAAGAATATCAATATACCATTGTAACTAGCCATGGGCACAAACCAGAAAATTCCAGTTTGCTTCAGGAGTCAGGGGTCAGGATGTTCACAAACCGAACCCAATCCAACAGAATCACAGAAACAGAGTTGGAAAGGGCTATACAGGCCATCTAGTTCAACCTCCTGCTCAACGCAGGATCAGCCTAAAGCATCCAAGAAAAGTGTGTATCCAACCTTTGCTTGGAGACTGCCAGTGAGGGGGAGCTCACCACCTCCTTAGGCAGCCTATTCCACTGCTGAACTACTCTGACTGTGAAATTTTTTTCCCTGATATCTAGCCTTGTGGAAAAAAAATTCCTGATATCTAGCCAAACTAGAATATCAACCAAACTAGAAGCCTTGAAGCAAATCAGTCAGAGCTTGGGTGCATCTGTTTTGCCTCTCTCTACTTAGAAACAAAAGGAAGAAGCAAAAAGGGCCTTACAGCAGACACAGGTGACCGGCTGTAAGGATCAAATGGTTGCAAGCCATTTCAGTGATCTGTCTCACTCCCTTTCCAGTTCCAAGCAGCTTGAGGGAAGCATGAACCAGCCAAATCCATGGAAAATTTAGGATCGTGGTCTAGTTCATGCCCATCCCCAGTTATGACAATGTAACAAGGCTCCGTGCATTTCCAGCTTTTATTTTTTAAAGTAATTCTGTAGTGCCTTCCATTTAAAAGATAAGCCTTTTCTGCCATATCTCTGTAAGTGAAGAGGCTAGAGTTACTTTTAAAAAAATGAAAGCTAAGAATTCAAGAAACTTGCTCTACTTATATTGTTATAAAAGTACATGAATATAACTATATTCGGCAATTTTAAAAAATCAATTGAAGTGGTAGAACGGACGATGCTACTTCAGAATATAGGTGAGAAATTGTGTTGCTCAGTGTTCTACTACATTAATAATTCAGTTAAGTGGGGAAATAGCAGCATGAAGAACCAAGGCCTTTCTGTCGGATGTGCTACTTTTTATTTCCATGGAGTTCTTACAAGGGACTCTCCTCCTGTGATTTGAAGTGCTCCAACCCTCTCAAGGTTCTGCTAGGACATTCTGCTGCACATCTAGAGCAGGCCTATTCTACTGTCAAGGAGTTATGCTTTCATATGACTATTGTCAGCGGTAGACCTGTTTCACTATTAAAGGTCTAGGGTCCATAAAAAGTATTTCAGTGCAACTGCAAAGAATGGAAAACATTCTTTAAATGTATTGATTGAAACATATTGAAGGAATGATGGGTGTGCTGAATTCACAACTTCAATTTTTACAGTAACAAAAAGGAAGCAAAGTGGAAACATAAATATATATCTTTCCTTGGAAAGTCTGCAGCTATTTGCAGCAGGTTAATCTCGGAGGGAAACTGTGAAAGGGCACAAAAGCTGTCATTTGCATTTACCAGCACTTGCAGTGCTATTAGATTTTAAGGCTACTGTGACCTTTCTAAATGTTTGCACAGTTATTATACAGTAACATTACTATATTTTAAAATACGACTCTGAGCTTCATTAGCTTGCCCAGGCTTTCCACAGCCAAATAATGCCATCTATACACAACTTTTTTAACTAAAAAAAAATAAAGCATGTACCAAAAAGGGATATTAACTCAATTACTATACAACTTTTGAATGGAAGAAAATGAACCTGCATGTGACAAGGGTAGGTTTGCCACTGCATATGATGAGAAATGATTTTATCTGACTTTGAAAACAATTTTACAAAATATCCAAGTGCTACAGCTATAAAGCACCTAGTGCTGATAGAAGTGTCAGAGTGATGTAAAAGTTACAAGGCAAGAGAGTGAAAATATAATCTGGGTAAATTATGCAAAGAGGAGGAAAAACAGGATAGTTGAAAGACAAAAAGTGGCAAAGAATTATCTGCAGCTGCCATTAACGCTGCAGTAGATCAAAGCGGCAGGAAGATGTACCGTGGGAAGAGCCTTGGTGATGTGCAGGGCGGACGCGGCATTGATGCAGCATGCTCACAACAGCGGCAAGGAGGCATGGGCCCAGGGCATCTTAAAAGGCACCATGTGCCAGGGGCCCAGCCTCCTGCACCAGACCCGCCACTAGAACAGCTTGTCTGTTCGTGGCGGCAGGAATTCCAATACGGTCTGGGAAGTCCCACAGTGCAATGAGCAGCTTGGGTGATGTCCAGGCCTTGGAGCTTGCAGGGGCCTGGCAGTGGAGGAGGGGAGACAGGCTGTCTCCGAGCCAGCCTTCCCTCCAGTGCATTCAGCATGGTGGTGCCCCTGGGCTCACTCCCTCCCACCTCCCTGTGCATTCCACACGAGTGCTTGAGGCATGCTGGGGCCTCATCAGGGATAGAGTTAGGAGGCAGGTGCCCTTCATACTTCCCCCTGATCTCCGTGGGTTGGTAATTGGGTGCCTGGTATGGGCACCTCAGCAAGTATCAACAGGGGTGGGGGGGTCTCATGAGGGCCTCCTCCATCTTCTTGGGTGGGGGATGTTGAGGGAGATCAGGCAGTGCTCGCAGGCTGCCTCAGCCAGGTGGGATGGCGGGCCCTCTACAGCTGGGAATTAGTGGGCAATTCCATTTGGGTCTCCCAGAGTACCAGGCAGTCTGGCTGTCTGGCCCTTAGCAGTCTTTAGCAGGTATGCCTAAAACATATTGCCTGTGAGGGCAAACAAGGCCTCTGGGGCAGCAAGGTAGGCAGCACATCCAGGAAGCACCATTCAGCACTGTGCTTGGACTCCTCAGGCTGAGGGGCGCAACCAGCACTGTTGGCAGTATGATGGGTAGCCTTCAAAAAGTTGACCAGACCTCCATAGCCAAGGCCAGAAGATTCTTAGAATCACAAAGTTGGAAAGGACCTCAAGACTCATTTAGTCCAGCTCTGTGCTGTATGTGGGAGTCTTGTCATATCCCAGCAGCTAAGCAGGTCTTGGTTTGGCTAATATTCAGATGGGAGATTACTGAGCCTCCATGCAGAGGTCGGCAATATCAAACCTGCTCAGAGAGTCAGGCCGGCTAAGAAACTAAATGCTGAGAACCAGTATGGTATAGTGGCTAAGAGTGGTGGCTTCTAATCTGTTGAGCTGGCTGTTATTCCCTGCCAGCTGGGTAACCTTGGGCTCATCATAGGTCTGATAGTGCTGTTCGGACTGAGCAGTCTTGCCGGAAGCATTTTCAGCCTCACAGGGTATCAGTTGTGGGGAAGGCAATTTTAAGCCGCTTTGAGATTCCTTCAGGTAGTGAAAAGCAGGGTATAAGAAACAACGATTCTTCTTCACCTACAGGCCAATAGACCATTGGGTCACCAGCCATGGTCTAAACTGCCGTACTGAAAGGAAGTCGGCACACGGAATCAATATCAATAGCTGATGAGCAGCAGCTGAAGACATTGGCTAACAAGCTCACTGGCTACTCCCCATTTCCAAAAGTGGAGAAGACTGGTCAAAAATGACGTCACAATAAATATCAAAAAGGGTCCCCTCCTCTGGCCCCTGGCCAGGCAGCTTAAGATGGCTTTGGGCCGCTCATTAGCAGAGCTGCTTAGCAGTCAGTCAGCAGGCCCTCATCAGCAGGGCCAGCCTAACAGGCCAAGAGGCCCTCGTTAGGAAGCCCTCCACCATGACCCTTTGCCCAGGGCCCTTTCCCCTTACCTGCTGCTGGCTCCATGCACTGAGGCATCTGAGAGCAAAAAGGCTAGAGTCCAAGGACAGAGGGCGGGAGTTGCAGGGGCAGGGCCAATCAGGGCAAAGCTGGCTGCACCTTGATTAGCCCTAACTTGGACAGCCAGACATGTCCCACCCCCTAGGCTGTTTAAGAAATATATAGAGGAACAACAATGGATAAGGATGAATCATGGTCAAGCTAGAATGGGATCCAGATATTAATCCCCATTTTCTAAGCTCATGGTCCTTCTGTATACAAATCATACAACAGTGTAAATTAATCTCTCATCATGTATAGTAAGTTATAGAATGAAATAATTATTAGTCTTTATTAATAATTAATTCTCCCACCTCAGTATACAATCTTCAGATTTTCAACGTAATTATTTGTCTTATACAGTATAAATAATATATAAAGAATAAGCATTGTACCATAAGATGCATGTGTAAACATGTCTATACTTCCTTTTCTTAGTAATTAAAAGTATTTTATACGTTACATGTATTTTTCAGTTTATAGTACACTTCGGCCAAAGGCTCTTCCTCTGTAATGAAGATCCTTAGTTCTAGTCCCAACCGAGAAATGTTTTGCTTCCCACTTTCAAATCAAAGGCAATTCAAAAGCATACAGATTTCCGTGGATCCCCCCCCCCACACACACACCTTTTTTCTGTCCCTAGTAGGCCCCTCCACTGAAGTCAGTTCTCCCACTTTGCACCTTCCGCTATCCTCACCCCCTTCATTATAGATTGGTTAGCAGAGGGAGGTGACTGGCTAGAAAGCAGCTGGTTCTTTTTCTCTGGATTTGTCATTTCCCCCTGTTCTCCTTGTTCTCTTCCTGCTGTGAAGGAGAGATGATTTGGAAGGTAGCTTACAAAGAGACAGCTGTGAAATAGGGTTTTTAGAAATAAAGTAGGAATTATTGGCATTTTGGAAACAGTGATTCACAAAAACTAAGTAGGGGGAGAGAAAAGGATATCCTTGCTGTTCTGGGGGCCGTTGGGTTTTTGCTGGATAGAGAGAATGATGTACAGGGAATTAATGCAGTGCTCATGTTGTGCATGCCTAGCTAAGGAGTTGCTGCCGCACTTGTTCCAAGTGTACACAAAGCAAAGCTGAGCCAGCCAGCAGCTACTGTCACTTTCTTTTCTCTACCTCGAGCCATTCTTGCCTTTGCCAGAGGGGCCTCTGCTTGCTCCTCATCACCAGTCTGTGCCACCACTTCCCAGGGCAAATGTTGACCTTTTCAACTCACTACCTCTCTGGAGTGCCTTCCTGCACATCGCACCAGCTCTGGCCAAGATAACACATCCTTCCCTCTCTTTCTGTTGCCCCTTTTCCTCTTGAGGGTGGAGGGAGTTGCCAGAGGATCTTATTTTTTTCATCACTTCTTTTTTTGGAAGGGGGGAGGGGTTCTTTAGAAATTATGCAACTATAATATAATGAGACTCTCACTAGACTTGGATCACTTTGAAAAAAAATTAAATGATAGAACAAGTAAGCTCTTCTGGCTGCTTTCTGAGAAGCCTTCTCGGATGGTGGGGGGGGGGTGACTTTTCACAGTGTCCAATAACAGAATGGAGAACCCAGTAGAGCTTGGCAATAAGGAAAAGGGAGTTTCACAGCTGCTCCAGACAGTTTCAAAAAAAAGTTTTGTCAGTTTCAGAATGATTTCATTTTTTTCCTTTTTCCAGAGTTCCTTTATCTTCCCTTTCATTCAAGTAACTGAACCACGAGCATTTAAATGAAAGGCACTTACTTGACACTCCTGTGCAACTGCAATAGGGCAATTGTGTCCATTTTTAAAAACATAGGATGTCGCCCACCCACATGTCACAAGTGGTGTTCCCACACAAATGAAGAAAACTATGTTTTCTGGTTGTAGCTGCAGAATAAATAAACAAGAGAAAAAAGAATGGTGCACAAAGTCAAGCTTTGAGGCATGGCTGCTTGGAAAATCTGCAGTATGCTGTTGATGCAGAAAAGGCTATCCTTTTCTATTTTGCTTCTCCCCTGCCCCACCATAAAGATGTTCTTTCCCCCCAGAGCTTAGGGTTTGTCATGACTTGGGTTTATATTCTGTTTATCACTTGATATGCTTGCATAATTTATGCTTCTCTGTCCAGCAGCTGAAGATTCTTGAGAGTATTAAAAAGGAGAGGGTCAGAGCATCTCTGCCTGCTTGCTGCCTCTGTGTGAACCCAATTGGATAGTATAGATGAAGCAACTACCAGGTTTCAGATGCTTCTGGCAAACAAGGGCAGGAGGGGAGGGACTGGAAAGAGAAGTTCAAGGAAATCAAAGGCAGCTCAAGCTGACACTGTCCTGAGAATGCTCTGGAGGAATGATTCCTCTCTTTTCATCCATCTGCTACAATAACACATCCACATCTACAAATACATGCCAACTTAGGGAATCACCCTGCATCTGATGATGTGGGCCATGGCCGATGAAAATATATCACACAATGTGTAAAGTATCACAAGATTTTCCATTATTTCTTGCAACAGATGGTCACTGTCAAATAACATGAAAGCAGACATCAGTAAAAGTATACTGGGGATAAAGGAAACAAAACACTGATTCTGGCTCTGTATTCAATTTGCCACAGCAACTTCACTCTAGGCATGTGCATTTGGATATTTATTCATCACAATTTGAATCCACACCATCATTTAGGGGTACACTAAACAGTACAAATCAGAACAGACAGGTATTCTGATATCTTGCTGTATGGTTTTATTTTTTTCCAGAAATAGGAAGTAAGAAAAACTCAGTGAGATGGACACAGCAAATATGTGCATGATCCACTGTTTCATAGCTATAAGAGGCATATGGGGAAACGCCCCTTTAGAAATAAGTCATGCCTCTTCCTGAAGATCTAACTTTCCAATTTTAAAAGCTTGTACTATTTGTTGTTGTTGTTGTTGTAGGGAAACATGCAACAGTTTTTGTGCAGATTGCCTGGGGAAAATACCAGAAGGGATGCTGAACGATGGCTGGAGCGAGGTCATTTAACCCCTTATGGACCAAATTTACTGTATTCTCAGTTCCATAGCTTTTTCTCCCTGAGAAAATATTGTGTTTATTTCTTCCCTTTGTAATATCTGCAGAGATAAGTGACAGCACAAGGCAGAAAGCTGGAGTCGGATTTGCACTATTCAGGTTCCCTCCTTGGTTCTTAGAAAGGAATTTGCATGAAAATGCCTTTATTTCACCAGTGAATAATCCATTTCAAACTCCTGTCCTTTCCTGGAATGCCAAAATATATCTGGCATTATGGTGAGGAAGTTAAAGGGCACAATCTCCAGGCAGTCTTCAGCTCCACCTTGTCTTGCTACAGATAAATAATGTTTGAGGAGCATCTAAATACATCTTAGCCAAACATAATTTTAATCCTTTAAGATGTTCAATAGCTCATCTTTTCAAAGTTACATACTTGTGACTAGACACATTCAGAAATCTTGAAGGTTGCCAGTTACCTTTTCTTTTAATAGAGTTATAATGGGATATTATTTACCAGTGAAATTATTTACTTCCATTACATGAAAAAACTTAATCTTCCCATTTCCACACATCAAGTATCTATTTAAAGCGAGAGGATATATTTCTTCAAGTGTACTGCAACCTTACAGATACTATGCGGTTAACTTTATAGTACTTGTATAGAAATTCTATCATTTTGATATTCTTTCTCATAGAAATCAATTTGGCACATACCATATTTGCCAGCGTATAAGATGAGTATTTTCCCCTGAAAAACATGCCTCCAAGTGGGGGGGTTGTCCTATATGCCAGGTGCACTTCAGTTGGGATAGATATAGCTGCCCATAGTGGCCTCCCGATACTCGTCCAGTACCCATAGTGTAGGGTGACCAAAATTAAGGGATGCTGAGGCAGCGGTGGCGGCGGTGCCCCCCCCCCCCGACTGGGCTGACCAACTCTGCTGCTATCTTGTGAACTCCTGCCAACTCGGAACTCGCTGGGCCCACTAATCTTGTGCCTGCGTGCACGCCTGACCTCACCACAGCAGCGATGGGCCCTCCCTCCCACATAAGACTCTGAAGCGGGAGGGGGAGAGAGAGAGAGAGCTCCCAAAGTGCCCGGCGGACGAGCGAGTGGCGAAGGAGTGGAGAAGGTGGAGGATGCTGAGGGGGGAGGTGCCAGCCTCTGCTCCCCCTCCCTTTCCCTTTCGTTGTTTCTGGTGTTTTGAAGCCGCCCCCATTCAGGAAGATAGCAAACGCAGCCAGCCCGGTGCTCGGGCCTGAAAGCTTGGCGCACAGGGAACGCTACTCCTTGCTCTGCCCTCCATTCGCTTGCTCGCTCCCTCTTTGTTTGCAGTTAAATAAGCAGAGGAAGCTGTTTCAGTTCAGTGCACAGAGGCGCTGCCAAAAGTAGCCTCAACTTGTAAGAGAGAGAGAGAGAGTTACCCCTCTCCTCTCACGTTTTTTGGGGTAGGGGAGGTAATCACTAATCTGAGCATACTTTCTTGCTTTCTTTTCCTTTTTTATGGCTCTCTCTCTTTCTCTCTCTCTCCTCCCCCCCCCCCCCCCCACCTTCTGATGCTCTTTTGCATTTTATTTGGTGTGTGGAAGGTGTGCGGAAGAGGGGGTAGTCTTATACGTTGAGTATATAACAAACTCTATATTTTGAGTGGAAATGTTGGGGGGTTGTCTTATACGCCAAGTTGTCTTATACGCTGGCAAATACGGTAGGTTTTTATGCAGAACAACAACAATAAATGCCATACCATTGCTGGTCAATTACTGTAAATAAATAAATGAATGAATGTATGCCATACCACTTTGAACAAGTTCAGTCCTATCTGATCTCAGAAGCTAAACAGGGCTAGAACTTGGATGAGAATTTGCTTGGGGATACTAATATTCAGTGAGACATAATCAGGTCCTACCCCATGATACCACTGGCTCACCCCCCTAAGATCATCAGAACCTAGCCAATGAGTCTCAAGCCATGAGTTGATGGGGACCTTGTAGACCCCTGCTCCCTCATCATAACATTTCTAGGTACCCAGATGATGTAACTTCTGTTAGTCTAGCATCATCTTGCCTGGCAATTCTTTGTTCAGTGCTTTGTAATGATCTTTCTAGTTTTGTGTAAGCACCGTGAAGGATTAGGGGCAGGGTTATGCCTCTACCACCATTTCCAATAAGTTATAAGTTCCAATGAGAGCCAGTTTGGTGTAGTGGTTAGGAGTGTGGACTTCTAATCTGGCATGCCAGGTTCGATTCTCCGCTCCCCCACATGCAACCAGCTGGGTGACCTTGGGCTCGCCATGGCACTGTTCTGACCAGGCAGTGATATCAGCGCTCTCCAGCCTCACCCACCCCACAGGGTGTCTGTTGTGGGGAGAGGAATGGGAAGGTGACTGTAAGCTGCTTTGAGCCTCCTTCGGGTAGGGAAAAGTGGCATATAAGAACCAACTCTTCTTCTTCTTCTTCTTCTTCTTCTTCTTCTTCTTCTTCTTCTTCTTCTTCTTCTTCTTCTCATGCCACCCTAAGTCACTGTTACTATGACTAATTTATTTCACATTTTATATATACTAGATTTCTTTCTTTCTTGTTCTATATATTCCATTGTCACACCACTGGAGGTACAATATGTTTTACTGAGAAGTACAGTATCATGGAATTAAGGAGGCATAGGATAAAGATAGATTGAGACTGCTGTTGTAAAATGTGTTTAAGATACATTTCTTAAATATATAATATACTTACTTAGCTGAATATTTGAAGTATGCATATACTTAACTGGGCAATTGCTTTAATGGTTCTTAGGAGTTCAGTTATGGTATCCTGTAATTAAGGGAGGTGGCAATTCCAGTTCTAATTCAGTTCCCTAATTTAATTTAAACAGTCAATTTTCCTTCAATCTATCTTCCACCCCAAGTTAGTACTTACCGAGTTCCAGCTATATTTGCTCTGAACTTTTGTTCTCTAGTCAGGTGCTGTGAAATAACTGCTGCCACCTCTGAAATCAGTAATTTCTTTCTGGATGGGGCCATACTCTGAAGGTTTTAGAACTAATTTTTATTATTTATTATTTGATTTTTAGTCCACCATTCTCGGCAGCGGCTCATGGCGGGGTACAACAGTGTGCACAAAACCACCATTAAAACTACAAACCCAGCAAAAAAATGAGCGGCTAATCCCCCCCCCCCCAGCAGCCTTTTCAGGCAACTGCCCCCCTTGAAATATGGAGTTCACTGGTGTTCTAGTGCTGCCTGAGGAGGGGCCCTTGATCTTCCCAGCTCTGGCCTCAACCAAAGCCCTGGCAGAAGAGCTCCATGTTACAGGGCTTGCAGAACTCTGACAGTTCCATTAGGGCCCTTAGCTCTTCCAGAGTTGCTCTTGAAAGAGACCAATATCCTGCTCATGAAAGTCTCAGCCTCTTCTTCATTTGGTCTTATTCCTTATCAGGACTTCTCTCTCCATCCAAACAATTTCTTTCAGTTAAAGTGCTGGTACACAAATTCCTTCTCTTCAGGCAGCTTTCATCTACATCCTTCTTCAATTGTGGTGCCCAAAACTGGACACAGTATTCTAAGTGAAGTCTAACCAAAGCAGAGTAAAGTGGTACAATCACCTTGCGAAACCTGGACACTTTACTTCTTTTGATACAGCCCAAAATCCCATTTGGCTTTTTAGCCACCAAGTCACACTGCTGGCTTATGTTCAGTGTACGGTCTACTAGGACCCCTCGATCCTTTTCACACATACTACTCCCAAAGACAGATCTCACCCATCCTATTGTGATGTATTTGATTATTCCTACCTAAATGCAGAACTTTACATTTATCACTATTGAAATTCATTTTAGCTCAGTTTTCCAGCCTGTCAAGATCCCCCTATATCCTGATTTTGTCTTTTGCTGTGTTTGCTACCCCTCGTTTAGTATCATCTGCAAATTTAATAAGCACCCCCTCTATTCCTTCATCCAAATAATTTATGAATATGTTGAATAACACAGGGCCCAGGTTGGATCCCTTAGGCAGTCCACTTGGTTGCAGTCTCCCTTTTGGTTGATGTTGGAGCCAAGGAACAGAAAATATTGAACAATTTCTATTTCTTCATTGTCATTCTTAAAAGCTGTGTAATTCCTCAGGAGTGCTTTAAGTGTTCATACCTGGGACAAGGGATGTCTTTAGTAGCAGAGGGAGGAAGACAATGTATGTGTGGGAGGAAGAGTGTTTTGCATGTGGAGTATGACTGGCTGAGCGTTGGAGGGAGTATGCCAGTATGAGTTTGAAATTTCATCAGTGAGTGTCAGAGTAGGTTCTGTGTCAGTGTGTCCAGAGAAATCCTGTCAGATTCTGAGAGTGTCTGAACATTTCTATGTCAAGCTGTCATTTTATTAATTAACTACTACATTTTATGCTTATCTTAAATTTTATCCCCTAACTTTTCTCATTCTATGTGTCTGTAAAAAAAAATTTGGTTCAATAATAAGTATACTGAGTAAAATAAATAGAAGCTGGCACCTCTTTTAACAGTTCAAGATTTAAAGAACCAGAAGCCAAAGAGTCTTGAGTACTCCATCGGATTATGTCATGTCCTAAAGAGGGGAGGGGATGTAATGGGACCCTTAGGACAGATATTATATAAGTGAAGTCCAGTAAGGGAGATTGAGGTGATCACTAAGGAAGTGTGACAGTGTCCAGAACCCCATAAGGGACAGACTACACAGTGGCATATGGCATGGGAACCTTCTGAAATAAGGAAGAAGTTCTGGCACTGGGGAACTCAAGGACGGAAATCATCATACTAAGCTGTGAAAGAGGGAAAGTTTTGCTACACTTTTTACACTGACTAAGGAACCCCTGGGTATTCACCACTCTGATTCTCCCCCACTTCCATTTAATGGAGGCCATAGAATAGACCAGGAGGAGTCAAACTGCGGCCCTCCAGATGTCCATGGGCTACAATTCCCATGAGCCCCTGCCAGCTCATGGGAATTGTAGTCCATGGACATCTGGAGGGCCGCAGTTTGACTACCCCTGGACTAGACCCACCCACTCTCTATAAAGCTCAGTGGGTGCCAGAGAAAATACTGGTGACCAGTGTGGCACTCACAGGCACCACCTGCAAGAACCCTGAACGACACCGTCAACTCTCCAAAGTCCTATGAATTACAACTTGGGCCAGAAAAGTATAAACCAGAACAAAGTGCCTCAACTTCCCTTGTTCTACTGAAAGTGTTAGGGAAATAGGGAAAGAGTCATTTAACATTGAAATGGGAGGAGCAAATTTCAGCTCTAAAATCTCACAATTTGAGAATGTGTGGATATTAAATCTTTTCTCTTAGCTCTGAATCCTTTAATAAAATCCATCCAACAGTAGAGTAGATTATCTTCTTTGTCTTCATGCCAGTCAGTAGGTCATGAACTATAAATAGTTTTAATTCACTTGAAAGAAATCCATAATAACTGTGATTCTGTAGCGTTGATTGAAAATAAATTAACATTGCACTCCAAAGACACTTCTAAATAATTTTAAGAGATCACAGATTAATGTCTTGTAGGTAAATTCAGTGCTGTGAAGTAAAAGGAAAATGGATTAATTAAGTCAAGCAAGTGCATATGAATACCGTAATGAATAATCATGTTAAAAAGAACAGTATAGTAGTAATTGCTGTTATAGCAAGGAGGCATAGCTTGTACCATCTGCAATCTGCAATTATAAATATTTCTGTAGTCCAGCTATAAAGGCATTCAGTTCAGATTCCAGCAGTAAGAATGGAGTGGGCTGCATGTCTTAAAGTCACCTGGTAAATAATGCAGAGGTTATTCTGCTGTAATAAGGCAATCAAATAAGGCCTTCTGCCAAACATGGTAATGTATTATGCAGTTCTATTGGGGGAGGGGAGCTTCTCCAGAGTTTCAGGAAAGTACTAATTTGTCAATTTAAAAACTCTCTTTGGCCACCCACAGAAAAATTACCTGATGAACACTGAGGATTCTCATAGAGGAATGGAATATCAAAAGTGGCAAAGATTCTTTAATTTATGTATACATCTTTGTCTCCAATTTTACTTGTTTGTTAGACTTATATGCCACCACTCCTAGCACCACTAGCCTGTGGCGACTTACAAATTGAATTAAAACAGTAAAATCAGCAACAATAAAAATCTCCTCCCCTATCCCTCTTACCAAGCCACCAGAATTTTGCCATATGTGTCCAGAAGGTGTAAACCCAGATGTGGAAGCATGAAGGGACTGGAGGAGGGGCCAGATATTCATTAACCTGGCCTCAACCGAATGCCTGGTGGAGGAGCTCTGTCTTACAGGCCCTGCAGAACTGAAGAAACTCCAGCAGGGACCTCAGTTTTTCCTGGAGCTCATTCCACCAGGTAGGGACCAGAGCCAAAAGAATTAACAGCATTACTATCTCCTTTTTTTCCCTTCACAATAACTCTGTGCTGTAGGTAACTGGCTCAAGGTTATCCAACAAACTTCCATGGTAGATTCAGGATAGGAACTTGGTATCTCAGATCCTTGACCAACAAACCACACTGGCTCTATCTCATAGTGGTTCTGAGAGGTGAAAGTGCAGGAAGGGGGGATTTCCCAATCCCCCATGATTTCTTTGCTACTATAACACATTAAGGTTCCAGTCCTACCCAACCCCCATCCTCTCCAAACTCCATCCCCCATTTCTCCAGGGATTTCCCAGAATTGGCAGCCATAATTCCTCCTCCATCTTGCACTAGCAGAAAAGCTAGCTGTGCAGATCATTTAGAATCCAAGTTATGTCCATCCTAGGTTACAGTGTGAGAGAAGATCCCTGTATGGGATCTTTACCTGTTAGACTATATAGTTCTGTGCTAGGGATTTCCATTCAGATATTTCTGCTTTGAATATATATTGGGGGAGGGAGAGAGCAGTATTTTACAGATATAACTGGATGTCTGTTGGGTTTCTGGGATTTTCTGGGATATCAGTAAATGGGTCCTGAAAAATTCCTGAAATATTCAGGAGTAACCGGACTATCAGGAGCCAGCATTTTAAGGTTCATCAACCCCTTTTTTTCTTTAACTTTACCAACTTGCCTGGTTGATTTGACTTGGATTCTGTGTTTTGGAATTGGCTCTGCTGGTGCGCAAGTGGTTCTTAGCACCATTGGCTTGGGCTTGAATTCTCTGATTTAACATTTGTTGGGCTTGCAGCAGCATTCCTTGTTCAATTTGTTTGGCTTGATTTCTCTGATTTGACATTTGGGTTAGCAGTTACTCCCTCTGAGGGTACTGATCTCTGTAGTCTGGAGATCAGTTCTGGAAGATCCTCTGGCCCACTTGAAGGTTGAGAACCCTAGAAGGAACTCCCTTTGCCACTGCCATCCTAGCCAATGCAGGATCAGGGGACCCATGTGGACAAAAGGCATGTGGCTACAAAAAGGACAATCAGGTGAAAAATCGTCTCTGCCTTCCAGTATCAATGGAAAAGCTAGTAGGATCCACACCAATGCAATCATTAGGGCCAGATTATATTATATTTTAGGCCATCAGTCAAACTGGGGTTCAGATTAGGGCAAAAAGTGTTATTTTGGTTCACAAAAATAGCGCAAGGGAAAGACTGGAATAACTCCTTCCTTGGCACCAAGGATTCCTGTTGTTGCCAAAGCAAGTTCAGTTTTTATAGGCATTAATATATGTAATTCTTCATTGTGCATTTCTGGAAATAAGACTGATCTATGGTTAATGTTCATTTTTAGACATGTTCACTCAGATACTAATTAAAACCAAAACAAACTGACTAGCATGCTTTCCAATTGATGGACTTACATACAGGAAACATTTTGCTACAGGATAACACCTGTAGGCTTCTGTGTTTTGAGTTGATTCTGTGTAGGCTTTACTAAAAATTGTTCTACTCTAGACCAGTGGTCCCCAACCTTTTTATCACCGGGGACCACTCAACGCCTTTTACTGAGGCCCCGTGGGGGGGGGGGTAGTTTACACCTCTACTCTCAACCACTGCCCTAGCACTCTCTGATCACTATGGTAATGTTTAAACATCCCCTCAAAATAAGATACAGACACGCCACAACAATGAAGTGTGTTGTAAAGGGCTGGGGGGGATGAAGTAAAGGGCCGGGGGGGGAGAAGGCGTCCTTCGGGGCCCACCTCCAATTAGTCGAAGGACCACATGTGGTCCGTGGCCCAAAGGTTGGGGATCGCTACTCTAGACCACTGTTTAAACCTCTATTCTCTTGCAGACAAATATCTTCATACAGGTAGGAGGAAACTCTATGCAGCTTTTGTTGACCTTAAAGGTGCATTTGATTCTATCTCCAGGTGCTTACTATGGAGAAAATTGCAAGACCTTATTATTGATTCACACCTATTACTTCTCCTAATGAACCTCCATTCCAACAATACCTGTCAGGTCAAATTTACTTAAAAGGGTCATCTAACTACCCAAATCCCCATCCTGAGAGGAGTTAAACAGGGCTGAGTCCTTGCTCCTCATTTATTTAACCTTTTTTTACACAACCTTCCAAAAATCCTAAGACTCATAAATGGTCATCCTCCCAAACTAGATAAACTGCCAATTCCACTTCTTCTATATGCTGATGATACCGTCTTGCTTTCCTATTCCAGAATTGGTCTGAAAAGATATCTGGACACTTTCTATGAATATTGCCCACTTAATGACCTATTGATTAACTTCGAAAAAGCTAAAGTGATGGTCTTTGCACAGAAGTTGTCCCCCTTAAACTGGCATATTGGTGGTCATCAAATTGAGCAGGTCAAATGGTTCAAATACTTAGGAATCACCTTCCAACATAATTTGCACTGGACCAAACATAGAAATAGGATTGTTTTGCAGGCTAAATGTTCTACTACCCATCTAAACTGTTTTTTCTTCCTCAAAGGTTTGTCCCAGCTGTCTGTCGTGTGTTTGACTCCAAAATTCTCCCCCAAATTTTATACAGCATCCCTCTGTGGATCTCAGCTTTTAACAAAAACTTGGAAAAGTTACAGTATGCCTTTTTCCGGCAGATTTTGGGAACTCCAAATTGTGTCCCTTACTCCTCCTTATGTCTCAAAATTGGCCATAATCTTCTCAAAACTAAGGCCTGGATTTCTACCTTCAAATATTGGCTAAAACTGCATTTTAGGGTTCGATCGGATAGTCTGTTGGCCTGTTTATTGAGAGACTCTTTCAAATTTAAATGGTTCTTTACCATCCTGACTACACTCCAACAAATTGGCATTGACTACAATTACATCTTATCTCTGAATGAATCTTCCATTATGTGCCAAATTAAACAAAGGCTCCTCGATCAGGAATTCCGAAAAGTCCATCCTACTGTCCCGGCAATTTGCTCTCCCTGTGCTCTTGGCCTCCAAGTGAAGCATGGGATAATGCTGGCTTATTTCTATAACTTGGCAAATCCCCTTTATCACAGAGCGTTTTTGCTAGCGTGGCTTAACGCCTTTCCATCCAAAGTATTACAAGGGAGATTTGCCAAGATTCCTTTTGAAAATAGACTATGTCCCTGTGAATTAAACACTCCTGACACCATGCAACATATCTTACTGGATTGTCCCATGTTTATTGTCCAGCGAAGACACGTTATACTTCTTATACCCAAATGAAGAAATCATTCAAAAGACTTGATCTGCCAATTTTTGTTGAGCAATAAGGATGCCAATGTCACCTTTATTACGGCTGAAATTTTGTCTTCAGTTTTTAAACTTAAACTGCTTGATGTATCCTGACTATCTCTGTTCATTTTGCTAATCTGCTTTATGCCAATAAAGGTATTATGTGTGTGTGTGTGTTTTAATTCCTTTTTAAAAAATGAATTGAACAACCAAAACAATATGCACATCCCAATTATCCTCTAGGCCAGGGGTCCCCAACCTTTTTATCACCGGTGACCACTCAATGCTTGAGTTTTACTGATGCCCGGGGAAGTAGTCTTTTGCTGAGGGACATCATTGCTACCAGAGCCACTTGCTTTCCGGCCAGCATCCCTGACTTCCTGCTGCCCACTGGAGGGCACTGCCAGCAGCAGCTGCACAGTTCCATGCCAAGGGGGAGCCCCAGCCATGGCGGCCGCTGGATAGCACCAAAGGTGAGCCAGTGGCAGAGTGGCAGGGCAGCCCCCGAGGCAGCAGCTGGGGAGGAGGACAAGGAGGAACCGCGGCCTGGTACCGACTGATCCACGGACCGGTCCTGGTCTCTGTACCAGGGGTTAGGGACCACTGCTTTAGGCCACAGAAAGATATATAAATAAATAATTAAGGTAGGCAGGCGTAATAAGAACAAATTTCAGAAACTTTGTTGCTCGTTGTTCCCAAATCTTACTTATTTCCTCCCTAGTGAGAAATAATCCTGTAAGTATTTTAGCACCCATTGCTTTTCTCATGTCAATTTTCCCATTACAGTTAACACATTTTAAATGGTATTTTGCCTGAAATACATACAAATATCATATACCACCTAAATAGTGTAAAATAGCATGTAAAAGAAACAATAAAAAATATTGCCAGCAATGTTGATGAAATTTAAGCAAACAAAAAATGAAAATGAGGTATAACATCAACAAGAAGCAAAAACGGTCATATCAGCTAGTGTCTAGTAGGCAGCAAATTTGAATGATATTTGACTATTAGCAAACTTCAGTGTAAACTCATGACATTTGATTCAAAAGTTCTTACCCACTAAGTGTTCTTTATATGCAAACATAACAAAAGCTTTTGATCTCTATATGTCGTATTGATTTCCGTAGCTAAATAGCTAGGTTTTTAAAACCATAGTCAATAATGAAAAGCCATTCTGTTCGTTTCTCTGAATTTTCCCTCCACTGAGGGAATTAGAATGTGATTTCTAAAATAACATAACTGTTCAAATTCTACAAAATGTTGACTGTATGTTTGATAATGACTTTTAATCTACAGATGGCTACCCTAGAGAAGAAATGATGTACAGATGGAGAAAAAACTCAGTAGAGGCTGCAGATCAGAAATCTTGGAGACTTTATCAGTTTGACTTCATGGGTCTCAGAAATACCTCTGAAATTGTGGAAACTTCAGCAGGTAGGTATACAATAAAAAGGAATGCTTTCTTCTAAAGAGTTAGGAAATCTGTATTGCCATTTCTAGAAAAGTAAAAATAGAGGTCAAGATTATCATTACCAAAAAATCAAAGCATGAGTTTTCACAAATATCTATATTATTTACCACTGTACATGAAGAGAAAGGGGTATTCTGGCTAAGAATGCAATCCTGCAGCATACATCTCAGACAATATGCCTCAGTGAAACTCCTTGGGACTTGGAATTGTTTCTTTGCCTTATCTTCTAAACAGCAATAAGGATCTGGTAACATTCAAACAATTTTGTCTTCCAGTGATTCACTTTTTAGGGTATCCCGAATCTTTGTACATTCTTTCTGAAACTATTTTGTATGATCATTCGAGAAAGAACATAGTTTTAGAGACTAGGAACTGGCAACTCAGTTTGGATAAAATAAAAAGTACCCAAATCAATGCTTATCTGGGTACTTTTCTGACCTCTCCAAGCCAAAACACCCACCCTTGCAATTTAAATGGGCCAAATCAGTGGTAGCCAAATCATAATTCAGTGATTGGGCCACAATTTAAATGCCTGTGCTTTTAAATTAATTAAATGCCCTCTGCTTTCTCAGGCGGTGACTGATAAGAGAGGGGGGAAAGAAAGCTCACCAAACAGCTGATAATGACAGGTGCATCAAGCTTTAACTGCCACCCCAAGGCTTGCAGGCATCGATTTGGAATCAATCTGACGGAATCCCCAAAAGTGAAGGATCATTTGTGTGATTAGGATTTGGGCTGAATTGAAAATGGTATGATTTCATGTTTGTGCCAATGCCTATTAGAGACAGACTGAAAAGGGAGGTCTACATTTTTGGAGGTCCCACTTTTTAGAGGGTTTTTTAAATTGTTATTGTTCTAAAGCCATGTTCCTCAATCCCCGGCCTTCAGCCTGGTACTGGGCTGTGGAGCCCTTGGGGAGCAGGGGGGAGGGAGGCGCCGGCACCGGCATGCTCACGGGTGTGCCTCCCTCGCCCCGTGGCATGGCACACAAGCCTAGCTGTGCTGTGCGGGGAGGCACGGGCACAATGCACAGGTGCGCCTGTGCCTCCTTCTCTGTCCCCCCAGTCCCTAGCCTGAAAAAGGTTGGGGTCCACTGTGCTAATGTACAATATGGTTTTAATGGTATCTGGTAATGATCTGCTAGTTTTTAGATTCCTGGTTTTCATTTTTATACAGTCTATTGACCTTTTTGTTGCACCTTTGTGGTACAATAGGGGGAAAAATTGGGGGAAATGACATCTGATGGAGGAATGTACCAACAAGACTCCTGTGTTGCCTGTTGTGATGCCTGAGCGTTTGTGGTGGCCCTGGTAGGGAAGCAGAGACCCCCCACCATGTGGATGGAGCCTGAGTAAATATGTATAGGACTGGACTTCAAGTTCAGAAACACATTTCCCATCCTCAACCAGCCAGATTACATAAATAAGTGATGAGGAAATAAACTCAGTAAACAGAAAATTAATGCACGTGAAAGAAAACATGAATTTTATATCTACACTGATGCCGCCTGATGTGAATGTGGCTAACTGGGGAGAGGGGACGTGAGATCATGAGAATATGGCATGGAAAGGTCAGGTAATTTGTGGTGTGGCAGTGGCAAAAGTGAATTAATTAGAAACGGGACTGAAAAATAAAACAGCGTGTATCAGGGTGATATAAAGTTGTATTGCCAAAAATAGAACGTTATGTTCTGTTCTTGTCATATTTCCTGAGAATTTTATGATGACGATAGATCAGGCCACTGTAATCATTAATGATATTTTTTTAAATTAAAGAAACAGGAATATAATAGGGGAATATCATAGAATTTTTTATAATGCGAATGGTGCAAGTAGACTAGATAAAGATTTTTTTGCTTTCATTATAATACAGTGAAGTTCACTAGCAATAGATTCAGAACAAACAACAGAAAATATATATCAACAGAATAATTAACTATCACTATAACAAACTAGACTGATAGTCATGAGGTTGGGGCAGAGAGTAACAACACCCCTGCCCATGACTCCAACCTGCTACTATTTGCCCCTTCACCAAATATCAGCATGTGTATTTAACATTAAGCATTCATACCTACATGTAATGCACTTGACTATGCCATTTGTAAGTCCTATTTGCACTTTAGGTGTTCACATGGATTTCTGAATTGTGACACATGCATAAGGAAAGATGAATGCTCCCACCACTCACAGGGACATGTTTATTAAAATCTTTTCTATCTTCTGGAGGTGAATGGACTGACATTATGCTTTTTCAGTTTGGTTTTCCTCCCCATGGAATACTATAAGAAAGATTGCTGATGTCTCCCTTGACCCGCTCTTTATATTACCGTATACTGAGCCTTTTCCCCCCTAACCAGTATGTATGTTTGGATGCCATTCTTCTTTCTTATGTTTGACATCAGCTGTTGCTTTTAGCAGCACTTGTGCCTACTCTGTGAGTTGTCTCAATTCCAATAACCTCTCTACTCTTTTGGATAATAAACAGAACCTTGAAAGGGATGCCCATGAACAATTAGCATCTGTTTAAACCATTCTGAACAATTAACCTAATGCATGGTGCAAGGGACTGTGGCTCAGTGGAAGAGCATCACCATTGCCTGCAAAAAGTCCCAGGTTAAATCCCTGGCATCTTCAGATAAAAGGTTACAGGTGATATGAAAGGTGATATGAAAGACTTCTTCCTGGGGACCGTGCTGCTAGAAAGAAGAGACAGTGTGGACTTTGATAGATCAAAGATCGGATTCACATTGAGACTTGTATTTATGTGTTCACCTATGCTTGCTGCAATCCTATTACAGTACAACAGTTGGTCTGAGCAAATATTGGCAAATATGGCATTATCATCTGCAAACATTAGATCTGTCACAAAGTTGTTTTGGCCAAATTGAACTCCACACCTATTCTTGAATACTTTTCTCATAATAGCATCAACTATGATGTTAAAAATTAGGGGAGAGGCCACATCTTCTTGGCACACTCCAGTCTTGATGGTGAACTCCTCTGATAATTCATTTTGAATTCGTACTTGGCTTGTTGAACCATCATATGCTGTATGGAGGAGTGTGATTATTTTCTGGGGCACATTTTCAGTTTCTAGTACCTTTCATAAAGGAGGCCACTGGACACAGTCAAAAGCAGATTTGAAGTCAGTAAAGACAATGACAATTCTATGGCATCGCCTGCATCACCCAAACTTATGGCTTAAAAATAAATGTGGACAAAATCAAAGTCATAAGCACAGATGGGTCACCAATAAATGTATACTTCAGTGAAGCCCAAATTAAGTAAGTAAAAGAATTTAAATACTTAGGCTCATTGTTGCAAGTAAACAAATTGTCATCTACCACTGTAACCCACAATAGGATTGGGCAAGCAACATCAGCATTTGCCACACTCAAATGGTGCCTCTGAAAGAAGACAAACATCTCTCTCTAGACCAAAGTTCATTTCTTCTGGGCAATCCTCCTATATGGATCAGAAACATGTACTTTACATGTACTTTACTAAAACCTGACGTAAACAAACTTGAGACCTTCCAAATGCAATGCCTGCAGCAGATTCTGGGTATCTATGTAATTGTAATCAAAATGAGACAATTCTGTCAAAATATGACAATGAGGCACAAATTAAAGAACAAATCCAAAAGCACAGGCTGCAATGGTTTGGCCATGTCTGCAGAATGAATACCAGCAGACTGCCTCATAAGCTCCTCTGGCAAGAACGACCAACTGAATGGAAGGTCCAATGACTGACAATGAAAACATGGCTTAAACAGATTGAGGAAGACCTTAGAAACCAGCAATTGACTATCCACATGGCCAATCATCAAGAGTGGAAACATATTATAAACAAGCCAACAAATCCAGCGGCACCTACAGCAGCATATTGGCTGAGAAGACAACCTGCTGCACCAATTGCCAGCTGAAGGATATAAAGAAGAAGGGGCCACCTCTAACAGTAAACCATTTCTAGTTCCAAAGAAAGGAACAAAGACAATGAAGGAGTGGAGTAGGGGCGGAAAAGACAATGAAAAGAAGGGAACAGGTGGTAGAAAATGCAGATAGAATAGAGTTCTGTTTTTTTTAAAGCTGCTCAGCCTTTAGCAAGCAACCAAACAATTCAGGTGTTGGAACAATACATAACAAACATTTGATAACTGTTCAATGGCAAAGTGCTTTATGAATTTCACTTTTTTTTATCCTTCACCTCTTTAATTTCACCAAAACAGAAATATGAGTTTGTTTTTATATTTCTATCATTCATTGCTGATGCATTTTTGTAGCTGCAAAGTAATACTAAAATATCCTTCTAAGTGACTATATTTGTATTTTTAAGTGAACATCAAGACCATTGATTGTTTATCATACCAGCCCAAAGCAAATGACCAGAACTGATAAAATTAGACATTTCCATGACTGTTTAAATCTTTTAACCATGGTCTTATTGAAACGGGGGGGTTGTGGTAATTGGTAAGTAAGTAAGTAAATTTATTGTTATGGTCATTCAGACCAGATTGATTTTGTTAATTGGTTGTTTTCCTTTGTTTTTTTGGTGATGTTTTAAAGGCTTTGTAAGCCTTCCAGCTAAAGAATAGTTTTTCTAATGCCCTTATCAACTGGTTTTAATTTAAACTTAATGGAACACATTTTTTTCAAAGAAATCTATTGTCATGACTAATGATAAATATAGGAGTCTGCTGAGGCATTCTACCAGGATGGAACTCCAGGGTTTTGGTGTAGGGGAGAATATTAACTCCTATGAAAAGCTTATGGGAACTTAGTTCTTGAGATTTGAGACCTCTCTCCCATCTACTGCCATAGAATATTTCTTAAAGCAACATAGAGGTCAGCAAGAGGAAGGGTTGCTCACTCCCAAGCCTAACCCATATAATGGATGCTTCAGTCAGTAGTGGCTACATGACAGTGCCCTGTGAGAGCTTGTATTGAATTGCTATGCTCCTGCCAATGAACATTCTTTTTGCCTTTAGTGTCTAAGTATGATGGCATTTTATGATAGCGCTCAAATTCTTCATTCCTTCTCACATGACTCATCTCCAAAAATGCAATCATGAAACTGTTGAGTCGGTCAGAAGTTCAGGAATAAACTTGGTGCCCATGGATATAATTTTGGGCAGGGGCAAATAGTAACTGAGGATCACCTGACTTCTTGAAGTCTTAGAATTGGCTTCCCAGCCAATCTACCACATCCCTTAATCTACTTGTTATGTAAATGTTTGTATCCCACCTTTTCTCATGGAATAAAGAAGCTTACAAACTAAAAATTTAAGCTGCATTATAAAATCTCCCAATACAATAAATTTAAAATATATTGGAGAGTTGTTTGGTTTAAGTGGCTCTGAAAAGTCATGGGGAACAGAAAGCAGGGTTTAAATGGAAGAAGGTGAAGTCCCTTCCAAGGAGATCTTCCCTCCCTTCCTTTCTGCTGATGGTGGCTCCCTGCGGCCAGCAGAAATCTCCTTTCCTGGAAGATCTTCCATTCTTCTTTTCTGCTGGTGGTGACTCCCTACAATGAGCAGAAAGGAAGGAAAGGAAGATCTCCCTCCTTCTTCTGACAGCCAGCCCGCAGATGACCCTGGCTACCCAGGGTGACACTTCTCTGCCGGCCCACCACTCCCCTCACCGGCCCCTAACACTCACACCCTTCCTAGCTGACCACTCACCTGCCCGACAGCCAGCCCATGGACGAGCCTGGCTGCACAGAGTGATGCTTCTCCACCGGCCCACTGCTCCCCTCACAAAGCGCTGCAACAGGACTGCAGTGGCTGCAGAACACCATGCTGCCGAGCACCGCTTCCCTCGTCCACCACTGCCACATGCCATGACCAGCCGCAGGTCGCCACTGGCCCCACAACTGAGGCCACCATCCCATGCCCCTTGCATAATGGAGGGCCCGTCCCCCCTCCACACAGAGATCCACCCCCGAACCCCCTCATGCCCTGTGCCTGCCCTACTCCCTTGCCCAACATCAGCCCAGAAGCCCTGCACGGACAATGCTCCACCTGCCCACTGACTTGTGAGAGATATAACTTTCAATTCTGTCTCTCACAATATAATAAAACAACCACATAATTAATCACTAAATTTCCACAACAGCTATTCCTCATGAGGAACTTCCCCTCAGCTTCTGCTTGGAGAAGGAAGTAGGCCTACAGTCAGAGTTTAGAAAGCCTTGTCAGAATCCAAGACAGGATGTAAAATTGGTACATTTTATCATGACTGGAGGCAAGAAAAGCCTGTTATTGTGAAAGACATACTTGAACCTTGAACATGCTGGATCTTGCTTATACAAACTTATATCCCAATCCATTTGTATTAGCATTACACAAATTGTGGCCTGCAATAAAGTGTTGCAGCACCTAATGGTCTTATCAGAAAAGTTATCATGTGTGTTGAGTGCTAATATTTCCTTCTACCCTTTTCCTCTTTTCTGTTTATCCTTTGCATGTTCTCTACCCAAATGTTCTATCTTTTTCTCATTTCCTTTCTCTTTTCTTCCTGTGTTTCATTTTTTCCTGTACCATTACTGCTTTCATTACATTTCTTTTCTCTCCGTGTCCCTCTGGAATCTTTCCTTTATTGGTTTTCCCCCCCAATCTTTTTGGAGTAAAAATATCCTGGACCAAAAGAACAAACCTCAGCAGGCTGGTCAGCCTCATTCCTCAATGCTATCCAGTCATTTTCCATGTTCTTTCCATATTGTTTTGGATTCCATGGGGCTTCCTTTAAATATGCCCTGGATCATTGTTACATTACAAGCACTGAGTCTGAATTTTCAATACAAAGCCTTACCTTTCTTTAGCTTTATCCATCTTTCATATTTTATGTCCTTTTCAAGAGTTGCCTACAAGCCTGAAGAAAATGCCGAAACTCTTTAATTGTGGAAATTCTTAGCTGAAGCATTTAATAGCATGTAGGTAAACAACATCATCTGGTAAAGAACATCCCACTGAGCCTCTTTTAAGTAGACAGGACAATCTGTCTCCAGGCATATGACAACACTACCCTTTCCCCTCTTTTGTTTGGACATTTCTCAGCATAGAGAATAGAAGCTCAGCCACAGAGAAAGAGAGACAGGATGGAAGGTAGCAGAGGTAGACAATCCACTACAAGCCCTAGGCCAGGAGTAGTCAACCTGTGGTCCTGTGGTCCAGATCATGGGAATTGTAGTCCATGGACATCTGGAGGACCACAGGTGGACTACCCCTGCCCTAGGCAATTTCTCAGTGTAACAGAGGTAATGGGGCACCAGCCAGCATTGTGTCCCTTCACCCACTCTATTGTCTGCCCACTATCAGGATCTTAGAGATAGCACAGAACCTGTTGCTGACAAGTTCTAGGTGTGTGTCAGGATGCATTTTTTTTAAATCAGTACATTTAGGAGTCCAGGGGAGGGCAACTGCCTCCAACACCCTCCCCCTGCCCATTCACCAATTTTGATAACCATTTACATGATGGCAGCAATACCAAGAAACGATTTCTTCCCAGAATGTATCCTTATGTGTCCTATTCACCTGACATTTTTCCACATTACTGTGTGTTGGATAAATGAATGGAGAAAAACTGGCAGAAAAACTTATCATTTCAAACCCATTCAAGGAGCTCAACTAATGTGGTATAATCCATATCTGCAGCCCTTGATATATTACAGTTTTGTATGAGCTAAGTGCCATCTACGAGCTATAAATGACTCTGAGGTAAGCTAGACGGATCAATATGTTATGGGACGTCCTACAGCTGTGCATTATCAGTACCAGTCTGCTCCTCTAATACTGATGAATTTTTTAAAAAGTTAAATTAAACAGATCAGTTTTATGTGCTGGAACATGCTGCAGAGAAGGAACAAGACCCTGATCTGCAGATATAATACTAATGATCTATGGTATATTTATTCCCATCAATAACGCACATTTATGGGTAAAGACCATTTCTTCACCAAAATGCAATTAACACATATTACTTAAATATTTTCATTATATGGTTCAGTTGAAATGACTGTTGGCAGAGGAAGCCAATGTAAAAGCAGCTTTCTATCATTGGTTGGCAAATTCAAATTAGGGAACGAAAGAAACTTGAACTAAATAAAAGGAAAGGAAAAAATATTTCTGATTTGTTCTTTGGTTGGCCTCTCAATGGCAAGTGATCAAATGTCTATCATCGCAGGGGATGAATGTTTACTCACTCTTTTCCTGCAAACCAAACTGAGATGGGCTAGGAGTTGGGTAGGTTTACAAGTCACCTACTTATGACTGGAGACCTCCAGGTAATTGTGATCCTTGCCTGCTGATACTCACCTGATCATTGGGTGGCAACAGGGGTCAAATGGTGTGTGTGTGGGGGGGGCATCTTCCTAAGGAGAAAAATTAATAAGAAATCATGGCTTCATCTACTTATAGGATGTGCTTTCCATAGAGTGTCCAATGATTCCTAAAACTAGTCTTGTCAATTCCGGGTAGCTTAGGGAACTCCTTTGGTTAAAACTTCCTGTAAGTAGACAAGGCTTTATATTTCTTTTTAATTTTTCTCCTGGGGTGCTGCCCCTCCCCACAATCTTCCTGCCAGTTGTCAAGCACTGCCTGGCAACCCTAAAGAGCAGGGATGAATTTTGGTTCACACTGGGCTTACATTTATGCTCATTTGTTTATTTAGTCCACCTTTCTCAATAGAACTCAAGGCAGATTACATAAGCATAAATCAGCATAATCAACAAAGTGAGACATCCAAAAGGCAGTGTGGTAAACACAGCATAAATATTAGCATAGCACCATAAGGAAAATCAGCAATTACATAGTAGGAGCCTACAACAGAGAGTACAAACAATACACCATATTATATTCCACAGTTCCCATCCCTGCATCCCAGGCCACTCTCTAAGCCATATGGTTACAATTCAGTCCTACTACCTGTGCATGTAGAGATTGAAGTCAAACTGCACAAGTCTTCTGAAGCAATATGTCATTTCTATTAAATATTTTGCCAGCCTAGACATATGCGTGGCAAGAATTGTGAAACTTCATTTGAGGGAAGGAAGACTGCCAACATTTCTGATTTCAAAAATTCTGATACTAGGTTATGGTTTGGGATCAGTGCCAAGCTATCTTCAACAAGTCAGGCAGTGGACTAACATCACATTTCATAGTGCCCATGAATAGACAACATAATTTAGGCATTCACAGCAAAAAAATGGGGCAAACTATCCCAATTTCTGATTTTTAACAGCTGGATGCAAGCAGGTGGTCCACAGATATAAATCAGTAAGCAGGTTCCCCACCCCTTCTGGTCATTTTTATAGTGGAGTTTCAGAAATAGAAGGAAAGAAAAATTCTGTCTTGAATCACTATATTCGGACCTGACCTTCATGACAGTTTGCCTGAACAGATGCCTTAGGAGAACAATCGGATCTTTCAATCAAATTTCTTTTTTGAATAAGGATGAAATTGCTGTTTATATTTTGTGAGAAAAATCAGCGGGGTCTTTATTAATGGAGTATGTAATGGGCCAAGAAAACCTAATAAGGAGACTGCTCGCTGCCTCCAACTTCCTGCCAGTGTCAGATGTTTGCTGGGTGGTATAGGAGCTGCTATACTGCCAGTTAGTTGCCCTGGCCTCTTTCAACTTGGAGGACATGGGGAGGGGAGGAAGTGAGCTGCCTCCTGATGCAGCTTCTGTGTGCCATCTGGAGCAGGGGCTATGGGAGGCCCAGAAATGTCCCCCTGCCAGCCCCCTGGGAACCAGGACAGCCAGGAAAAATATCGGCCCTGGGAATGTTTACTCATGAGTAAGTCATGTGAAATGTGCAATTTGCAATCTGAAAAGGAAGGAATACGTTGAAGTACCCATTACAAGAAATTGTAGCAAGGAAAATAATGCTGATATGGATGGGACTGGGAAGACATAGGCTTTCCCTTTCCATATAGATACCACCTTGGGATTGCTGTAGTCTTTCCAAGACCATCACATCAAAGCAAATTTGAGGCTAATGGCATTGAAGATGGCAAAGTGTAGACAGGACACAGAAGCACCATTAGGACATGTTTAATTACTCTCCCTCATCTTGGAGGGCTCAAGTCTAGCCTATGCTGAGACAGCTACATTGATTACCAGTTGGCTTCTGGATCAGGTTCAAGGTTCTGGTCTTAAGGCTATAAGAGACCTAGGTCCTGCCTATCTTAGAGACCTTATGCCCCCTGCAGGCTCTTTGCTCTCTGGGTATGAATTTGCTGATGGTCTTGGGCCCCTGGGAGGTTTGCCTGGTCTTGACCAGAGCCAGGGCCTTTTTGGTCCCAACTGGTGGAATGAGCTCCCGGAAGAGGTGAGAGCCCTGACAGAGCTTTCTGGTTCCACAGCATCTGTAAGGTAGAGATCTTCCACCAGGAATTTGGCTGAGGCCGGGGAAGTAAGATTGGGTCTCTCCCTCTGTAGCCTTGGCTGCTTTTATAGCTGTGGTCCCCTAAGCCAACCATCACCTGCAAACAGGATAATGGTGAATGCTAGTGGAAGGGTTGAGGGTGGGTATAGGGAGAACTTGCATTGTTGAATGCTTCTGTCATTTTGGATGTACTGTAGGGTAGATGGGGACCTATGTTTTTAGGTTATGTTTTTATGTAAAGCGCCACAAGCTGGCCAGGCCAACTGGCAGTCTATAGAGTGAGTGAGTGAGTGAGTGAGTGAGTGAGTGAGTGAGTGAGTGAGCCAGCCAGCCAGCCAGCCAGCCAGCCAACCAAACAACCAAACAACCAAACAACCATTAGGCTTAAATGGCTGGTAACCATTTCAACAATCAGTTTTACTTCCCCTCACTTCCAGGCAGGGGGAAGCAAAACTGACCAGGAAAAAGGTTTGTAGTCATTGCAGCCTAACAGCAGAACGAATGCACCCATCAGCTGCAAGCCATTTCCCCTGTCTGCTTTCCTTTCTTC
The DNA here is from genome assembly GCF_049243985.1 of Paroedura picta. NCBI lineage: Eukaryota > Metazoa > Chordata > Lepidosauria > Squamata > Gekkonidae > Paroedura > Paroedura picta. The sequence continues at coordinate 85,459,261 of NC_135374.1, read as the reverse complement.
TGCGTGAAAGCATGGGGAGTCAAACAGACGGGTTAAATGGCTCACCACCATTTAAAGCTAACAAGTGATAGGAGCTAGGGGTATGAAAAAAAATGTTTTCTTTTGTTTTTGGTTCAGGTCAAATTGGCCCAAATTGATTTGGTATATTCTGAATCTCCTCACTCTTGGTATAGGGATGTGGGATTCCTAAATCAATTTGGCTCCATTGTAATCTATGGAGCCTTTAAAGTCTATGGGAAATCTAACCCAGGTATCCAGTGCTCTTGTAGGGGTGGGCTCTGAAGTTGAGGCACCAAATTTTCAGGATAGCTGCTGAAGCCTGTCCTCGGGTTTCCAAAAGATGGGACCCAGAGGCCCAATTCTATGCACATCCAAAGAAGGTGCATGATTCTCCATTGTTTCCTATGATGGGCAAAAGAGGCAAGGCAATACAAGCCCAGAAGAATGTCCCAGAGAATCTCTGCAGTGAAACTTAAGGGGGAAACATTTTTGCAAGGCCAGCCCATTAGGCGGACCAATGCAATACTGCCCAGCAAAACCAGTGTCACTTTGGCAATACCAGACCAACAGAATCACATTCATTCAGAGGATTTATGAAGTAGAAACTGAGGGGGAGGATGCGTTTCTGCTGGGACAGCCAAATCTGTGCAATGTATTGGAGCCCAGCACCAGAACCCTGTGCCATCATACTAGTGCCCAGCAGCAGAACTCAGAGTCAGTCTGCTAGTAGACCACAGTGCCCCCATTGTGGCAAATGCCAGCTCAACTGGGAGGCAGCACAGAATTACAATCCTGGGCAGTAGGACCAGAGCAAAATTGCCCAGGGTTGTGTTTCTGAGCCCTAATGGGTGCATCCAGCCTGCTCTGATTTAGGTTTATATGGCCCAAACAGCCAAACTGAACCAGTCCAGTAAATGCTCAGGAAAACATTGGCTTGGGGGTTAAGAAACTGTCCAAGTGCATGCCACATTTTGGCCCATGAACTGATTTGTGCCCATCCCTCCTTTAAAAACTTAAGAAAATAAATTCTTACAATCCATGAGCAATGCAATTGAAGGAAGATATTGACATTCATGAATCCCTGAATATTTTTTTCATGAATATGAAATGACCACTCTTTTCAGCTTTATGAAGGATTTTATATGAAAATGCTGGAATTTATATATGTAATATATGACAGGCATGTCCAGATCAATGCAAGTCTAGTTAGCTGAAGGAAGAAGTAATAGAATAGTTTGAATAATGCAAGCACTGCAATGATATCATTTGAGGCACCCAGGTTCTCAATCTCGGTAAAGCTCCCAAAGGGCGTTTTTATATAACCATTTTTCACATTAATTTATTTTTGTGCATAAACCATATGTCTCTTCTCAAGGTGGCACTATGGTTTAGGGGCCTCATATTCTGAGCAGTAAGGAGGAAAGCTGTAATTTGTGCTACTAATAGCGACACTTTCCCCATACACTTTTCACTGCCCTTTTTCATTTCAATGAAGAATGTGGTTGGCTGAGTGAATGTCACAGATCCCCACAGCATGTAGTTTGTAATGTGATTAATGACATAGCTCAGTCATCTCACTTCACCAGTTCTAATAAGTCGAGATTGTATAGGAAGGGATGTGGTAAAGGGAATGGAAATCCGATTAGGAGTGTTGCTAAAATGTTTACATGTCCACCTGAACTAAATTTCCTGGAAACCTATTACAAACCCACACAACGATACTAAAGGCATTCATGAATATTCATTGGTCTTAGCAGTTTATCAAATGCCACTGACATTTTCAAAGTCCCATAGCTCCCACAGAGTTCTGATGGCAGACTAGACAGTGCCTGTCATATGGATGCTCTTAACAAGCAAAACACTCTGGAGGTTCTGTTAGGGTTTTTTCTCCCTCAAGCACCTGCTCTGAAAAGATCTCCTACAGTGTACTTTGGTAGTATCTGTGCAGTTAACGTCTTTTAGCATGTCCAGTGGATGACTCCAAATTGGCACTCAGATACATTTATCTTCTCATCTGACAATTTAGACATATTAGCATGACACTTTCCCTGCTGTCTAGTCTTCATTTGAGCACTGTAAATGACAGCTTGCGTGTTACCCTTTCTTCACAGAAATAAGGCATCCGTACTTGACCATGTGCCTCAAATGGCATGCTTTTCATGAGTTTCCAAAATCGTTTTGGTGACAGACCTATATGTTTTCCTTTCATTTTCTTCAATAGTGTTGGTGAGATTAAAGTATATAAATTGAACCACAGGATGACTGGTGATTAAAAGATGTTCTTTTTAGTTTTACTGTTAAAAACATACTAGGGTTGCCAGCTTCCAAGTAGGACTAGATAACAATTGCTCTTCAGATGACAGAGATCAGTTCCCTGAAAGAAATGCATTTTTGGTGGTTGGACTCGACAGCAATACATCCACAAAGATCTCCTTTCCCCCTCCCATACTCTGTTCCCCCAGGCATCACCTCCAAATCTTCAGAAATTTATGAAGCCAGAGTTGGCAACCTTAGCTGAATATCAGAACATCCTGTTTTGCATAGGTTCAGTTCCTGGTAAGTCCCAGCTAAAAGATGGCCATAGCAAGGATTGGAAAGAGCTTGTGTTAGACCTTTTCCGGAGGGGGGAGGGGGGCCAGTGCTGCTGTGGCAGCAAGGCTAATCTCTCCTTCCACATGCTGGCCCAGCCCTGGACCTGCCCTGAATCAGGCCTGCAGTTGCCCCACAGCAAGGAAATGTGGATATTTCTTTTTTCCCTTTTTCACCACGGGTGCCAACGGGACCTAACTCAGGCCAAGCCCATGTGGAAGGAGAAGAGTTGGGCCTTCCAGGCCTACCTCATCCCCTTCCCATAACTTCCTGGAAGGGACAAAAAGTGCCCCAGTCGGCTCTATAGTGCTTTGCGATGGTGCAGAGCCAACCTGAGCATTTTTTTTTTAAATCATGAAGGTTTTTCATGAAGGGCATTACAATGCAAGCCCAACTTCCTGGAAATAACCCCTACACACACTGCCATGAAGCGCGGAAGAACCTCTCTGCCTCAGCTGCCTCTTTTGGAGACAGTAATCCAGGGCAGACTGGCTCCAGCAGGGAAAATCTTCCCCCATCTCAACCCAGGAAGTGGTGAGATTAATTGCCCCATCACAAGGAACCGGCGGCAGTCCAGTTTGAGGCCTGGTGATGTCATGGATGGAATCTGGTGATGTCACACTAAACTATAATTTTTCTGTACACCACTAGGTGGTACCTGTGAATGTATATTTGAGGTAATGTGACTTTGAAGAAATGAATTATTCACAATGTGCAAAAATAAAACATAACCTGGAAATTAACTGTGCACCAAACATAAAGTGTATTTGAGTTCAAACATCATTTGAACTCTTGCTCATACTTTTATTGTTCCCAAGGTAAATTCAGTGCAGTTTGTTTAAACAGCTATTCAGGTTGACTTATCCAGTAGATGTATTTATTTAGCTATTTTGCTTACTCATAGTGTCCTTTTTGACCCTCATTGTTCCCCAAGGTAGTTTAACACTATTCAGAGAAACACAATAAAATCCAAACAAAATTGCAAACTAACAACATTACATATAGAAAACAATATTGTAGCAGTGCTGACATTCAACTCCTATTTGCCTCTTGGCAGCATTTAATTAATCTAATTTAAAGATTTACAGAAGTAACAGGTCTTCAGACCCATACAGAAAGCCTTCACATGTGTAAAGTTTGTATTTTCAGTGCTTTTGCATGATTAAGGCTTACCTGGCTGGGCAACCTCGCAAATCTGCGGCTTCCACAAGCTCTTACAGCAGGAGAAAATGGTGTCAGTGGGATGATGTTGAAGACATAACAATAGCAATTCCACGTACCAACTTTATGAGACACTAAGGATTTCATCCATCTCTATTATTAAAGTGGAAATTAGGGGAATTTCTAGACCATTGTGCAATGTGGTGACATCACTTCCACCTAGAAGGGACATCACCACATGAAGTAACATTCATCCTCCCCATGCCCTGCCCCCAAATGTTGCCAGGATTGTCAAACACAGGCCTGGCAACCCTAATTTGGACTCTTCTGATAGCTTACTTTTGAATTGATATAGTATTCCTTATGATTATAGTTTTAGTTCTAAAGAGTTTCTTAAATCTTGGAAACCATAACCATCGGGGTTATTAAGGAAAAGTCTATATTGCCCGTAGTATGATCTTAAGTCTTGCTGGATTTGCCAAAGTGTTTCAGATTTGGATACCCAACAAGCAAATTATTGTACAGTCATAGACCATGGGGTGTGTAATGTAGATTGAAATGACACTGATGAGGAAGTCAACTAGGCACAATTATTTAATACAGGGAAACCAATGTGCAACAAATATACATTTGACTGAGGTGTCAGTATGACCGTTTATGCACTGGGAACTTCACTGCCCCAACTCCTGTGCAGGAGCATAAATCGGGGGCGGATGAGGCACACTGGGCCAACTGCTCCCCCATGTGGGTGCAGGAAGAGGTGGGGCAACCTGCCATGACTAAAACTCCAACCTACAGCACAGCATGAAACCTCGTGTATAATCGCTTTATAATCGGTCTATATGGAGACCCTTTCCTTGACTTGGTGTTAGCACTCCTCATAGCCCAAAGATATGAACTGAGCATGTCTTTCCAAGACATTCTCATTTTTTCCCAGCTTTCCCCCCTGTTTTTTTAAAAACATGTTCATAGTTATTGGTTAAATAAGTTATACTCATTTATCCAAACAAAATAGGTGTCATTTTGAAGAAAGTTTTTTACTCATACAAATTATTATGAGCAACAGCCCTTTTATAAACAAACTCTCTAACTGATTATTGAACTTTAATTTCATAAGTAGTTAAACATGTTTAAAATGTATCAATGAAAACAAAGGCAACAGCATAGACATTAAAACCATGTAAGGCACAGGATAATAAAGAACTAAACCATGTAGAAGAAAAGCCACCTTTCTTGGGCAAAAACTGATTTCCTGTCTGTGAATGATGCCATCATGGAGAAGATCTTACTCTGAGGCTCGTTAAATTTTTTCATCCTGAGAAGGAGCCCAAATCAAGGTGTCTTCAGAAAATCATTAAAAATTGCAAGTTCATATGAGACATACATTAATGCTACTGTAGCAGTACTTTAAACCAGCAGTCCATAAGCTTTCGCTTGCTGCGGACCGCTGCGGCGTAGTGGGGGGAGAGGGCGGCCCGGGGGCCTGCGCATGCGCGGCAGCCCTAGCGCAAACGTGCGTGAGCAGCAGTCCACGCATGCGCGTTTGCGCCGCCGCCATGCCGGCGGCAGCGGCTCTCCCTCCCGGCCTCTCCAGGCCGCAAGCAAATCGGCCACTAAAGCGGCCGATTAGCTTGCGGCTCGGCAAGCTTCTCTTCCCTCCCCTCCTGAAGTGAGAAGCTTGCCGGGCCACGATCTAATCGGCCGCTTTGGTGGCCGATTTGCTCGCGACCTGGCGAGCTTCTCACTTCGGGGGGGAGGGAAGAAGGAGCCGCGGCCCCGGTGCCGAGGCCTTCGCGGCCTGACACCGGGCCGCGGCCCGCGGGTTGGGGACCACTGCTTTAAACGGTATGGAATAGGGATGTGGAATTTTCTGCAATTTATATTTCTATTGTGGAACTGGATTTCATATCAGTATTCTGAGTATTCAAGTCATATAATTTTGTTACTTAAATTCAGGTGGTTTTCTTTTTACAGTGACTGGCTCACTTGGTGAAGCTGTTGTTGATGTGTGTGTCAGAAATAGAGGTGGGCGTGAACCTGATAATGGAAATTCATTGAATTTGTGGAGGGTCGCAGGTTGGGGGGATGTCACAAACCTCGAACCCTGAACTTACACAGGTCCCCCTGTGTTCACGAACTTTTGGATTTGATTGAGTTCGTTAACTGTTTAGCTGTTTCCTGGGGTGACATTCACTGTGGAGCCCCCTGACTGTATTACCTCATTGTGGACATGGTTTCTGCGTCTTGTCCAGTGTCCACCCTTCTCACTTGTGGTCCTGGGTGGTGGTCATCCACCCAGCTACCTTCCCATGTCATAGTTTTAGAAAGGGCCATGGTTTCCTTTGGACTTAATTGATTATGACTGAAATTGACATCAGGAGTACTCATGGGAGCCAAGTGGTGCCCACAAATATGACCATGAGGGTCCACAAGCTTGGAGGGGCCTGTATGGACTGTACCTCCCAACACACCATCTGGGTCCTAGGTAAGGTACTCTGACTTCCCATCTATCTACCTAACAACTAACCAACTTTCTACCTACCTACATACCTAACCAACTGTCTACTTGCCTACCTAACGATATATCTACCTGCCCACCCACACCACCGTCTCCCCACCTTTCTAACACCTGCTGAGCATAACTGCCTACAAGCACCAGACCCAGGGCCTAGGGAGTGCAGTGACAGCTACAGCACATCCTGGGCCCTCCAAGTTTGTGGACCATCCTGGTCACACCCATTCCACAGGCATGGCCTCCGGATCCATCGTGCAGAGGACACCTCTCCTCCAAGACACGACTGGCAGCCTGGTAGCCAAGCATAGTCAGGGATGCCTGGCTGACTCTGGGTACTGAGGCATGGCTGGGTATGTTTTCAGTCTCTCCTTCCTGTGGGAGGGGGCAGCCGTGGATCAACCCTAATATGACCCCACCACTTCCACTGCCCCTCTATTCAGCATCTCCAGAAGTTTAATCCCCAGTAACAGAGGTCACAAACCATCATTCATGGACATTTGTGGCCAAACTTCCCATTGAATCCTAAAGGTCCACTCTTCCATCCTGACACTGACGGTGGTTTTATTTCATTCCAATGTAAAAAATCCTATGAATTCATGAGGATCCATTTGAAATAATCTAGATCTGGCTTTTTTACCCATACCCTTCCAAAAGCATTCTGAAGAAAAGTAAAGTAGAAATCAGGATTTATTTGTGATCTTCACACAACATCCAGAAAGAAAATTAGGAGAATGAACCTAGAAAATGTTTACAGAAAATCCTCCCCCACCCCAGTTCCCACAAAGAACAACACGTGTCTCTTCAAAGACTTTTTATTTAAAGATGTCTGCCTGCACTCAGTGAGGTTCCATTTGTCAGGCAATCAGCCTCTTGGGGGGAGGGTTGAATGCCAGCCAGAAATGAGCTCCTGAAGACCCACAAGTAATGATGAAAGTGCTCCTTCTCTCTAAACTCTCCTCCTATCCCACAAAATTCTCTCCCTCCAAGTAGCTATGCATGTCTCCCTCTCTTTCACCCACTCCCACTGAGAGCAAAATAACTCAATGAGCCTTCATGTGACCCCAGGGAGTATATATGCTAGCTAAGGCATTTCCATTGAAACCCAAGGGAACACTAATCTTGGTTTACAAGAATGCCAGTCATGCTAAATGGATAATCATTGCATAGCCATGGAACTAAAAGACAACCCTCTCAAGCCTCATCTATGCCAGAAGAGAGATTTTCATGTGCGTCACATGCTCACACGGGTGCGCTGAGGTAAGAAACTCTGCTCCCAAAAAAGCCCATGAACACACACAGAGGGGTAAGACCAGTATATGGTGGTGTGCGTTCATTGGGAGTGTGGCCATGTGAGCCCAGTTCGTGACCCACGAACTACTCCATTTTGTAGATTTGCAGAGACATGTGGGTTGGCTCATGCCCATCTCTAGTCACACATGATCGCTATAGATCTTCTGCTTGGTGAGACGTTTCAGGCAGGTCTCACCCTCTTGCAGCCTCTGCATAGGCACATACATTGCTAAAGCAATGTCTGTACGTCTTGTGCCCTGATCCAGAAATGTTGCTGTCTTCCCGGAAGTATTTGAATCAAGTGAATTATGTAAAGAAGGCTTATTGTATCAGCAAAAAGCACATTGGTAGAATCCATTAAAGAGGTTTAAGGGTCTCCACAGATTAGGAGACATTCAGCCATTCCTTGTTGTGTGGTCCTTCCCTCTTTAAAAAGAAGGCCTCTCAGTCCAGCTTATCCAGGGCACCTTTTTACTCCTCGAGACACTCAAGCACAGAGCAGCTAGAATTCCAGTGAATGAACAGATTTTTTTTTGTAGCAAATGGGAAGGTAGGTAGGAAATAATTTAATGTCAATAAGTCTAGCTCCCATATCATAGCTACTGTAGTAATCACCTGTGCTATTGATAGGTTTGCCTTTTTTAAAAACATCAAATAATAAATGTCAGAACCACTAATTCTGTTAATGTTGTCATTTGGCTGCTTATAGCATTTCAGTGCTACATTTTAACTTCTCTGCCTTTGATCTTTGATCTTAATCTGCGTTCTTATTTAAACTTTAATTATGCATACTATTATATCTTAATTTAATTTAATTTAAGATATCTGTCTCATTTTCAGTGTGTTTAAATAAGAATGTGTAATAAATATATCTATGGAAACATTTTAATCTATTAAGAAAAACTGAATTCTGAATTCTGTTAAATTCTGCTGATTATGCACATACTTCAGATGTGAGATTCTGTACTTACAAAATGGTTAATAGTCAGGATAGGTTGGAATGCCATATTCTGTTTTCTCTTTTCACTGTGATTCCCTCCCCCCCACCACCACCACATTGTTCAGCTTCAAGATCAGGATATTACGCCTATTAATTTTTGGGCATTGTTGGCAAAATAATGTTTGGGACACATCATACATGTGAAATGTGCAAGGTACTACTGATGATGTGTCAGCCCTCTGTTTGGCTCTCCCTGGGAGTTCCCTCCTCCTCCAGGGCCACTCAGAGGAGCTGGTACACCACTGGGAAGAACCAGTGAGCCTCTGATTGGCCCTCCCTGGGAGTACCTTCCCCCACTGAGGTTCAATTATACGCTCTTCCCTGCCTCCACGCTGGGTGAAGAGTGCCACCAGCCTCCACCACGGCCACCCATGATTCTGGTTGGCCTCTCTGCCCCTGCATCGGGCTAGCAGTGCTAGCAGCCTCCATTGCAGCTCCCCATCATTCTAGCGGGCCTCCTCACCTCCCTGCAGGACAAGAACTACCAACAGCCCACACCACAGGTGGCTGCCACAGGAGCTGCTGGGGAGGGGCTGCTGCTGCCTTCGTGTCCCACATGGCAACTAATGGGGAGCCTGCTACTGGCTCCCAGCCTCCTGCAGCAAGAGCTGGGGGAGGGGCGTGCCTGCCACCAGTTCCCAGCCTACTTTTAAAGTGGGCTTCACCCCTAGTCTACAAGAAAAGAGGAAGGCTTCAAACTGCTTGTATTATGAATAGAAAGCCCTGGTTCTAAGCAATTTCCCACAACCATTTTTAACTGAGAGAACTGATCAGGGATAAGTTACCAAGGATTAAGTCTGTGGAAATGCTATAGAATTTACCCTGCTGGTAGCTGGGGTAGATCCAAAGAATTGCAAAGAGACCTCTGCCTCTGTTTCCTGCCGTCTTCTTCAGCCTACTCTGTGTAGAACCAAGAAATCTTATCCTAAAGGGCAGGGAACTCCAAGGACTAGACTATAATGTAATACAAAGTGCTCCTCCAGCTTCAGTGGGAAATCTGCAGAAACAGAGGAAGTGAAAGTGACTTTATTTGATGCAACGGCACTATTGGATCCAACCCATTAGCTTCATTAAGGGCTTTGGTGCTGAATTATTAATGAGTGAAACTTGTTCATCTAAGATAAATAGTTTTAAATATTGAAAGACACAAAATTGCTCGGAATTATTCAGAGCATCATTATTCATGGCAGCAACACTGACAAGAAATGTCTTTATGCTTCATAAAGAAGGAACATCGGCAATGTGAAACACGTCAATATCTGAATTTCAGAATTTCAAAATCTGCTTTAAGCTGATGCCTCCTGTCACATTAACAATGCAATGTAAAATCCTGACGCTTAAGATAAAACATTCAAAGTGGATTCAAAAAACATTTAAAGCAAGAGTTCAAAAAGGTAACTCAGCATTAATTTTAGGTCCACAGATCTGTATTTCCTAGGAGATATTTCAAGGCTTTCTTCTAGGAAGTTGCTGTCAGAGCCTGGGGAACTGAATAGTATTATGGAAAAGATTGAGCTTTATCCTGCAGCTCGGCTCAGCTAATGGAACATGTTCTATAAGCACAAGGCACACTCCATCGGCACATGGTGCAGCCTGATATCAGTGCCCCTTATGTTAGCAAGATATGTCTTTAGCCAACAGTATACTGTGAACTTAGCTGAGCAAAGCCATACAACACAATTTATTATTGCTCTTTAAAAACTTTTTGTCCGCCGGATGTATTTTGCAGTAATATACATGCTTATGTGGATATATGCTAATCTGTTCCACTTAATATTTCTGGTAAGGCCTTGGAGGAGATGCGTGTCTCATGGCTTAAGTGCCACTCAGTGCTTAACACCCACTCAGGGCAACTATCCCACCTCTGCACGCTTCTTCTTCCAACTGGCTTGCCTGTCTGTCCAGCGGCCAGCCAATCACCTTCCATTCCTCACTCCTGACAACCCCCTACTCCTTCTACTTCCCTCCAAGGCTCAGAGGCTGCAGATCCTTGCTGCGTAAGAGTTGCTCCTGCTGGTGAGTTCCCTAACAGCCACCTGCAGTTTTACAGGTCCTGGGGGGAGGGGGTGGTCATCCACAGAGTTCTTCCACCCCACCCCCCAAATCTAGCACCCATTGTATTCCTGAACGCAACGGGCTTGGCCCCTAGTAATAATATAAAAACCCTTAACAGAATTGACTAGCTAAATTAAATAGAATAAAGTAGTAGTCTCCAATTATTCCAGAACTGAGCACCTATCTATCATAAAGGACTGACCCATTTTAGCATACCTATATAACTATTTACCACCATTTTGCCAATGTGTTCTTGTTTCAATTTTTGTCTCAATCTCCCATTTTCTCTCTCTGCTTAAAATCATAAATAAAGAAACAAACAATACTTCTAGCTCTAAAACTTATAATTGGTTGGAGTGCAGCCTTCTTGTGAGTCCTGACCCACCAGACAAATCTTGTAAAGCTAAGAGCCTCTAATTAAATGAGCAGGCCAGGATCCAAAGAACTGTGGAAATAGTTTTACACATTGAAGGATTTTTTTAGTATCCCCATTTCAAACAGTGGTTCCCTCCTTCCTTTGGCAGCATACAAAGCAAGCTATTTGTAAATCCAGGCATTTTAAAAGAAGTTTTTGGTGTGACACGGGGATCTGTAGTTTAAAGAAAAATGTCAAACATTCCAAGGTTGACCTTGCCTAGAGTAGCTCTTTAAACTCCACTGAAATTATTATTATTATTATTATTATTAGATTTATAGCCCGCCACTCCCTTGCAGCTCGTGTAAGATTTCTCTCTCACACACACACGAACACACTCCTTAAGCCTGAATAGACTTTTCTTTAGTGACAACCATGTGCATATAAATAAGTTTCGAAGTGGGATAGATCAATTTTAACAGAGAGCACACAGAGTTATTACAAGATGGGACTGTTTTCCTACCAGGAAACAGCAGTTGCTAACAGATCATTTGCGTTTTGCTCAGCATGGATGCAGAAGGGCAAAGTGCTTCATATTTTGCCTCTTTCATTCTTTTCTTTAAAAAATGAAAGCAGAGCCCCCCTCCATCTCTAGAGCAATCAGTCCCCCCATCTTGGCATTCAGCTTAGGTGAAAATAAGGTGGGGCTGAATGATGATGACCATTATTTCAGTGGTTGCAGAGTTTTCTACTAACTCAGCTTTTCTTGATGACCCTGGAAGAATTTCCTGAATAAAGGTAAAGGTATCCCCTGTGCAAGCACCGAGTCATGTCTGACCCTTGGGGTGACGCCCTCTAGCGTTTTCATGGCAGACTCAATACGGGGTGGTTTGCCAGTGCCTTCCCCAGTCATGACCATTTACCCCCCAGCAGCAAGCTGGGTACTCATTTTACCGACCTCGGAAGGATGGAAGGCTGAGTCAACCTTGAGCCGGCTGCTGGGATCGAACTCCCAACCTCATGAGCAAAGCTTTCAGGCGGCTGCCTTACCACTCTGCGCCACAAGAGGGTGGGAGTTAATTATTTTTAATGTATTTTTAAAATTTGTTAAACATTTATTAGGTGATATGTCCATATATGGTCAGGCTACCCCCCCAAAATAGCTAAGTGATGGGCCTGGAAGGTGGGAAAGGGAGGGTCCCTAGGTGGGCATGTACACAGCTATGTTTCCCAACCATATTCTGCATGAATATGGTTCAGCATGCCATATCTGGGGTTTCTCTAAGCCTGAAGAACATTTCAAGGGTTTCTCAGTGGTAAAAAGGTTGAGAAGAGCTGTGCTAATCTATGGGGTTTTTTTCATGCTGGCTTAAACAGTTGCTTACTTTACTCAGTGTAAATATGTTTTTCCCCCTCATATTCACACAATTTCAAAAACATCCCAATGTCATTTCATTCCTTCCCAAGTTTTTCCCCATCCCTAAAAACACTGATTTTGTCCTATACCTTTTTTTTTTTTTTTGGAGGGGGGGGATCGAAATGTACTCACAAAAAAGTCCCAGTTGGAAATTCAAAGGATTTTTTTCACACTGGTGTTCCAAAGTAAGCCACCCACTGAAACCACGAAGGGGAGGGGTTTGGTGGGTTTTGAAATGTTTAATGTGCATGCTAGCATTTCATCTTTTCAACACCAGAGGGCACCTGCACTGGCACAACTTCTGTCCCATTAGGCAGGCCCAAGACCGGCAGTCAATCATCGCCTTCTGTGATGTTTCTTCATCTTCACTCAAGAGCGCATTTTTTTGGACCCTGGATGACATTTTCAAAAACATTTTTTGCAGTGAATGTTTTTGCCTTTTGAATTTCTGTAGTAATCTCTGTGTGCCTGTTTCTGTCACAAAAGGCAAAACCTCCTGCTGGTGCTTCTTTGATAAGTAACGCACAATCTTAGGCTGCTTGCAAAAACAAGCAGTATCAGCTGACAGAGTAAAATAAGTGTGATCAGCCATTATCCTTGCTGCAGCATGGGACAGTCAGTGACTCAACTCCAGGGGGAAGCTAATCAGAGATCCTGCTCTACTACAGGAAAAGAGCACCAATCAGTGCACCTATGATAAGCCTCAGGTGATGTGTGAGGAGAGGAGATTTGTTTTTAACACAGCCCTTTTGAGCTTGCTGAATTGCTTCCGCACCTCAAAGCATGCACAACCCCATTCCCAAAAAAACCTGGAAAAAATGACTTACTGTGAATGAGAATGAACGGAACCCTGATGGGAAAAACTCAAGAAAAAGTATGAGTGTGAACCTGTTGTAAAGAAAGTGTTATAGTCAGAACTGAAATAGCAGCAGGGAGAACTCAAATGGTAGGTATAGTGTAAATAATGTCACAGTTTACTGTTAAGGGGAATTAAATATAAGAACATTCCCATCAGGTTTATGGTTGAGGCCGGGGCTGATAATAGATCTATGCCTCCCCCGGGGACTCGGGTTCTGGACCCGAAGCAAAACATCATCAGGACCTCCTCTCCACCCGCTAGTAGTGGGAGGGAGGGGGGAAGTTGAGCTGCCGTTCTTGCCATGCCGGCAAGATTGGCAATGTTATTATTGTTTTTATGGGGTTTTAATGGGGATTTGTGATATTGTTACCCGCTACGAGCCGCAAAGGAGTGGCGGGCTATAAATCTCATCATCATCATCATCATCTTCATCATCATCATCATCATTGGCTATCCACCATGATGAACCCCCACATCTAGAGGCAGTAGACCTATGGATTCCTGTACTAAGAGACAATATTGGAAAATGTTTGGGCCTCTGTGTCCTGTTAGTTGGTGTTTCACTATTTGAAACAGGATTCTGAACTAGATGGACTACTAGTATGGTCCAGCAGGACTATTCTTATATTCTAATTATCCCAAATTGTGGAATTATATTCTGCATATTAATGAGAAAAAACACATTACTGAATTGTAAAAGTAAAATAAAGAAAATCAGGGAAACCCTTATATGATATGTATTTGCTTTAGACTCCAGCCTAGTCTGTATTGCTTAATTAGTAAGATATCCAGGCTAAAAACAGGTTATGAGTTCAAAACTACCTATAGGTGTTTTTTTTTTTAGGCCACAGAATTGGTCGTGCTGATTCAATTTACAGTTTTTGCTTTGTTTTTAAAGCAATGATTCTTATTGATCTTAGTGCAAATGGAAGTTTTAGGGGAAGAATAAATGCACTCCATAATAGAAACTAGGATACACAGAACTTATATCCAAGGCTTAATGCTGTATAAGTTTTTTCTTTAAAAAACACCTCATTTAATTAAGATTTTACAAATTAATATATAAATGAGAACAATACACTAATGGTTCTGGTTCTATTAATTAATAGCTTGGACTATTCCTAAAGCTCTGACATTGTCGTCTGCTAACATACATTATGTTCAACACAATGGATATGTCATTCCATGCTTCTAAATCTTATACTCTTAATGAGGATTAAAAGAAGCATTTTTAATGCACTATCGAATAGCTGTGAATGTATTTAGCTGGCAACAAAGTTAAAGGGGGGAATACAGATTAAAACACAATTTGGGTCTGTAGTTTGACTCAGTATTTTAATGTTACTCTAGTAGAAAACAATAATGGTTCATGAAATTTAGAGCTTCCTATTAGACCCTGACTCATATTAAAGGGTGGTACATCAAAACAATCTCAAAAGCTGCCTCATTGTGCTGCTCCATCAGAATGACAATTAGGCTTCTGGAATTCATTTTAAGAATGCTTCTATCTTCATTTTATCCAATGGAGAGTTCTTATTTGCTTCATAGAACAGAATCATAGAGTTGGAAAGGGACATGGGTCATCTAGTCCAACCCCCTGCACTATGCAGGACACTCACAACCCTATCGCTCATCCGCTGTAACCTGCCTCCCCCATAAGCCTTCACAGAATCACCCTCTCTGTCAAATGGCTATCCAGCCTGTATTTAAAAATTACCAAAGATGGAGAACCCACCACCTCCTGAGGAAGCCTGTTTCACTGCGAAACCACTCTAACTGTCGGTAACTCCTTCCTGATATTTAATTTAATCCCATTGGTTCTAGTCCATCCCTCCGGGGCAAGAGAGAACAACTCTGCTCCATCCTCTATATGTCAGCCTTTTAAATACTTGGTTATCAAATCCCCTCTCAGTCATCTCATCTCCAGGCTAAACAGACCAAGCACCCCCAACCTTTCTTCATACGTCTTGTAGACCAAACACATATGTCTAGTAGACCAAACACCTCACCATCTTTGTTGCCGTCCTCTGGACATGCTCCAGTGTATCTACATCCCTCTTCAACTGTGGTGCCCAAAACTGAACACACTACTCCAAGTGAGGCCGAACCAGAGCAGAGTATAGCAGTACCATCACCTCCCTGATCTGAACATGATACTCCATTTGGTGTATATGGTTTTTCCTACCTAAATTCAGAACTTTACATTTGTCCCTATTGAATTTCATTTTATTCATTTTTAGCCCACTTCTCGAACCTATCAAGATCATCCGGTATTCTGATTCTGTCTTCTGTTGTATTTGCTACCCCTCCCAGTTTAGTACTTTTAAGTCTTTTAATGGGAGTTTTAATGGGGTTTTAAGACATTGTAACCCACCACGAGCCATTTGCGAGTGGCAGCAAATAAATTGAAATAATAATAATAATAATAATAATAATAATAATAATAATAATAATAATAATAATAATAATAATATCATCTGCAAATTTAATAAGTACCCCCTCTAATCCCTCATCCAAATAATGTATAAATATGTTGAACAACACAGGCCCCAGGACAGATCCCTGGGGCACTCTACTTGTCACTCTTCTCCAAATGGATACTGAACCATTAACATAATATTAAGCTACATGTTGAAGGTACATTTTGAATTGTGTGAGTATGTTATATACATGGTGACCCTATGAATCAATAACCAACAAAACATCATCTCATTAATTGGCTTTCTTGGGGCCCTGGCTTCCTTAACTGTATCAATCCATCTCATGTTGGATCTTCCTCTTTTCCTGCTGCCTTCAGCTTTCCTACCATTATAGTCTTTTCAAGCAAGTCTTGACTTCTCTAAATGTGACCAAAATGCAATGTCCTGTATTTGGTCATTTTAGCTTCTAGGGAGATTTCAGGCTTGATTTGATCTAGCACCCAGTTATCTGTCTTTTTAAGCCCACGGTATCTGTAATATTCTCCTCTAACACCACATTTCAAATGAATCAACTTTCTTCCTTTCACCTTCATTGTCCAACTTCCACACCTACAAATACTAATAGGGGAAATTATAGTTTGAGTTATCTTGATCACGGTCATCAGCAATGCATCTTTACATTCCTAGATCATTTCTGGCCCTTTCTTTGGCAGCTGATCCTAAATAATACTTTCTTATTATTTAGTAGTATTAGTATTTTAATTAGTAACTAGAAATTAGTGTTTTAATTTCATCATCAACCTTAAAACTTGTATAATTCCTCAAAGTCATTAATTTTGTCTTCTCAATGTTCAGTTATATTCCTGATTTGACATTTTCGGCTTCAATCGTGATTAGTAGTCATTACAAATATTAATTATTTTCTACCTGTAATGTGGAGCCATCTGCACATCTCAAATGCCACCAATTTTCATTCCACCTTCATCTAAAGTTAATCCAGCTTTCTTTGAGATGTGTTTTGCATACATATTGAAGAGATAGGGAGATAAAATGCATCCTTGTCTGAAACCATCCTGTTTCTCCATATCCTGTCCTAACAATAGCCTCTTGTCCAGTTTATAAGCTGCGTATACTGGGAAGGAGCTTATATCCCCCTCCCCCCAATCATGTTGGCCTTTAATGGGCTACTGGACTTGTATCTAGCTATTCTACTGCAGACCACTCTCTGAAACAGTTTTTATTCTGAACTAGTCACCCTGTTTGTGCAAACATCTGCTTCTTCACTAGCATTGCCCTAATTTCCAATTGTTCTAAATGACATCATGATGTTGGCTCTTCTGAAAGGCTGTGTAATGTTGTGACCTTATCCAGTTTAATGTGTGATCCTTGATTGTGTGAGATCGCTCATGGGATTATTCTGGGAAGGAAACAGCAGTGATGAACATGGGGGAAATGTTAGTGAACAGGTTTGAAAAAGAGTGAATATTCACATAATCCAAGAACTAGAGGGGGAAATTACTACCCCTACTAATGCAGAGGAGCATATGTATGCATCATTAAAACAAAACAATGCAAAGCAACTTGATCCAGTTATTAATACATTCAGTCACCTCAAGACTGTTTTTTCTGCTATGCATATGTAGTCACTGAAATTATAGAGGGGGTAAAATAACTGAATTCTATTGGATCAACAAAAAACAGGGATTTCCAAAAAAAAAAAAACCAACAACACTGGATCCCAATACCAGTAAGGTGTTTGGATCCAGGATTTTTTTTTTTTTGAAATCATGAATTTTAGGGGGTTCTAGTAGACCTGAACCAAAAAAACCTGAGAAAAAAGAGCAGCGGTCAGACTACTACAGACATCTGAAAGGCAGATCAGCTGGGGCTCTTTCAGATGGTCTCTTTAAATCAGACTGTCCAACAGAGCCTGCAATGCAGCCACCCCTATGGGGAGAGTTCTTCCCACAGGGTTGGCTGTGGCTCTCTTGGTCAGCCTGTTTTATATTGGACTGTCCAGCACAGTCTGACACGGAGCCAATCCTGCAGGGAAAACTCTCCCACAGGTTCTGCTGAGCAGCCCAGTTTAAACAGGACTGCCCAACAGAGCCCACAAGGAAGCCAATCCAGTGGGGGAAAATTATCCCTGCAGACTCAGCTGGGGCTTTGCTGGGCAGCCCATTTTTGCCATATTCCCAAATATATCTGGAATTGGAGGGGTTCCCAAATAAAATCCTGGATAAATTTGGTAAGCTGAAATTAGCCTGGAAAAGACTGATCAGGTATATAGGGACAGAACAGGTAAAACTGTCTCCTGCCTGTTATTAATGAGTTTATGCAGAATAATAATGTCGTCAGGATGTGATATACAAATGTATTAAAGGCAAACTGAACAGAAAGGTTTGGCAAACTGCAATCATACTATGGCTGTATGAAATGTAATTTTAAAAATGGGAGAATCCCATTCCAGTTTTGGGGGTAGGGAGAGCCAAAAGTAATTTGAAACTCAAAAAACCATGGTCAAGGAGAATTTTATACGAGAGCAATCCTAAACGTATCTTCTCAGAAGCCCATTTTTGGGCTTACTTCCAGGAAAGTGCTCTAAGGTTGGCACTGGAATGTTTTGTTCCTCCTTATTTGTCTTTGTAGCTGTGTTTCATGCTATCCATACTGACAAGAAGCCCAGAGCTCTATTCTGACATTTTACAACTCTGATATTTAGTACATGAATGTAGTCCAACTGGCAACTCATCTTTAGCTAGATTTAGAATTGTGCAAACAAAAAAATTGCCCAGGTTGCAAAGTTAAATGCTACAGTAGACATTGAAAATGGACTGTGAGTCTTTACTTTGACTCTTGAATATGTCATATTCATTACCATTCCATAGGTTAACATAGTTGAGCATCACACATAGAAGAAGAGTTGGTTCTTATATGCTGCTTTTCTCTACCCGAAGGAGTCTCAAAGCGGTTTATAGTCGCCTTCCCTTTCCTCTTCCACCACAGACACCCTGTGAGGTGAGTGAAGCTGACAGAGCCCTGATATTACTGCTAAGTCAGAATAGCTTTATCAGTATCATGGCAAGCCCAAGGTCACCCAGCTGGTTGCATGTGGGGGAACACGAAATCAAACCTGGCTCGCCAGATTAGAAGTCTGTATTTCTAACCACTACATCATGCTGATTTTTCCCCCAGCCTCAGTAGTTAGCCAGCATGGTGTAGTGGTTAAGAGTAGTGGCCTCTAATCTGGAGAACTGGGTTTGATTCCCCGCTACTCCACATGCAGCCAGCTGGGTGACCTTAGGCTAGTCACAGGGCTGTTCTCACAGAGCGCTTCTGTTAGAGTTCCCTTAGCCCCGCCTACCTCACAGGGTATCTGTTGTGGGGAGATGAGGGGAAAGGTGTTTGTAAGCTACTTTGGGACTCCTTCAAGTAGTGAAAAGAAGAATATGAAAAATCAGCTCTCCTCTCTATTGGACAGTTCATGGTCTTATATTAATTACACATTGTACTGGAGGCCTCACTTCAAGAAGGGCATAGATAAAATTGAAAGGGTACAGAGGAGAGCGACGAAGATGATCTGGGGCCAAGGGACCAAGCCCTATGAAGATAGGTTGAGGGACTTGGGAATGTTCAGCCTGGAGAAAAGGAGGTTGAGAGGGGACATGATAGCCCTCTTTAAGTATTTGAAAGGTTGTCACGTGGAGGAGGGCAGGATGCTGTTTTCGTTGGCTGCAGAGGAGAGGACATGCAGTAATGGGTTTAAACTACAAGTACAATGATATAGGCTTGATATCAGGAAAAGATTTTTCACAGTCAGAGTAGTTCAGCAGTGGAATAGGCTGCCTAAGGAGGTGGTGAGCTGCCCCTCACTGGCAGTCTTCAAGCAAAGGTTGGATACACACTTTTCTTGGATGCTTTAGGATGCTTAGGGCTGATCCTGCGTAGAGCAGGAGCACAATTTCTCTATTGTGTAGACTAGAGAAATTTTGATCCATATTCTCAAACTCTAATCAACTCTCTCCAAGAAGTCAAACTGTTTCAGTATGGATACTGTTCAGGTGTCTCTTTGCATGAAATAGCACATTACCTTCATGATCTCCTCAAAACCTTGTGTCCCCCCTTTTTAATGCAACAAAATTTATGCATTTCTGTCCACCAGTTTCTTCAGTACATGGCCATACAGTTAACACACATTCCAAGTACTTCAGTTTCCTTAAGACAGTGATTTGCTGATTTGCCCTGCCACCACTCACTGTTGTTCCTGTGGTTCTGCTGACCAGGAACAATATTTCAGGGGGCATCATGAGCTGACTCAGGAAAGGGAGATCAATGGAAATTGCTTCTCCTTAAGTGCCATTAACACTTCAGTGTTGACCGGTTGTACAGCCTGTGAGAAATATCAGGCAAAAATTGCTAGCCCAGGGTTGTTGTTGTTTCCTTACCAGTTTGCTTTTTGCATAACCCAGCATGGCACTCAGCCTCACTTTATGTCACTCCCTCTCTCCATGCCTTTGTATTCTTTTTGTGGCCTTAGAAATCTTTACACAGGAAGCAAAAGTCAATAACATACTGTTCTGGAGATGGCATCCAAAGCACTTGCTTCACAATATTAAATCAGATCTACGCATGCCCTCTTATGAGCCCTCTCCGTGCCCCTCTCGATGTCTATCTTTGAGTCCTTCCTCAATCACTGGCCATTTTTGGCAACTGCCTCTCATGCTGTTGCCACTGTCTTGCTGTGCATTAATTGCAAGGAAACTGAATACAGAGAGAATGATTTTCTTTTACTAAAATACGTTGCCATTTTTTGGCATCTTGAAAGCCTGGTGCTGAAAAACATCTTTTTGTTAACATTTTATTGGTTATAGCATAACAAGTACATGAAACTCTAAAGCCTGATTCAATCTATGTATTCTTTGAAGTTTATTCATCGTGATTAATTTGACTGAAACAAATGATCTTGCTATTAATACAATGATAAATGTGCCTTGCGACCCCATTAGCCCTTCAAAGTACCATTTGCCAATAGACCAGTTGGTTATTTCTGCAAGAAGAAATAGGTCACCTTGCCAAGTGTAGATCTGAATAGCACATAATATCCAAATTGAGAAAAGAAAAAAAATACTCTATTTTAGTAATGTAGCAGGACTGCCAAAAACTCCATCAAGAAGGAGGAACAAATTGCAAAAAAAGACTAACAATAAAAATGTCTTCAAATGCCTTAAAAGTAGAAAATCAGCCAGGGAGGCAGTGGAGTCCTTGGATGACCAAGGGGTAAAAGGATTACTAAAGGTTGGTAGGGAAATGGCAGAGAAGCTGAATGCACTTTTTTTAAACTTCTATCTTCACTGTGGAACGGCCCACTACAGAATGGCCGATTTCAGGAGAGGTGTCAAAAGACTGGAACTGGATTGAAGGTCCTAGTACTGACTGACAAATTAAAAACTGACAGATCATCAGGCCTAGATGGCTACATCCAAGAGTTCTGAAAGAACTCGAATGTGAACTTGTGGATGTCCTAACAAAAAGATGCAATCTATCACTGAAATCTGTCTCCATTCCCAATTACTGGAAGGTAGTGAATATAACTTCCACCTTTTAAAAAAGGAAATCTGGGAAATTACAGGCCAGTCAGTCTAATGTCAATACCGGGTAAGTTGGTGGAATTCATTATTAAAGTTACAATTAATAGTCACATTGGTGAACAGAAGCTATAGAGTAAGAATCAGCATGGCTTCTACAAAAGACCTTGTCTCACTAATAGCGTTAAGCACAAACCAGTTCACAAGTTTTGGCCAGATGTGTGTGTAGTAGACTTGGAACATAACATTCAGCACTCATGTGGTCTTCAATGAAATCTCTGGTCTCTGGGGAGCAGTTTGGCCCCATATCATGCATCTCTCTCTCTCTCGCGCTCTCTCATATCCCGGGGCTTGTGTGATAGCACTCTAACGGACAGGGTCTGACTGACTGCTCTGTCAAAGTGATTGTCATCTTCACATGGCCAGTCTCTTACCCCAGGACCTTGTCCTGGAGCTTGGGTGTTCTTTGTATTTCAATTTCTTTCCCTCTTTGTCTCTCTCCACTTCCTTTGGAACCTGACTAAGGTGACCAGAGTGTCCCACTTATGGAGGGACATCTGTGGGCACCTGGCAAATTGTACTTACATTGAAATTAAAAATATATATATATTACAATACTATTTTTGCGTTCTATGTGTTCTATGAAAATTTTGTTGCTCCATAAAGACCAAATTTTTAATCAAGAACCCCCCCCCCTGTCAATGGTGTCCTGCTTTACCAATGTTAAAATCTGGTCACCTTCCTCTGAGCTGTCTTCCCTCACAACTCCTGGGTCACCCTGGTTCTTCATGAGTGGGACAATTACCAGGCTCGCGCTATTGGTCCACTGGCAAGAACCTTTGTAATAGCATGAGCTACCACATCTACAGGCATGGGGCTCCATGGCAGCCCCCTAGACTGTAGTGGCCTGAGGCTTTCAAGGAAGCACATCAATGCATGGTGCCTGCTTTGACATTCAGTGGCCCTTCTGCTCATTCAAGAGAGGCTTCTGTTTATTCACTGCGCCCTGGCCAATGCCTCTCAAGCTCAGCACAGGCTGCCCTGCTCTCACTATGCTCTGAAAGTAGATTCAAGTGGGTAGGCATGCGAAAGTGTGCATGTACACAAAAGTTCATGCCTTGAACAAAACTTTGTTGGTCTTAAAGGTGCCCTGGACTCTGCTATGAAGGGGCTCCTTATCAAATCAGGTAGCAACAAGAGTCTTCTTTTTGGAGCAAGCTGGAAATTGTCATTTTGTTAGTATTGTGGGGGAGCTCCAAAGCCCTTCCCTCATGACACTGTCAAGATGATTGATTGCTAGTTGGCCAACATTTTTCCTCTGGAGTCCTTTAGATGTTAGCTGGCAGGTCTTTCTTCTCCTCATTGCTGTTGTTAAAAAAGCAAAAATTCAGCATTTTCATTCTTGAGTTCTTCTAGAATACTTTTTTCTAGAATACTGTGTGTGTGTGTGTGTGTGTGTGTAGTCCAGAGCCAGTGACAAATTTTAATTTGTCAATCAGTTCTTCTTTGGCATCATGACAACATCATTCTTGGATTCAAAGAACTGACAATATATTGTAGTAGCTCCTCAAGTTTATTTATAGTCAATTTATGAATCAGAGAGTGAAAAGATTTAATCTTCTCTTAATCTTTCTGTCACATGTCATATGTCAATCCCTATTGTAGAGAATAAAACTGTTTAAGTTTGATTGAGCTGCAAGTAGATTAACAGTGACTGCCTTTTAAAAATGAACTGTTTCTCCAGTCACCAAGAATATCCCTCAGTTCTTTGTACTGGATCCCAATTAATTTCCCATCAACATTAGAGTGATAGATACAGGTGGGTAGCCGTGTTGGTCTGAAGTAACAGAACAATGTTTGAGTCCAATGGCACCTTTCAGGGTGATAAATACTTATCTGTAGCAATCTTCACCAAAAATGAGCTCCTTTTCACATCTTATTCTCTCTGTTTAAATATACCATCACTTCTTCCAAATCCTTCTTCAGAACCAATTTTTTTTTTGCAAAGACTTTCCTGAACCCCATAATAGCTTTAGTTTTTCCATTTATATAATTTAAGAACCACCCGGTTATTTCTGGTTGTCCCAGGTCATTATGAGGGAAGTGGGAATGTCCCCCCACAAACACACACACAAAGATCATCACTCTATTTTTAATGTGTTGTGTAATATTATTTAATTCAGCCTTTGTTCTACTTAATTGGCAGGAGTCAAGGAAATGTTGTATGTGATGGGATCACATCCAAAATGTGATCCCCCCCCTGTATTTTGCCCAATCCATCTAGAGCCCACATAATATGCCTAGCTGCATATCTCCTGTACAGGACTGGCTGCTCTATAAATTAATATATATCCTGGCTGAAAGCTCCACTTGCTATAGATCCCGTCAGAGAGTTAATAACCATCTGTTCAGGGAGAGAAGGCAAGTGGAGAATGCTGATCTGACCTTTCCACCTTTAAATATCAGAATTATTAACAACTATTTATTTATTTTGAGTTTTATGATACCCTTCCACAAGGGCTCAGGGTCACTTACAACATGCCATTCTTCACATCTTGGATCAGGGTTATCAGCCCTGAGAAAAGGGCACATGGCATTTTCATTTCACTGGATTGGATTGAGTGGTAATTGCCGCTGACAGAAGGGATTCCTATCTGTGGCATGGGACATTCACACCTCCCCCCACTTAAAGGTAAAGGTATCCCCTGTGCAAGCACCGAGTCATGTCTGACCCTTGGGGTGACGCCCTCCAGCGTTTTCTTGGCAGACTCAATACAGGGTGGTTTGCCAGTGCCTTCCCCAGTCATTACCGTTTACCCCCCAGCAAGCTGGGTACTCATTTTACCGACCACGGAAGGATGGAAGGCTGAGTCAACCTTGAGCCGGCTGCTGGGATCGAACTCTCAGCCTCATGGACAGACAGCTTCAGACAGCATTTCTGCTGCTTACCACTCTGCGCCACAAGAGGCTCATCTCCCCACTTACTGCTGCCTAAAATAGTGGTCCTGAGAAATACAGAAGAAACAGCATGAGGGGTAAATGAGTGGCCTTCAGTGGAAAGTGGAAATCAGAAATATTGCCATCTCTATTGGTGGAAACCTTCCACTAGGTCTTGTCCAGTTTGTCAGTCGCATCAGTACCCTATTAAAAATATATATTTACAATCAAAGCCATTTTCCCCAAATGCATGCAGGCCCTTTTTATTCACTATGATTCCCTTACTTTGTATTTCAGGAGAACATGCCACACAGTTCTTTTGGTGAATCTGTTCTCCATTCTGCATGAGTAGGACAATGCACATTTTCTGGCATCAGAATGTGTGAACACATACCTTAAAAAACAGATTTCCAGTAATACATACCAAAACAGAAAAATACACATATTTCCCTGTTCACATAAACTGGTGGATATGTGCATAGATTGTGTATAATTCTCATTGTCAGTATACAAAGTAGGAGCACACAGATTGTAATGACTGAAAATGCTACACACACACACACACTCCCTATAAACCTTTTCCTCTTTTCTGTGTTGCGCATAGAGATTTAAGAGCTCTTAAAAGAGGAGTGATCCCTGGTCTGTGTATAGAGAAGAATTTTGGGAACTTGGAAACGTGTGCTTGAGTATTTAAGCAGAATCTTTCTTTTCTTCATTAAGCAGAAACTGAAGAGAAAATCTCTCTCCTTAAAGTTTTTAAAGACCTTTTTGAATAGCAGGAAGTTATGTGTTGGCAACAAATGATCTGTAGTGCAATTACAAAGTTACCACAATTTTATCATCGTTTCATTTCCTACCCCTGACTTTGAACTTTCAAAAGCCTCTAATGTACCAGTTCAGTAGCTGAATATAGGATGATTCTGTCTTTTCCCTGTGTTCATGGGACTGGGCCAGTCTCTCTCTCTCTCTCTCTCTCTCTCTCTCTCTCAAAGCAACTGGGTGGAGCTGCCATAGACAAAGAAGACAAAAGGGAATATCCTGTGTGTGAGGGAGGTGGGGACGAGGGTGAGATATACTTCCTCTCAAAGAAGAAGCCTTGCTTTGGCAGAAGTGGAGTTGCTCCAGCAAAGCATGGCTTTTCCCTTAGTGAAAGGATGTCACTGTTGACTGTTTTCGATCAACAATGGCTGGGCGTTTATAGCAGAAGTCCCAGGAGACAGATAATGCCCTGTTTGTCAGCTCGGAAGGAATTCATGCAGCTGATTCTGTCCATGCTTGGAAGAACAGGGAAAAGCTGACACGTAATCTGAAAATAGGCACCAAAGCCCCATTAGGTTGCAAAACAAACAAAGCCTGAGGAAGTGCTCAAGAAAACTGTCACTTTTCATTTGACATGCACCAATATTGTTAATCCTGCCTTTAAAAAAATCTTAAATATTTATGTTAAAACAAACCTACATATATTGCACGTGTCTCTTCAGTCTCAGAGACCTGCAAGCCAAAGCAATTCAGAAACTGAGCTCCTGTAATTTTTATTCACTTCCTGCTACTTGCAGGTTTTCGGTGCTGACCTGGAATAAGCCATATTCATTCAGGAACATGATGTGCTTTTTGAGGATGCCCTCACTCAATAATGTTGATGCTGAAATCTAGTTGCAGAGAAATATGTCTGAACTCCAAAAAGCTCTAGCCTGCTTTCAGATTAAAAATTTAAAGATGAGTTGGTTTTTATACCTCACTTTTCACTACCTGAAGGAGTGTCAAAGTGGCTTACAATTGCCTTCTCTTCCTCTCCCCACAACAGACACCCTGTGAGGTAGGTGGGGCTGAGAGAACTCTGACAGATCTGCTCTGTGAAAACAGCTCTCAGGACAGTGACTAACTCAAGGTCACCCAGCTGGCTGCATGTGGGGGAGCAGGGAATCAAATGCAGCTCTTGAGATTAGAGGCCACAGCTCCTAACCACTACATCAAGTCGGCTCTCTTGGTGGCACTTCACCCTTCATTGTTCTATACCTTATGTTGACCCAAATGAACCAACAAAGGCAGATAAAATAGGAAATTGATATAGACATGGTGTTAATAACTGTGTTCTAAATGGTACATAAAAACAAAACTAAATTACAAAAAAGTGAGGAACGTAATGACATATATTAATTGGGGAGCAAGAAGTGGAACGATTAACCTAGCCCCTCCAAGTAAAAGGAGGTTAGTCTGGGAAAGACTTTGGCATGAGCCTAGGGAGAGTCAAGAGTACCTCGGGTTGGGCAAGATAAACCAAAAGTCTGATTCAGCATGAGGTAGCTTCATATGTTACAATCAACTGGACAGGGTTGGGCACTTCGACCGCCGCACTGGCCATTCGCGCCTGAAGCAGCCAGTGCCGTGGTGTGGGGGAAGGGGCGGTGCCAGTGCGCCTGTTGTCACACACACAGGTACAGAGCATTGGTGTCGCCCCTCCCCCCTGCACCACAGTGCTGGCTGCTTCGGGCCGAATGGCTGCATTGGCGGCCAAAGTGCCCTACTGCCATTTTCAATTAAATAAATGAAATGATTGACAATCATACAGTCTTCACTTCCCTGTAACCAAGCCATCAGCTAGAACCCTATGGATTCTTTTTGCTTGTGACTTTTGTGTACCAATTGATACAAGACATGCAATTGATGTATTTGTGTCTGTGTGTATTGAAAGGGAGTAGTACAGAATCTCCCCATTGTGTAAATCTTAATTTAACAAATTTTGGCTTTAACTCATTTAGTGAATAATATAAGAATAGAAATTAAAATGCTTTAGAAAACCAGTTTAACACAGAGAATCTTTGTTAGATGCTTAGTATCCCCTTACAGAGTAAAAATATATTGTAGTCTGCTGCTTTGCTACTATTTCTCCCCTTAAATCTATATAAAGAATAGCCATTTGCAATCAATCAACATGACATTTATTACACTAAACATTTTGCTGTGGAGGTACAAAGTAATTGCTTATGAGAAATCAATAAAACTCATTGAATAATACCATTGGCAAACTGTACTCAAATTCAGAAAACCATTTCAACAGAGAGCAGACAGTTGCATATTTGAGGGCAGAGGAAGCCTAAACAAACTGCAGTGGGTTACTAGGACAAATGTATTCCAAGAATGTGGTGAATATATATACACACTGAGATGACAGTTTTAATAACTGGCAAACGTATGACCCACCAACCCCAATCCATAATTTCTCACAATGTGTCAATTCCCCCTTCTGATATACATGATACATGGGAAGCAAGAGTGCTCAAGACACAGGGAGGACATTAGAAACTCCCTGATATGATTAAACTGACTGTAGGTATTGGGTGGAGGTAGTACAGATTATGACAGGACAACAACTCTGCAATACATCTCTTCATAGGGACCAAGTAAATTCAGGAAGAGAAGAGCTGTGCTTCAAATAGATCCCTTTGTAAAAGAGGGAAAATTATTATTTTCTGAATAAGGAGGAGATGCAATAATGTTTATGTCAATAAGAAATTATATACATATGCTGGATGGAGGCACAAATACAAGCTCAGTAGTAGAGGAGAAATTATAGTACTATATGCTCCTGGCAAGAAGAGCCTGGATAGATGGTAAGCACCGAGAATATAGGGATGGGTACAAACCAGCTCATGAACCTTTGTTCATGACTAATTTGGGGCAATTCATGGTTTGTGAACTGCAATTCACAAACAGCAGCCCAGCCATTAACCTCCATGAACTTTTAAGACAGTTCATAGGCTTGTAGAGAGCAAAAAAACAGGAGTTTAAACTCTTGCTTTCTTCTCCACGTGAAAGTCACCGAAACCACTAAGCAAACAGGAGCAGCATCCTTTGTATATTAGAAACATTTGAGTCACAGGGGCAGACTGCTCCCTCAGCTCAGCTGTTTCAGGCTTTTGCAGCTTAGCTGTATAAAGAGGCTATCGTGGGCAGCCAGGTGCTGGGACATGCTGCCCAAGAAAGCCCCTATAAACAGCTGAGCTGTGCTGACTGGCCCAGGTGTTTGGTTTATTAGCTATTTAGCCATTTAGCTATTTTAACTCCTGTTTTTTGCTCCCCACAAAAACCAGCAAGGATCATGAACCGATATGAACCATTTCAGTTCATGATCCAACCTCCTGATTTCTAGAGGTTGTGCCATTGTGCAGAATATGGTTGGAAAGCATGGGGTGTGCACACCCACACAATATAGTTATATTACTTGATAAATGTTACATATACATATACATATACATATACATATACATATACATATACATATACATATACATATACGTGTGTGTATGCATGTGTGTGTGTGTGTGTGTGTGTGTGTATAATTTGTTCATTCCAACCCATTTGTGAAGCCCCTCCAAGGCTCTCAAGGAACCCCAGGGTTTCACAGAACCCTCGCTGAGAAAGCCTGCTAGACAGACTCAGGGTGGGTTACATCAAACTGTGTGATGGAATAAAAATATAAAATACAAAAATATAATCTAGAATAACTAGTGAAAATCTCATTGACCAGAACAGTTCTGCCTGTGAATGCCCACCAGAGTTCAATAAGACTCCTGTTTGTGCAGTCTCCCTGACACTGCAAAAAGGAAAATTGTCCATGATAGCAGACAGGTGTTGATCTTTTGGGGGGATGTTAGGTAACAAGACTCTGCTTAAGAAATTATTCCAATACATTTAGCTGATTTTTTTGAACAGTAATTATTTTGAACAATTTTATTTGAAAAAAAAGGATTGGAAGAAGTTATTTTGTTTCCTTTTAACAGCCCCAACTGGGAATATGATATGATGGTGCTACAGCAGGCCAATGAAAGAAATCTTCATTATGAAACAAGTGTCTTACTGCCCTTTTGCTAAATATAGCATTTCATTATTCTTTCCTGGCAACTTAAGGATCTTTAGAAGCAATAATTTTACTGGAAGATGGAGCTAGTAAACTTTGTACTTCTGCAGATTTCATTTAATGCATTGCTATTTAATGGATCCTCTTTGGCAAATAAATTGTGTACAGCATGTGTTTGCTGAAAAAATATTTAAATTTCTTTAAGGTTCAGTTTAAAAACTCTGAAAAAATGTAAAAATTAGTAGAGAGCATGATTCTGAAGACAAGCTTTTTGTTAAGGATTACAGGCACACCCTCTTAGCTAATTTACATTTCAGAACCTCCCACAGTTAGATGCATATTTTGCATATTTCACTGTTCCTTTAGTAAGCTATTTAACATGTTCCATTATACATTATGCCCACATGTACATTAAAAGGTGTACATACCATTTTTTACAATGCGTCTATAAGGTTGGTCTGGTCATCCTGGTTATCCATAGTAGCTGACTGTAATGCATTTTACGCACTTTTACAGCCTTAAGCAGTTTGGGATCTGCCCTGTGCTGTCTTTTTGAACCTATGATAAATGGGAGCATTCTGTTGCCTTACTCTCTTCTGGGGCCTCCTGCCTGTTTCTGTTCACCTGATACCTCCTCTATTCAGTTCAGCTGCCAAGTGGAATCTTTTTTGGGATCTAATAACAGATTTCCATGGGTACAAGGACTTCTTCCCATTTCACAGCTTCTTTTTCCTATAGAACAAAATGCCCCATAAAGTGTGCTCTGGGACTGGGGAGACCCCAGGAGCAGGACTACAGGAGCCATTGGGGGCTGTCACAGGATAAGGGAGTTGCCACAGTTATAATCTGCAGGCAGACGTCCTTGCAGAAATGTGACATTGGATCCACAGTGATGGGAGGTACATTTTTGGGGGTGGGGGGCGGGAGGAATATACTTTTTGATTGAATAGTCATTGGTTTGTTGCTACTTTGTTGGTGGGTTTTTTTAAAATTTTCATGTTGTCAATTCAATACATTGCCTGAAATACAATTTATTACGGCCTTCCCCTGTTGTTGCCTTATGGCACTGGTTTACTGCCTCTAAACTTGGTTTTCTGTATTTTAAACTACAATCCAGCAGGTAATTCAGTTTGATACTCTCAAAGCTTCTGGCTTGCTACAGGCCTTCACAGTAATTTCTAGCTCTAAGCAAGTGTATCTATCTCCACAACATACAACATTTAACTTTTCTAGGAGAATCTTAAGTTTCTCTATTTATGTAAAAATATTTAATTGGCCCTTTATGCACGGCGTCAGCTTCCCCATGCTGGCGCCATGCTGTTGCGGCGGGGTACAATGCCCCGCCGTTTCTCATGTACGCATGGGAGTGGGGCATGCTGGGTTGCCCTGGTGTAGCGCGCATATGCGCACTTTACGCCAGGGCCAGGAGGGCTGGAGCCTGGCTGGTGGAGGTAAGTGAAGCAGCGGGGGTGGGGGAGGTGGGGAGGGGCCAGGCCCCCTCCACACACACTGGTGGGGCCAGGGGGTTGCCCCTGACAGCTCCGTGGCTCCATGGTAGGGTCAGGGCTGGGCGGGCCAACAAGCCTGGCGCTGGTGATTATGTACAGCGCCAGCCCATCGCAGCCCCGGCTCACCCAGGAAGCTGTGAAAGATCCCACGGTCGCTTACCGCGGGCCTTTCGTAGCCCTGGGCCAGGAGGCTCCTGCACTGGTGGCAGCAGCGAGCGTTATTGGTGATTTTAACCAAAGCACTCCTGCCGCCAGCGCAGGCCTCCTGGCCCGTGCATAAGAGGCCCGTGCATTAAGTCTAAATATAAGAAGGAAACTGAAACCTTTAAAGGTATTTCATAGAGTCCAGTTTAAGTTTGATTCTGCTTTCACTTAAAAAGGTACAATGAAAAGCAAGCAGCAGTTTTTCAAATCTTAAGATGTGCCATTCAAGAAAACATTGACATTTTACTTGAGTCTATTGGAAATGCTAGTACTCTCCAAAGAGAAATGAAAGATTACTGCCTGAGGAAGAACAAATAGCTTCAAATGTAAATGACTTGGGACTGACTCATATCATATAATCATCACACAGCTCCAAGTGAAATAACATTTCTAAATGTCATTTTCCCCTTCCCTAATATTATAACCTGGAGGGAATTGTTCTAAAAATAGGACATACATATTTAAATACAGAAATATTTATTTATTGGCCTGTAGTTTTGAGGGCAATTCTGTTCTCTTTGAAGTTGTTATAAATAGCTTCACCCATTTTCTGCCATTAAATAGACTTTTAGTGTGGTTTTATTTGTTCTAAAAATTGATCATAACACAGCATAAAATTACAATAAATATGATGAAAAAATTCAACCAGAAAGCCAGCAACTTGGATCATTAAGAACCATGTTCAGTGGACTACTTTGGTACTGGGGAAACCACACTCGCCTCTTGTGTAAAATTGTACTTTGTGTAAAGGCTTGAATAGAATCATAGAATTATAGAATCATAGAATTGGAAGGGGCCATACAGGCCATCTAGTCCAACACTCTGCTCAATGCAGGATCAGCCCAAAGCATCCTAAAGCAACGCAGGATCAGCCCAAAGCATCCTAAAGCAATATGCTGGGACTATTTTCATTTCTCTTTCATTTCCTTCCTACCATGTTTTGGATCCATAATATGCAAATCATCCTCTACCCAAGTAGGAGCAAGCCATGTCACTGGGGTGATTGGGGGACAAACAATCTGATGTATACCTAGGTCCCAGTTTGGCACAAGATTCCAATTAGGAATGGAAAAGAAGACAGAAAGACAGAGTCTGAAAACAA
This sequence comes from Paroedura picta, assembly GCF_049243985.1. Classification (NCBI taxonomy): domain Eukaryota; kingdom Metazoa; phylum Chordata; class Lepidosauria; order Squamata; family Gekkonidae; genus Paroedura; species Paroedura picta. Next base: position 85,427,406 of record NC_135374.1, on the reverse strand, counting down.
AGCACATTTTATTTCTCTAACAAGATACAAGGATAGAAATATAAAATACAAGGGAAAACAGAAACATGAAAAAGGTTGCTATACAGTAATGTCATCCTAGCAATACATTGGTTGCTGCCTGATTGGTATGAAAGGAGAATCTAAGGGAAATTAATAGCTAAAAAAGAAAACATATGCTGTGTTATCCAACCTGTGGGGCTGTGATCTATGGTGGAAGAGAAGGGGGGAAAAACATTTTAAACCAGTTAAGAAGATAATGATCAAAGGTGAGGGATCCAGTGATTCAGCAAAAGGGCAAAGGTCTGGGAAGCAAGCTACCTACAAAGTTGGAGAAGCAGCTTCAGAATTTGGAGCAGCTTGAGATACCATTTTAAAGAGTTCTGGGAATAATGAGGTTGGGGTTAACAGCTGGAATAGATCATGGACTTCTAGGAAGTTTTTATGTAGGCTGATTCAGTGATTGGAGATTGGGGGCCATTCCGCACCCGATTAAAAAAGTGAAATACTCACCTTATGCATACACCATATTTTTGGCATTTTGCATGAAGTCACCAGCATCCAGCATCCCAGCAGCAAACCGGCAGCTACATCCTCATTTTAAAGCAATAGTTGGGGAAACCACAAAACTGGATTTCCCCAACTATGTAATGCGAGTGGGAGGAGAGTAACCATCATCCCTCCACCAGGTCTATGGTTGAGGCTGGGGTCAGCAAATCAGGGACATCGCTCCCCCCCCCTAGGAGTTGGAGTGTACGCTACTCCCCTATCCTTTCCTCTTCACCTCTTAATAATTGGGGGAGGGATGGGATTTTTAGCTGCCATGTTAGTTAGTAGATTGATATTTTAATGGGAATTTTAATGGGATTAGTTGTTGTGACCCGCCTCGAGCCTATCGGGAGAGGCGGGAAATAAATCTAATAATAATAATAATAATAATAATAATAATCATGCCACATGACAAGGAAATGTGCGTAACCAAAGTCGGCAAAGTAGCGCAATTTCCATTTCCAATGCCCGCCTTCGAGCCCGCCTCCCTCTCCCTTCTACCTGGAAATGGGCTGTTTGTTTTTGTAGCAAACTGCCTGCAGCAACAAGTACACATTGCTTCATCCAGGTAGATAAAAAAGGGAGTCATTCCAAGAGTCATATACAACAGTGAGGGACATTCATGATTGTTTGGTGGAAGCACAGACTGAAGCAGAACCCCCAACCCTCCTCCTTTTTTACTGCTGCAATTAGCACAGGGTCAGGAATCCCAAAAGGGTTGCTATGAATACCCACCTCGAGGGCAAGATGGCTTAGAGTGGGGGCAAAACACACATCACAGTTGAGCTCAAAATGGCATGTGCCCTGATTTCATTTCCAATGAAGCAAAAATGAATGGCAAGCCCCTTTCCACGAAGACCAACAAAGAAGAGAATAACAAAAATGGGATGGAGTTGAAAAATAAATTTATTTCCTGGTGATTCTCCATTCTCAGTGTGGCCCATTATGCACAGGGGGGATAGCGCACATTCAGGGAGCGACTAAAATCACCGATAATGCATCACAGATTCGGTGCATGCCACTGAAAAAGCCGCGTTAGCGAAACGCGGAAGAAAGCGCAGCTTCCGGGTGACCAGGGCGCAATAAGAAGCGGTGCCAGGGTCGCCGCATGCATAATCGGTTACTCTGGGTTTTGCCGCCATTGCGTCCCGTCCCGTGCATAAGCGGTTTGCTTCGCTTCTTCCCCTTCCGCGTTTTCAATGTGACCCGAAATCGCCGTTTTGATGGCCGTGCATAATGGGCCATATTCCAGATGTGTAAGTTCAAAAGTATAAATTCAAAAAGTATAACTGCACATCTTGTATTTTCCAAAATTAATATAACGGAGCAAAAACGGGTTCTGGATTAAGACTACCCGTTTTCAAGGTAAGCACCTTTTCTTCAGTGGCTATTCCCTAAAATATAAAACAAAATTATATACTATTTAGAATCATCAAAAATTATATAAATTCAATATAAAGTAGTTTAAAAAGTCAATATGGTGCTGGTCCAACAAATCTATTCTATGAATTATATAAAATTGTCAGGTATGGAACCCATACTTTAAAATATATTTCCAAGGATCACCACTCTCTGCATTAGTCTGGCTCTCGTTCAAAAGTGTATTTTATATACCCAGCAAGCCCTAAATTTTATTTTATTAGTGCATTTAATAATAACTTGAGCACAGAGGAAAACCCTTTGGGTCAAAACACAGTTGGTCTCAGTTCCATGTATTATTGCGAAATACAATCATAGAATCATAGAGTTGGAAGGAACCTCCTGGGTCATCTAGTCCAACCCCTGCACTATGCAGGCCACTCACAAACCTATGGCTCGTCCACAATAGCCTGCAACCCCCTTGAATATACAGTGTATAATCCTGATTTATGTTTTTATCTTTAATATGTACACTTTAGTATAATAAGTATTTGCATTTTAAACTTTCTTATACTTGCTTAGTATAACAAATTGTTCCTTCTCTTTTCCTGCTGCCTTCAACTTTTCCTAGGGTTATAATCTTTTCCAGTGACTTTTGTCTTCTCATAATGTAACCAAAGCACAATAAATTTAATCATTTTAGCTTCTAAGGAAGGTTTGAATTGTAAATTAGGGGTTTTATGGGGTTTTTACATGTTGTCACCCGCCGCGAGCCTCAGGGGAGTGGCGGGTTAGAAATCCAATAATAATAATAATAGTAGTAGTAGTAGTAGTAGTAGTAGTAGTAGTAGTAGTAGTAGTAGTAGTAGTATATTAATGTAAATTGAATTGGTAAATTAATTAAAACAAGTCAGCTAAACTTGTGTCTATGTAATAGAATTAAATCCCTCATTTTCCAGAGAAAGATGGAAGTGCTTAGCAAATCACATTCTCTTGGTATCTGCAATGCTATGAGTCTCTATCCATAGCTTAGTGCCAGATCTTTGTTTACTGGTCTGCAGCTAAATTAACAACCTAATCAAACTGAAATGCTTCATTAACCCAGTATGTTCCCATTGAAATAAGTCCATCAGAACAAGCAGCTCAATTTAGTCAAAGTATTTTTCATATACTAAAAAAACTTTCCTTTCCTTCAAATGCTACGTAACTTCCTTCTCCCCCCCCCCTTTTTATGGAACACTGGTAAGTAATAGCCACAAATCTGAGAGTGCCATCCTATGCAGAATTAAGTCTAGTTTAAGCCCATAGAAATCAATGAAATCAGTAATGCTTATATGGGAGTAGTTACTTACGTCTAACAATCTGTGAGTTCAAGTATATGGTGTTTCTAAGATTTCATCCCATGGAATTTCAGATCAATACCTAGTCATCCTTCTAATCCAGTGTTGTTCAATGACCATTTATGCATGGCAGCAGCAGCACCCGGCTGTTGCCGATGCATTGTGGCAGAGCAGCACGCCTTGCCATTTCTTGTGGCTCCACAGGAGATGCATTTCAATGGCAGAGTTGGTCCGCTGCTTGCTGCATCCTCATGGAGGACATCTTGTGGCAATGGGGAAGCTCCACCACCAAAATGTATCCCCCCCAAATGTAGCAGTGGTGGAAAGATTCTGCCATGCAAGGGGGACAGCATATTTTGTTTTGGTTTGTTTTAGGAATCATGCAATACCACCTTCCTGAAAAATAACCCCCCCCCAAAAAAAAAAAATTCAGTTTCACGACACTATCAGGCACTACGGAACCAAGTAGGGGCATTTTCAGTCCCCTCCCGGCCACCATAGCATGGGGAAGAGCCATGCCTTCCAAGCTTGGCTCTTTTTTTATGCACAGGCCTGACCCTATCTGGCCATTGATAGTGGCCACTGCAAAAAGGGGAATGCTGGTAAATCAGCGCTCTCTTGTGGCAGGCCATCAGAGGCGCTAAAGCAGGCCAGGGCCAGGAGGAGGCCATGCCAGTGCCGATGTCGGCATAAGTGGGGATTAGCCCCACTGCCGTGCAAGATCTGGCCCAGATCGGTCAATCAGAGGCTTAAAAAAAAAGTGTGCTTCTATATCCTTCTGCTAATGCCATTAAAAGATGAGATACCTTTTCTATGGGGTGTGAATTTGATCTAAGCAGCTACAAGCTCAGAAAGCTTCAAGCAGTAGAATTGAAATCTGTTGTATAAAGATAATGAAACAAGCAGTTATATTAGAGAAAGATTGAACAGATGGAGAATGTGCTTGTAAAAGGAAATGAGAGAATCAGGAAAAATATCCTCATATGCAATTACCGCTTCAGGTTCATCTTGTAAACTCAAATTTGCTATTTGTTGTCAATAAAATTTCATTTTAATTTACACGGCTTTTCCTTTTCTCATTTTCTCACATTCATCTGTATTTGTGACCATAAAAGATAGTTTTATTTGTGTCCATACAGGTATTTTTTCTCTCCTTATCTAGCAAAAGAACTAGCCAGACAGAACAGAAGTGAGGAGGGTTTTTTTCCACATTTGAAATCGGGGCAGAGAATGCATCCCTCCCTACTTCCCAATCTATTTTGTCATTGTTACTGTATTCTTGTTTCTTAACACTCTCTAAGGGCTAGCTGAAATTTGCCATGGATTCATGTTCAACGTGATTTTGAAGAATCTGACAAGAGTTGCTCAAAAAAATTTCACTTTACCAAATTTAGATTCTAATTGAGGTGGTTGGAAGAAAGTTCCACTTTGAGAAAGCATCGCCTGCAAATATTGCTATCAGATACAGATAATTTTTTAACTAGCAAAGTAGCAAAATTTGCGTGGCTAGCTTTAAGAATTAGGAAAGAATGGGTCACTCATTTATAGCCATAACAGGTCCACGGAACTTCTTATGTTTTTTGGTTAGTAGATGTATTGCACGCCACTTAATCTTGTCTTTTGTTTTATATTTTAACAGCTTTATTAGTTTTATTGCTTTTATGGCTCATTTTATCCGTGTAAAATAGTCAACGGCAGTTAATGCTTCTAAATTTTGGCTTTTATGGTGGAGAAGTTTTAAGTTTTATTGTTGATGCATTTTTAACCTTTTAATGTATTACCTTCCCTTTACAAACTGCTATTGTATAGTAGTGCTTCTAAAATTTTGGTCTAAATGACCGAGATAGATTTTTTAATAATGTACAATTATGAGTGTGGTCTCCATGCCTCAGCTAGGTCAGGAGGGGGGAGTAGCCCTCCAGCACATTTGAGGCCTGTTGTAAAGGCATTCTATATTTATGTGATACTGTTGTTAACATTGAAAATGACTGCAAATACTCCCACTTTTATTAAATCACATGCTTACTGTCTTGGGAACAAGCAGGCATAAGCTTGTTATTAAACAATATGAATTTTTATTGTTGCAGGTGATTATGTAGTCATGACTATATACTTCGATCTAAGTAGAAGAATGGGATACTTTACTATTCAAACATACATTCCCTGTATATTAACAGTTGTCCTATCCTGGGTATCCTTTTGGATTAAAAAAGATGCCACACCAGCAAGAACAGCCCTAGGTAAGTGCTCAGGAAAACTGAGTGTAATTCTGTGAATTCTGTCTGTAGACATGTCTTCTAATTTCAAATGAACAGGTGTTCTATGACCATCTGAAAATTTGTACCTAGGCAGACATTTCGTAATTTTCCCTTTTCCCTATTACACTTTAATTCCATTTGTACAGGTCCTTTGGATGCCATTTAAAGCCCATTCATGTTCAACCAAATCAAGCACTGAGCTCAGTCTCTACCAAATATTATTAAATCTGACTATGAATGTGGAGAACTCAAAAGACATTTGAACTTTTGTGTTAAATTAGTTGTCCCAAAATTCAGCAGCTTCACACTTCACACTTTATTCTGGTGCCAGCTGTATTCTCATTTATGATTCCTGTTTCACTTCCAGTCACTAGGTCGTCATGGGTCCCTTGACTATTTGATCTTTGCTAGGCTGGCTGGGAAAACTGGAAGCAGGACAAATCCACTTATGCTAGCTTTGTGTACCGGTACTCCAGCCCTTTGTATCTTCTGAGAACTTCCCCTCTTAAACAGCCATACATTTATAGAAAACAGTATCTCCAATAGGACCTACCAAAAATCATGAAGTTGTAAGCAAGGATGATTCTAGGATGGAAGTGAAGAAAAGAGAAAAGGACGTTGCTGAGTATGATGGAACCACTGTGCAATTTACAATAGTCCTGGCATGGAATGGAGGCAGCTTATTTTGCCAAGTTAAAGTAGCTAATAGAACACAGGAGTAGAATTAAGTAGAGCAACACATTTTTAGGTCCTTCAGTCAATGGACTTAGAAAACTGTGACTGTGTTTTGAATTGTACTGTAAGATTACAAGTTTCATTGCAGCTGGCCCACTATACATTTCATAACATTAATTTTGGCTAATCTATTGGAAAACTATTGGAAAATGAGCCTCTTGTGGCGCAGAGTGGTAAGGCAGCCACCTGAAAGCTTTGCTCATGAGGTTGGGAGTTCGATCCCAGCAGCCGGCTCAAGGTTGACTCAGCCTTCCATCCTTCCGAGGTCGGTAAAATGAGTACCCAGCTTGCTGCTGGGGGGGTAAACGGTCATGACTGGGGAAGGCACTGGCAAACCACCCCGTATTGAGTCTGCCATGAAAACGCTAGAGGGCGTCACCCCAAGGGTCAGACATGACTCGGTGCTTGCACAGGGGATACCTTTACCTTTTTACCTTTTTATTGGAAAACTTAGAGAGGAAAAGGCACCCACAAAACTCATACTTCCATAAAAGAAAGAAAACATAAGCATAGTTGTAACTTTCCAAACACACTGTGGTTCAACGTTGCTTGGTAGTTTGCTGAGTCAGCCCTAAAACTTAATAAGTGGCCTAAAATATAGCACAGTCATATGTCTCAGCATCAGAATGATGGATAACCTTTCTCCAGATGGGTGATCTGTGTCCTTTCCCAAAAGAAAAGAAAAACATTATTTTTCATAAGGCCACTTTGACAGCCTTATGCCTCTAATTTTGTAACTCAAACGGTTCATGGATTGTATCTATATACATAAAAAGTGATTCATACTTCAGACAACATGCTGAAGGTTCCAAAGACTCCTATTGGTGGAATCTCCCCTCCCCCTGGGCCAATTGCTCCTCTTGCTCAGGATCCTGCACCCCCTTCTTCCCTTCAGGCCTGCTATGAAGGGAACCTCTAACACCCCCTGACTAAGGTGAGGGAGGCATTTACAAGAGCAACATAGGATTCAGGGTAAACCTAATAGCATTGTCCTTGGAATATTTTGCTGCTAGAAAAAATGGGGAATACATAATAGTATGACTTGGGACTTATTCTAGGCAGAAGAACTGGAGTGTCAAGGATACCTATTTTGGCCAAAGGTTTTGACTCAATACATATGCTCAGGAAATACAGGAAAGAATGTAATTTATCTATACAGGTTGTAAAGATATAAGAAGAAAAAGAGTTATGAATCTTCTCAAGGATCCGATCTGAGCAGGCTAACAATGCTGAATAAAAAGTTTTAAATCTATAGTATTATGCTATTCATATTCTGGTATTTTAAAACAGGGGAGAGTTGTTGTGAGTGAGAAACACTATGCACTCCTAACAAATTTTACCCTTTTAAATTAGGCCTGGTGGTAGAGTCAAGGAAAGTTTAGGCAGAGCTGTGAATAGGCTTTTCTCCATCAAAAGAGTGATAAAATGACAGAGCATGCTCTTGAATTATAGTTTCACAATGCTTGACTGTTATCGAAGAACAAAGTAGGTGTAAATGTCAAGTAGCTGTAAGCAGCCAGCAAAATCCTCCAGCTCTGTCTTTCCAAATGTAGCTTGCTTACCACTGCACACCTGCATTACTACCAATCTGATTTTATAAAGGCATAGGTTAGGACTTTAATCACACTATGGTATTATCTTTTAAATCATCAAATGGCCCACAGGCCAACAGGAAATTAGAAGGTTAAAAACATTCAATTGTGAAAGTGGTTGATACAAATCAGACCCTTAGAAAGTTTCAATGTGCATGAGAGAAATCAGTGCCTGATGGCCACTAAAATCCCACAGACTGGTTGAAATGCTACATTTTTCAAAGTTACATCCTTATACAACAGGTATTCATTAGAATACGGCTCATTCTTTGAAAACTCTCCTTGGCATCCTTTATTCCAGAATATTAGCATCATGTACCTGTGCTATGTTTAGTAGGTTAATTTTTCTCAGCAATGGTGTTAGTGAGAGAGGGACTCCTCCTTGTGTTTGACACCACTCTCCCACTCCATTTACAGTAGGGGAAATTGAATAGTACAATGGAAATATCAAGCTTATTTTGTCCATTGCCTTCCCTTCCATGGTAGAGGGGGGAAGGAACTAAGAGGCTGGCAAGAAGTTCATGAGAATCTGCAAAAGTTTTAAGCCTCTTCCCTCTTTGCCCTTGATGGACAAATAACATTTCTGCAAGGCCAGAAAATATAGATTTTCTGGTCAGAAATATCCAAAATTAAACATGTCAGATACAATGTTCAACTAATGCACTGTCCATAGTAGTTAGTTGAGCTAAACCTTTTAATGTAGAGCCAGTGATTTTTTTTGGTTAATGCTGGGACATTTATTTAAATTTGAAAAAGAACACTGAATAATGCCAAAAATATTGCAATTAATAGTTCCTTGCAATGCAGCCAAAGGCTACCTGCTGAGAATATTCTGTATCATTAATGTTAATTAGTTAGAATGAACAGAGATACTCAATGGACCAACACCCCCTTGGTAAAACTCCATTCACAGCAATAGAAATACTCCAGGGGAGTATTTCGCTTACTGAAATTAATTAGTAAAATGTTAGTGCTCTTGGTTGCATGAAATGAGGGCTTTATCCCCTTCAGCAGACTTTGGCTGTACTATTTATAGTTAAATAACAAACACAATCCAAAAGAGGATACCTAGTAGAGAGTAAGGTGAAATAATTTATTCATAGAAGTCTCAGAACAGTTTATCACCGTATAATTGGGTCCAGAGTGAGGAAGAGCCTGGAGGGGAGAAGAATATGCAATAGGGTGCTAGTTCTGGGTTGGGAAATACCTGGAGACTTTGCGGGTACAGCTGGGAGTAGGTGGGATTTTGGGCAGAGAGGGAGCTCAGCTACCACGCTCCAAAGCAGCCATTTTCTCCAGGAGAAATGATGTATTTCATCTGGAAATGAGCTATAATTCATATGCAATATGAACCAAGTTGGAACCTGACCATCAGGCCAAGTGGTCCTCAACATACAGCTGACAAACGAATAATAGTTCAAATGGGGAAGGCCACAGAAAGCAGTGTGAGACCCCTGGCTGGGCCAATGCTGAGCATTATTGCCCAGAATGTCCTCCTCCCTCCCCCTCTCTCTATCCAGTCACAACAATTGCTCCATTCAAGGCTGGGAACAGGACTTCTATGTCCTTCAAAGGTTTTTAGATCTTTGGTTTATGCTAGAGCAGAACAACATAAAACATGTAGACAGTATCTAGTATACCAATCTTTTCCATCAAAAAAGCTCTCCTCCACACCTAGTTCTATTTCTCCAGTTTTTTTGCCCAAGGATTATGTGTGTTCCAAAGATAGCTGCCCTTCCTTTGCCTGCATATAGCACAAATATAGGATAGTACAGACGCATTGATAAACCAATATGGCAATAAAAAAAATATCCAAATTGGACTTATATAGAGTCGTCTATCTTCAGTTTCAGTTATCCTTTTAATTCTTATTTCACACAAGTCCTGATGCGTTTCGCCTACATCTTTTTCAAGGGACGGTTTTTATATTTAAGGACCAACTTCAACTTATTAAGAAATCTCTTGACAGAGTATAAGGTCATACAATAGCTAAACTTAGCTTGAAGTCGCTCCTTAAATATAAAAAACGCCCCTTGAAAAAGCTGTAGGCGAAACGCGTCAGGATTGTGTGAAATAAGAATTAAAAGAATAACTGAAACTTAAGAGAGAGAACTCTATATAAGTCCAATTTGGATATTTTTTATTGCCATATTGGTTTCCCAGTACGTCTGTACTATTCTATATTTGTCTCTTCACTGGGACCAACCCCTCCCAGTTCATTCATTTTTGCTTCTGCATATAGCACAAAACATTGCCCTGATACAACAAAAACAATGGAACCATATCTGCACCTGTATATAACAACCTAAAAGAGAGGACCGATATTAGGAAAACAGCAAGAAGGAGAATTTCCCCCTTTGGCTATGCCAGATTGAATTGGGTTATGGTACTATTTGCCATTTGAAAAAGTGGGATCCTGATAGGGGACGCAAAATCACAAAATGGGCTACTAGGCAGAAAAAATAGAATAGTATGATGGATCCATCATTTTTGTCTTCAGTAACAGACATAAAATTTGAATCCAGTAGCACGCACTAAACCCCCAGAGCCATAAAGAATAGGTGGTATAAAAATCCGAATGAATGAATGAATGAATGAATGAATGAATGAATGAATGAATGAATGAATGAATGAAGCCTCTCAGTTCCAGCCTGTACTCAGACTTGAACTTTTATTGGTCTTGGGGTTGCCACTGAACTTAAACTTTGTTCTTGCATCTGTTCATTATCTCTTTGTATGCTGGTTTACGGCCATTCGCAGGTCCTGACAACTGCATTCATCATAGAATCATAGAGTTGGAAGGTATCGCCAGGGTTATCTAGTCCAACTGCTGCACAATACAAGAACTCACAACTGTCTGCCCACCCATAGTGGCTCCAATTTCATGCCCAAGTGATTCTCTCCAACAAAAATCTCCAGAATCTAGCCTGGCCTGGGGGAGATACACCTATCATCCCACAGCAGCAATTACTTATCTTAAATTTAGCTAACTCTTCCTGGCAATTAACCCCACACACCCCCTCTCTACCTATGTGTAGCTCCATAGCAGCTCCATGAGGACCCAATTCATTCTGGCAGTATGGCACAGTCAAAGGGGGAAATTCTCCTGCTTGCTGTTTTCCTCATACCAGCCCTCTCTCCCAGGTTGTTATATATAGTGCAGATATGGTTACGTTTTCACTGCTGTTTTTGTTGAGGATATTCTGTTTCATTGCATCTGAAGGCACGAAAGCTCATACCTTGAATAAAACTTCGTTTGTCTTAAAGGTGCCACTGGACTCAAACTTTGTCCTCCTGCTTCAGACCAACATGGCCACCCTCCTAAAGCTAATAACATACATATTTCTCCTTACAGGTATCACCACTGTATTAACCATGACAACTCTCAGCACCATTGCAAGAAATTCTTTACCACGAGTTTCCTATGTCACCGCCATGGATTTGTTTGTGACCGTGTGCTTCTTATTTGTCTTTGCTGCTCTGATGGAGTATGCAACCCTCAACTACTATTCCAGCTGCAAGAAACTGCACTGTACAAAGAAGAAAAAGTCGGTAAGAGGAGGAGATTTAACACAGGAGGAAAGTCTTTTCCATTAACACACAGTGCTGGTAAAAGTAAGGCTTATTCAAATATTGTAAACAGGGTCAGAATCTCTTTATTTATTAAAAACCTTTATTGGCTTCCCCTTCTTTAAAAAATGTCCAAACCAGCTCACTACATTAAAATAAGATGCTGAAACCTAGAACAAAATAGCTTAAGCAACAATAAAAGTTGCAGGAAAACAACACTGTTCGAAAGCAGCAATAAATGTGGCCCAAACTCACAATTTGCTGCTGGTTGACCCAGCCGAGAGGCAGGGAGAGGAAGACACATTGGACATTGTGTCTACTTGTGCACAAGGTGGGCACAGTGCAATGATGCATTGCCCTTGGGAGGAGAGAGGGAGGAACTTTCCTCCTTTCACCCTGGAGCCACTACAAAAAGAGTTTCCCGCCCTCCCACCCTGTTATGTTGGTTTGAATGCTATGTTTATGTTGGCTTGAGTTATGGGCCTTGGGTAGTGAGTTTGTCACAGCTGGTGGTTTGGGGTGACAGGATGCAAGCAGGCACCAACCAAACAGGGGAGGCATAGGAATCACCATGCCAGGTGGCCAGGGAGGTCTGTGCCCTCTTTGGTACCCCAAGTGGGACACTTCCCTTGGGTGGATCCCAGTGGCAAGGGGACCTGCATTCCCAGTAAGGAACCAGTGTGGGCTCCCCAGGGCACTGCTGCAGTCTGGGTTCTTGTGGTTGGCAGACCACAAGCCAGGCCCCCTCTCCCAAGATGTGCCAACACTCTGGCTGGAGTTAATAAATCTGTGGCCTTGTTTAAGCCAACAGAAATGTGTGTCTTCCTTGAGCCCAAAATGCCCTCCTGCAAGTCAACTGAGCAGGGATTCTCTGACTTTAAAAGTGGTAAACTCAGTGCATGGAGGATGGAAGCAAAGTTGATGTGATCTAAGGATGTGAAGATGCCCAAAGTTTAGTTTGTCTATTTATTTATTATTAAATTTCTATACTGCCACTCTCAGCCCAGCCAGCTCATGGTGGTTTACATAAACTTCAGTGATTGGATCCCTCCAAACTCCCATGGATTCAATTTGAGGATTTCCTTTTTAGTTCATAAATTCTGATAGAGCAAAGTCCCAGGACTAGAGAGTGTAGGGTTGTTTTATCCCCTGTCTCTTTTTTACTATTTTTCCCCTCCAGCATCTGTGTTTTAACTGTGATAAAAACAAAATCTGATCCAGTTCCCTAATCATGGTTCTTTAATTGCACACACCAAGTCTCAGAGGCCAGATATGTATACTTTGGGAGGTTGGAGAAGGAATCCAGATACTTATAAAACCAAGTGCTAGGATTTAGCCTCAGACTAAAACTTACGCAGACTTCTTGTCGGAAATTCAGAAATGATTCCTAGCAAAATTGCAATCCCCATACACACATACACACACCACAGATGTTCTGTACTTTTACTCAGAATGCTTGAATAAGGCTGGAGTGCTGTTTGGTGGCAGGGAATCAAAAATAGATAGATGTTCATTCAGGAAAAGACATGGGCAGCAAGAATCCATGGAAGTGCTGCTCTGTTCAAAACTTTTAACCTTATAAACTATATTATAAACTATACCACAGGAGTTCAGAGGCCTGTTCCCTAATGTTAAAACTGAGTGCATATAAGGGGAAAACAAGATTATCAAACTGAGAAGCATCAGTGAATACAATGCTGAGATAACAGCCTGAATTTAGTAACCTTGGACTGCATGCCTTTTGAATGGGAAAATGTATTTGACCCTGAGTGTGAGAGAATGTGCTGTGAGGAGAGAGGAGCAAATATGTTTCCTTCAGTAAAGAGATTATATTTTACAACCACATCTCCCTCTGCATTCTCCGTATATAAGAAAATAAACTGGGATCTGCAGTGAAGGTTGCTGGCTAAGTTTCCTCTCACAAAAGGTTGCAGCACCTTTGTAATAGACTGTGCTCTGTTCTCCTCCATGGAGAATGAGGCAGGGCTAAATCCAAACCCCTCAATGTTGGAACTGATTTTTGTATGGCATATAGAGTGTAGCCAGGAGATCCAAGACCAAGGATGTTCGGAGGTGGTTTGCCATTTCCTTCCTCTGCATCATGACCCCTAGCGTTCCGTGGAGGTCCCCCATTTGAATACTAGCCAAGGTCAGCCCTGCTTATCTTCCACAATCGGACAGAATTAGCCTTGCCCAGCCAATCAAGGTCAGGGCTCACTGGTGGAAGAGATACTGTCACCCTTGGGGAGGATAGCAAAGATAAACTATAGTTCCCTTACCAAGGTTGCAGCCATTTCAACCAATTTAATATATATAATTTAATATAAGCCAATTTCAGAACAAAAAGTAAAAAATATGCTAATTGCTACAGCATGTCCAAAACACTTATTTGCAGACACTGTTTCCCACCCTCCGGTGGATATTCATGTAGTATTCTGGCTAGATGGGAAGCATTTGTTTTGCTTTGCAATGAGACTGCCTGCTTTAATCCCGAATGCTATGAATATAGTGCATTGTACCAACAGTTGACACTCTTATGGGGAGCTATCAGGATCTTAATGTAATTGTAACCACTGTTTAATGTTATAATTGTTTTCAACAAATGAGAATGCAGAGGGCTTTTTCCCTCTTTGGACAGTTGTTGCCCCACGTACAATTTTATAGCACAAAATGGCTGCTTCGAGTCACTTTTCTATCGACATGTCTAAACTTTTTTTTAAGTTATATGGGATGGGGCAGGGGTAGTCAAACTGCGGCCCTCCAGATGTCCATGGACTACAATTCCCAGAAGCCCCTGCCAGCATTTGCTGGCAGGGACTTCTGGGAACTGTAGTCCATAGACATCTGGAGGGCCGCAGTTTGACTACCCCTGGGCTAATAGGTGTTAGTGCATGTAATTAAGGCACAGACAAGTTAAAGACTCAGCAGTACACCCCAGGATTATGGGCTGTGCTTTATCTTCTCACATGCCAATATAAGATGGGGAGTAAGTAATGGGAAACGCTTCCCAAACAGAAAACATAATATTTTAAAATCCCATTTAAGTTAAGCTTAGCACATTTTAATGCATCCAATGAAATTCAAGGGGCCATCTTTTGTTGAATCTTACTGATACAAATGAACTGAACAAGTCTATTAAAAAGGAAATGTATACATCTTTCATATTTTTATTTACTCTGCTTTGTATATACAACACAAAATGACTGCTTTCGTATCAAATTTACCTTCTTGTTTTCTCTCCTTTCCTTTTCTTGAGCTACCGGATGTTAGTTTTGGTCATATGATGGTAAGTTTGGATTACATTGTCACACCAGAGCCAACTCTGGGGAAGGGATCAGAGAGTCAGACTAGGCCCTGGGAGACCCAGGTCTGAACCCCCACTTAGCCAAAGAGGCCCACTGGGTGACACTGATCCAGTCACTCTGTCTCTCAGCCTAACCTACCTCACAGGATTGTTGTTGTGGGGATAAAATGAAGGAGCAGAGACCGTATTTTCCCCAAAACTAGAATGCTTTGTTCTGTCTGGAGAGTTAAAGGTACAAAGAAGGATTACGTTGATGGCTCATAATAAATGTGCCTATTGAGTTAGTATCTAATATTAACATGATGTTCAACTTTTAACTATGCAGGGCTTATTAATTAAAACTGAATATAACCCAGTTAAGCGCCTTGTCTATTGGAGAGGGATAAGCACATATTTAACAATTTCCAATTCAACTTCTGCTAGATTATGTCCTGTGTGGTTATTTAAAATAGAAACATATATCTGTTCTCAAATACTCACATCCAACTGCACAGAAAACTTCAGTATGAATTGACTATTCATGCAGGGACTCCCAGGATCATTTGTGTGATCTTGGCTCTTCTTTTTTGGCGGATGGTCCAATATTTCAAAAGGCACCAACTATTACATCATGAATGTGGTCCTCCACGGACACTGCTGCTGTGCTGTGATCCTTATTTAAATAGGACATGGAAGGTGATGTCTCTGGTTCTGTAGGCACACCAAGTGTTTTCCACCCCATTCCACGTCCATTCCATACCTCCCCCCATGCTGCTTCCTGAAGGCTGGGTGATTCACATGACCATTATTCAGTGCAGTCCAATGAGCTGTAGTTGGAAAGTGACATTGGAAACCTTCAGAAGCATACAGGGTCTGGCTGTTTGCATTTCCAGGTTCCTTTTGACCTTACCGTTTGTAACCATTTTCTTTTTTGCCATGTATTGGTTAATACTGTTTTAAGAAAGTCTAATATGTACAGTTAGTAACAATATAAGATATAAAAACAATACAAACAGAAAGATTATTCCCTGAGCTGACAGGACTCTAGAGCAGAGGTTTTAACATTTAGAAGAGGGGTTGTGGCTCAGTGACAAAACATCTGCTAGCCAAGCAGAAGACCCCAGCCTGAGTCCCTAGCACCTCCTTTTAAAAGGTTCGGGTAATAAGTGATAATGAAACACCTATCCTGAGCCTCAAGAGAACTACAGCCAGACAAAGTAGGGAAGACTGTCCCTTGACTCAGTTTAAAGCAGCTTCGTTGTTCATTGTTCCCATTTTAAAAGATTGGCTAACCATAAAATAGTAACAATTCAGAAAATCGTATCATTGTTTTGGCTTGAAGCCCGTAATATAATCCTTAACACTATTTTGCTCCCTTTTATATTTGGGAAACAGCCTCCTGGGAGAAGACTGTGTCTGCGAGGGGCCCTGCCTGTCCAGGTCCACCCTGATTGGCTGTCCCCCTTTCAGCTCCCACCCTCCCTCCTTGCCTGCTAAAAGCCTTGTAGCTGCAGCCTCCATTGTTGCCCACGAGGAGAGAGGCAGCAACAGGGCTTTGCGGCCCACAGGTACACTCCTGCTGGGAGGGATCTGGGGGGGATGAGTTTGCAGCCTCCCTGCGGACCGCAAAGCCCTGTTGCCACCACTGGGGGGGCTTTCCACTCCCTTTAGCCTGCTTTGCGGGCCAAAGGGAGCTGCGCCTACCCTCTCACACCCTTCTGCTTGCCGCCCCTTTCAAAGCCCATTTTTAAAATGGACTTTGATACTAGTAATACAAATAAAAAGACAATGTAGAAACAACACAGGAACCAACTAAGACTGCTTTCCTATGGGCGATTTATTTTAATGAGGAGGCACTCAAACAGCCCTGCCCCACAGTAATAAGTGTCCCAAGTGGTACGCTTCCAGGAAAGCTGCACCAAGCATGTCTAGTTCACATTTATGGCTTGCATTCTAAAATTCAGGTGATGCCATAGTAGCCAAGGTATAGTCCTTTCTGTTCTCCTTTTCTCCACAGAATTATTCTGTACTTGAGATGAGACCTCCTCCTACAGTCATCGCACTGAATAATGCCATGTACTGGCAAGAATTTGAAGACAATTGTATCTATGAATGTCTGGATGGGAAGGACTGTCAAAGCTTTTTCTGCTGTTATGAAGAATGTAAATCAGGCTCATGGAGGAAAGGACGGATACACATAGACATCTTAGAACTAGACTCTTATTCAAGGGTCTTTTTCCCGACATCTTTCCTGCTGTTCAACTTAGTGTACTGGGTTGGATACCTCTATCTCTAGGAGCAGTGAAGGAAACTGTGTTTTCACACTTCTTAGGAGGATGGCAGACATGAAGAAGTACAGGACACAGCCAGTTTCATCTCAAGTCTAAAGGTCACCTTGCCTTTTCTCATCCAAGAAGGAGAAGGTGTTACTTATTCCTTTGCCTGAAAAAAAGTATTGATTTCAAGTATACGATTTTTGCTAAATAAACCAGTCTCTGTTGTGTTAACCACCATAGTTTGTACATGATGGAGCATTTACTGTTTTCTCTGGGTTTCAGATTGTTATGTAGCACTCAGGCAAAGAAGCTATGGGCAAGTACCATATAGGTTTCCCATTCATACAGTTTTTTCTATTTGAGGGGGGCTCGAACCAACCCTTATTGGTGCAGGTATCCAGGAGACTATCAACTTCTCCTAGAGCTTTTCACCACCCTCTGAAAAGCCACAGAATTGACTTATAAGAGTCAACTTGGAGGCGAATTTGCAAATTTCAGCACTTGCTTCTCTCAAGAATAAACACAGATGTTACCTAAAATTCATTTAAATGATTCTACTTCTAATTGTCAAATACTGCAGGAAATGAATTGATTTCTAGGAACTTGAAACTTGACAAGGCTTAGCTTGTTTATGATAGCATAGCAGATTGTAGTTGATAGGACATAGAAGTCATTATAGAATAGCACTAGAAGGATATGATTAATTGCAAATTGCAATTTAATTACTCCCATACACTTTAGAGTGAAAAAACTGTAGATCCAGCACTTTCTGTTCTATTTGATCCATCCAGATCCAAATCATATTCAGAGTCCTGCCTGAGCTAAAAGATGAACTCCAATGTTTTGGACACAAAGGGATCCTCATTCATTCCACTGGAGAGATCAATCATCTCTATATGCATTCTTTTTCAGTTTATAGATTAGATTCCTTCATTTAAATGAATGTGGAAGTTGAAAAGTAGGAGATTCCATACAAATTGGAATCCCTGACTGAGAAGTACTTTCTGGAGGAAATAGAGCTTTTTCATAACTGCAAATCAGTTGCAGCCGTATGTGTGTGAATACATGTCTGGTTGTTTTGTTTTGTTTTTTAAAGAAGCTGCAATAGAGGTTCAGTTTTAAACAACAGAGTTTGGGAAGTACTTAGGTATTGGGAAGTATTATTTTGAAACAAATAGATTTAAATTAGAAATGTGTTTTGTATTTGGAAAACATGTTGCAGATATAAGATTGCTGAAAAATGTCATTTTTTTGTGTTGTAAACGCTTCATTTTTGGCAAACCCATATACTTTTCCAGAAAGATTTGCAGATATAAATGTATCAACAATGTCTGCATTTTTAAAAATAAGGTTTCACTGTTCCTTTGTTCGGATGTTTCACAGACTTTGGATAGAATGGCATTTTCAAAAGTGTACTATCGATACCATCATATGCCTTTTTCTGTCAGTCTGGAGTATTGATTATTCCCAAATGGATTTTTTTTCTCAAATGTTTGAATACCGTACATTTTCATATTGTTATGTATCTTTTAATTTGAAAGGAAACAAAAGCAGAGAGAGTCCCAAGAGCATAATGATACAAATAGTATAGAAATTAGAGGGAAATTAATTTCCTTTTTCAAAATAAAAACTGATCCACAAGTAGTGGATCTCTATAATACTGGGTTTTTTTTAAGTAAAATTACTCTCTAGTCCTAAAGAGAATTTTTATTTTTAAAAACTTTTCACAAATAGGATGTGAAATTGTGAAATAGAAACAGAGAACATATAGAGGATTCCAGCATAAGGTCCCAAAGAATGGTTTGTTGTATTTTTATTTTTGGTTATATTATAATGCAAAGAAATTTAATTCACTGGCTGGATCAAGATCATAGTAGTGCACTTCATTAAACCCTGCCTTGAAATATACTGAAGTA
Organism: Paroedura picta; assembly: GCF_049243985.1. Lineage (NCBI taxonomy): Eukaryota > Metazoa > Chordata > Lepidosauria > Squamata > Gekkonidae > Paroedura > Paroedura picta. The sequence continues at coordinate 85,408,531 of NC_135374.1, read as the reverse complement.
TTAGTCTCAGGCCAAATTATTATTATTATTATTATTATTATTATTATTATTATTATTATTATTATTATTATTATTATTATTATTCAAAAACAAATTCCATTGTAGACTTTGGCCTTTTGTCATGTATAAGTATGGATTCTTATAATTTTGTGAAATACAGAATGTCTACAGAAATAATAAAAAAGGTAGAAATCACCTAAGCTATTGTTACAAATGGTAATAATAGGAAAGTAAGCTAATACTGCAAGTAAGTTTGCAAACTGAACAAGGTAACAGATCCTGCAAATATTCTTCCCAGTGCATTGGATTTTAATAAAGTAGAATAAAGTACATTGCTTATTTACAATGCAGTCCTAAATTATACCTAAATCCATTTAAGTCAGTGAGATTAGAAGAGTAATTTAGGATGGCACTGTAAATCAACAATACGTTTTATTCCTGGTTAAATAAAATATACAGTCTCTTTTTATGTGATAATAGTACTCTTAGCTATTTATTGTGACCTGGTGACAACTCTGTGCCTTATTTGGAAGATTAATTCTGTAAAAAATCCATCTGTTATTAAGGATGTAATAAATTATTTCAACTGCAGATCCTCTTTTGCCAAACACCATGTAGTATTAGAGGAGAGAACACAAAAAAACCTATCTAAAAGAAGTCTTGGAATGCCTGAGTGGCAAAGATTTTACTCTGTAGTATAATTTGATACACATTCACACAACCCATTTCTCCTGTCTTGTGAAATTATGTGAAATGATGCTTTGGAAACTGTATGGATATAAGGAAGCACAGGCCAATATGTCCAGGATTTGAATTATTTTTATTTCAGTTTCTTTCTTATGAAATCATGGCTTGCAGATTTCTTCCCTATCTCTACTTGGATCCCTTGAATCATCAAACATTGTGAATTTACTCAGTATAGATATGTAGGTGGTATTGTGATTTTTCAAATTTAAATTAGCTTCCAAAGAGGGAGCACCACTCAGCCAAACTTTAGTTAGATCTTGTTGATGTCAGTTAACCATAGGTTTATACTGATATCTATGAGACCTAAAAATATGTCCTGATCATACTTACTGTATCAAAAATGTTTTGAAACTAGAAGTGCCATTATGTTTTCAGTGAGTTAGTAATTTCATTTCTGTCAGCATAGATGGAAAATGGGAATCTATTAGTAGTTTGCTGTTTAGAGCTGTGGGAAACATGTTATTATTTTTGTCTAACATTGTTTCTTTCTGTTTTGAGAATATGTAGAATTTGTTACTAGTCTCTTTGTTTTGTGTCTCTATTGTGGCAACTGGCTCAAAACTCCTATTTATGAAAATTTAACTAATATAAGACTTGAGGGGGTCAACTATAAGACTAGATTAAATTATTAACTTGTAGCAGTAATACATCTAAACAAATTAGTTGGATTTCTGTGAGTGCCATCCCATAGTTCCACCAAAGTGTAAACAACTAATATTTTAAATTGCATTATTATCTATTTGTACAATCTTATGAAACAAGCACAACACTTAAGTTGGTTGGAGTGTCTATGAAGTGTATGGCTTAGGGATTTGTGTCTCAGGTCCTATTTTCTCACCATAGTGCCATAAGGAGACCTTCTTTGCACAAAGAAGCTTACAAAAGGAGATAAAGGTTAGGGTGTATCATGGTAGATTTTTGAGACTTTAGATCTTACTATGCCTGTATTGGTTCCTGCCAATTAGATTAACATAGGAAGCTGTTTCCCTGTAACCATTTTGATATTTATCAGTGTTGGAGACCAAGAAAATAATCTCTAATTCTTTTTTCTTTAGTCCTTTTTTCTTAGGATGCCTTCCTCTTGTACCTTAAAGGTAGCCTTGAAGGCATAAGTCCTTGATTTGTTTGTATATGGTATACAGTTCTGTCTTAAATAGAATCCCTGGCATCTGGTAGGGAAACATTTGTGGAAGGAACTCACCTGTTATTGCTTTCCATCAGATCCTAACCTTTCTCCAGGCATTTAGTGCATTCTCCCATTCTCAGAGATCTTTGAGTACACAACAAGTCAAGCACAGGCACCACTGAGAGTCCAAGCCTTCAGATCCAGCAAGGGGAAGGTTAAAAAGCCTGCAATCTTATCAAGAGCAGAACATTTTGAATGTAAGTATAGCATTTAACAATCCCAGAGGTTTGCTAGACCCTTCCTTGCACCCAAGGTCGACCAAAGCTGTTGTTTTATTATGTGATGCATCAGCTTTCTAAATATATTGTGGAATTTTGGTAGATCTGCCTGCCCCCTACCTAGAACCACCAGTACAAATGAAGACTAGTAGGAAATTCATTTTTTCCTTCTACTAAGGATAGACAGGTGTAGTTTCATTCTTAATTTAACAAGGCTATGAATGATGAACTTTCAGAATCTCCACTATACTACCAATTGTTGTACTGAGTCGTAAAGGCAAAACTTCATAGGAATTCTGAACTGCTCAGCTACATATCTCTAAAACAGGCAAGGAGCCCTCCCACATTTTCTTCTTTGCTCTGTCTGCCATGGAGGTGAATGTCGAAGCTCTCTCTGTTACGGAGTCTGACATCAGTTGCCAACTAATAGTCTTTTTTTCCAGTAGTGCAAAAGGGATCAATTGTTAAGCACTTTGAACTTTATGGAAGCACTCTCCTTATTACAGAACTCACAGGTCTTGTTTATCTTAACCTTGGTTCCTAACATCAGGCCTCTTTCCTGTTTCTAAGGCAAATAAAAATCCATTACTGCTCACATTTAAACTAATGTGAGTTTATTACAGGTTACAGTATTCTGTGGATCTGACACTCTGGCAGTAATTTACAAACCATATTCTAGAGAAGCACTTCTTCTGTAAGTCTTCAGTAGGATAACAGTTAAGTGTCTTGTGTCCCAGAGAATTATACTCGGAGTTAAAATGCTGTTAGCCTTCAGTACATCTGAATAAACCAGAGGTATGGCTTTGCTTTTATTTTCAGAATTCCTCTGTGTTTATTTGACTAAGAAACCTGCATCCTCACTAATACACCTGTCCGCTTCATATTTGCACAGGGCTCAATAATGTAAAAGAAATACGTAATGAAGCATATGGGCACTTGATAATGCAATATTTCTTACTTTCATGACACATCTCACCACAAGAAAGGAAGATGATGACCTCCAGCTTAAAGCTCATTACCAACATAAACAGGAGAAACCAGGGCCTATAGTGACCATAGTGCCTAACCTCATGGGAAACAACTTCCATGTCACAACTGATCCAATTAGGCCATACCTGGTAATGCTAGAGTTTCAGAACATTCTCCAAAACCATCCAGCCATGCTTTCGTGTCTCTATATGCTACATGGCAAAGTATGAGGATGTGCAGGTCTAATTCACTAACCTGTATCAGTAGCAGTTATACCATTTTTCTGGGTGCCCTGTAGCTGCTGTGGAAAAAGCACACATTTATTTCATTAAGAAGGCCTATTAAAAAATAGAACTATACTAGATCCTTTTCATTGTTTTTGCACAAAAATAATTTCAATCAAACTATATTCTTTAAATGTGTAGACCTTGAAATATCTTAATCTAATTATATCAAAAATCTTTAAATTTTTCTAGTCTTAAATGGCTAATTCGGAAATCTTAGCCTATTCAGATTTTCAGTAGCTACTATTCCCAGTTATGAACAGAGCTGGAAATTGGGGGGGGGGGGCTGCTTAAAATACCTTTTTATATCCAAAGAAGCATTTTCCTTTATCTTTTGGATGATAATGTATCCACATCATGCTTGCAGTTTCTGTATTGATTCTTACTCTTATTACTGTAGAACAGGTATCTTATAGCAGGGATAGTCAATCTGTGGTCCTCCAGATGTCCATGGACTACAATTCCCATGAGCCCCTGCCATCAAATGCTGGCATGGGCTCATGGGACTTATAGTACATGGACATCTGGAGGACCACAGGTTGACTACCCCTATCTTATAGGACCAGTATCACTTGGAGTAAGAAACTTTCTACAATGTATGCTGCCTGTTCAACTTACTCCAAGTATCTGACTCACCCAGCTTTACAGCTTTTCCTTTTGTAAACTCAGATATTCTTACAGAGCACATTGTAGAGCACTATAATTAGAATCAACCCAACTGCCTTCTTCCTTTTTCTTTTCAGACTTAGTTAGCCTGTCTTCTCCTACAAACGAGATGCATATCCACAAACAATCACAGTGCCTCCAGCCCTCATCATTAACCTTATCATTGCTAAAGTCTCAGCTAAACAGACTTGTAGAAAAGTCTTTGCAAAGAAAGAAGGTGGACATCTGACCTTTTCAGTCCTATTTCAAAGGAGCACAGACGTCACTTCTTTTTTTTCATTCCCAAAAATTTCAGCATGGTTCACTAAAACCAAAACAGCAAGACAGAAATGGTTAATGTGGAACTACATCATCTTTAATAAACTTTGATAATCTGCCCAAAGCTACTAGGGGTGGTTGGTCATTAGTTAGACTGGCCTAACAATGACAACTAAAGGAATCCTTCTTAATAGCAAGAACTGGGAGATGGGAATAGATGATGACCATTTCTATCATGATGTGCAGGGGAGTTTCCAGAGATGTGTACCATAGTAACACTGGAAACAGAATCTGTTGAGACAGCATACTGGACCTGATGGCTCTTGCTTGAATCCATCACATGAATTGTTATGTTTCTCTCAGGATCACTTAAGAATACATTAAATTCATCTTGCAAGTAAGACGGTGGTGATTTTCTAAAGCTTGTTTCAATGCTCATTTCTGGTTATCATAATGCTTTTCGACAACCTCTACAAACTGAGTAGGAGAGAAAGAGTTAGTAGCATTAACACTGTGCAATGTAGGCCAGTATTATTGTTTGCATAAAGGCACCAAGTAAAGTCATCTCTGATGTGAGACTTAAACCAGGGGTTTTCCGACTCATATTTTTTTCCAGGACTATCATAACCCCCCTGACTTCAATAGCCTTAGGGTGTAGCCCTGCACATGATTGCACTGTTTATTATTCATTGGTAGGATTTCTCCTCTATGTGGATCAGGAACAGAACATTTTGGTACACTGCTGTGTAATATCAAACAAAGAAATCTTTTAGAAATGTTTCATTGTCTGGTAGGTTAGGATATACTTTGTTTTATCAGAACAAGAAACTACTAGTATGCTAGATGGTCTTGTCAGTTAGACTGTTATGCATTAATAAGCAGAAGAGAGATCTTAAGCTAGTGCTGATTCTAGTGTTCTGTCTCTTCAAGCCTGAAACATACAGGTGGTCAACAGCATAATTACTACAAGCATTCCTTGTGGTGCTCAATCTTTGGTGCTTAATCTGGAGTTCGCTTTGAGCTCTGTATATCTAAACTAGGGATGCTGCAAATTTCTCCATAAGCATGTTCAACAGTTGAATTTACTGTGTCCAAAGGTATATATCAGATATCAGCTGATCATCTAGCCTGTTTGGTTCTTGTTGAAAACTCGTGAAGCCTGCTTTAAGATTTGCATCAGGATTTTGCAAAAGTAGGAAATTAGCAGCCATTACAGTCACGGGGGCCTATTTTGATGTACACCAAAGAGTAGGACGTTATTAAAGCATAGCATTTATTTATCACTGATTGATATGATTTGTGACTGATTCAGTTGGCTGACCAATGGCCTGGTGAGTGGAGCAGCTATACAGAAAGGGCAGGGGGTAGTAGATATCAAACAAGCTGCATGTGAACATGCATGTGCAAAATACTAGTGGCACTGTAGTGTATGATTAGGACGGAATACAATTCCTTCGTTCATAAGTTACGGTGAATGCACATACAAGCCATGTACGTGTACACTTGTTTGTTCTTGTTCAATAATTCTCATATTACATTCAACAGACAACTGAATGTGAGATTGAAACCCAACATTTATTAAAGTACTGATCTCCAGTTTTAGTTGTAAACTGAACACTCATTGGCTTTTTCCTACAAACAAGTGTATTTGCAGATTGAATATGTGTTCACTGTAGCATGTGAACAGGGCCAGTGAAGCAACCCGCCAAACAGCCACAAACAGAATTGTTGAACCTTGGAAATGATCACAGAAAACTTACCTCCATGTTCACAATTCATAAACATGATGAGACTTGAATTGATGGGTGTTCACGTATCCCCGATCTAATCATATAATCATATAATATTTATGTTTTCTTCTTATGCCAAAAGGAAGATATAGGTAAATCCAAGAATCATTGTAGGGAGATCCTTCACTAATCATTGTAGGGATCTCAGACTTAATTTGATTTGTGGCCATTCTGTGCCAAAATGCATGTAACTCTAGAATTCCATGACTGAAACTTTTGATTTATTATTTGGCCTTAAAAAGCAGCAACCAAAGGACATATAAGGTATCATTCATCTGATTTAAATGGTTCACAGACTGCTTTTAGTCCCACTAGGGGAAAAGACAGAAAGAATATGGGTATGTATCTTTTTTTTTTCCTGACCAGAATGTAAAGCAACCCATAGTAGCAAGGAGACATGAATCAGTTCTCTGTTCCCCAGTGGTCTGAATGTGGCTGTATGTCAGGGCTAGTCACATCATTCCAGGGCTATGTGTACTTTGGTCCTCAGTTCATTGGAAAACTGGCTACTTGGGATGCATTTATGGTATTATAATAAAAACCATCAGGATCAAATAGGATGTTCTGAAGAATATATTGCCGAGTACAGCCCTACAGCTCTTCCCAGAGTCTTTCTGGGATCAAAGCACACGGCATGCCATTACATCCAATTTCCCCCCATCCTTTACAAGTGAAAAATGATAAAGCAGGACAAGAAAAGGGATAACTCTGAAAATACCAGTGTTGCATTAGGTATCCTTTTTTCCCATTAGACATTGCTAAAGAGAGGAATTGTAATATGGAATATACTGCATCAATGGAATATTAGAAAGGAAGAACAGAGAACTGTGGGAAATTCCAACAAAGGTTCATGCTTGCTTCTGCTTCTTATTCCCTTCTGCTGTTGCCACTGCCTTTCCACACACACCCCACCATCTTGTATTTCTTCTTTGCTGAACCTTTCTTCTCCCCCTTCCTACCTCTTTCCTTCAGTGCTCTCCTGCTGCTACCTCCCTCCACGTAGACCCTTCCTTCCTCCTGCACAACCACTTTTCTCAGACTTCTCACCACCATGAATTCTTCCCTTCCCCCACAGCCACCTTCTTCCCCTTGCAAGACTGGCCAGCCACCCTCCCAGCCCAAACATTGCTGGCACTTACCACCTGCTTTCCCCCCAGCCAGCTTTTTCTTTCCCTTTCAGCAGCAGAAGTCACTGCCAGTGGTCCCAAGAATCACTGACAGTTGACTGCTCTGCCTCTTGAGAACAGCTGCTGTCAATCCCTTCTTCTCTCTGGTCTCGACAATGCATCTTGGTAGTGGCTAAGTAAACCTTGAGATGGCAGCTGGTATCTCATAATGTACTCTTGCAAGATCTCACCCCCCCCCCAAACTTTGGGAGGTTTTAAAATCCTCCTCCTCGATAGATTTAAAGTTTTCATATTTTTACTTTCTCTAGTGGTCCCCATTGTACAGTCTTTTAAAATCTGCTTCATAAAGGCTACACTCAGCATTAGGAGATGAAGGACTGAAATCAGAAGGTGGAGGGCAACAGAAAGACAAATGGAAGAAATCACAGGAGGGCTTCTTCCCAACCAACTAGGGGAAAGGTCAGTTTTAATACTATAAGGGAATACAAATGTTAAATTCTTTCTTCCCTATGGTACAGTCTTCATTCCAAATAGAACCTCATGAAGCCTCCATTTGATCTTAAAACCACAGAGAAGATCCAGAGGTGGATCTCCTAGCATCTTGCTTGCTGAGACATTTAGAAACAAGCACAAACATAGGCAATGGGAGTGGAAGAAAGAATAAACAGGACCAGAGAGAGATGATGGATAAAATAAGAGACAAGTCGGGTGAATGTAAGAGGAATGAAGATGATCAAACATTTATCTGCTCAATATAAAATGGCTTGCATTTTTGCAAGAACTGGGAGCAAAAGTAGAGAAATGGGGCTGTCCTGTGCCTGGAAAGCCATGTCCTCCAGTCAGTGATTTCTTTCCATTCTGAAAGGAAAGGTTCATGACTTAGGGAAAGTCTTGGTATCCCTATGAGATATATAAAAACAGCTGGCATTGTGGGTCAAAGTTCTAGGGGGCCCTGCCCAGTTCCAAAAATGGAAGCTTATCATCAACATTGGGAGAGGCTTCCTTTAAGTTTCACACCCCAGTTCTGTTCCTCTAGTTTTTTGTTTTGTTTTTTGCCAATATTATTCCTTATTCTTCACCTTCCTCCGAATGAAGTGCAACCAGTCAATCCCATCTTATAAAAATCAAGAGATGTACCTATAGAACAGGATAAGTATTATCTCATCTGTTCTACTTAATATTTCTGGTAAGGGCTTGGAGAAGGAGCTGGTCTCATGGCTTAAGTGCCACTCAGTGCTTAACTGTCCCGCCCCTGAATGCATCTTCCACCAACCAGCTTGCCAGTCTGTTCAGTGGCCAGCCAATCACCTTCCATACCACACCCTGACCACCTCCTCCTCCTTCCACTTCTCTCTAAGGCTCGGAAGCTGCAGATCCCTGCTGCGTGAGAGCTGTCCATGTGAGTTGCCTGCAGCCTTTCCAGGCCCTGGGGGGAGGGAGAGCCACCACCATCCCAACTAGCACCCATTGTATTCCTAAATGCAACGGGTTTTGCCCCTAGTTTCTATATAAGTGGTGTTGATAATTACAAAACGTGTTAATACATGACAGATATAAAGCTCCATAAGACATGACATGGGAAGTTCTGCCAAGTTTAGAAAGTTTCTCAATTACACTGCTGTTGAATAAAATGGGCAAGTATTGAAGTGCTTGGCAGATTGTTACTGTGCTCATTTAGTGATATGATGGCGCCTTTCCAGGTTCAATAGCTGTAGGAATTATCTCTTCATCTTTGACCCCAAATGTGCTATTGCAATATTGTGGGTCAAAGTAAATTCTCTGACATCATAGTAGAAAGGAAATCCTGTTTACTTAAAATGCAACACTGGGCAAAGTTCCAGTGTTACCACTACCAAAACCTGATTACAGAGGACATAAAACTCTTAAACTCTTGAAATGCTACATACACATTTTTTAAATTGCAGTACACCAGCCTGAACATTTGACATAGATATGAAATTTGTTCAGAAAACCAATACATGATTTTGTTTTCCTGAGATGCAAACAGATGAAATGTATTGAACCCACATACACACAAAGGTTAAATGGCACAGAGAGCAGGCTTGATAATACTCTTCAGTGGAGGATTTGCAGGATCTAGCCCCTCAGTTGCTTTACTTGTGTTGTTGTTCATTAAAGCTATGATACTAGAGTAAACTAGTCAAAAGCAAAGGTATCTCCAACACGTATAAGTGCTCTATTTCATTTTCCTTGCCTTCATTTTAATTTGGAATATCAGTGAACTACCACACAAAACTTTCTTAGTCAATAAAATTACTTAATGCTCATTTTTTTAAAAAGCTTCGTCCCTACCCCACCCCCGCCCCCTTTAATAGCAGTGCAGCTTGTGGTGTTCTAGTAAAATGAAAGTCAATTTCTGTGCCCAATGTGCCTTGATTAATACAGGTAGCACTAGTGCCAGTAGATCATTCTAGTCTAGGTAGCCATTTTAGCAATGTCCACAGACAGACCCAAGCAGCCCGATGAAGCCAGCCATCTTTTATTTGTTATATATTCATTGTTGAAAGGAGGCTTCCCCTAGAAGACACATACATGCACTTTTGTGTTAAGAGGTAAGGCTGTGCGTCTAGACCAATATTTATATTTGTATTTTGATTGATTCTAACATTTGTATTTCTGAATACAAATAAAAATGCATATTACCAGAGCTTGGAACTGTGTAGAGTGGTTATTGATTAGTGTGCCAAATAAAAAATTTCATGATTGAAATAGCTCACCCTTGGATTTTAAGCATCAGCTACTCCCATCACCTCCATCTATTACCCACATGCTATGCCTTCATCCAACACAAAAAGAAAACAAAATACTAAACCAGGAATGGTACCGAAAATTCTGTGAATTGCAGTTTTCCCCTTAAACAACAGCCATGGGTGCCCAATCCATATTAGAATGATAGCATGTTACGAGTCTTACCTTCCTCCTCTCCTCATGATTTTCTCAACCTTTGCTCATTTTGTTTATCTAACTGTTTCCCACATATGATTAGGAGGGGATTTAAAGTACCCTCAGATCACTGCTTCACCCTTATGGTACCTTCTTGGGACAGGTAGACTCATGTAAATTTCCTAATCTGTACGTTTTGTAGTTTGGGAAGATTGTTCCCCTCCACTTAAAGTTGTACAGATTTTCTTAACTTGGAAAAGGGAAAGAAAAAAGAGCGTGCTAACTGAAAAAAAGTTCAAAACTTTAGAGAAATCTAAAAGGAGAAATAAGACCAGACATTGATGGACAAGAGATGAGGGAAGAGAACATAATCCATTGGGAAGAAGAGAGGGCACAACCATCTACAGAAATGACCATGTCATAAAGATCCACAGGGAACTGATGATACAACATGGAAGGTAAACTACTTTGAAATATTCTGAGTTACTCTCCAATCTGCTACATGGGGTTGCTTGCTTACCTCACCTCTTGATAAAGCCACCTCTAGTTATCTTAGAGGGATAGCAACAAAAGTGTCTGTGTTGTGATTTTACATATGTATGAAATTATGTGTGGGGATGCCATGAGAACTAGAAACCCAGCTCTTCAAAAGAATTTTAGTCAAGCCTTTCTTTTCTTATATAATTTGCAAAAGTATATTCTTTTTTATATTCAGTTCAGGTGTCCATGTAACTTACTCCCTACCAATAAAATGCAGATGAGAACTGAAAGTACATTATTATAATAAAATCTTTTTTATATATCAAAATAAGAAGGTACTGAAAGACGCATCTTTCATCATCCATCCCGAGCCTCATCTTTTGTGTGTGTGTGATGTCATATAATTAACACCCCAAACCGAACATGTTAGCCAACCTGGAATGTTGAAATTAAAATTCTGTCAGCAACTTGTACGGGTTGATAGTGAAACTGTGATTTGGGGAAATAAGCGCTGAGAACTTGCATAAAATACCTGAATGCAATTTCCTTTGTGTCACTTATATCTTTTCAAATAACCTAAAAGGCTATCATTGTATGGCAGAAACTAATAAGCCCATTGACGTTTGAAACTATAGAATTAATGTACTGTCACTTCCTACCTGAATATTTTGAAAGTTTTGGTCCCCAATGGTCTGGACTGAGTGCCAGAAAAAGTAACATCTTGTAAAAGACTGATGTATGTTGGTATAGAAGGCTGACATATACTTGGTGCCACAATAAACTTGCATTATCGTGTAGCAGCAGACAGTGTCATGTGGCTGTATAAATGCAGGCCATCCTACGACCTATGGTTGATTAGGACAATGGCCGTGCAGCATCAAAACAGAGTTGGAGAGCTCCAGGGGGCAAGTGGATGGAGGGTTTAAAAAAAGGGGGGGGGGAGTGATTTTGTGTGCCATTCCTTCACATCCCTGTCTCTGCAGGCCCAGTAGCCTCTCTTGCATCATCATGGCAGCAATACTGTAGGGTGGTCAGAGTCCCCCCGACACACCTCTCAGTTGATTGCCAATTCCTCCACTTCAACAGGCAGCAGCAGTTCAGCATGTAACAGATGATCTGTAGGAAGGCAGAGGAGCCTCCAACCATCTTACAGCGCTTTGATGCAGTGGGGGGCCCATCCCCTGGCATCTGTATCAAGGAGACCCAGCCCAGGAAAGAAGGAAGAGTGAGGTTGTGACAGCTGTGGTGCATGTGGATGTTGGGAGCCAGCTTAAGTCCCATACACCGGAAGGACAAATCTATCAATCATACACCGGAGGGTCAGTTCACTAACAAGCCTTGCTTATAGCACTCAAATATTCAGGTAAAGAGCCAATTAGAAAAACATAGCATACATGAGCACCTTTTACAGAGACACATCCTACCTCAGCTGAAAATATAACAGAACCAGCTGTTCTGGTGCGAACAAAATCTGTACACTGCCCATGGCGCCGTGGGCGCCACGGACTAAATAAAACAGTAAGGTGTTCTGGGGCGGGATGTGTCCGGGATGAGGAAGGGTCCAGATTGGACCCTTCCTCATGACAGACAATCGGAGGGACCAATCGGCAGGCGCAAAGCGCCTGCCGATTGGTCCCTCTGATTCCCAGCCTCAGCAACTGCGAGCCGCGCACAGCACGGCTCGCAGTTGCTCCCGGCCTGACGCGGCGAGAGGTGCAAAGCACCTCTCACCGCATCAGGCCACCGCCCGAGGGAACCCCCAGCAATCGCGCGGAGCGCGGCTGCCGGGGGCTCCCTGCCTGGCGGCCTGACTCCACAGAAAGACCAGGACTCCAGCAAGGACTGCAGGTAGTCCCCCCCCCCATACCCACTCTCACTCCTGGGGGCTGCTAGCGCCCATTGCATTTCGGACTGCAATGGGCTATATTTCTAGTGAAACATAAGTCCAGGGACACCTTAGGAGGCCAGTGTAGGGTCTGGGTTAAGGGCAGCTCTTTCACATGCAACCAAATGGATGACCTCTGGCCAGTCACAGTTCTCTCAGAAGTCTCTCAGACCCACCTGCCTCACAGTGTGTCCGTGACAGAGAGAGGAAGGGAAGGAGATTGTAGACCACTTTGAGACTCCTTCCGGTAGTAAAGAACAGTTCTTCTTCTAAAAAAAAAGCTCTTCTTCTAAAATGGCTGACTCAGGAAAGCTTGTCTGCTGTTTGTCCGTAAGGTGCCATTGGACTTTTGTTTGATTTTGCTGCAATAGACTAATACAGCTATCCCTGTTACAATCTGGTGCAAGCAATCTGCTCACACTAAAGTTTGTTCTTAGAGTCATGTACTCAGCTTAATGTTGTGGAAAAAATAAGCTCTCTTATTTGAACATCCCTCGTTACAGAATATGGTTAATTTAGTTTCTGTATTCAAAATAACAAAGGGACTTGGACAGCTTCAAGTTTAAAGCATTTATTATCACATAAAACTTTTGTGAGTCACTTTCTGAGATGCATGAAAATTTAAGCCACAGTAAGTGAGTAAATGTATGAGTCCTTAAGGTGGTATCTTGTGTCTCCTTTCCTAGGTAAATGTTAAGGCATGTTAAAAACCAGACTTTTGTATAATAGAAGAGTTGAGTTGGTTTTTGTCCCCCATTTTTTACTAGCTGAAGGAGTCTCAAAATGGCTTACAATTGACTTATCTTCCTCTCCCCACAACAGACATCTTGTGAGGTAGGTGAAGCTGAGAGGGCTCTGAGAGAACTGTGACGAGACCAAGGTAACCCAGCCAGCTGCAGGTGGAGGAGTGGGAAATCAAACCCAGTCTCCAGATTAGAAGTCACCACTCTTAGCCAGTATTCTACACTGGCTCTTTTAGTAGCAATTTTTCACCTGTTCAATTCTGTCAAAATACAGTGCTATTTATTAGCAGCCCTGAATTATTCTCCCTGTGCATTATCAGGGGTGAGAGGTTGATAGACAAGTTAGCCAGCTGCAGCCAATATAATAAAGATGCTTGTGGCATCTTAGACTAATGAATTTATTGCAGCATAAACTTCCATGAACCAAAACTGCTTTGTCAGACGCATGAGATGTGCTCTGTCTCATGAAAGCATGCACACAGTAAATCTGTTAGCTCCTCTCGTTATTTTAACAGTAACACACAGTAACTGTTCCTTTTTCTAGTTCCTTTCAGTTCAGGGGGAAATTAGAAACTGGCCTTTGTTTTCTAGTAGTCTTGAGCTTGCATCCTAAGCCCTGTTCCCACTGGCGCTGAGCCCTCTTCCTTGGAGGAAGCAGTTTTCTTCCACAGGACACATTCCTTTAGGGCTAGCTAGGGGCTTTCATATGGGCAAGACCAGCCGTGACCCAAACAGCACCTAGCACCAGGCAAAAGTGATGCACAATGGAAGATGGAAACAAGCAAGGCTCATGGTCCAAGCTTAGCCTTGCTTGCTTGCCATACGGGAGGGTGCTTAAACCACAAGAGCCAGTCCCTGTTAAAACACGTTTAGAAGAAGGAGAAGAAGAGTTGGCTCTTATATGCCGCTTTTCCCTACCCGAAGGAGGCTCAAAGCGGCTTACAGTCGCCTTCATAGAATAGAATCATAGAGTTGGAAGGGGCCATTGAGGCCATCTAGTCCAACCCCCTGCTCAACGCAGGATCAGCCTTAAGCATCCTAAAGCATCCAAGAAAAGTGTATATCCAACCTTTGCTTGAAGACTGCCAGTGAGGGGGAGCTCACCACCTCCTTAGGCAGCCTATTCCTCTGCTGAACTACTCTGACTGTGAACATTTTTTTCCTGATATCTAGCCTATATCGTTGTACTTGAAGTTTAAACCCATTACTGCGTGTCCTCTCCTCTGCAGCCAACAGAAACAGCATCCTGCCCTCCTCCAAGTGACAACCTTTCAAATACTTAAAGAGGGCTATCATGTCCCCTCTCAACCACCTTTTCTCCAGGCTGAACATTCCCAAGTCCCTCAACCTATCTTCATAGGGCTTGGTCCCTTGGCCCCAGATCATCTTCGTCACTCTCCTCTGTACCCTTTCAATTTTATCTACGTCCTTCTTGAAGTGAGGCCTCCAGAACTGCACACAGTACTCCAGGTGTGGCCTGACCAGTGCCGTGTACTATGGGACTATGACATCTTGTGATTTTGATGCCTTCCCATTCCTCTCCCCACAACAGACACCCTGTGGGGTAGGTGAGGCTGAGAGAGCCCTGATATCACTGCCCGGTCAGAACAGTTTTATCAGTGCCATGGTGAGCCCAAGGTCACCCAGCTGGTTGCACGGGGGGGGGGGGAGTGCAGAATCGAACCTGGCATGCCAGATTAGAAGTCCGCACTCCTAACTACACCAAACTGGCTCTTTAAGTATCCTTGATTTGAGCGGGAGAGGTAAGCACATGCGTCCATACTAAGTAGCCCAGTTAACCATTCCTTGCTAATATATACTTCCAAATCAACCAACAAACAAGCATATAGATGCAATGTTTGAATGATGCAAAACCAAAATCATATTTGTTTGCATTGTGTTGGGGTCTGTTTCCTAATCCCACAAGCAGAGCAGTTCCTATGGAGGTGCTTTGGTTTTGCCTTGCAGGGTTGATAGACGCACCTCAATAAAGACGCTACTACTTTACTTTCTTTGGCATAAAAATGGCCACAGCCGTTTATTAACAAGAGAAGGTGGCCAAAACCTGGAAGCGGATATCGCCCTCTTGTGGTCAGCCGACCACAAGGCAGCCCCAATTGTCAGCAGGACCCTCAACGGGTGATTTGGCCGCAAGCCTACACCCGGATTTTCTGCGACATGCGGGGGGTGGCACCAACCTGCAAAAACCCGCCGGGCGTTTTCTGCCTCTGATGGGTTTGCCTACCACCCGGAAATGCGAGCCTTCAAAACTGGCTCCGCATCCACACGGCCCCTTATGAGAGCCCCCGTCTCACAGGTAAGCCAGCGCGCAAGCTTGGCTCTTACCTAAAATTTCCGCTTCCAGCGTACCTTCCGCCAGCTGTGACAGTTTTAAAACAGTATTAACCTCCAACAATCTCGCACTTTTTTTTTTTTTTTTAACCAAATCAGGGTGGGGGGGGGGTGGGTGTCCCTTCAGGCGCTGAGGGGAAAAGAGGCCAGGGCTTTTCCCGCGGCTCCTTTTGCCGCGCCGCTCCTGGCCCCTCCCCTCGCCTCCGTCGCCGTCGCGCTGCTGGGGCAGCTGGGAAACGTAGTCCCCCAGCTTCCCGGCAGCGTTTTCTTCGCCGCGTCTTCCCCCGCAGCGGCAAACTGCCCCCTCGCCCAGGACTCAGGTGCTCTTGCCTTGCAGGGTTGATAGACGCACCTCAATAAAGACGCTACTACTTTACTTTCTTTGGCATAAAAATGGCCACAGCCGTTTATTAACAAGAGAAGGTGGCCAAAACCTGGAAGCGGATATCGCCCTCTTGTGGTCAGCCGACCACAAGGCAGCCCCAATTGTCAGCAGGACCCTCAACGGGTGATTTGGCCGCAAGCCTACACCCGGATTTTCTGCGACATGCGGGGGGTGGCACCAACCTGCAAAAACCCGCCGGGCGTTTTCTGCCTCTGATGGGTTTGCCTACCACCCGGAAATGCGAGCCTTCAAAACTGGCTCCGCATCCACACGGCCCCTTATGAGAGCCCCCGTCTCACAGGTAAGCCAGCGCGCAAGCTTGGCTCTTACCTAAAATTTCCGCTTCCAGCGTACCTTCCGCCACAGAGCTCAGGGGAAACCCCGAGCTCCCGCCACCTCTCCACCCTGCAGCCATTCCAATATTGCATGCCTCAAATCAAATAACCAAATGTCCATCCCCCAATTGGACAAATGCACGCCATCCTCCCTATACAGGGCCCATTGGCGGTAACTAATATCGGGGTGCCGAACCACAACCCCTCCCCTAGCAAATAAAAACTTTTCAACTGTTTTCTCAACACGTCGCCGAGCAAGATCCACTCGAGCTGGAGCCAGTGCTCCTCGCCATTCTCGTCGCTCCAGCAATGCCGACCAAAGTATTGCGGTCGCCGGGATCCAACTTGCTAAAATCGACAAATCCCTCAACATCACTCTGGACAGCTGTTGGCCTGACATTTCTGGCAAATCGTTTTCTCCCAGTTGGATGACCACCAAGTCAGGATGACCAATACGATACAGAAGGCCGGATAGCATTTCCAACAAGAACGGCCATCTCATTCCTCGCCTTCCTCTCCAAAGCAGCTGGACACGTCCTGACATTCCAAGGCAATCTCCCCATCCGGATTCTGCAGCATACTGGGCAGCCCAGAAAACGATGCTGTGTCCCACAATCCATATCTTTGGGACAGCCAACGCCAGTTCTGCAAAATCAAAAGAATTAAAGAAGAAGGTCCGGCCTAATATACTGCCGATACGCCTCAGACCTCCAACGACCCACTGCTTTTATACGTTCCGGAACAGCCCCTTTTTCTGCCTCTTGAGTGGCCGCCCCAATACGGAAGGAATGGGTTCCGTATTGCCCTGCAGGCAGGCCCAACTTTTTAAGGGCGGTTCGGAGGACAGCCATAAATTGAAATCTAGACAAATATTGCCCATCCCCATGAATTAGCAGTGGGCCGTCCCTACCCGGACGTATCTTGAGGTATTCCTCCATGCAATGTACTGGACACGTTCTGCTCCCTTCATTTCTTGTAAGTATTATCTGCTTTCCCCTTCCCAATTGATCCGTCTTACTACGCCGCAAACGAATGTGAAGCTCTTGGTTGATAATACACACATCCCGCCTATCCAATGCCCGTGCTCCAGAGCCTGTTTTTGATGCTGCCACCACTTCACTACACCTGAACGCTCCGAAAAAGGTAACTGTAAAAGCAGCAGCAAAGAGCGTACTCTCAAATTCAGAACAACAAATCGCTGGGAGCTCCTGCAACAGGCCCTGTAGCACCCGCATTGATATTGGCCTCCTCAAATCCTGCTTTGGAGGAGCTGCTCTCCTCCATCCCATCACCGCCTTGCGTGCCAAAAACGATGACGCCGGATCCCACCAACTTTTAGTTTTTGCAAAGAATGATAATCCAGCCAGATGCACTGATAAAGTCCGCGGCGCCGCACCTCGTGCATGCAAAGACGCCAAATATTTTAAAACCGTTTCCTCCGTTATTGGAAAAGGGGAATTACAACCCCAAGATCTTGAAAATTGCAGGTATCCCGCGACCGCGCTCGTGTACGCGCGTATAGTGGCCGGTGCTAATGAACCCATCACGGCTTGCTGGATGGCTCGCTGCCAAGGTTCCACATCTCCTCTGGGAAGGGATCCGGCGCCAAATTCGCATTCGGAGCAAGAGACCGGAACCGATGGTCCTGGAATCGAGACAGGGCATCCGCCACATCATTATTAACCCCAGGAATGTGTTTTGCGCAAAAGGTGATGTTATACACCAAGCAATTGCGCACCAGGTACCTCACCAATCTCATCACCCTTTCCGAACGGCTAGACTGTTGGTTTATGATGCGGACCACTGCCAAATTATCACACCAGAAAAGTACCTTAGCGTTCTTAAACAAATCCTTCCACATCACAACAGCCACCACCACTGGAAACAGCTCAAGAAAGGTGAGGTCCCTCAAAATGCCCGAATGAGCCCATGTTTCCGGCCAGTGTTTGGAACACCATCGATCCCCATAGATGACTCCAAACCCCAGACTTCCTGCGGCATCTGAATGTACCTGAAGCGCATTTTCCGGAGTAATAGGCTTTTGCCACATTGTCACTCCATTGAAACTTACCAGGAAATCCTGCCATACTTTCAAATCCTCCTTCAAACCACTAGTCAGTCGTATATGATGGTGAGCGGCTCTTATGCCTGCCATAGACCGTGCCAGTCTCGCGCAAAAGGCCCTGCCTGGGGATACCACTTTACAGGCAAAATTGAGATGCCCCAATAGCACCTGCATTTCTTTCAATGAACATTTTTTCTTACCCAACATCCTCTCAATAAGCTCCCTTAAAGCCGTTAGTTTGTCCTCAGGTAGCTTAGACAAACCAGCCACTGAGTCCAATAAAATCCCCAAATAAATTAACTGTGGCAGAGGCCCTTCCGTTTTTTCCTCCGCCAAAGGGACCCCCAACTCACCCGCCATGTTCTGAAATTCCCTTAATCGGTCCGCACAATCCGTGGAATCTGGAGGACCAACCAAAAGAAAATCATCCAAGTAGTGAGTGATATGAGGGCATTTTGTCCTATCCTTAATTGCCCATTCCAGGAATGTGCTGAATGTCTCAAAGGCTGCACATGAAATTGAACATCCCATGGGCAGAGCCTTATCAACATACCAGCTCCCTTGAAAGTAACAACCCAGAAGGCAAAAATCCTCCGGATGAACCGGCAACAGACGAAATGCAGATTGTACATCGCATTTTGCCATAAGAGACCCCCGTCCACATGCCCGGATGATGGCTACTGCGTGATCTAATGAGGCATATCTTACCGTGCACAATTCTGGCGCTATAGCATCATTCACCGACGACCCCTTAGGGTATGATAAATGGTGAATCATCCTATATTGACCAGGGGTCTTCTTAGGCACTACTCCCAAAGGGGATACTCTCAAATTGGTAATCGGAGGTTCCGCATAAGGACCTGCCATCCGTCCAGCTGCACACTCCTTACCGATTTTTGCCGCTAAGATCTCTGGTAGCTGGGCTGCCGATTTCAGGTTAGTGCTCATGGTTGCCACTCGAACTCCGGTATAAGGGATTCTAAAACCCTTTGTAAACCCCTCTGCCAAATACTTCGCGTCCCTTTTCTTAGGATACCGACTTAACAATGCTAATAATACCGGTAGACGAATTGGGGAGTATGCCAAGCATCGCAACTCATGAGGGGGTTCAGTTGGCTTTTTGTCCAGTTGCGTTTCCCGACCCACCTCCCTTCTTGGAAGAGGGCCGGCCCCCACGAAAGGGCGTCTGACTGCCCCCAGGACGATCACAGTCCTGCTTTGAATGGCTGCCCCCACACGCCTCACAGCAGTGCTCATAACGGCATCTACGCCGTTGGCAATTTCCCCTATTATATTCCCAGCAGGCCCCCCGGACATCTCTCCTCCACCCTGGCCTCCTTCGTTCTTGATCAAATCTCCGTACGAAAGGGCCTACTTTCACTATCCACGCATCGTGGTCCTTGATATCCCATCTGATATCACTGTTATTTGATGCCCGTTCTCTCATCAGTTTATCATAGGCCATGGCCGCTGTATCCCCGGCCAGTGCCCTTGCTTCCAAAACATTATTTAGGTGACCCACTAAATGCCACCCCCTCTCCGGGTATGCCCCAGTTATGAGGCCCATATAGACCCCATAACCTCTCATCCAATTCGCGAAAGAGCGATCCCCTTTGTCACTCTCTTTTCCTTTCTTATCCCTCTTAGAACCTGTATATGGAGTTTCCTCATCAGGACGTACTAGGCGGAACACGTCCACAAAGCATCCATCCAACACCCGCTCCCTGACTTTTTCCGTCAGGTGAGACCCTGGGGGATGCTCCCCCGACACAATTCCAATGGGTGGAGTCCGTGACGACCCCTCCCCTTTTTGCTTATAGAATTCCACCGTAGACTCCCTCCGAGACGCCCACCAAGAGGGTATGCGTGGTACCAAGGCACCATGCAACCAATAGTTGCTATCCCTCTTCGCATCCACTATCTCTTCTTCTGATGAAGAAGACTCACCAGATGTGGTGGTTTCCTTTCTCGCCTGCTTACGCTTTGATCCTCCTCTCCTTGTTCTCTTTTTCCTATTTGTCTCTATTTGCTCATTCCCAGTCCCTTCCTGAGAAGCCATCGCAGCTGTTATTCCTCCTTCCCCCACCGATACCACAGGTCTCTGTAAGTCCCCAACTTCACCCTGGACTTGAGACCCCCTTGTACCGGCCTGCTGCGCACCCGAATCTTCCCCCAATAAACTAGATTCCACCGTACCTCGGCTGTCTATAAGAGGGGGTAAGTTAACTGACCGCTGGTCTCCCCGTACAAAAGTTCTTTGCCCTACGTCCAATGTACCCCCCAAAGCCGCAGGTGCAGGGGTACTAGTCCCCCATCCTTGACCGGCCATCGGCCATCGTATGTCAGCACCCCCAGCTCCTTGCACAGGCACTCCAGCCGGCTGCCAATAAGCTGGACTAGCTGCCTGTTGTGGCAGTGGTGGTACGCCCCCAACCATCTGCCCCGCACCGTGCCCCATGGTCTGCTGCCATGCCACTCTAGGCGCTGATTGTGCACAAACTTGAGCAGCCTGACCCTGATTAAAATCAAAGCCTCGCTGCCAATTTGCACCCCCTTGCCAGCTTGGATTGATTGTAGGCCCTTGCCAGTTCCCATTTGCTCCAAAACCGCCCCAATACCTCTGTTCCGCCCATTGACTCCCAGTGGGCTGAAACTGGCTCTGAGACCATTGTTCCCTATTTGCCTGCCAATTTGGGTGAGGCCCCTGCCCCGAAGGCTCATTCCAATTCCCATGGCCCCCCCTATATGGCCCCTCATACTGGCTCCTTTGACCATAAGCGCCTATATTAACCTGCCCTGATGGCAGTTCCATGGCAGGAATCATAGGCCTCCAAGACTCTGTCCCGCTATTGCTCCCACCTTGCCCCGAACTGGCATCCAACTGCCCAGCCATAGGGATGTGAGAAACCTGCCCAACCTCAGCCTGGTCGCTCCTGCCATTCTCTGCGCCCACATCTTGCCCCCCCACATAAGGGGCCTGCAATTGCGGCTCAGCCTCCCCTGTCTGGCTCGGCCTAGCTGCAGAGGCCGCCGCCCTTCTCCTGGCCGACCTTGTGCCATATGGACCTAAGGACGCCATGCCTTCCATTGGGGCTAACTCCCTTTCCCCGGGCCCCACTGAGCTCCTTCCCGCCGCCTCTCCCCTTGACGAGGGGCCGCTGGCTTCCCCGGGCCTTTTCTGCCGTTTTTTCGCCCCCCCCCCGCCATTTGGCGTTTGTGCGGCATTGTTCCCAACCGGGCTCCTTTTTTACTCCCTTCCTGCCTCGTTTCACTTCTTCTTCTTTTCTTTTCTTTTCCCTTTACAATCCTCCCTAACAAGCCCGAGTCCGCTCTTTTCCCCGAGGCCTGCTCCGCGGCAATCCTGCTGCGTCACAAAGGCCTCCGCTCCTTAAAACCGTCCTGTCCCTTCAGGCGCTGAGGGGAAAAGAGGCCAGGGCTTTTCCCGCGGCTCCTTTTGCCGCGCCGCTCCTGGCCCCTCCCCTCGCCTCCGTCGCCGTCGCGCTGCTGGGGCAGCTGGGAAACGTAGTCCCCCAGCTTCCCGGCAGCGTTTTCTTCGCCGCGTCTTCCCCCGCAGCGGCAAACTGCCCCCTCGCCCAGGACTCAGGTGCTCTTCTCATTGCCATAAAACTATGCATATTAATTGCAAAAGACTGTCTGCAAATATTAAAAGCAATTTAGGGTTGTCAGTCTCCACTTGAGAGCTGGAGATTTCCTGGGATTAGAGCTGATCTCTAGACTACATAAATTGCTTACTTATTAAAACATTCCACTTCTCCTAGATGAAAGGACTGCATGGCATTAAATTCTATGGAGGCTCCTCCCCTCCCAAAAACCCACTCTCTCAGGCTCAGCCCCCCCCCCCAAATCTACAAGTATTTCCAAACCTGGAGTTAGCAACTCTAAAGCAGGTGGATAAATAGGCTATTGGGTTTTTTTTTTACCTGTATCTTTCTAAAGCTGTCAGCAAGAATATAACCCCTCTATGTTAAGTGGAAGAATCTTCTTGAACTGACTTTAAAAAAAATGAAGAACAAAGGTACGGTATGCAGGTACAGCTTTATTTCAATATCATCATCAATGCACTCTGATCTTTTTTGCCATAGTTTCTATTGAACCCTCGGGGTAGTGCTCACTGAGTATTTGAATATTCTTGGATTTGCTGGAATTACTTTCATTTTGGCAGCATGACTTGGCAGGGAGGGGAGAGAACAAATATTCCAGTTTCCACTGAGACCTGAAACAGTGTTAAACAGAAAGTGGTTCCCTAAACCTGTGGGGCAATCACACGGTATAATGAATAGAAGGGTTTCTATGAGGTACAACCCACCAAGAAGTTCTTCTGCAGAACGCCTATTAAACTATATCAGGTCTAAACAAGATCACATGTGGTTTCCAGAACAAGATTAAGACAAGCAGCTATACACATTCTAGAACTCCCTCAGAACTCATTTACCACATTTCATAGCCATTTTACTAAGTGTTGGAAACCATCTCCTATTGCTAGCAATCTTCTGCGCACTGCACATAATTTACTCTGTTTCAATGCTATGTTCTCAGTGCCATTTTACTTCTCCTTTGCCCCCAGAGCTGTCCAGAGCCTCACGAGCTAACATTGCTTTTTAAGCCTTTTTACAATGGCAGCTCTCATGATGGTTACTATGGTTACTTCGGCAACCCTCACGATTTTTATCGATAACCTTTGTTGGCAGTAATATAACGAATGTTCAAATAAAACCCTATGGGTCACTACAGCCAGTAGGGTTAAAGACCAGTGCAATAAGGCAGATGACAAAGGAGGAAATAGGCACCTAAAAGTAATCAGGGAAAGAAAGGAACATCAAATAGCACAGAACAATGTAAATGTTTGACGATTGTGAGCATTTCTGTGGTAATTTACTCAGCTGTAAATCCTTTATTACCCAGTGAATAAATGTAGACAGCCAAGTTGGTAAAGATTTCTTCGGGAAATCATCTTAGAAATTCGTTTTAAGAAAACCATTGCTGGTTCTCTTTTTTCAGTCCCTGTAGTTCCTTTCCCTATTTGCTTGAAACACATTAGATCCTAGATTTCTAGATCTTCAATGTGGTTTCTTTGTACAGGATCCCAGTTCACTGCTAATTAGCAAGCACTGTCACAATGATAATAAACCGTTTACAGAACACTTCCAATGTCGGATGTTTACTGCAGATTGAGGTTGTTTCATGACCTAGCTTTACTGCCTTGGTCTGCAGACCATAATCATATTTGTACTTCAGGACTCTCTATAGATGAATTTCACCAGCTGTTTTGTGCTGTTCATTTCCCACAAATAGGCATTTATAGTGGATGACCTGGACTGGTGTTTCAATCATTTTATCTCTAAAGAAATGTCAGGAGCTAAGAATATCACTCTGCCATCGGTAAGCAAGGGGAAATGCTTATGTTTGGATTATACAGCCTTGGAAAATTAAATTCAATAGGCATAATATGTGATCTTAGCATTCATCTATTTTAATATTTCATTTCTATATAACAGATCTGCACTATTTGTGACAGTGAACAATTCATAAAGGAAAAGCGGGTGAAGGTAGGGTTGCAAGCACTATGCCAGCATGGTGTAGTGCAGTGGTCCCCAACCTTTTTATCACTGGAGACCACTCAACACCTTTTACTGAGGCCCAGTGGGGGGGTAGTTTACTCCTCTACTCTCAACCACTGCCCTAATGCTCTCTGATCACTATGATAATGTTTAAACATCCCTTCAAAATAAGGGCCACAACACGCCACAACAATGAACATAAGGAACATTTTATTTTCATGGAAATTTTAACTCATGACAATGACAAATCAATGGGAACCCTGAGCTTGTTTCTCTGCAACGAGATAGTCCCATCTGGGAGTGATGGGAGACAATGACACCCGAAGTGTGTTGTAAAGGGCCGAGGGGGGTATGAAGTAAAGGGCCGGGGGGGGGGGAAGGCGTCCTTTGGTGCCCACCTCCAATTAGTCGAAGGACCACTGGTGGTCCACGTCCCACAGGTTGGGGATCGCTAGTGTAGTGGTTAAAAGTGGCAACCTCTAATCTGAAGAATCAGATTTGATTCCTCATTCCTCCACATGCAGCCTGCTGGGTGTCCTTAGGCCAATTGGTTCTCTCAGAGCTCCATCAGCACCACTATCTCACTGGTACCTTTTCCACATAGGGAATTAGGCCCAGGCTGGCATTTGTCTGGTTGCAGGGCTGATCTCCTCTTCTAGATGATGTGAGCAACAGCCTGGACCCAACCCAGGGCTTGCCCGATTCAGGCCCTTAGTTGCCTCACAACAAGGGAACGCGGATTCTTCCCATGTTCCCTTCCATGCCACAGGCACTATGAGGGCCTATGTCAGACCAGGGTGTAAAGTACACATAGCTTTTATTCCAAGCCCAGGTCAATTCAGTCCCTGCCGTCTAACAGAATGCGATTTCCATTTTGTTTTGGGGCAATTTAAATTTTCATTCTGCAGCAAGGATTGATCCAGAGTGACCCTACATTTATTGTGTGATATCTTAGAGTGCTTTTAATGCTCAATATTTTAAGAAAGCAGGCTGTTTTGAATCTGGGCTTTGCTCTGTGGTAGAGAACCCCTAATTGGCCAATGCTGCTCATGTGACAAGTTTGCCTTAAAGGAGAAGCCCCTAATTTCTCTCAAATTCTGTCAGTCTTGAATTTTTTCTCCATCTTCTGCCTTCTTCGATCCTCTCCCCCTCCTTCAAGAAAAGAAAGAAAGAGGCTTGCCCCCCCCCCTTCTGAACTACCCTAACCACGTGCAGAACACTTTCCTGTTTCAATGGGGAGGGGGTGAAGAGGAAGACCTGAGTTCAAATTGATCTTAATTCAACAGGATTGACAATGGGATAAACAAAGTAAGTGCAGACTCTGTCCTGGACTGTCTGGCAGGGAAGAGTTAGGCCATCCAGGTCCAGCTACTCCCCCTGCCCTGGGCTGACTAGCGTGTCCTGGCACCACCAAGCCACCTGGGGCACTTTTTTTTGTTTAGGAACATGGCAGCAGAACCCTTCCACCCCAGCTGCCTCATTTGGAGGTAAAATTCTTAGGCAGTCAGTGTGCACTGGTGAAAATGGTCCCCTATGAGGATACAGGAAGCTGTGGGAAAACTGCCTAATCAGAAGCACCTGGCAGCAGTCCAGCATGGTAGCACCGGTGAAGAATAGGTCTGTATGTCTGCTTTAGGCAGAGAAAAGGAAAGTTATTGTAAGCTGATTTGAGATTCCTTCAAGTAGAGAAAAGCAGGGTATAAAAACTAGCTCTTTTTTTAATCTGCAGGAGATTCACCCACTTTTGCAGGAACTTCTGAAGATGAGTGATTCTGCAATGACATTACTTCCAGGGCAACCTGAAGTATTGTAATTGCAGCACCCGGGATTCTCTAACATTCAGCCAAATGTCCTATGGTTTAACAGTAGTGTTTTGAATGAATACTAGAGTGTCCTTTGCATAGCAATAACACCACTTCTTGGTGCCCCATAAATGATGTCATCAATGCCCCAATGAAACCAGTGGCTTCACTTCCCCCTCATTTATCTCTAGCTGCCCATCAGGAAAAGGCAGTGGGAAGTCTACTTAAGTCCAAGAGGAGGAAAATTTCTAAGTTAAAGGATATAAAAATGCAACAACAATACTACAATATCATAAGGTAACTACTTTGGTCCCCTAGTTTCTTAAATTATTCCCTTGGCTGGTGTGCAAATTTTGACTCCTCCAAGATTCTGTCTGGTTTATAGAAGGTTTAAATTTCCACTAGACTTCAAACTGGCAACAGGGAGACCTCAACGAAATCTGATAGTAGCTCCAAGATTTATACATTAGGCTTGAGAATATTCATTGCATAAGTGTGGGAGAACAGGCCTTTGATTTTTCTCTTTCACAAATAATTTCTCTCATTTTGCTTAATCCTTTCTGTAAGAGAAAGGTATTCCCTTCAGTAAAGTCTCCCACTAAACATTATAGGTCCCTGTTTTGAGCTAAGCTTGTGTGATGCACCACCCCCTCCTGCAGCAGCAAGTGAGGTTCATCACATACAGCACAGAGACATCCAAATTACTGGCAGCCTATCTCAGTTGGGAAAGGGCTGCATCTTGCAGAGTTCATTTACAGCCAGGTTGGTGTAGTGATTAAAGTGTTGGCGTAGGATTTGGGATACTCACATTCAAATCCCTTTTGGGCCATGAAGCTCGCAGTATTTCAGCCTAAGATCCCTCACACAGTTGCTGTGAGAGTTAAGGGCAAGAGAGACCAATCTAGGCCAACCTGAGCTCCTCGGAGGAAGGGCAGGACAACAGTGTAGTTAATAAGTCAAGGAATCTTTTTTTCAAAAAAACCCCCTGACTTTTTCTGAAAGTCCCCCACATATCCTGAAATGTTTTTATCCCTCTTCCAAAGTTAAAACTATGCTAAATAGCAGCTGAGTGGCCTTGCAAAATTCAAGTCTTTCTCTTAATTACTGATTTCATTGATCAGATACTAGGGTTGCCAGTAACTGGGTTGGGAAATACCTGAAGGCTTTTGGAGTGGAGCTAGGAGTTAGTGGAATTTGGGTCAAGGAAGTACCTCAGTGGAGTATAATGTCATGGGGTCCATCCTCCAAAGCAGCCACTTTCTCCAGGGGAACTGATCTCTTTTGACTGGAGATGACCTGTAATCCCAGGGGATTTCCAGGTGCCACTTGAGGACTGGCATCCCTACAATACATGTTCAGGATATCTGTGCAGAATTTTTTTTTTATTCCTCCTTCTCAGAACAAAGAAAACCACAGGTCTCTGAATTCTCATCAGCACAGGGGAATCTGGGCATGTCTAGATGTCTTCATTAGATAATTTGGAACTAGGTTGCCATTTGCCCACTAGGATAGTCCCTGTCCTGGCACTGCAGTGGCTGGCAAGAGGAAAAAAGTTAAAAAATCAGTGTCAGGGAATAGTGTTCCATCACTTCTAGGGAAAGGTCACCCCTCTAAGAATAGTTGTAAACTGTATGGCAAGACTGGGTTTTCTCTAGAAATAATATGTTATCACCTGATGGAGTCCCCATATGCCTGACCCCTGTTACCAGAAACGCATACATGTGTCCGGTGCACGTGTCTATGAGCAGTGTGAAATTGCTTTGCAAGAGGTTTAGTAATGTAATTAATTGATTGCTTCCCAATGTTTACGAGGTGAATACACTCTTTAGAATGCAAGACAGACAACAGGTAGTTATAGTAAAATAACAACAATCTTAATTGGAAAGAAAATAATAAAAGTCATAGACAAACATATCTGGCACACTAACAGTCAAGTGGCTAGGAAAGTAACAGGGGGGGAATGTCCTGGAGAGCAGAGAGGCAAACAGTGATATGACCAACCAGCAGCACGGAGGATGTTCCAAATGGGTCCTGGATCAGAAGCACACTTTGGCTTGGCAAAGCCAGAGTTTTTATAGGTTTGGGGGGAGAGGGGGCTGTGCTGTTCTCATAATGGGGCTGTGATGGGTAGGAAGTTGGGAAATGGCCTAGACAGGTCCAGAGATGGGCATTAATGGGACTACACAAAAGGAAACCATCATGTCAATGAGTCTAAGTGATTTCCCCTGGCAGATTGGCTTAGTGTGAGTCAGAGGTGAGAGAGACAAAGGAAATTGCCTAGAAGCCTCTAGGCAAACATGGCTCTGCCAGCCACTCAATCAGCTATACAATGATGGGGGGAGAAAGAGGAAGGTAAGACGTGACTCAGGCTGCAGCTCTCATGTTGAATCTGTGGCTTGGAACATGCTATGATGGAAGATAGTCTGGGCCAATTGGGTCTTGGCAGACTTTAACTGTGTCTGGCTTTGGCAGAAGCCTAGACAATTAAGCGGTGCTACTGGTTGGTGGGGACAGTCTATAGAGCAGGGGCCTGCCATGCATAACACGCACATGCACACACCTCCAGCCAGTGGCCAACTGCTGTTCGGCAACCTTATTTGGAACTCATGGACAGATCTTAGTTTTTGCAATCTCCACTTTCAGTTTCCACCCTTGCAACTTGATAACTCTGGGATAGGATGGTAAAATAGTCAAAGAGAAAACTGGTAGATTAGAAAGATGATGCTGAGACATTATGAAGTCAACCAAGCCAAATAAGTAAGAAGCTGGGTTTAGCTTGTAGAGACTCAAGGATTTCCACACTAATTTATTTTGAACTTTCCCAATTTCCAACATTCCTGCCATCACTTATAGCACAGTAATTGTTCCATACTCAATCCACTTCCCGCAGCCTGTTTTCTTCAGTTTCTTCAGATGGCATTGCAAGTATGCCAAAATGTTCCCAGAAGGAAAGGGAGACCTCAAGACAAAACTCACTTTCGACAGCAGTTCCATGTGGAATATCTCGTTTCACCACCACTAAATGTTTTGATCAATACTAAGCTACCCTTTCCTCACACCACATTCTTGATGCTGGCTTTCTCCTCCTAGTTTCTCTCTTTAGTTCTTCTAGAGAAACTCTTTGTAACAAAGAAGGCCCAATGGGGACAGTGCATTCCCTCGTCATGCCTCAGCAAATACCACTTTGATTTCCTTCCTGTTTTCTTCACCTTTCACTTCTACAAGTCCTGTTTCAGGATAGTGTCACTACACTATGAACTCTTAATGGAGGAACCCACGGGACTTCCTAAAACATCTTTTACCATCATGGTGCTGATTCACACCTTGATGTTTGATTATAGCTTTGACTTCACTGACCTTTCTATTTATACGGCGGTACAGAGCAAGACTCTTTACTGGAGACATTTCTCTCATGGGTTGGAGTGTGTTTCTGCTTGTCCTTTATCTTTTGTGAAGAAATCACATCCACTTAAACCACTTAGCCCATGTGTTTCTTTTGGCATGTTAAGACCTAAATGGGGGAAAAAGGAAAGGTTTTGGAAGCAGTCAAACTTTTGGAAAGGCTGCTTTAAACTAATGCAAAAGAAATGAACACGTATAATAATCAATCTGCTCATATTCTGGTATAATCAATTACAGTGGTCTAAAACATCTGAAATGTCTTACAAATCCAGGAATTCTTCAATGTGTCTCAGAATTAATTAGATTGAAACGTGGGAGAGGCACCTCAATATGCACTATAGTCTTCACACAAATCTTTAAAGACCAAAGGAAGGGAGAAACCAAAAATAGGAAACAGCTGGATGTTTGGTATATAGAAATTCTGGGAGCAAAAGACTTTCCTGGGAGTAAATCTCAATCAGCCATGTGGAACTTACTTTCAAGTAGACTGCTTAGGATTTGTTTGGCTGCCCTTTTCAAAAAATTCTTTATTTGGAAATAAACAAATATAGCGTTCATTGCTTCGGTCTTAAGGGGCTTTATAACTAAGTTCTGTGATACACAGTTCTAACACAATACTATTCTTCATACTTACAAATATCTTGAATTTTTACAAAACATTTTGCAACCGCAATTTGCAGTATAACAAAGATGATTAAAGCTTAAGGGTCACATCAAAATCCATATTTCTGATGGAAGATGTTTCCAGCAGGCTAGAGAGAGAAGGGTATACATCCGCTAAATCTGACACTGCATGTTTTGCAAATCTTGCTCTCAAAATCATTCAGCAACTCAGCAGGCTTCTCTTGTGCTGTATGTTTCCTGCTCGTTCTCTTTTATGGAAACTACATAATATCAATTCATCTCCTGAAAATGGATCTTACCAGAGAAACTATGGAGCATCTCAAGAACATCTCAAGAAATGTCTACCAAGTTCAATTTTTTAGTAAGTAGAAAACATATCTTTGGCATTGGGTATTCAGGACTATTGAGCTAGCTTGGTGTAGTGGTTAAGAACAGCAGCTTTTAATCTGGAGAGTCAGGTTTGATTCCCCACTTCTCCACATGCAACCAGCTGGATGACCTTGGGTCAGTCACAGTCCTGTTAGAGCTATTATAACAGAGCAGTTATGTCAGAGTTCATTCAGCCCCACCTACCTCACAGGGTATCTGACATGGAGAGACTAAGGGAAAATGATTGTAAGCCGCTTTGAGAATCCTTCAGGTAGTGAAAAGTGGGATATAAAAACCAAACTCTTCTGTTCTTTATGATGATAGTAAATTTTTAATCTAGATTATTCTGGGGTTTTCTTCCTATTGTGTATTGCTATATGGGAACAATGCTTTAGGCCTTGAAGATCCTTCAAGCACTTACCTATAATTGTCTGTTCTTATCCATGACTGTCTATTTATTAAATCATTCTTCATAATAAATACTCAGAGTAAGGTGGGTCACAGAGAAAGTTATTTCGGTTAAAAAACAACAACAATAAAAACAAATTTTAATCCACCAAAACAACATCTAAAAATTACTAAACACTATAGTACTGTAATCAAGCCACAATATCAAGATAAAATATAAATAAAATATAACAGCAGCAGAGCTAATAAAATATGTATGAAAGCAGTACCATGAAAAGATGGCAGTACGCAATACAAAGTAAAAGAAGCATCAAAGTAAATGCATAATAAAACATCACAGTGGTCTCCATGGCAGCTATCATTCAGCCTCAACATACTACCCAACTCAGAGGCTTCCTGAAAGGGAGAGTCACACACTTCTAAAGAACAGAAATTCTAAAAATTAATATTGAACAGTTTTCACCTCTAACAATGCATGTTCCTGCAGCAGGAACTTACTGAATGATTTCATGGGGAGATGCTTATAGATAAAGGTAGTCCTTTTAGTTCTTTGAACAGAGTCTTTTAGGATTGTAAAGGTCAATGCCAGCACCTTGAAGTGAGCTAGAATAAGACTGGTAGATAACATATTCAAAATGGCAGCCATCATAAAAGGAAGTTTTAGACAGAGAAGAGACTTTGTGAGGATTCTAAAGGAGACACAAAAAAGCACATGATTTGAAGAGTGGTGACCAACCAGATGGAGAAAGAAGGTCAAAATGAAGTAAACAGAGCACAAAGAACAAATCAGATTAAGATATTTCTGCCTATCTTTTTAACATCATGGAGTTAGACCTAGGGAAAGCGTTTAGAACTTTTTTTTTCTGTGCACAGATACTTCAGTCCTTTGCTATTCAGCTGCATGCTTTGATTGGTAGTGACCAGTAATTGCTGATATCTTTTCTGAAATTGGAGCTGTTTGGTCTTTGGAACCACAGGAAAATCCAACCTTGACTCACACCAAAGTTCAGAAAAGAGGCAGTCAGAGCCTGCATGGCCCTGATAATATCCCAACTGAGGGTTTTTTACAGTTTCCCCGGATTTAATTTGGATATGAAAGAGGAAAAGAGAGTTTGAACTCTGACTGCAGGCCAAAAGACTGCAATGCTTCTAGTGACAATGGAGACTAAAAGCCTACTTGTGAAAGGAAATGGTTAGGACGTAAAAGAGGAGGCAAACTCCATAGTGAGATCTAGCAGTTTGAGATTTGGATAAACTGAATAAATCCCTCATTCCTCATTGTAAAACCAAAGGCCTGAAAGGTTTTACCACCTTTGACACTTACAGCGTGATGTAGTGGTTAAGAGGGACAGCTTCAGACTGGACAGTGATATCAGGACTCTCTCAGCCTCACCCACCTCACAGGGTGTCTGTTGTGGGAAGGGGAAGCGACTGTAAGCTGCTTTGAGCCTCCTTTGGGTAGAGAAAAGTGGCATATAAGAACCAACTCTTCTTCTCTCCTTCTTCTCCTTACCACAGCTCGCATCCCTCATAACTATTGTCTATGCAAGTCTCATGAATCCCAGGCAAAGTCTTTTTGTATGGCCAAAGATGACCCTCCTCTCTCTTTCAGCAGTAGCAGCAGATGATCCAACCCATAGAATGACTCAAATAAGGAATTGGCAACAAGGTCAACCTCTGCTAAGCCAAGCTACTTGGACCCAGAACACCAAGCCACAGTGATCCACACTGGATTTATGAAACTCGCTCTATTCAGTCCTACCCTTAACCTTCATTAGAATGCAGTGGCCAAGGTCCTCACAGGAATACCATGGAGGTCCCACATCCAGTGCGTTCTCCAACAAGTATACTCACTACCAGTTGAATTCTGGATCAGACAGTCTTCGTAATCACCTTTAAGGCCATACCATACACGGTCTGGGCCCAGTGTACACGAGTGACCACATTGTTGTCTATACCCCCCCCCCCAAGAGCTCTAGGCTCCAGCACTTCCAACTGGCTGGTGATCCCTGACTCCAAAGAAGTACATCTGACCTCAACCAGGGCCAGAGCTTTCTCTGTCCTGGTCCCCACTTGGTGGAATGAGCTCTCTGAAAATATCAGGGCCCTGCCGGAGCTACTATAATTCTTCAGGGCCTGCAAAATGGAGCTCTCCCGCCAGGCATTTGGTTGAGGTTGACTCAACCAACAACACCTGCTGGGCCACCCAGAACCCCCAATTCATGAACTGATTCCTGAACCCACCAACTTACAGGAACATAGTTGACAAGTTGGTATTGTACTGCTAGTTATTGGAATTGTTTTTGGGACTGTTATTGGCATTGTTATCCCCAGTTACTGAACCCAGTTATCGAATTATTCTGTACTTATCACCTCATTATCCATGTTTCATGTAAATTGCCCTGAGCTGCAAGGAAGGGAGGTATATAAATACAAAAAATAAATAATATGGGGAAAATTATTGCTAGAGTGCAATTGGGGGTGGGAGGTGGCTGAAATTCTAGAATGACCCCAGGTGATATGACTTTAATACTCGGAAGACATTATTTGTTCTTTTGATTAAATGAAAGCCAGCAAACTTAAGCAGCTACTCCATCAAAATGAGGCCCTAAATACATTCATGTCATTGGGGCTATATTACAAAAACATCTTACGTGATTTAGTTATTATGGAGCTGAAACAGAAACCAATATAAAGAACTTAGGACTCCTTTGGATTAAAAACAACATTTTTATGAAGTGCTCAGAGGGGGAAGGAAAAACATTATGTCCGTGATTTAAAGGTTTGTTTTTGGCTTTTACCTTTTGGCATTTTTTTGTTTTGTTCTGGCAGTAGGCTCTGACAGGCAAATATCTCCTGGATCAGAGTAATATGAATTGTTGCAGCTTTGACAGTATGTCGCTTGAAGCTAATAAAAATATTTCAGCTGCTGTTGTCAATATCATATTGGGTTATCTTTAAACCTTCACCCTTCTCACCCCACCTCCCACAATATATTAATGGCAATCAAAACCTGCAGGTTCTTTAGGTGCTTTTGCAAGGGAAAAATGCACAAATGCACAAAATTTAAACTAGAACTCACTGTTGTCTCCTAACCTGATACTGAGAACTCAAAGGCAGATTACAACTTTTGTGTAGGGTTACTAATAGGACTGCCAGTTTCCAGGGCCTGAAAATCTAACAGAATAACATCTCCAGACTACAGAAGTTAGTTCTCTTGGACCAAATGTATGCTTTTGATTATAGATTTTATGACATTATAGTTCACTGAAGTCTGTCCTCCACCCAAGCTCACCCTCAGGCATCTATTATCACTCCCTAACAAATGCTGCTAAGGCAGCATTCATCCCAAGGACTGGTGCCTTCTCAGGTATGATAATCTACAATGGAAGAGCTACCAGTTCAGAAACCTTTTCCCTCCTCCTTAACCCCATGCTGCCTGATTCTTCTGCCTCTTTAAGATCAGCTCTCAGGTACATTTATATCACTCAGTTTCTCAAGATTTGATCTCTCAGAAGTTGGAGATTTGCTGCTTGAGGAATGAAATGGCACCACTGAAAAGAGTTGTGTGGTAAAATGACTGAGGTGAAATGAGAGTTTTATCTGGGCTATGGTGGACTATTCATATCTACAAATCAACCCCTGGATGCTTTTCAATCTTATCGTGCTCATGTGAACTGCCTACTAATTGGGACTGGAAAGTTGGCTGCTTAGGCTTCCATGACTATCATTCTTGGGAGTGCCAGCTAGACAGCTATTGAAAACTGTTCTGGGTGATAAATTAGTGGCAAGATACGGCCCAATTATATAGCCTCCTTACACATTATAGATTACACAGGCTTCTCAATTTCCAGGCACATGGTGCTCAATTCAAACCTTGACTGAGGTAAATGTGAAGATGGGGCTTCATTCTTCCCACCAGTGCCATTTTCCAAAGCTGACCCCCAGACAACACAGATGTGCTCTGAATCAGGTACCGCACATGCAGGAACTATATGGGACACCGAGTGAGGGCCGCCAGACCCAACCGTCCTTCTGTGTAATAGGTACAGAGCCCCCAAAGAACACCATTGTGCTGATTTATATAGAGCAGTCATTTTGGCAGCACCTTATAAACAGAGCTGTGCCACACTGCCTTAAAGCTGTCAATGAGCAGGCAATGATGCCAGTTTGCAGTAAGCAGTGGGGGGAATGGCAGAGTAAGGGGGGAGCAGAGGAAATGGCAGGGAGATAGGAGGAAACAAGACAAAACCAAAACACAAATAGCACACAAACAAGATCCAGATATAGAGATCTCCTTTTCCACATCTTACAGTCTGAGGCTGTCCATGTTTACTCAGAAATAATTTTTGGCAAGACTTATTCCCCAAGTAAGTACGATACAACAGCAGAATAATTCAGTGATTGTAAATATTCCTGACAATGACATTTGTAAGCAATAAGAACATTTTTGGTTTTGTTGTGTTGTTTTTCACATGGGGCTTGTTTGTTTTGCTGTTTGGACCAAATTACTGACAGGAAACCATGCTATTCTGCTCTTGTTAATCTTTTTCCCTCCAGAACTGAAACTACAAAAGGCAAGCGTAGCGTTTGCTCTAAGATCCCCAGAATTTTGGGAAGTGAAGACAATTCTCACTGGCTTCTCGGAGTTTGCAGGGAGTATAGGTCAAGTTGTCTACCCAGGGGATGGTACATGGAGGTAAGCCAGCAGGATATGTCCTTTGTGTGTTGCCTTCCAAGCAACAGCAGCAATCCCTGTATGAATGCTATGAAATTATTTTTAATTTTTCTTCCTTTTCAAACTTCCCTGAAAATTCTAAGGAAGATTAGCAAAGAGGACTGTTTCAGGGGGAGGGATTCCTTTTTGCATAGACAGAATTGTTCTTT
The DNA here is from genome assembly GCF_049243985.1 of Paroedura picta. Classification (NCBI taxonomy): domain Eukaryota; kingdom Metazoa; phylum Chordata; class Lepidosauria; order Squamata; family Gekkonidae; genus Paroedura; species Paroedura picta. The sequence goes on along the minus strand of NC_135374.1, from coordinate 85,373,066 downwards.
GAGTCCTCCCCAGAGTTCAAGTTTGTGAATCACATTCTGAGTTGCACCCTCTTTCCTTCCTAAATACCGAAGGCATGCTCCCTGCTGCAGGGCAACTAAGTTCCTAAATCGGGTCAGGCCAGAGACCATCCCGGACCAGGCCCAATTCCATGTGAAAGCAGTGATAGCAGTCTAATCTGTCACGTGGAAGACACATGTACAAAAAAGTTTTGATCCATTCTTTGAGGCAGAGAGCTCATAAAAGCAAAAATACACACAACCAGTGACCAATAAGAGGCTTTTCTGGGCAAAAGCCCTGCCTGGTCCTGTCCACTTTCTAATGGCATCTAGTGAACCCCAGAGCAGCACACTGGGCATCCCTGATTCACATAACCAGCATATTAGTAGAACACACAAAAGTACACCAGCAGATTGAAGGGCTACTAAGAATAGTGAGTGAAAGCAACAAAACGTCAAAGTCTTCACCTGCTGGCAGAAGATAACAGTAAAGGAAGACTGGGAAGGTCATCTCAATTGATGTTGAACCAGTGGTAGAATGATTTAAAGGTTGACTTGTGTGCTCTGTATCCCAACCCTTTCCCTGACAGATGTGAGCCTGAATGTAATAAATTCAGCACCAGTGAGGAAAACAGGGAAAGAACAGCATTTTTTTATTTACACCCAGGGACAGGGAAGAAGGTGGTTCAGAAAAGAGGATAGAAACTATTTACAGTTGTAACACAGTCTTCCTAAGTTACAGCTGATAATATGAGGGCGCAGAGAGCACTGAAGTTAGCAGTTATATTTTCCCAGAAACATGACACAGTCTGCTAGCTCATTCTTCTGGAAGCCAAATCCTAATTTCAACCCTTTTACTATTTTTGCCTGTTCTCACTCAAAAGGCAGATCCTGAGTCTTCTGAATGTTTGCTGAGATAGTACCTTTCCAATCTATCATTCCCGAGTTACAAGTCCTAACAATTTTTTTTAAACTCCTCTTTCCTTCCCGTTTCCACTCCCACTGGCTCCTCCAGACCTTCCAGGATCCTGATTGGCTGTTCTGCTTACAAACAAAACAGAATTAAAGGGGAATTGTTGGAACATCACCCCAGGGGAGGGCCAAATCTCAAACAGCTCTCAGAGGGACGATCATTCTCAACTGAGGGGTCTCAGTTAAAAATCTGCCCTTTCTATAAGGTAGCCTGCCACTATCTCTGAACTGTTCCATAGCCACCCAAAACACAGAGGCAGGTTTGGGGTCTGTCAGGAAGTTAAACATGGTGTCTCAGCCCTATCCAGAGCAGAGATAACTCAGCAAAACACAAGACTAGAGTAACAAAGAAGACACTGGGGGCGGGGTGTTCCTGTTATGGCCCATTCAAGAAACAGACCCATATTAAACATATTTTGATTTTTATTAAAGGTGCACAAAAACAATTTTCATACTAGCAGTTAATGAAAACAAGAAAGATATTTAATATTTATTGAGCTCCAAATCCACAAAATATAAGCTGAGTTTCAAATGGTCAGAATCTGCAGAATCCAAAAGAACAGAGTTTCAGTAAAGCAAGAGGTCAAGATGAAAGGGTTAGACAATGCATGAAACAAAATGGGATTCTTTATCGAAAAGTCCCACATGGGCCTTATTAAGTAAAACCAATCAAATTCATATGCCAATTAATATTAAGGCAATAATATGCTGGGCACCAGGTTAGCAATGAAAATAATGACCAATCAGGGGCATGGCCAAAAAAGATGATTTCATGGTGACCCATCCTAACAACATGGCCAATTTCTCAAAACACTAATTGGCAATAGCTGGAGTAGAGAACATCTTATCTTCAAATGTCCTAACTAGGCCCAGCTACTGAGCTTCAAGGATGCAGGTGCAAAAGGTTTTAAGGACACTCTAATCTACAGCTAATTGGAAGCACATAGTTTCACAGAAAGATCAGTTTGAGGCCTGCTTGAAGTTATAGGCCTGAACCAATGTTTTTTAAAACAGCAAAATTAAGCACGTTAGCCATTGTTCCACTACACAAACTACCACTTACACACCAGAAAATGCAGGTATGTTTACCATCCATCACAGAAACAGATATCTACAAGAAGAGAGAGTTCCAAAATTTCAGCACCACAACTGAGAAGGCTGTTCCTAGGGTTGCAACCTGTCTAGGCTCAGTTTGTGGGGGCACCTGAAACATGGCCTCTGAAAATGACTAGAGTGGCTGGGTAGGTTCATATGGGGGTAGGTGATCCTTATTGGTCCATACAAAATCCAAGAACATTCATTTGATATCTTTGATTAGGTCAATTTGGTTTGCCCTAATAAAAGATACTACATTAATTTTGTTCTGCTTTTTGAATCATTCAATAAATAAAACAATAAAGAATCTTCTATTAAAGTGAACCATTTATGAGTCAAGATAAAATAAAGGAACTCTCTGCAGAATTTAAACAGAAACATTGTGCCATAGATTGGATAAACGGAATGATCCTTTGTTTTGTAGCTGTCACCCAATATATAAATCCAAGTCACTTCCCAATTGGTCATGTTTCATTAGTATTTTCACTGCAACAGAAGAAAATAATTAGCTTCTAATATACTGTATAACAAAATTGCAGAAGTACAAAAGATCAATAAAATAGTGATTAGCAAGATCTCTCCGTCCCACTTTATTAATGTTACTTCAATAAACTGAGCTAAGCTCAAATGAATTCAAAGCAACCATGACCTTCTATCAATCAGTTTTATTTATTTATGCTTGTATTTATTGACTGCTACTCCGAACAGTCAGTTCATGGCAATTCACAGTGAGGTCCACAAGGGCCATTACAATAAAATACATAAAATCACATAAAACACAAACAATAGCCATCAACAGTAAAGGCGGAAGACCTAAACTATTTCCTTTCCACCCTCCCACCCCTGGACAATGACAACAGGCCCCAGAAATCCACAGAAAAACCACCATCATCCTCTTGAGAGATGGATATGCACAGATGACAGACATGTGCTTCACTGGACCTATACAGGGTCCTATATAGGGAGAGACCAGATCTCTCAAGCCTGGCCTCAACCAAATGTCTGGCAGAAGAGCTCCATCTTGCAGGCCCTGTGGAACACTGGCAGCTCCAACAGGGCCTTCAGCTGTTCCGGGAGCTCATTCCACCAGTGTGGTCACACCCCAGTTCCCCAAAGCCAAGTCCACAGACTTTAGAGAACAGGGTAGCACACGAGAAGACAAAACAGTTACAAAACCCAAGAAGGCAGATAGTCTATCCTCCTTGGCTGGTAGTCTGCCACCACCTCTGAATGGATCCCTAGGCATCCAAGACCCAGAGGCAGTCTTGGAGCCTGTCAGGGAATTACCTGGGAACTTGACCCTATCCAGGGACAAGTCCCACAGTCAAAAGGCTTAGTTGGTAGTATGGCACAAGTTAGGCGGGCTAGGTTGCGTCTTAGCTTGTCTCAGAATCAAATGACACAGTTCTAAAAAATAAGTTGATATTTATTAAGGTGCCCACATATAATTATACACGGGCAGTGAGAAAACAAAAACGTTATAAAGTATATCTAGCTAACACATGATACTCACAAGAATGGCATGATGATAAGACAGAATTTCAAAGTTGCAGGTTCACAAAGGCACAGACAAAGTTTCCTTCCAAATCAGAACTGCTGCCAACTAACTTTCTTACTTTTTGGATGTTACAATACACAACCTTTATGGCTGATCCCCACGTGGGGGTCTTGGCACCAAAACCAATCATCTCCAAAGTAACAATTTACTACTTGACCAATGTGGTTACAAATGTCAAGTTAGAGGAGCCAATCCTAAATCAAAGTGATGTAATGTCGACCCATCTCACCCAAGGCCCATTTCTCCTAACAAGTTAATTGGAGACAACTGGCGCCAATTGTCTTATCAGTAAGTGCGAATAGAGTGAAGCTTCTCAAGGACACAGGTGCAACTATTTGACACTACACTCCTACACTATGAAAGCAAAGACTTTCTCAGGAGGCCCACTAAAGATTTTGCAGGGCTGAAGCCTGAACCAAAGTTTCAGGAACAAGATTTTAAGCTACTATTTCACTACAACCAGGTCGGGGCCAGGACTGAAAAAGCCCTGGCCCTGGTCAAGGCCAGGCAAACCTCCCAGAGGCCAGGGACAACCAGCAGGTTCATACCTGCAGAGCACAAAGCCCTGCGAGGGGCAGGATGAGACAAGTGGTCTCTCAGATAAGTGGGACCCAGGCTGCAAATGGCCTTAAAGGTAAGAACCAAAACTTTGAGCCTGATCAGGAAGCCTATTGGTAACCAATGAAGCTGCCTCAGCATAGGCTGGACATGGGCCCTCCATGAAGATCTTGTGATTTTGCGCCAACTGCAATTTCCATGTCAGCGACAGGGGAAGGCCCACACAGAACGAGTTACAGAAGTGACCATTGCACGGATCACTGTGGCCAAGTGATCTGGGGACAGGTAGGGCGCTAGTAGCCTGTCTTGGTGTTGATGTTAAACCACTGCTTGGGATGCCAGGTAGGAGGGAAAAGGGGGGGCTGGCAGTTCTCAACAAGGGGAAACAGCTCAAATGACCGTCCTCCTATAGTGTGCCTGCAGTTCTCTCCCAGGTGTTCGCTGTTCCACTAGTTCTTTCACCCAATGTGGGGGGACCAGGGAGCAGTCTTTCCCTTTGGTCTGTACGGTGCAGTCTCTGCTCTCATTGAGGACTGAAACTGAATCTGCCAGGTCCTCAATACAGCTCAGTTTCTCTCCAAATTCTGAGCCTAGCAAACCATTTTACGCCGTTCCACTGGTCCCACTCTAACTCCCAGAGACAATTTGCCCTTCTTGGTGGGCTAAGCTCCACTAACCTGTTCCAATTAAAAACTGGACCCAACTGATAAAAAAGAAACTTTGCCAGTGTTCCATAACAGTCCCCCAACCTTACCTCTGTGGCAGGTTTCCAGGAAGTTGCCAGCATTCTAGCTAGCAAGCTAGTTTCTGTTATCTGGCAAATTTAATTGCCATGTTCAGACATTGGTGCAGGATCAGCTGGCAAAAAAATCACCTGCTGTCTAATATCATTAGGCAGATCCGTATGTACATTTACTGTGACAAAATCTATTCTTTCTGTTTTATCAGATTCAAGCAGCACTGGTTAAACAGAAAATAAAAGAGCAGATTCATTTTAAAAAATACATATCAGACACCTTATCAGGAATGACAAACTAGTCAACATACCTTAACCTAAATATAAGTCATGAGCCATCAGTAGGCTTGGTAAATCCGAAATAGACTTTACATTTTCATATCTGAGGTCAGATTAAACACTTCCCTGTATTGATTAATGGTCCCTCTGGCCCTGGTTTTGAGTATGAAAAATCACATCCTCTGAAGTTATATCACATGTTAATGTGGAAGGTTCCCCACAGATTCTGGCAAAACAAGAGGCAATATTCTTCTATGAAGTTTGCTTCCAAAAAGAGCCTACAGATTTTGGGATTGTTAATTTAATAGAATACATCAGCTTTACAGCTTTAAAGTATCATTAAAGAACCTAGACGTTGTCAGGGGATTTCCAATTATGATTGTTTTTCAAATGCTGAAGACGCCAATCATCATTATATCTAACTAGTAAAAAAAGCCCATTGTATAAAGAAGACAATGGGCGCTAGCAGACGGGGGAGGCGAGGGGCGGCGGCTCCTGACGGGTGCTCCTTGGGGGCTTGGCGTTTTTTTTTTTTTGTCTGTCGCTGGCTCCTGGGAGGTATGGTTTTCTGCGGGGATAAGGGCGCTTGTCGGCTGTGGGTTTTTTTTTCTATTTTCTGTCGGTGTCTCCTCAGAGGGAAGGATTTGTGTCTGCCCAGGCCACCCCCCACCCGAGGCTCTCTGGAGCCATCCCTCGCCGGCCGGGAGAAGGCTGGCCAGCCCACCCCCCCACCTGAGGCTCTCTGGAGCCTTCCCCTAGCCGGCGAAGCGGCTTCGCAGTGTCTACGACGCTGCGAAGCCACTCCGCTGGCCGGGAGAAGGCTGCCCGGCCCACCCCCCACCCGAGGCTCTCTTTTTCTAGTGGAGGCCTGATGCGGCTTCAGGCCAGCGGCAAAGGAGCAACTGCGAGCCACGCTGCGCGCGGCTCGCAGTTGCTGGCGGCAGGAATCAGAGGGACCAATCGGCAGGCGCTTTGTGCCTGCCGATTGGTCCCTCTGATTGTCTGTCATGAGGAAGGGTCCAATCTGGACCCTTCCTCATCCCGGACACATCCCGCCCCAGAACCTCTTACTGTCTTATTTAGTCCGTGGCGCCCGCGGCGCCACGGGCGGTTTACAGATTCTCAACATGGCCCCATGTATTGGGGCAATCCATTTAGACATGCCCCAGGTTTGCAGAAAGATCTAAAAATCAGCACACACACCCATATGTAGTTTTAATAAATAGATTTCCTCAGTGGCCATTTGTGACGGACTGTGCTGTAAAAGCTCATAAGTGTTGTATAAATGTGTGACAGACTGTAAAGGGTTAATACCTCATCAAGCCAGAGTGCCTTGTATGACAGACTGCTCAAAGGGATTTAATTGGTTAGCATCAGTTGAACAGAAATACTTGGGAATTGATTGCTGTCGAGAACTCAGTGAAAAGACTAGCACTAACTGGGGACTGGGAAGGTTGGCAAGGAGGAGTGAGAGGATTGATGAAGACCCCCCTTTAGACCAAAAAAAGGGATAGATCTTTTCGTAGATAGAAGAGATTTCCTGCCCAGTTGAAAGGGAGAACAGAGTGATTCCTGCTGTGTCAGAGAAGGATTATGGATATTAAGTAGTGTATTCCTGCCTGAAGCATTAGTTCAACTCAAGAAAGTGTGTTGTTGTTGTTAGTTGCAAAGTCATGTCCAACCCATTGTGACCCCATGGACAATGATCCTCCAGACCGTTCTGTCCTCTACCATTCCCCGGAGTCCATATAAGCTCGCGCAAGAAAGTATACTGGGGTGTTTAGGAAACACTAAAACAAAAACCTCTTGTCTCAAAAATTCTAAGATTGTGTGAAAAGATTAAAACTCTCAATTGCTAGAAACATATGACCAGAATGTGAAAATATTATTGAGTGACCCCAAATCTGTTACTCCTGGCCTTTCCACCCCTATACTGAATAAAATATTTAGTTTATTTTTTTAATGTCATAAAGCCTCTTGTGTGCCATTTCAGAAGTTTAAGTTAAATGGGTGATCTTGTCTCATCTGTCAAGTTCTTGGGCTGAGCCAGGATAAAAATACAATAACATGGCAGGGTGGGACAGCTGTAGATCTTTAGGGAAGTAGAAAATGGGAAGAGGCAGAGAAAAATCCTGCATCAGAGGGAGGGAGGAGGGCAAGGTCATCATACCATTACTAAATAATAGCAACAGTAAGAAGGGACCTTTCCACACCTGCTTTGGCCTTTGAGGAAGGAGTCATCAGGATGAGGTCTGACAGCAACAGCTAGGCAACTTGTTGCCATGCTACTTTGAACTGTAAACTGAGAACTTCCTTCCATTAAAAAAGCATTATGTGATCATAGTCATGTTATTTAGAGTTCATTTTAACTCTAAATTTTAACACAATACTGCGCATGAGGTCAAAGCTCTGGGCTATTTATTCAAACTTTAGCTTTAATAGGCCCTATCTGTTTTCTTCATTTAATGTAGTATTAGTCGATATAATCAGATATAAAATCATACTAGCTATAGCACAAATTAATGACCCACAGAATATAACTCCACTTAGTTTGTTGTTAAATCAGATCATGCTTATCACATAATTCCAAAGTTTTTTGTCTAAGAAATGTAATATGTCACATGTGCTGGGGAGGGAGAGAAGGCGTCCGGGGTGACTGGACTGGCGTGGACTGTCAGAGACTGGTGGAGCAGTGGGGTGGGAGGGAAAGAAAGTAGTGGATGGGATGTGGGTCTCCAGACCAAAGAGAACAGGAAGGCTGCACAGAGGTAGGAATGCGTAACAAGAACTATGCTGTTTGCAATGCTGGGGGGGGGGCTGCAGCGCAGGGGATGTTGCATTGCAGGAGGCACCTCCCTAAAGGTAATCGACCAGGCGGTGCCAGCTGTCCCAGGGCCCACCAGCCCCAAGGCCAACTTGTGCTCCCCCCGCCTTGGGAGGGGGAGGGGAAGGGGGCAGCCGCCCCCTCCACCCCTCGCCATCGCTGCCTCCCCCAACTGCTGTCCCACCAGTGCCCACTGCCTTTCAGCCTGCAGCAGGCTTTCTACTAGTCAGTTATAAAGTATAATTGTCATGGGGATAAACAGTTTGATGCAGAATTCCCCACCTCCTTTCCCAAGTACCAATGAGTACATAAAGTAGAGACTCCATGCATATACAGATTCTGTGTCATTCACCAGTAGCCATATGGCTAATGTGATGCATAATGATACATGGGATAGCGAGCTCATCTGAAGCACTGAGATTAACATGGCAAGTTGAATATGTTTTCCCAAGTCAGCCAGCAATTAAGTCATGTGGAATACTAGTCCTAGAGAAGCAAATTGAAAAGACTGGTTCAATAATGGTTTAAAACACGAGGTTAGATCAAGAATACATTTTGTTTTAACAATGAAAAGGCAGCTGCCTCTGGAGGTTTGCTAGTCAGGCACAAAGCTAGTATTACTGCAATGTTTGGTCCTACTATATTAACTCAGAACCCATATCAAGGCCATTGGTAGACCTGGACCCCAGGAACCAATCAACTTCATATTTTAGAAACATGGGCTAGAGGCAATCACCACATTGTGTGACAAAGAGTTCTATGTATGAATTCTGTCAGAGGGACCCAGGATCCATTTTAGGCTACTTGCATTGCAACCCCAAGCAAAATGGCACCCTCTATTGGAGCCATTCAGCTAAGAATAGTATAACTTGGTTTAGGATAGCACTGTCAGCACTCAAAGCAGGTTTTACTTTGAGAAAAATAGCTGAGCTATGCAAAAGACTGAAGAATATTCTATGTCCATTCTACCCACTGCATCATTCACACTGTATGAAATAGAATGAACACCACTACCATTCTGAAGGCAAGCTGGTTGATAGCTTGCTTTGCCTGCCAATAGATTTCTACCATAATAACTTGTCCCTGTGGTGGAAACATAGTTGTAAAGTCCTCTTTGTTACTGCTGTTGTCATAATAATTATGATTCCTTCCTCCTACAGCTCATCAGACCCCTTTCACTAATAACATTCTACCTACATTTAATTTCCATTTATTCCTTATAAATATTATGACTGTGCATGGCAAGAAACACAACTGCCACTAATTATGCTGTTTATGGGTATAATAACCAGGCAATTAGTAGTTAGTGCTGCTGATTGAGTTCCTTGGTTAATATTTCAAATACTTTGCAAACTCTCTTTATTGCCACACCAATATTTTATCGTTTTATTTTTTTATTCATTTATTATTTGACTAGCAAGAAAGCCCATTGCAACCAGGAATACAATGGGTGCTAGGACCCAAGGGACACTGGGAGGTGCAGATCTGTGTGTGTGTGTGTGTGTCACTCTCTCCCTCTTGCTGCCTGTCTCTCAATGTGCCTCGCAGCAGGAGTCATATCAGGTAATTAGGGCTTGTTCTTAGGGGAAAGCAGGGCTGGTGTGCAGTTTGGAGCAGCACTCTCTGTCTGTCTCTCTCTCCCTCTGTCACAGCAGGGGTGGCTCTCTCTGTGTCTCTCTCTTCGTTGCAGCAGGAGCCATAGCAGGTAATTAGGGCTCATTCGTAGGAGGGAAGCAGGGCTGGTCAGCAGCCTGGGGCAGCTCTCTCTGTGTCTCTCTCAGCCTCCCTCGCAACAGGAGTGATAGGAGGGAATGAGGGCTTGTGTTTGGTCTGGCAGGGCTCTGTGTGTCTTTCTCTGTCTGTGGCATGGCTGTGAGGAACGTGGCTAGCATCCAGGGATGGAGGGCAGGAGCTGTAGGGGCAGGGCCAATCAGGGTGCAGTCAGCATTGCTGGCTGCACCCTGTTTGGCCCTATTCCAACCAGGACAGCCAGACAAGTTCCACCCTCCAGGCTGTTGCACAAATATATAGAGGAAGCAAGGATGTATAGCCCATCCCTTTCTTGTCACAGTCTCGAGGTAGTTTCCAACATATAAAAACAGACATATATAGTTAATATCAACTTAAATTTCCTATTAAGTTGGATACTATTTACAGTGCAGTTGACATCCAGTGGCTGGGAGGTGAAAAGGAGAACTGGGAGACCAGTTTCGATATTCTTATATGCTTATATTGGTCTCAACCCTATGCTTGGTGTAAGAGGATCATTTTGCAGGCCCTTTGGAACTTTCACAGCTCTGACAGGGCCTAGATCTCCTCTGGGAGCTCATCCCAAATCTTTCATCAATATTCGTGAGTTTCTTTAAGCATGTTCTAGGATCTGCTGCTATCACAATGGGGTATCACTAGTTGAAGATGATCTCTGACAAACAGAAGATTATCAGCAAATTTTAAAGATGTTATGGGGGGCTTGTTCTTAGATATTATAATAAGAGTTCATAGGGGGTCTTAGACAATTTGAATCAATGAGGAATGCATAGCAACAGAAATATGTATTCAGCTTATATATTCAACTAATTTAGATCTTTATTTTTCACTCCCCCTCCAGAGATCCAAAGTGGCTTGCAGCACTGTTTCCCCCTTCTCTCCCTAATATTGTTCTCCTGTGAAACAAGCTAGGCTGAGAGCATAACTCTATGAGGCAAGCTAGGCTGAGAACATAAGTGCCCCTAACCTGTTCATGAAAATATATATGGCTGAATGGGGATCTGCACCTGGATTGTCCAGATTATAGTGTGTGATGCTGAACTAGCTTGACTTCATTAGTATCTTTGGCCATGTTACCACTCACCCCCAAATATGTGATGGCTTGATAGAAATTTACACAGACCACAAAATATTTTTTAACCCACATAAAAAAAAAGGTCCCTAAGGAACATGAACAAATCTACAGTCAATGTTGCAGTTGTTCAAATGATGTAATTATACTCATTTTTAAAATCATGTTTTACATCCTGTTCTTATGCATTTTTATTCAGGGAGTTCCATGACTCTTGATCCCAAGTAAGTGTCCGTAAAATTGCAGATTTAATAGGGGCAGCATAATTTTTGAACCTGGGTCAGGCCTGATTCAGGTTCCATGTCTTGTTTTAAATTAAATAAACATAGGAAAAGACTGCCTCCTCTAGCAGATCTTGGGCATCTTTAAAAGGCAGCAAGAAATCAGTTATTTCATTTATTTAATACTCTTTCATATATATGTCATTTGGTATGAAACATTTGCTATAGTCATTCAGCAGCTGTGTGGAAAGCTCTTTCCTTTTCCTCTGAAGTTCTGGCTTTATTTCCCATTTTATTTTTCAATTCAAATTTGGCTAGGGCTCAACATTTTCTTGGCAGTCCTGTGATCTATTTATTAATAATTTGGTGCCTTTGGAAATTTTGCACATAAATTTCAGTGCAAATATTTAACATTGATTCTGTGCAAAGATCTGTATGAAAACATTTGGTTCTTCAGCTAAAGCACGGAAGCCAAGCAGCATAATCTTCAAGAAAAAAATGAAACTATATGTTCTTCAATACACTCCAGGTCCAGGTACTCTCCAAAACTAGGCCTGGCTCATATTGGGTTCATTATATCAGCCCACTTTGCTAAGCAGATTTACCTTTTGATAGAGGCCTATTCACCTGGTACACCAACGGATCTGCTGCAAAATAGTTTCAGGGAGGGGTTCTGAATCCCTTTTATGGGATTCCCACAGACTGTACTGTACTGTCATAATCTTAAGTCTGCCAGAGACCTCACCATAGTTATTTCTCAAAAGGTTGCAAAAGAATGCACAGCTGGGCAGGTAGCAGACCCCTTCAGCTCTCTGCCTTTCTCTAACCTCAGAATTTTTCCCTGGTACCTGAAAAAGCCCCAATTGAGTATAGATTAATTCAGCTTTTTTACCCTAAGGTAAAAGACCCTAAGGGGTCTTCTGTGAATGAATTTTTACCTAGAACCTAGCTCAGAGATGTCTGAATCTTTCAACTAAGCCATATAGATTGTGAGGTCCTGTGGCACAGGCACACTTATGGCAAAAAGTGTTGTGAGCCCAGGTCATGTTAGTGAGGACTCCCCAGAGGAAGAGTCTTATCAAGAGCTCCCAGCCTCACTTGAGCCTCAGCAGGATGAGAGCTTAATTCAGTCAGATGTTTAACAGGCAGAGAGCTTTGCAGCAGAGGGAAACTGAGCTGCCGGCAAACCAAGGCTTAGACTCCAAAGTTGTTGCAGAAGCTCTTCATTCCTCTGCCCAATCTCTAGGTGCCAGTTAGGCCACCTGGCTCACCCCAGCCAATTAACCAACCAGGCTATGTGTCTGAAGAGACCTTCAGTCTAAAAGGCACCACACCAAATTAGCAAGATGGTTGCTGACTGCAAAAGTCTGTGAGTCATCACAGGAAGAGTATTAACTAGGAGGTTAGAAGGTCTCTTTTGTGGATGCAACTTTGTAGTGAATCTGTGATCTCTTTCTGCAGACACTCCTGGATTTCCTAAATGAATTCTTGACTTACCAGACTGTGTGGCCTTGAATTCCGTCTGTCCCTTCAGCATTCTTTCCTTGGACAATGACTTCATCTGACTTCCAGTTGGCTTGTCTGCCACCATATCCTTTCCCAGTAAAGAGGTGAAACCTGAAACTAAAACAAAATGTGACATTCAGTCAACATTTCACTTGCTGCCAGTTCACCTAGATGCCAGAAAGGGAATACTAACAATATGTTCCTTTGTTCCTCATTTCTCCCATGCTTCACAAATAGAGGTTCCATTCTACCAACTTTTCCCCATCTCTCCTTTTATTGCCATATCCAAGCTCTTCCTGCCCATTCTCTCTCCCCCTTTTGACAATTTGACTTCACTGGTCAAGAGTCTGTTTTCAATACAAGGAACAAGTGCTACATTATGGAAAGAAAAATACTTCTGAGAATGTACAGAAAACTCCTTGTCCAGCCACACAAGCCTGTGCTCTAAGGTAGCCTGATTGAGTGCATGCGGAGTTAAAAGGAAGTACCGTCAAGCTGCAGCCGACTTGTGGTGACCCCCGCAAGGGACTTTCAAGGCATGTGAGAAGCAAAGGAGGTTTGCCTTCAAAGTCTTCCTTGGTGGCCTCCTTTCCAAGTATTAACTTCCAAGAGCTAACCCAACTGAGCTATACCATACTTGGGCAGGGTGGGTTATGTATAAGGGTTGAATACATAATCTCTTCCCTCTAGCAAAGACAAAACAAAAACCCATCCATGAGTACCTGGCATTCTCTCCCCCAAAATATGTGCTTTTAAAAAAGAACTTACTGTGTCTTTATATTTTTAGTCTTCATCTTGATGGGTTATCAATAAATTAAGATGTTGTGTAATGCTGAACACAGCTCTTTCTTTGCGAAACTCTCCAGTCCTCCTTCCCCCGCCTTGTAGATGTCTGCAGAATTTTTGCCTGGCTTCTTTGGTCTGATTGGGCTATCCTGAGAAGGAGATAGGCAACAGTAAAAATATCTGATTGATATTAATCATTGAGGCTTCTGGGAGGAAATCTCAAGAGGGGGGTAGCAAAAATGCACATAAAAGAATATATTTCATGCCAGTGTCTTTGCATGCTTCAAGAGAATTGACAATTACTTTGTGAATGGTAGCCTGTATCCTATCATTCTACTCACCAAAGCATGCAAAGGAGGTCTTCCTCCAACAGAAATGAGCCCCTTCTTTTAGAGGAAGGCTCTTTCAGCTGGAGGAAGACTGTGCCAGAGCAGCAGTATACAAACCACTAAATCTAGCCCTGGTTTGTGTTAGGACTGATACCAAATGTTCTCTCATGATTCATGTAATAAGTTGGAATTTCATATAATAAAATGAATAAAGACATTAAATTTACCAAGCAAGAGGCTTTTAGATCAAACCACAGTATACATAAAACTTTGGGAGATCATTTTGATATGCCTGTTCTGGGCTTCATTTGTCAAAAGCGTATGCAATACAGAGAAGGTCAAAGAAATGCATATGAAGACACTTCTCAGTTTTGAGAAGCAAAATGAAAGGCTATTTCTAATAAATGCTGTACAATTAAGTTTTATAGGTTTGGCTTGGCACACTGGTATGTTTTTTTAACTTATTTAATTAGAATATTTTACCCCACCTCTACAGGAACCTGTGCAAGGTGGCTTACAAAATAAAATAATACACGCTAAACTTTAAAAGGCATTAGTTAAAATCCAGCATCAAAAAACCTCCAGCCCAGCATAAAAATGCAAATAATAAAAACAAACAAGAGACAAAACAAGTTTCCAGGTTAAAAAAATATTCTAAAAAATGAACTCCGGCTAGAAGAAAGAAAGAAACATGGGCACCAGCTGAGCCTCAAAGGGAAGGGCACTCTGCAAGCTAGGTGCCACAACTGAAAAAGCCCTGCCTCTGATTTCCACCCACCTGTGAAGGTGGGAGCACCAAGAGCAGGGCTTGTGAGACAGGTCTTAACTGGTGGGCGGGACAATATGAGAGGAGACAGTCCTGTCTGAGGGCTTTGTGGATGCATCCTACAGGAAACCCAATCATACGTGTTTATTACTAAGGGATTTTCCGTGACAACACCTAATCAATTTCTATTCTTGGAATTATCAAAAATTTCTAGTAGTACAGAATAAATAGATGTAAAATAATTGAGGCCATACTGGGTTTTTAAAAATTTCATTGATCTTATTTGTGTCTGTCAGAATGATCCCTTTGTCTTTCTGTCTGGCACTATTTGTCAGCACTGCAAAATAATTCATGCTGCAGGTCAATGTTTTGCTCTCCTAGGTCTAAATTATAGAATTAAATCAGCTGCAGGAGATAAAAAGGTAACTTTTTATTTAATGTAATATATGCCTAGGCATTCATTGTGTATTCCCATGGTTTTTAAAATGCCTACAGAGAAACCTATGTAGCGGTACTAAATAAAGGATGCATTAATATGCACAGCTGTGGCTCATGCACAGTTTGTTAGCAGACACAGTTGGAGCACATCGGAGACAGTGCTGGAATGGCTACAACTCTCTGAGCAGACAGGGAGAAAGAATCCAAAGGCATGGGACCACTTAACTGGCAATTTGAAAGAACTGAGATGAAGCATCAGAACAGCCATAACCATTGAGGGAGCATGGTGGCCCAAGGGCAGATTGCTAACTATTATGATGATGAGATTACTACTATTGCTGCTGCTGCTACTGTTACTAAAACATTTATACACTAGAGTTGCCAACTTCGACATGGCACCTGGAGTTCTCTTGCTAGTACAGCTGATCACCTGATGACCAAGATCTGTTCCCCCTATGGGAAAATGGGTTCTTTGGAAGGTGGACGGTATAACATTAGACCCTGATTAGGCTTCTCCTCTCCCTAAACACTGCCCTCTCCAGGCTCCATCCCAGGGGTAGTCAAACTGCGGCCCTCCAGATGTCCATGGACTACAAGACCCATGAGCCCCTGCCAGTGACCCATCATTGGCAACCTTGTGATATACCATCTATCCACCCAACTAGGGTCCCCAAATTAACAATTGTACAGCAGGCTGACATCAACAGGCAAAGATTTCCCAACATTGAACCCAGATGCAAATCAGATACAAAGGATGACATTCTTGTGCCTTTCACAGTCATGTAGGTATTATGGTGCATCCGGTCACCCAATCTGTGCTGGCAAAAGCATCTGTTATTTCTCACATATTAAACAGTTATAAAGGCACAGAGGCGTTGTTTGTTTTTTGATGACAGACGTCAAACTTACCCTACAATAAGGAGGCCCTAACACTTAGAGGACCTCATAGGACAAAAGGGCTGCAGTTTTAACACTTATGAACATGTTCACATAATTTTGTTGCATTGCTTGTTCTGGAAGGCTGAGTCAACTTTGAGCCGGCTGCTGGGATCAAACTTCCAACCTCATGGACATCGCTTCAGACAGCATTTCTGCTGCTTACCACTCTGCGCCACAAGAGGCTCTTCATAGGATGCATACATGGGGATTAGATGGTTTATGGTTTTGTGCAAGTGTGGTGCAGTCTCTACAGGTCCACGCTGAGGCAAAACAAATTATATTGGCATTTTGCTCTTGGTGCAAACCCCCAAGCATCAGCAGAGAGAGAGAGAGAGAGAGAGAGAGAGAGAGAGAGAGAGAGAGAGAGAGAGAGAGTACTTCTCTTCTAATACTGCAGAGAGCCTTGGGGAGAGTGAGTGGGGCAGCCTTGGCTTTCAAGTAGGACACAGCTATAATGCTTGCTGCAGTAGAGACTGTGGTGCATGGAAGAGAAGTAGAGAAACGTATTAATTTGGGTGCATGAATAATTCAGTCATTCTGAGAACGTCTGCTTCCTTCCAGCTGCTGTTAAAGATAGTCGCTGCTTTTTAAAAAGATCTTTAAATTGTTTTTGAAACTTTATGCAATGGCTTTTCATGAGCCTGCATTGTACTTGTTCATGCTCTTAACAACACTGCCTGTGCCTCCCCCACAAAAGAGAGAAGAGCCTGGATGCCATCCGCAGGGTTCCTAGTGTAATCTTTTCACAGCATGAAAGGGATTTATTTCATGTTCTGTTTCGCTGCACTAATTGAATTTGAAAGGAACGAACAGGGATGAAGGCCTGTCTTTCTCACTTCTTGTTGCAAAGAGTTAATTTGTCAGAACAAAAAAATGGGCATGAGTGTTGGAATAGGTAAGATCCATAGTGTGCATGACTCAAAAGCATATGAAGAAAATCCTACAGGGGACATCAGAGGAGATGTGTATTTAGCATAGTTAGAATAGGAGCCTCTTGATGTTTTCAAATTATCTCCTCCCATGTCCTGATTGGCTTATCTGGAGACTTCTGGCTCCTTTGAGCACATTTCCTCCTTGCTTGCCTCCAGAACACATGTAGAAGGTATCTTTAAAATCAATGGTTTTAGGCAGCAGTTAATTTGAGAAAATTATATTTCTACCTGCAAATCTGTTTGTGCGATATTGAGATAGATGTATGAAAGTGAACTACATTGCCTTCACATCATTTATACAACAAATGACTGGATAATCTGGGCAAAGGCCTACAACAATCAATATTCTAATCCTGCAAACATTCCCAAGAGCCAATATGTTCTAGGGGTGTTGATCTGGGAGAGCCAGGGTCAAAACACCATATAGCCAGAAATCATATTAGATATAGTTCCGATATCTCAGCATGACCTAACTCAAAAGATTGTTGTGAGGTCAACATATAAACCTAAGCCTCTTGAATTCCTTGCAAAAAGGGTGAAATGCTAGATAGATACATAGACTTCCTGAGTTTTAACCACACATAGTCCTGTTAGCAGGATTGAAATGTGAACAATTTGTGTATTCATATTTTAGTATTTAGGCAATTATGTCACAGCTAGAGATGGATACAAACTTGGAAAAAAGTGGTTTATTTCATAGTTCATGGCAAGCCCTGTTCAAAAACCATCACAAACTTTTAGTTGCCTCACAAACTGTTTCGGTTTGTCAGGTCGATCTATTCTATATGCTCATGAACCTGTGCTATCAAAATGATAGTCGTTCAGGAGTGTATAGAATGGATCCTGTGCAAACTAGAGACATCGCATTTTCAGGGAACTTCCCCCAGGTGCTCCTCTAACCGCCCTCCAAATTGTTGCTTTGACATTCCTTAGACATTTAGATTGAGTGGAGACATTGCCTGGAAAATGTCTCTACTCACAAACCAGCACAAATCTCGATGAACATCTTGAAAGTTTGTGGAAAATTGGGTTGACTTGCCATGCAAACAGTAAACTGACAAAAATTCATTGCAAATTTTAGTTCGTAAGCTGGTTTATGTCTATCCCCAGTCACAGTCCCCCTACTGCAAATATATTCAGTCACAAACAAAATAATCTGTGATCATAACACAAAAAATTATATCCAAGCCCACAAAAAACAGGAAAGAAATTTTAAAAATACCATAGCTGTATGGAAGACAAGATCTAGTAATGTATAAATACACTGCACACAGTGCACCAGTGGTCACCAGAAACTCAGGATAACATTGGTCAATTCACCTATTTCATATAAAAATTATTCATGAGCCTGTACATTCCTATATGTCATACCACTTACCATGGTTTCTTATAGTCATCCTAGAGATGTATTAATGTCCTTGTAATATGATAGTTCCTGGGAACAAAGTTCCTCTGGAGATATCCTGCTGTTCTAAGGTTATTCACTTTTCTTTATATTTTGTTCCTTGGAGATAGTGACGTTGATGTATTGATGCAAAAGTAGAAACATAAACAGACTTAGAGCAGTACTACTCGCACAAGATTTTGTGAACACCAAGCACTTCCCTCCCTCTGTATCATAGTACCTAGAAATTAAGTGAACAAAATCTTGTGCAAGTGGAAACATGAGTGAGGATATAACAAGTTTCCCTTAGTTCAACCATCTTCTGTGGTCTTTGTCTTGCATTTCCAATAGCACAAGAGCTCTTGCATAAGAGAAAATTTTGTGGTGAATCAAACACTGTGTGTTGTCTGTCATAAGTTTGATAAAAACACTTATTATATATCATATAAAATAGGGAGATTACAGAAGCCAGACTGAGCCAGATGAGTTTCCCCACCATCAAAGATAGGGATAGCAAGGTCAGTATGACAAAATAAAAACTTGCTGGATCCAGATAGTAGACTGTTGCATACCACACTTCTCTCCCTTCCACCTTAGTCATGCTTTTCTTACACTTTAAATGTCCCCTTACTGTTCATTTCTAGAGGCTGAAGTTTCATATCGGTTTCACTAGATTTGCTGTTGGCATGGCAGGAATTTGGATTTTTGCCATTTCTTAACAAGGTGTTTCCTGCAGTTAGCATTAGCAGAATAGTTTTGTTTGATGCATTTGTCCAAACTGATGAGTGGTCATTGGCAGAAAAACCATGGCAGGGAAATGATCAGGGACATGAGATCAGCTTGTTCCTTCTCTCTGCCCTGGCTTTTCTACTGCAGACTACTGAAGATGAATAGTATCTGAATATATATGTGCATTGCCATGTTTGTTCTCTGTATTTCTGCTTTTGAGCTATCAAAACCCCGTTTTTGAAGGTGCTTCAAACCAACATAGCTCAACATAGATCTTTAAAGCTAACAAGTACTAAATCCTGGCAATGGGTTTAATGCAGTGGCATTTGCATTTAATATATCGATATTTACAGTCCTAACAATGAAGAAATTGTTCTTTGTACAACCCAGTAGCACAAGACAAATGCCAATGTACATAGAAATGTGGGGTGTCTGACAACATTTCTTATAGCTTTGTGAAATAAGTGGTTGAACAGAGCAATATTTACAATGAGAAAACTTGCTCCACAGGGAATGGTGGATTTCCAAAAACAACTTCAGTAAACTTCTTTATTCACCTTGCAGAGTTATCTCATACATAGCAGGAATTGGCATTCCACTCTATTACAGTAATTAGTTGAATTTCCAGTGCCTTGTGATCCACATACCACTGGGCAGCCACCATTAATGTATGCATAGTGCTGAGCAGTTTACAAAAATCATTTGTCTTCCTCACAAAGTAATTAATGTCAAAGAGGTATTGTGCCAGAATTAGTGTTGCTGTAAATGCAAACACAATCTAGCAGAGTAAATCAGTTCAGGAATGCTCCCTAGAATTAAACCAGTCTACCTTTCTAATCCAGGCAGAGCTCTGGGGGGAAAGCAGAAACAAAAATTAGCATGGCAGTGAAAGAAAAAATTGTACTCCCATGTGACATGGGGGGGGGGGGAGCAGAGTTGGGATCCAAATGGCATCTGTTTGCACAAAAGAACATTCTCCCCAACCTCCAAGCTTGCTATGTCCCATTGCAGGCCTAGAGAGTCATCCAAACCCTGGGAGGAGTATTTTTCAAAGTGAAGGCGCAATAGTAGGAAGAAGGAGATATAAATCCTCATTACCAGGGCAAAACTCTGTTCACACTAATCCAGATCCACTCCGTTAGTAATTCTCCTTTTGCATCTTTTTCACTGTTGCTAAGCAAATGACATTGGAACCGTCATCCTCACATCACCCACAAACATCAGGTTCTCTCATCTGAAGACTACAGTCCAATTTAGAGGCCCACATTATTTGTACCTACAGAAGCTACTTGAGTGCGGCTGATTCCATGCGGGAAGAAAAGGCAGAGAGGGCAGACATATGGAAGTGGGACATGTTCTTGCTTCCATAGTACATTGCCACCAGATTGCTGCCCTCCCTGGCCTGGTGCAGATCAGGCCACAGAAGCCCTAGGCTAAGGGAACATAGAATTTTCCAAGGTCCCTTAGCCCACTGCAGGGATCAACAGGGCTTCTGTGCGGACAGGGAAGAGCCTTCCAGGACCAGCTCCTCCCTGTCCTACAGTGTCTCCTGTCCTACAGTGTCCTACAGAAACTGCCCCGGCCGGCTTTCTAGCACTTTGCCACACTGCCGGGCAGGCCAGGGCATTTATTTTTATTTTGCAGGAAGGTGGAATTGCGTGGAATGCAATCTCACCGTCCTGCAAAATAACACACACACACCAACGTCATCGGGTTCATTAGCATTACAAAAAGTGGAGGTTTCATTACAGATTCTTATCTAGTTCATCTTTAAATGAGTGACTTTAATTGGAGTCTCAGTACCCATCAAAACTAAACAAAATCTTTATGTGACAAAATTTTGTACCTGCCCTTATCATAGTGTCAGTTCTATCTTAATTCAATAGAGCTTAAAGATAAGGTGACTCAGAGCTATATCTATAGTGTCATTTGCTGGGATGCCACTCTTGATGTCTGCCTACAAACACAGTGATTACACTCACCGGGAGGTCAGTCTACCTTGCTGACATGAAGCTTTTGCCAGACTTTTATCCTAATGTGTAATTTTGGAAATCAAAATGTGCAAGGGACAAGGCACTGCAACCTGCTCAATGAGGGACTAACTGGGATCATCAAAATAATACTGCAAATAATTGTTGTTGTCGGACTTTCAACAGGCATAGGAGATCTGTGCAATGTTAGATAGGCCACCTCAGGATTAGTCGCCTTTGTGCGCCTAAAGAGATCTAAAGTAACAGAAATGTGCAGAGGGTGTGAAGATAACATAGCAGCAGAGGGTTTCATAGTAATAAATAGTAAATTTATGAAGTACAAGTGAAGTGATTTAATATCCCAGGATAAATTTACAAGGCTATAAAATTAGAGCCATCTCTAATAAGAAAAGTAGGTTCACTCATATCATGAGAGAGAAAAATACAAGTTGATCGTTGCAGTGGCAGGAGATGAGCAGAGAAAAAGAAAAGGAAATGGCTACATACTGGGGACAGTCGAAGTATCTTCCTTTTTTCTTATGACATCAGACTTACTTCCTTCTCACTCCATCAGGTTCAAAATGTTTTAGCAGTCCTCATGACAAACAGCAGCATTGTGTAAATTAACCTATATTTCCAAGTGAGATATCATTATAAATGACCATAAAATAAATATATTCCAGGGTAAATTATGAAGCCCCATTGCTCAGCACAGCTGAGACTTTACAGGGAAAATATCACTAATAAATTAATGATAACAGGAAACTGTTGTTCTAGTAAGCCAAATTAATTTGATGCCAAATGAAGCATTTTCCTCTGTAGGTTTTATTATTGTCATGCTCGGGGGGGGGGGGATCATACCTGAGTAGCTGGTCAATGAAGAAAAATTTCAGGCATGCTGACTGACAGATTGGCATAATCTAGGAGCCTTCGTGAGGAGAAAAAAAATCAATATGTCATAATACCAACATTCAGGTCCATTCCGCACCACTTTAATATAGCACTAGTCTTGCATTTTGTTTTCACCACTAAAACTACATTCCGCATGACGTCATGAGCAATCTGCAGCACTCCTGCAACACTAGCACGAAAATCGCTTCGTTGTAGCAATTTCCAGGGAATCGGGAAAAGTGGATTCACCCTCAGAAAATCGCTACACTCCTGCCAACAACCTGCAACACTTGCGGGAAAGACCTGTGTATTCTCAATGTAGTGGTTGCAACGAAGTCCCTCCCCCTGGCTCTCTCCTCCGAACTTCCTGCAAAGCGATCGCCATTTTTTTCTCCTCAGAGCGAGCGGGGAGAGCAACGAACCAGTGAGGCTTCATTCACCCAGCGAGGCTTCTCCGGCTACAGTCCCTCCACAGAAGTGCTTTAAAGCTCCCCTAAGTCCCCAAGCACAACACAGCCCCGTTTGCCAGTTCCCTTTAATTTCAGGGGAACTTGGGGGAGTGTGGTAATGATGACTCGCCAGGTCACATGCCGGCTAGATGGGTCTCTACGTAAGGAAGAATCAAGGTATATTCGTTGAAATGTGTATGTGTGTGTTTTTTTAACTGTGCTTAAAGTGAAAGGGGCTTTTCGGGAGCATGATAACAACCGCCCATTGGCTGTTTGTTTGATTGATGGCCAGGGGCAGGAACAAGCACAGAAAAAATCGCTTCCTTTCTAGCGATTCCTGCGAGACCGGAAACCTGTGGGGAATTAATGAAATGCTACTGGATTCCACTACAAATGAAGGTATGCGGAACACCGAGATTCCACTATTTAAAATACCGTTATTGCTTTGTGAAAGCAATTGGCAACATTGGTCCTTGTGTGGAATGGGCCTCAGATCTCATAAATTGTGAAAGAAATTCTTGGTTTCAGAATAAAAACATTTTTGCACAGCTGGTCAAATAACCTCCTTTACTGAGTGAGACAAGACCTGGATCAGACTGATGTAGTCGCTTTATTATCCTTCCTCATTGTTACATCATTAGTAAGGATTTCATTTTTACTCTCCCCACCTATTAATGATCCCATGCAACAATGTAAGGTTATGTGGCATTATTTGGGACAGGACGATGTCCCAAATAGAGTGACTGGATGGCTGCTGCATGAAAACAAGTTGCTGGATTTGATGGATCACTGGTCTGATCCAGCAGGGCTCTTCCTGTGTTCTTAATGTGCCTGAAATAATAATAATATTATTATAATAACTTTATTTTTGTAGCCCACCCTTATCTACAGGCTCAAGGTAGATAACAACAAAATCAAACAAAACTCGCATTTAATTAATAAATTATAAACAATTACAATTAAAATTAGATAATTATGATTATAAGTCATCCCTTCATAGTTTAAAAAAAACCTAGGGAATGGGGTTGGTCAGTACTCGTGTGGGTATTTTTAGATGGCTTCCAGGTAGAAAGGCCAACATTCTGATACTATCTGTTTCCTGGTCTCAACCATAGGCCTGGCAGAACACTGTTGTCTTGCAGACCCTCTGAAATTGTTTAATATCCCAAAGGCCATGATCTCACTAGGCAGAGCCTTTGACCAGGTTGAAAAACTCTTGCCCTGGCCAAGGCCAGCTTTACTTCTTTGGGACTGGGGATCCTGAGCAAGTTCTGATCCTGCAATCCTAATGCTCTTTGGTGGATATTGCTGAAGCACGGATCCCAGAACACTTAGGGCTTTGAATGTTAGGATCAAAACCTTGAAACTGATTCAGTCTCTAATCTGGAGCAATTGCAGCTGAGAGAACGCTGGTGGAATATGTGCCCTCCATGAGGTCCTGGTAAGCTACTGCATGCTGGACCATTTGGAGTCTCTGGAGCAGCTTCAGGGGTAGCCCTGCATATAGTGTGTTACAAAAGTTTACCTGTGTTGACAGAGCTATTATGTAGTGGTCAAAAAAGATCTGAGGTGGTTGATCTACATGCCATTCTAAGGTATCCCAAACAGGGAGTCAGCCATGTCAGCATCCCAATTGCATGGGGTTATTATACTAATAATTATTTAATAATAACCTTATTTTTATAGCCTAACCTTCCAAATTGGCTCAGGGTAGGTAAAAATGAGACATGTACAAGTCATAAAGATACATTAATAAACATTTATTATATATTTTAAATTAAATTATTAAACCACCCTTAATCAACCTTATCAAGGGAAACTCCATTTTGGGGCAGATGGTGTTTCAGAGATAATGTATTGTTTTGCAAGCAGGGAGGCCAGCATTATACTGGTGTTAATTTCCTGGCCTCAACCACAGGAAGAACAGCTCTGTCTTGCAGGTCCTCAAGAACTGTTGAAAGTCCCAGAGGGCCCTGAACTCAGGGAAAGCATTCCATCATGTTGGAGTCAGGACTGAAAACTGGTCAAGGCCAGTTTTATTTCTTTGGGGCCAGGAATCTTGAGCAGGTGCTGATCACTGCCTCAGGGAAGAGGTAGTCCCATAAATACAGGGATCTCAGACTGTTAAAAACTTCAAAGGTTACTACCAGAACATTCAACCTGATCCAGTCTCTGGTCTGGAGCCATTGCAGCTGGGAGAGTGCTGATGTGATATGGACTCTCCATGTGATATGGACTCTCTCTCTCAGTGAGAACTCATGCAGTTGTATTCTGGACCAGCTGGAGCTTGCTCGAGTGCAGCAAGTTATAGAAGTCTAGTCTGGAAGTGACTGGTGTGTGGGTCATAGTGGCTAGGTCTGCTGCCAACAGGTATGGGGCCAGTTGTAGAAAGCCTTATGGACAACCCTTGCCAGTTGTAGAAAGCCTTATGGGCAACCCTCCATAGATATGGAGATCTCCGGAATCATGTGCAGACCTCTGATGGTGGTTGTAGGTATTAAACAGATACCATCTAGCTCTGGGAGTTGGATCATATCTCCCTCAGCATGCCAGCCCAGCCTGAGAACCTCCATCTTTGCTGGATATATTTCCAGTTGACTTCCTTTGAGCCAGTCCTGCATGGCCTCCAGATATTTGGCCAGTGAGTCTGGGGGGTTTGGTGGGTGGGTGGCTGCCTATCAAGCGAAATACCTGGGTGTCATCAACGTACTGGTGACACCCCAGCCTGAAATCATGGATCAGTTGGGCAAGGGGGTGCATGTAGATGTTAAATAACAGTAGGGAGATGGTAGCTCCCTGTGGGCCTCCACATGTTAGGGATTGCTGCTGGGATGTTCTTTCCCCTAGTGCCACCCTCAATCCCTGAGCTTGGAGGAATGACTCTGGCAATTTTAAGACTAAGCCTTGAATCTCCACACCGGCTATCATCTCTCTTTCAGAAGATGCAAGTTCATGCAAACCTGCCTGTCATAGCAGTATACCTGCAAGAGAAACCTGTCAATTTGTCCAAATTATAATACTTTTTTAAAAGGAGCAATCCTAGTTTGTTGTAGTAACAATAAATCTGGTGGCCCTTTACAGACTAAGATTTATTATGGCATAAGCTTTCATAGACTAAAGCAATTGAGGTTCCACTCATTCCTTAGACTTTTCCATCTCTTAAGTCATCATCTCATACTTTTCCCAATAATCTTTTTTAGACCTATTTTATTTTTTCCAAGACAGGATCAATTTGTCACACACTGGGGTCTCCTGAGGCAGCACAGCATCAAAGACTAAAACAGAGATTTGTAGCTCAAGACAGGAGAAAGAGTGCCAGGTTGTTAGCATGATACCAGTAGGCCTTAGCATCTGATACAGAGCTGATGCAGGATCAAGGACTCGGTGAGTCAGAACACCAGGGTTTCAGCCATGTGTTCACTAATTAGTCTGATGAAAGGGAGATGTAGAGGAGAACCAATTTGTGAGAGCAACCTTTTGCTCAACCAGCTCTGTCCTCCAAGTCTTTTGATAAATTGAGTATTACCTGTACCTCTGATGCTAACCTTGTGTTTGTATTCCAGAGAAAGTTCCTTATCTTCTGATATCCTGCCTGGCTTTGCCTTGCCTTGCCTGTGGACCTTGAATTCCAGTTCTTCCTGCTACTTCAAATAAAGTACCTGACCCCATACCTCTTTGCTAAGTCTGCTTTATTTATTCTTTAATACCTTGGTAATTACATCTGTGCCTCCAAGAAGCTCCAAGGAAGAATGAAAGGGTGAGGCCCTGACTTGTACATGACATTTGGTCTACCGCCATCACCTATGTGGGTTCTGTGTACATTTACTGGCATTTCCTCTTTTGGCAAACACCAGACTTAGCATTAGCTGTGACAACACCCAAAGTTCAATGCAGCAGAGTAATATTTGTGAGAATGAATGTTTTTTTGTGCCTGCTGTACCTCATAGTTTCATTGTTTTTATTTTCATGGTATTATGACACTGAAGAGATGAAAGCTGGAAATTGGTTTTGGCAATTCAAGAAACTGTACGTGCCAACTTCCAGGTATCTTTCTGAGCTCGTTTATTTGCTAAGCATCCTGTTCCTATCTCTATTTCTTTTTATAGGATAGATGAAACAATCACAGTAATCATTAGGATTCCTTTCTACTTGTTTCTAAGATTAAAAATAAACCTGCTTTTGTTCACTCAAGAAAAACTATGCAGTAAAGATGACACTACAATAAACATGATCGTTTTCTAAAAACTGAGCTCTGGGAATTAAAGAAGGAAGATCATTAGCGATGACATTTCAATAAAATATTTAGGAAAATTAATGAGCAACTCTACATGAGCAACTTATAAAAGAATAAAACAATATCAATGAAATGAAAGGAATTAATTGAACTGAAATTAAAAGGGCATAATAAAACAATCATAACAATAGTAAAATATTGATAGCCAATCTTACATCCTGACTTTAAAACCTGAAAACATTAATAAAACCATAGTAAAAATGATAAAACAACATCAAGAAAGCCCAAAAGTTACATTAAATAGGCCTCCTCATTCTTATTTTTCCCAATGGCAATTTACTTCTTTAGCGGATATTAGTAGTTCAGCAATTTTACTTTAAGAATCTCTAACTTGCTTTTTGCAGTATTGACTAAAGAATCACTAATAAATGATAAAAGGGGTGGGGATTAAAGCACGCTTTGCAATGTTCTTCTAAAGAATCTGCTGAATTCTGTCCTCCATAGTTGCCAAGGAGATTGTAGGAGGATGAGCTTTATTTCAGAAATAGCAATCGGCCCTTTTAATTTCACAATTAAATCACATAGAGTAATTAAGTCTCTATGTATGTTTCTTTATTCCCTTCCAGTATTGTGGACATTAATCCAAAAGGTCAAACTTAAAAAAAAAACCCTATCAGTACAGGTACTAGTTGGAATATACAGCAGCTGCTGCATTTGAACTAATGTGTTTCCATTCCAGCAGTGTGATTGCTCACTATTTGATGCAGCTGACACAGCTGGAGAAACTATGGTTGACATGTATAAATTAGGTGGAAAATATGATGTCAGTTTCATATTAGTCAAGTCTGTCATCAGGTTGTGACTTGCCTAAATTTACCTTTGCAGGTAAATTTCATAGCAAAATGTATGTGTATACATAGGTTTGGTTCTGGACTAAATTTCCTGCTAACAGAACAACAATTGTAATTTCTGCCAGTTTCCTCTTCCTGTTTTAGACCATCAGAATGACCCCCTTGTTATTCCTGAAAGTCCCCTGTCTCCCCCCCAGTGGCATTATGGGAAGATCAAACAACTGCAGCAGAAAGTGGGGCAAGATCAAGTGTTCTGATCTACTGACATAAATAACTTTTGTCAGCAGAAAAGTTTGTGGGGATCTCTTTGTTTATTCAACATAAACATATTCCATTTGGTCTTATAAAATACTTATTTCCATATGAAATTTAAATAATTTAGATAATTATTGCAAGCTACTACTTCACTACTTTTTATGCATCAGCAGCAACATTTATTAGTTGCATTTTCTGAGATATCTGAATGGCAACCCCATGTAAACTGCAGCACCATAGTCTACCCTAGAGGTTCCAGAAACACAACTCAGTTTTAGTCTTTGAGTGCTGGTCAGAGGAAACAATGCTGGACTAGACTGTCTAATGACTGGTGCAAAGCAGCTTGCTATAGCTAGATTTATAATCTCGGTTCTCGATTGCTATGAACCACACTATATGCTTCTTGTGGTACAAAAACAAGAATCATAGAATCATAGAGTTGGAAGGGGCCATACAGGCCATCTAGTCCAACCCCCTGCTCAATGCAGGATCAGCCCAAAGCATCCTAAAGCATCCAAGAAAAGTGTGTATCCAACCTTTGCTTGAAGACTGCCAGTGAGGGGGAGCTCACCACCTCCTTAGGCAGCCTATTCCACTGCTGAACTACTCTGACTGTGAAAATCTTTTTCCTGATATCTAGCCTATATTGTTGTACTTGAAGTTTAAACCCATTACTGGGTGTCCTCTCCTCTGCAGCCAATGGAAACAGCATCCTGCCCTCCTCCAAGTGACAACCTTTCAAATACTTAAAGAGGGCTATCATGTCCCCTCTCAACCTCCTTTTCTCCAGGCTGAACATTCCCAAGTCCCTCAACCTATCTTCATAGGGCTTGGTCCCTTGGCCCCAGATCATCCTCGTCACTCACCTCTGTACCCTTTCAATTTTATCTACATCCTTCTTGAAGTGAGGCCTCCAGAACTGCACACAGTACTCCAGGTGTGGTCTGATCAGTGCTGTATACAATGGGACTATGACATCTTGTGATTTGGATGTGATGCCCCTGTTGATACAGCCCAAAATGGCATGAAGTAGTACAACTAAATGCCTCACAACATCCTTTACTACATTCTAGTTTGCATCTTACGTTTTCTGATATCCACTAATGAAAGTAAAATATTATGGTATATTTAGGTCCATTGATTATAAAAGTATCTAAAATCTCTCCCATTAACATCATTTGACATTAAACACTAGATTGTACCCTGTCACTATAAAAGGATCCACACTATTGTGTTCTTATTGTATTGACTCATCATCTATTACACAGTAGCTTTCAGACACCTCCAGAACATCATATGATGCAATCAATGCTTTTGGTATCTGATTGTAGCTTGACTTGAGATTCCAAGATGTTCTGTCTAGAGATGGATTTCACATGTTTTACAGTCCCCATCTACTACAGTAGGCCACCTTGAACTACAGTAAAAGGGAGGGTATAAAATAATAAATAAATAAATGGAGAATGAGTTTTATTCCCCTCAACCATTGTTACTCAGGCAGCAAATTAGCACAGCACTATTACTGGGGAACTTGGGTTCCTGATTCAATATGACTTCATGTAACAGGTGTCAGCTACCTAAAGCTGATCAAATTTATGTGCTGCTGGTTTGAGATTTGAAAGGTCTCTGCATGCTAATCACTTGAGCTGTCAGACTGATATACTATGATTAATTTTCCATGCACTAGGTCTTTTATTTTAAATTAGAGATTTAAAAGTTGCAGCTCAGTTGGAAGAGTACTTTTTAATCTCATCTTCCTCTGTCTACTTTACAGCTACAATCAGTTTGGTGGAAAAGTAATTCTCTTGCAAATATATAACGAACCTTTAAGACACTGTTTTGAAAAGTGATAATTAAAAATGTGAGGCTAGAGCAGCCTACTCTTTTTGTGAAAACCTATTGCACTGTGCAATTATGATAGAGGTTTCAAAATTAAAGGGTACAATGGCAAATTGCTCCATGACATATGGGCTTCCCAAAGCACTGTAACATAGCCCAAATATTTAGATTGTGTGTGTACGTGGAGGGGGGGGGAGAGTTTCCTCAATTTTGTTTGTCATTCACTTTTTAAAAACTAGACAATTTGCATTTTGAATAGGAAATGTTTAACTTGAAATTCAAACACATTGGTTGGGACTTCTGTTTTTAGTTTCAACAAATGTACCCAATGACAACGGATAAGTTCTCATATATCAAAGTTTCTTTTTGTATCCTTCATCATGGGCATCAGGCACATGCCACTGCATACTATCTAATGCTAGGATTCAGCAAAAACACAGGTTGTTATGTCAGTCATCATAAAGTAATATTAAAAACTATACCAACCACCAAAAATAAATAGCAGAAACGAAAAAGAACAGAATTCCTCTTCTTCTTAATTAGTGTTCATAATCATAAACAGGGAGCCATCACACACTCAAAGGGAACTCTGATATTAACTGACTCAGTTCACAAACAACTGCTCATAGTTTCTATCTTATCATTGGTGATGTCCAGATGTAATGTTTTAAGTTTCAAGTATTTGTCCCTGTCACTAGTTAATGACGATACAGCAGAACTTATCCAACAAGACTGGAGTGATTTCAGAATGTGATTTCAGCATCCTAATTTTCAAATTAAACTTTCTCCACCAAACCTCTGCTTCAAAAATAATCTCCCCTATATCACCTCATCACTAAATAAATAAACAAACAATGTTCTTCAGACTATTTTTATTTTTATTTATTTATTTATTTTACTTATATTTATATTTATTATTCCATTTCTAGGCTATTGCTCCTGGCCCTGCCAGCTTGAGGTGGCCTACAACAACAATATCCAATAAAACAGTAAAACTCCTTAAAATCTCACCCCCCACACACCAGTCCTCACCGCCCCTGCCAGTCCTCTTTCCTCCTCCACTCTCCACGGGCATTTGCAACATATCCTCCCTACTGTTCTCCCTGTGCAGCAGAGACCACTCCCTTCTGGGAGCAAAAGACTGACCCCCTCTCCTCACAGAGCTGTCACCTCCTCCCAAGGAAGCTCACACGGTTGAGTTGTTGAGTGTCAATGGCTGGGCCATTTTGGGGGACTGCCCAAATGGTGGGTGGTTCCTCCCAATGGGAAAGTCTGGTCACAACAGTATGTACGGGTAGGACTGCCAGGCAGGTGATGATGACGGTGGTTTTCTCTATGGGGACTGTGATCACGCCAGGCAAGAAGTCCAGGGACAGGACACAGGCCACTATAACGAGGCTCATTTGGGGGATGGTGACTGAGGATGGTCAGCCCCTCTCTTTGTTACTAAGTTATTCCTAAGGGTTTAACAGTTCAGTTTATTGCTGTCAGAGACCATTAAATATCAGATATTAAATACAGGTAAAGCTATCAACAATCCATCTAAATAGTTTTAAAACCATATAAAATAGTATGAAGAGTTTTGAGAATGAGATTTCAGTAAGCATGACCAAATAATTTTTTTCCTCTACATGTTTTCAGCATGTTTATATTAATATTTCCTTCAGGGGAAATGTACTGTACACAAGCAAAGAAAAATTTAAAACCATATGCTTCTTCTGAAAGCGTTTCGTACAGTGAATTAATACTTTTCCTAATTCAAATGTCTCTGATTCCAGGGGAGAAACCAAATGCATGCCTCCCAGAAGATTTTAATGCTTGTATATTACAGCAATCAATACCAAGTAATAAGAAGCTAACATGCTTAATTATATTCAGTTGTCATGCCTCTGCATATTGGTGACTCAAATAGCCCAGTAGTCTTGGAAAATGAAATTATGCCACATTAAGGAAAGATTTCTCTCTCTTTCATCCACTGAAACTAATGTTTACAAGTCACTCTTGACAGTTAATTCCCTTTACTGTTTCTAAAGATCCATTTTCACAGTTGCATCTTTTAGATCCATATGACACTTTCCTCATGGTAAGTGAGGACCACTGTAGGCATTATTTTGAAAAATCAAAACTATATCAGCCACACAGTTCAGCTCAGCTCATGTAAATGTGTTTTGTAAAGCAGGGTGGTCCTCCAGATGTTCATGGACTACAATTCCCATGAGCAAATGCTGGCAGGTGCTCATGGGAATTGTAGTCCATGAACATCTGGAGGGCCACAGGTTTACTACCCCCGTCATAAAGGATCAGTTCTACACATGAGAGTTTATGATAAAGTAAATGCTCATCTGACAGAACAGAACTTTTGATAGCCGAAAGCAAAAAGGACCAAATTCTGTGACTACGTAAATGTTTTAGAACATAGGTCTGTATCCAATCCCCCTTCAAGGATCGCTGCCTTGTTGTGGCAAGGGGGCTTGCGTAGTTCAGTGAAGCTATGAGCTATGCCGTGCAGGGCCACCCAAGACGGACAGGTCATAGCTGAGAGCTCTGACAAAAGGTGATCCACTGGAGAAGGCAATGGCAAACCACTCCAGTATCTTTGCCATGAAAACTCTATGGACAGTTCCAATAGGCATAACGATATGATGCTGGAAGATGAGCCCCTCAGGTCGGAAGGTGTCCAATATGCTACTGGGGATGAGCAGACGGCTAGTACGAGTAGCGCCAGAATGAATGAAGCGGCTGGGCCAAAGCCGAAAGGACGCTCAGTTGTGGAAGTAACTGGTGGCGAAAAGATAGTCCGATGCTGTAAAGATTTTTATTCCATAGGAACCTGGAATGTCAGATCCATGAATCAAGGCAAGCTGGACGTGGTTAAACAAGAAATGAGAAGACTGAACATCGACATTTTAGGAATCAGTGAACTAAAATGGACAGGAATGGGTGAATTTAATTCAGATGACCATCAGGTATACTACTGTGGACAAGAATCTCGCAGAAGAAATGGAGTAGCATTCATAATCAATAAGAGAGTAGGAAAAGCAGTCTTGGGATACAATCTCCAAAATGACAGAATGATCTCAGTTCGAATCCAAGGCAAACCATTCAACATCACAGTGATCCAGGTCTACGCCCCAACCACTGCTGCTGAAGAGGATGAAGTTGATCAGTTCTATGAAGCCCTACAACACCTTCTAGAAGCAACGCCCAAAAATGATGTGCTTATCATCATGGGGGATTGGAATGCTAAAGTAGGAAGCCAAAAGATAACCGGGATAACAGGTAAGTTTGGCCTTGGAGTACAAAATGAAGCAGGGCACAGGCTGGTAGAATTTTGTCAAGAGAATACAATGGTCATAGCAAACACTCTTTTCCAGCAACCCAAGAGACGACTCTACACATGGACATCACCAGACGGTCAACACAGAAATCAGATTGACTATGTGCTCTGCAGCCAAAGATGGAAAAGTTCTATCCAGTCAATAAAAACAAGACCAGGAGCTGATTGTGGTTCAGATCATGAGCTTCTTGTTGCAAAATTTAGGCTTAAATTGAAGAAAGTAGGGAAAAGCACTAGGCCACTCAGGTACGAACTAAATCATATCCCTGACGAATACACAGTGGAGGTGACAAATAGATTTAAGGAATTAGATCTGATAGACAGAGTGCCTGAAGAACTATGGACGGAGGTTCGCAACATTGTACAAGAGGTAGCAACTAAAACCATCCCAAAGAAAAAGAAATGCAAGAAATCAAAATGGCTGTCTGAGGAAGCTTTACAAATAGCTAAGGAGAGAAGGGAAGTGAAAGGCAAGGGAGAAAGAGAAAGATACACCCAATTGAATGCAGAATTCCAGAGAAAAGCTAGAAGAGATAAGAATGCCTTCTTAAATGAACAGTGCAAACAAATAGAAGAAAACAATAGAATGGGGAGGACCAGAGATCTTTTCAAGAAAATTGGAGATATGAAGAGAACGTTTCATGCAAAGATGGGTATGATAAGGGACCAAAATGGTAGGGACCTCACAGAAGCAGAAGAGATCAAACAAAGGTGGCAAAATTATACAGAAGAACTGTACAAGAGCGAGCTTAACATCCCTGATGACCACAATGGGGTAGTTACTGACCTGGAGCCAGACATCCTGGAATGTGAAGTCAAATGGGCCTTAGGAAGTCTGAGCAACAATAAAGATAGTGGTAGTGACAGCATTCCAGTTGAACTATTCAAAATCTTAAAGGACGATGCAGTAAAAGTGCTACACTCAATATGCCAGCAAATTTGGAAAACTCAACGATGGCCACAGGATTGGAAAAGGTCAGTTTACATTCCAATCCCAAAGAAGGGCAATGCCAAAGAATGTTCAAACTACCGCACCATCGCACTAATTTCTCATGCTAGCAAAGTTATGCTCAAAATCCTACAAGCTAGGATCCAGCAATATGTGGACCGAGAACTTCCAGAAGTACAGGCAGGATTTCGAAGAGGCAGAGGAACTAGAGATCAAATTGCCAACATACGCTGGATCATGGAGAAAGCTAGGGAGTACCAGAAGAACGTCTACTTCTGCTTCATTGACTATGCTAAAGCCTTTGATTGTGTGGAGCACAACAAATTGTGGCAAGTTCTTAAAGAGATGGGAATACCAGAGCATCTTATTTGTCTCTTGAGAAATTTATATGCAGGTCAAGAAGCAACAGTGAGAACTGAACATGGAATCACTGACTGGTTCAAAATTGAGAAAGGAGTTCGGCAAGGCTGTATACTGTCGCCTTGCCTATTTAACTTGTATGCAGAGCACATCATGAGAAATGCGGGATTAGAGGAGTCACAAATTGGGATCAAGATTGCAGGGAGAAATATCAACAACCTCAGATATGCAGATGATACCACTCTAATGGCAGAAAGTGAAGAGGAACTAAAGAGCCTGTTGATGCGGGTGAAGGAGGAGAGTGCCAAAGTTGGCTTGAAACTCAACATCAAGAAAACAAAGATCATGGCATCCGGCCCTCTCAATTCCTGGCAAATAGAAGGGGAAGAAATGGAGATAGTGACAGATTTTATTTTCCTGGGCTCCAAGATCACTGCAGATGGGGACTGCAGCAAAGAAATTAAAAGACGCTTGCTCCTGGGGAGGAAAGCTATGGCAAATCTAGACAGCATCCTAAAAAGCAGAGACATCACCCTGCCAACAAAAGTGCGTTTAGTCAAGGCTATGGTCTTCCCAGTTGCAATGTATGGCTGCGAAAGTTGGACCATAAGGAAGGCCGAGCGTCAAAGAATTGAGGCTTTTGAACTCTGGTGCTGGAGAAGACTCTTGCGAGTCCCTTGGACTGCAAGGCGAACA
This sequence comes from Paroedura picta, assembly GCF_049243985.1. Taxonomy (NCBI): domain Eukaryota; kingdom Metazoa; phylum Chordata; class Lepidosauria; order Squamata; family Gekkonidae; genus Paroedura; species Paroedura picta. The sequence goes on along the minus strand of NC_135374.1, from coordinate 85,338,347 downwards.
AACCAGTCAGTCCTAGAGGAGATCAGCCCTGACTGCTCTTTAGAAGGCCAGATCCTGAAGATGAAACTCAAATATTTTGGCCACCTCATGAGAAGGAAGGACTCCCTGGAGAAGAGCCTAATGCTGGGAGAGATCGAGGGCAAAAGAAGAAGGGGACGACAGAGAATGAGGTGGATGGATGGAGTCACTGAAGCAGTAGGTGCAAACTTAAATGGACTCCGGGGAATGGTAGAGGACAGGAAGGCCTGGAGGATCATTGTCCATGGGGTCGCGATGGGTCGGACACGACTTCGCACATAACAACAACAACTGTATCCAATTAGACTGTTCAGAAAACTTAATCACTTAAACAGGGCAGTGATTTCTGCCAACATCTCCTTTTGCACAGCAGCAAACTGAGCCCCTCTGACTGTTCCTGCAGATCGGCAGGCATTCAAAAACACTATCATAGAGATATTGTAGGAGAAGCGAGGAATTGGCAGAAATCATCATATTATTCATGAAAGATCTTGAAAGTCAAATGAAGCTGTAGATATTTTTGCTTGGATTAATGGTCAGAAATTTGGAAAAAGAATGGGCAGCACGGACTCACCCGTGCGGCTCTTTGGCGGGTGGGGGGCCGGGAAAGGAGCGATGGCTCCGGCGGCCATGGCGCGAGCCTCAGGAGGCGCGCTGCGTTGGCGGCGCGCGCAGCAAGGGGTGGGGCAGGAGCGTCCGTTTAGTACGACGCCCGTCTCCTTCCCGCCTCTTTGCCAGCCGCCGGGGCAAGCGACCCGCCCTCCCTCCCTCCCTTTTATTATATGTTTTGTTTTAAATGTTTGTTATGTTTTGTCGCAGCATATATTGGCACAAGAGAGTGAACCTGGTGGAGGGGAGCCGATGTGCGATCGGCCTCCCCGCGGGGAATGGGGCCTCATTAATGAGGTGGTGGTAACGAGCCGCAAGAAGACCCTGCAGGGTAGGCTTGGGTAGCTCGTTCATGACCGGATAATCTGGGAGGTAACCAAAGAGGTTTGCGCCCTTTGGCCCTCCACCACAGATCATCTCCCTGGAATAGGCCAATGCACATGGGGAGACCCGTATTCTCAGCGGGGAAATTTGATGGGCTCCTTATGGTTTGGCACTGGGGACCGCAGTCAGCGGACTGCGTAGGTCAGCTTCATTCCCTTGTTGCCTCCAACCCTCTGTTTTGGGTGTTGAATAAAGCTGTGGCCATTTTAAATGCCAATGAAAAGTGGAGTCTCATCTTCTTTACCAAAGGTGCCCCCTTGCCTGCCAATTAGGGGTATTATTATTATATATATGATAACAGCTGCAAAAATGTTGGAAAAATGAGAAGATACCTGCAACTGAAGATTGGTTATTAAAATGAAGAGGACTTGCAGAAATGGAAAACTCACAGCATTGATTAGAGAAGACTCAATGTCTTCTTTTGAAGTACAATGGAAACCTTTTATAGACTTCTTGTGTCAACATGACAAAAATGAGAAGATATTGAATATTGTATAGATCAGTTTACACAGAAATGCTGAACAATTTTTAAGCTATAATAAGGTATCTTAAAGTATCTTGTTAGGTATAATAAAGGAGAGACAGATGAACTGTATTTTACATTGTTTTAATATGTCTGTCCCTTCTGTTGTCTTTTCCCTCCCCTCTTCTAGTTATTTTAACCTTTAAAGCTCAATTATTATCATATTATTTCTTTTTAATGTAACCTAAAACTTGTTGATCCTGGCAAATAGATGGGGAAGATATGGAGGTAGTGACAGATTTTATTTTCCTGGGCTCCAAGATCACTGCAGATGGGGATGGCAGGAAAGAAATTAAAAGACGCTTGCTCCTGGGGAGGAAAGCTATGGCAAATCTAGACAGCATCCTAAAAAGCAGAGACATCACCCTGCCAACAAAAGTGCGTTTAGTCAAGGCTATGGTCCTCCCAGTTGCAATGTATGGCTGCGAAAGTTGGACCATAAGGAAGGCCGAACGTCAAAGAACTGAGGCTTTTGAACTCTGGTGCTGGAGAAGACTCTTGCAAATCCCTTGAACTGCAAGGCGAACAAACCGGTCGGTCCTAGAGGAGATCAGCCCTGACTGCTCCTTAGAAGGCCAGATCCTGAAGATGAAACTGAAATACTTTGGCCACCTCATGAGAAGGAAGGACTCCCTGGAGAAGAGCCTAATGCTGGGAGCGATCGAGGGCAAAAGAAGAAGGGGACGACAGAGAATGAGGTGGCTGGATGGAGTAACTGAAGCAGTAGGTGCAAACTTAAATGGACTCCGGGGAATGGTAGAGGAAAGGAAGTTAAGACGAGTGTGTTGTTAAGACGAGTGTTGATTGAATATTATTTCACATTTTAGCTTCGAGGACAAAATGTCTCTCAGCATTGCATGAAACTGGTGTTTGAGGGTGGAGTATTATTATTAGGCTACATTAGGTTCTTTGTTTCTAGAAATAAGCTCCTACCACTCTACATAGTAACCTCCAACTAACTAAGACTGGCACAATAGTCTTACCATTACCCTGGGTGAACTTGCTCAGTTAACTGCTTTTGATTTGCAGTCTTTCCTCTTGGAACTGCAGTAAATCCCACTATGTTCTTAATTGTCCCATTTGCCTCATCGCCCTTGGCACCAATTGCAGATGACAAGTTCATGTTCTCAGAGGTCAGTGATTCCTATTGCAGTGAAACCCCCAGGCTACATATCACCAATGCTGACAGATGAACTTTGCACTTGTGAAGATGAATTATATTCAGTTCTACAGGCTCACTACTAGTATAATGTCTGACATTGTTTTACAGATGTCTGTGGTGAAGCATCCCAACAAAACCAGAAGCCAGTTGGATTAGGCTCATTATAGAACAGGATAGTGAACCCCAAACTTCTGGTCCATCCCTCCGGTGCAAGAGAGAACTCTGCTCCATCCTCTACATGGCAGCCTTTTAAAAACTTGAAGATGGTTATCAGATCCCCTCTCAATCATCTCCTTATATCATTTATATGGATACTTATACGCCACTTTTTTCACTTATGTGGACCCAAAGCTATTTAGTAATCCTTAAGCAGCCAGTGCTTGAGTGCTCTGCATATTAACCCTGCCAAAAGCCAGCTCCGTCCCCCCAGTCACTAACTGGGGATGAAGGGGTGTTAAGGTTGCCAGATCCAGGTTGGGAAACACATGAAGATTTAAGGATGGAGCCTGGGAAGGACAGGGAGATCAGCAGAGCATACTGCCATAGAGTGCACCTGCCAAAGCATCAGTTTTCTCCAGGGGAACTGATCTCTGTAGACCGGAGATAAGATGCAATTCCAAGGGATCGCCAGGTCCCACCTAGAGGCTGATATCCCTAGCAGGGATAGTCTGACCTGCTCGTACTCACCCACCAAGATTCCCTGGCAGACCAGGGATTTGAATTTGAGTCTCTGAGAACCTAGTATGGCACTCTAATCACTATATTATGATATTTCTTTGTCAGGCTCCAAAACAGCCCACCCTCCAGTATAAGAATATTCTTTATTTCTTTGCAGCACATTTTTATTCTGTCTTTCATCCAAGTTAAGGATGTTGCAGATTTTGCCACAAACATGTTCAACAATCATATTGACTGTTTTCAAAGATGCTAATCTGGAAAGAGCTAATCTCCCAGCCTGCACAACACATTTGTTTAGGATTTTTGCAACTGTATGCATATGCAAAGACTTTGAACATTCCAATCAATTTGCAGCCATTACTGTCCTCAGTGACAAACACTAAAGGGTAGGGTTTAATCAAAACCCAACATTCATTTGACTGATTAAGAGGACGTGTTCGATTGACTCTATCTCCCCAGAATTACAGGGGCAGAGTCTTTCAGCTAATGGGGTTTTCTTGAAGCAACCCACCAGCATGGCAGAAGGTAACGCAGAGCATCTAGCTAGTGTGAATGCTCTCCTATAGTATTTTATTTCCAAATAGGAGAGAATTGTCTATTTAAACAATTGCCTTAGTGCAGCCATTATGCAACAAAGATAGGGGTAGAAGAACTCAACGGGGCTCTGTGAGAATGTGCATGTGCAAAACAAAAAAAAAAGCACTGTATTGCATGGTTAGGATGGTATTAAATCTGTGGGTTCAGTGAAGACATGGACACTTCAGCTCCAGGCAACCAACACTTTATGAGAACCAAAAAAACTGTGGACACAGACAAGCAAAATGGGCGAACTTGTATACATATTTAAGACTCCCGCCAAGACACATGATTGACCCTTAATGGGAGCCCATGATGGGTCCATATACCAAAAGCCAGCGAACCCCTAACAAGAGTCCAGGATTCCAGTCTTTGCTCCAAGCTCAAGGTTTCTGAATGTCCATAGAAGGAACAACAGAAGGAATATAGTGAAGCACTCTGTCAAACAGCCAAAGAGATCAACAAACAGTGGAACTAATCACCAAAACATCATTTCACTGTTTATGAACAGGATTTGACCCAAACTAACAAAGGTTTGAGCATCCTTTCTCCAGGAAGGCATGCAGGGATCTTCCTTTTCCATTTTATCCTGATCATAACCCTGTGAGATAGGTTAGGCTGAGAGAGGGTGAATGACCCAAAGTTACCCAGTTAGATTCTTGGCCAAATAGCATAATGAACTTTCTTAATGTGATACTCTAGCTCGGCCTTTCTCAACTTTTTTACCATTGAAAAACCTCTGAAACCAACTTCAGACTTTGAGAAACCACAGAAGTAGCACAATCATGCAGAATATTGTTGGGAAGCATAGCTGAGTACATACCCATTCAGGGTCCCTCCCCTTCCCATCCCCTCCAAGGCAATCATTGGCCACTTGAGGGGGGGGTCAACATGACCATATATGGTCATATAACCTGATAAATGTTTAACAAATTTTTAAAAATTAACTTCCATCCATTCAGGAAACCCTTCCAGGGCCATCAAGAAACACCAGGATTTCACAAAACCCTGGTTGAGAAAGCCTGCTCTAACCACTACACTGTCCTACTACACATGTAGGTGGTATTTTAAATGGTATTTTAAATATATTATTTATCAGAACCTGCATAGGTATAGCTTCATTTCCTTTTTCTTATTACATTCTGGAGTGGCTTTTAAACCAGACTATTAATACAGAATTAGAGTGCAGAATTATAGAAGCATCTCTTAATAAGAGCAAGGCCAAATGCACATTTGATTTATATTGAATGTGACAGTTTCCATAGCTTAATGATTAGCAAAATAATAATTGCTATTAAATTCCACATGTACAATGTTACTTTTTGAATATATATTTGACACCAGCAGTACACAGTGAAAAGTGAGGTTATCTCATCAAGGGCCTTTTATCAAACACCATTAGCCTCATTCTAAGGGGTTATTTTCAGCACTGTGTATATCAAAACCTTCTTTTGTATTAGTCATCACAGCATTACTCACACAGCTCTTGTAAAAGCACCAACCAGGGCTGACATCTTTGGCACAATTGATGCTTCTAGGAATATGAATGAAAACGTAAGCAAAGCACTTGTGCCAATATGGATCTTATTCCTCTCTAGATTACAACTTTGGCAGTGGCAGATGGGCAGAGAATTCGTGTTGCCTATGAACAGGAGTATAGAAATTGGAACAGTTTTTTGAGTCACTCTTTTTTGGTAGTGGGATGAACTACCATGAACTAACAGATTTTGTGGTACGAAGCTGTAACGGTTTTGATTGGTACACGTCTCAGCAGTTCCACTGGTATGATGCCAATGCCATTCAACTTCCTCCTCAAGAATGGCCGGTTCAAGTGCTGTTTCTATTTATTTTTCATTTTGAAGAGAGCAAACTTCTGCACTGCATGCATACAGTTCTTCTGTGTATTCCCGCCATCTGTTCTTGCTCTGTCAGTCTGTTCCTTCCCTATTTTATCTTTGATAATAATGCTTTTGCAAGCAGCAAATGACATTTGGAAACTTGGGCAAAAGCATTTCTCATGTGTCCCTTTTTGTAATCTTCTTCTAATTGCTAGCATTTCTGATTCCAGTAAGCTTCACTGTCCATTCTTGCTGCCCTTTGGATATCCACATTTAATTTTCTTGCCTCCTCCATTTTGCCTGCAGCTTTTGCTGCTTTTCTATATTCAGTTATTCTTATAGTTTCATCTGAGAGACATTTGGATTTTTTTTTCTGGCTTCTTGTGCGGTATGTGTTAAACTACTGTTCAACAACAGTTGATTAGATTTCCTGCCACGGTTCATGAGGAATCTTTTCTGTTGCATCCAATAGTTGAAATTGATTTTTCACCCCCACTGCATATGTGAGCAGAATTGTATTTACATCGAATTCCTTAACCCTGATGTTCTCTTGATAATGTGGAGTTTTGTTTAGATTTTAGCAAGTAACAGTTCATGATCTGAACCACAATCAGCATCTGAACCACAATCAGCATCCTTGAGAGCAAGGATTCAACTGGACCATTGTTGGCTGCATAAGATATAGTCCATTTGATGATGTCCAAGTGTATAGGTGACATTTATGCTGTCGGAACCAATTTTCATAACAGAACTGTGCCAGACAATCACCTGCACCATTCCTTCCTCCAAGTCCAAAGTTGCCAGCAATGTCTCTCTCTGCTTGTGTGCCAACTTTTGCATTAAAGTCATCCATTATGTAAAAAATGCTAGAGGGCGCCACCCCAAGGGTCAAATATGACCCGGTGCTTGCACAGGGGATACCTTTACCTTTACCTATGTAAATAACATCCTTCTTGGGTACTTATATTAAAGTGTCTTGAAAGATGGTATTGTTGTTGTTGTTATGTGCGAAGTCGTGTCCGACCCATCGCGACCCCATGGACAATGATCCTCCAGGCCTTCCTGTCCTCTACCATTCCCCGGAGTCCATTTAAGTTTGCACCTACTGCTTCAGTGACTCCATCCAGCCACCTCATTCTCTGTCGTCCCCTTCTTCTTTTGCCCTCGATCGCTCCCAGCATTAGGAAGCCTTCAATTTCCACCTGTTGTATCAGCTGTCGAAACGTAGACTGTTTCCACATGAGGAATCCGTCTTTGTACAGCCTCTGGTTGCTGGCAGGTTTTAGAGCCCCCTCCACATGATGTCATCTGCCTCCCAAAGCTGTCCAGGGGCTGGCTCAAGTTTTAAAAAATTAGAAATCACTCTTCTTTATGATCCAAAGGACCAGCAATGAGTTCGTGCTACGGTTGGGTGCTTTGGCATCCAAAGCGGCCATTCGTGTCAGAAGCAGCCAGCACCATGGCGCGGGGGGGAGGGGAGTTGATGATGCATTGAAAGTGCTAGATATCATATTCTCAATCCCAGTCCCTAACAGTGGCTCACACTTTCCCAGATAACAGTACCAGCTAGCAGTTACCCCTTTGGTCATGTGCTCCCAGGGAAAGCGAGTAGCCAAGCAAAGACCCCCCCCCCAAAAAAAATTAAATGAATAAACTAGAAGATGTAAACTGCCAAGAGCCAGCATGCTGCGGTATACACATGTAATGAATAAATAATCAATAATGAATTAATGAGAAGATCAAGGATATACCTCTGAATGATATTTATGTTCCCATCCCCTGTGCAGCAGCCAGTGATAAGTCATCAAAAAGGAAAATGCGCAATTCCTATAAAATAGTACAGTGTAATCCTTAGAAAAGTTACTCCAGTCTCATTCCAGTGATTTCAGTGGATTTATACTGAAGTAACTATGTTTAGGATTTCACTGTCAGACTTTTTAGAAATGGCTTGGAAGCTATAAGAAGTGCTCCCTAACATATTTTCATTAAATTGGAAGTAAACACTGTTCTAAAAATACAAGAGTAAATATGACAGATTAGCTCTAATTCATAGCCAACATGCCCAGCTTCTAAAAGACTTTTGGCAAACTAAGCTGAACTTTTATGATAATTCATGATAAATATTCCATCAACATCATCAAAAAAATAATAAAAGTGTACACATTATTTAAGGAGAGCAGGCAAATGATCAAGCTTTCGAACAGCAGCTTGCAAATCTTTCTATCCGCTACATTAAAGGAATTATCCAAAGTGGTCAGATGCCAGTAACATGGCTTTTTTAAAATTAGCATTTGTGTTGCTTCTGAAGTGATGCATATTGGACATGGATTTTTAATTGCTCTTCCTACTCCCTTATTTTCTTTTGCCAATTCAAAGTCTAATCTTAATTTATGCATTTTTACCCTTCTGCAAAATTTAAGGACTATATATTTAGGTCTGCGGTGACTGAGATGTTAAAATTAATCATATAACAGTCATCTCAGAGGATAAAAGGAACTAGGATTTTTTACATAAGAAAGGAACTCAATGCATTCAGGGATCTGGTTACTATGTCAATCTCTCTCTCTCTCTCTCTCTCTCTCTCTCTCTCTCTCTCTCTCAATCTCTGGCTTCATTCCTCTACATTGGGACCAAACTAGTTGGATCCCTTCTTTGGAGCTTCATATACAGGATCTATGTATGTGCAGCTGCAAATAGGGAGAAATTACTCTCCTCACCCTTGAGAGCTTAATCAGGCCCACATAGTTTTAAATGGATGTTTCTTGCAGCTGCTATGTGGCTGTGAAAAAAGTGAGTGAGGTTCAGGGAATATGGGTCCAATTTATTGTAAAAGTCTCATGTAAACTTGCAGGTTTTTTAACAAAAGCTAAGTAAAATCTTGTATAAACTTGGCTCACAGCCAGTTTGCACACCTGAAGAATCACAGCTGTTAACTATCTCCATTTGCCCATGACATGAATGCAGGCATGCAGGTTAACTAGAGTTTTTCCCCTGACTAGCCAGGATCCTAAACATTGATGAAACTATGCCTTGGTATGTTGAATGGATGTGGAGAAGGCTGCTGAGCAGATGTCGACAAGCACAAAATATTTTCAATATAATTTAGAACAATTTTGAGCGGTTGATAAAATGTGAACTTTTTGTTCATGGGTTTCTGTTATTAATTTGTGATTCAGACAGAGGAGGGTTGCACACAATCTCAAATGGCACTGGGAATTTAGTTTATTCGTTATTTATTTTAAAATTTCATATGATGCCTTTCTGCCCAAGCACCAAGGTGACTAATAGTTAAACAAGAGGTTATAAAAACATATTTAAAAATTAACATCAATCCACCAAGGAAAGGTGGAGTGTAAATCTTGAAATAAATAAATAAAAGTCCTAAAACCACATAATACTATAATGAAAACACAGGGTAGGAAGGAGGGAACACCAGAGAAAACAAACAAAAGACTTCATATACTGAGGGAAATCTGTAAATATCCCTTGGGGATGTAAGTTCCATAGTTTTGGTGCCACATACAAGAATGCTTTCTCTTGGGTTAATCACGACCAAATCTCAAATGGTAGTGGCACTTGAACAAGGCCTTACAAGCTGACTAGAGTAAGTTCATATGGGAATAAGTAAGTCTTCAGGTTTTTTGTTTCCAAGTCACTCGGGGTTTAAAGGTCAACACCAATGCCTTGAGTTGGCCTTGGGGGAAAATGGGGATCCAGTGTAGATGGACCACTCTAGTCAACATTTTGATTGCAGCATTTTCAAGGGCAGCCCCATGTAGAGCACACTGCAGTAATGTAATCTAGATGTTATCGGGGCTACACCATGGTATACAGACCTTTTCTGCTCAGAAAAGGCTCCAGCTAACCAGACAAAGCTGGTAAAAGCCTCAAATTCTCAGCTGCCAGCAGCTTATCCAGAAATACGCACAGGGCCAGGAGAAATCCACAAGCTCCAGGCATGGTCTTTAAAGGGGAGTGCAATCCCATCCAGAACAGGTGACACTTCAAATCCTGAATCAGGCATCCTGCTCACCAATAGCACTTCCATTTTGTCCAGCATCCACTCCAGAACTTCTACCAAATACCAGGGTTTCTGTAACCTTTCTGGGATTCATTAGGGGCATGAGATAGAATTGAATTTGATGGTAGACCAACCCAAATCTCTGAATGACATCACACAATAGTTTTATGTAAACACTGGAAAGTATGGGGGATAAGATGGAGTCTTGTGGGATCCCACAGCCAGGGGTCCAAGTAGCAGCCCCCCAGCACTACCTTCTGAAACTTATCTTCCTGATACTATTGGTATCCTTCCATGAAGGAGCTCACAGTTGTATATGCTGTTCTTTCTCCCATCCTCTTTCAATTTCTGTTAGAATTCTGGAATGCAGTAGACTGAAAGTCATTGGCCCAAGACACCCAACAAGCTACCTAGTTGAGTAGAACTTGGATTTTCCATGTCACTAGCATGTCCATTATATCACCCAGAAACTACACCCATATTTTAGAACAGCCATCCCTAGAAGCTCCTACCTTTGTTTGTCTTTAATTATCATTGAGCTCAAGAACCTACTTATATTATGTCCATTTAATTATATTGTTCATATTGAATTAATCCTGAGCTCAAGAACCTACTTATGTTGTGTCCATTTAATTATATTGTTCATCTTGAATTAATCCTGCTAAACTTAAGAACCTACTTATATTATGTACATCTAATAGAAGCTTGATGGGATGTTGCTTACCACCATACCAAGAAAAGCTTCAAGTGCCTATTTTCATGTATTAAGCTTGTATTGACATTTTTCTCCATTTTGCCTCTTGGCAACTCTGCCCTAAGAATATGCTTTGTCTTCTTTCAGACCTCTTTCTTGAGAGCTAATAAACACTTGGTGCATGTTATGAAGTGCTTTTTCTTCGTTTTGTATTTTCTCTTTGCCAAATCACCTAAACCCTTTTTACCAGCAAGGATTCCCAACTATATCACATGTCAGTGATCTTATTTGTCTTCCCTGTCTTCTTTCCTATGTATTACTTCCTTCTTTTTCACATGTAAGTGACCTCATGCTCTTGAAACTTGGAGTCACTCTTTCATTCTGAACTGTTAATACATTTCTGTTGTTGGTACTATATAATTTCTCTTTAATACTCCCTGTTTCTGTTTGGAATTCTCTTTTGGGCTTCCTGTATATTCCTTTGCTTATGGCAATTTTTTCAGTAGTCTTTCCATGAACATTCCTGAATTATTGATTCAGTGCACTATTACTTCATTTTAGAATCACCTCAGGTCCAGGAAGGAGGAAACCTCAAAGATTTGTCATCTAAATGAGGTCTATTATAAGGCAAATGTGATACAGTTAGAATGGGATACTTTAGTACAGGTTTTCTAGTTCCCTTCATCCAGTTTACACAAAAATCCTATTGTTCCTTTGAATTTTGATGAATCCAATTTCTGCTGCCATGTCTTCAATAAACATCACACCCAGAGCATTTAACTAAATTCATATGAACACAAGAAGAGCCCAGCTGCATCAGTCAGTAGTCTATCTGTTCCAACATCCTGTTTCACACAGTGGCCAGCCTATTGCCCTGAATAGTCAACAAAATCTCTTAATTTTTCCTCCTAAGCATGATATTCCAAGGTTTACTGCTTTGAGTTGTAGAGATTCCCATTAATTTCCAAGGGTGGTAGCCAAGGATCCATCTTCCAGGATCTATTCACTGGTAGCAAACTCCTCAATTGCAGAAATTCTTCCATTTGTCTTTCATGAATGCAATGCCTTTTAACTTCACTAGATGTTCCTAACCACAAACTTTAAATGCCTCAGATGTGCAATGGTACATTTGAAATCCACAAATCTAATTATTCTGGTCCAAAAACAATTCCTTCCTGGAATTCCTGGAAGGGACTAGAAGGACTGGCTCCATCCAGACATCCCTTATGGTAATCAACCTGGTTGATATTCCTTAATTCTTTATGAAAACCTAGTTCTGAGATGGTAACTTTTTTTAGCATGTAATGCTGGATCATGTGCTCAGAGAGCACTAAGATTTTCAAAGCTGTAGTTTGATAAGGACTGTACTGAAACAAAAAAAAAGCTTTAATCACTTCATTCCATATAGATAAATCTGGAAATGACAGTCACCTATATCTTCTTGCTCAAAAGAAATCCTACAGGCAACTGGTTGCTCACAAAAAGAAAGGTGACATAAGAGCTACATAGAAGCAACTTATATATGCAGCTAAAGAAAAGAATCCTGAGGTCTTTTTTGTGGAGGATGACTTTAAGCCATGCATTTAAGGACTCATCCCTATTTGACTTCCTCATCTTGTCAGACACCTGGGAAACATATTTCCAGAAGATGTACAAAAACGCTTCTTATGACCCTTGCCTACAAAAAATAGAAGACTTACTTAAATGGCCCTCATTATCCACATGAGAAGTTAAATCACTTATTGGCTAACCCAGAAGATGAAAAGCTCCTGGTGCAGACTGCATTCCTTCAGAGCTCCTGAAAAACAGGCTCTACTTTTGGCATCAGTTTTTACTTACATTGATACTTCTGGTTGTACCTCTAAGGTCTTGAGCCTGGGAGAAGGGATGATCCCACTAATTGTAGACCAGTTAGCCTCCTCAGCATTATTAGCAAACTTTATGCCAGACATTTACTGGATATATTTAAGAGTTGGTTTGAGCCAGAAGATCAAATTGAAAAAGAGCAAGCTGGCTTTAGGGGACTGAGAGCCACTATAGACCATCTTTCAGAATCTAATTGAAAAATGTTCATCTAAAGGCTCAGTTTCACTTTATGCTGCCTTCATAATTTGAAAGCAGCCTTTGACTCCATAGCTTTTCATTTTCTCTATCAATAACATGATCAGATGTTTAAGTGACTTAGATGTCCACTGTCCTAAGCTAATGGATCATAGGATCTCTATATTATTGTATGCAGATGATGCTGTAATGCTATCAAGGGCTTTAGAAAGCACTAACAGTGTTTGCTCAATATTGTAGGAAGTATCATTTAGCAAAAATGACATCTGGTAGGAGATCTAAAACCCAAGCAAGGAGCACAAATGGCTCTAAAATAAAGCAGGAGAGCAGCTTTAAGTATTTGGGGGTTATATTGCATGGAAAGCTCAAGGAAAGCTCATTGTAACTATGTAGCCAATGCTGGACAAAAATCTGACCATAATATAATTAAATTATTATGGCCTAAGAGTGGTCAATATATATTCCATCTTATTTTAAACAATTGCAGGCTAAAACATTGGCTCAGCTTTTATTTGGGAACAAAACTGGGGTACAATCTTCTTGTTTCATACCTCAGGAGTAGGAAAAATTGAAATTCCTGAGAGCAGCCATTCAACCACCCTGCAGTGTTTCAAAGGCAAATTTGCAGTTGGAGACAGTCCTGATAGAGCTGTTCTCATAGAGCAGTCCTGTCAGAACGCATTCAGCCCCACCTACCTCATAGGGTATCTGTTGTAGGGAGAGGAAGGGAAGGTGATTGAAAGCCACTTTGAGATTCCTCTGGATAGTGAATAGCTGGTTTTTAGAACCAACTCTTCATCTTATTGTTCAAAAGAGATGAGTCAGCAAAACAAGTTTTAAAGCAAAGTCTGGCAGATACTAAAAATTATCAGGTTTAAGGTACATTTAGTAAATATGTGTCATCTAAATCAAGATTTTTTTTTAAAGGGAAGAATTAAAGTGGATCATGTTTGGGTGTCCCCCCCCCCATTCCAACCATAGTGTACACCTCATAGTGATTAACCAAATTCTGAGCACTGCTATAATTCTGATTTGCCATAGCAACAAATTTTGGACATGCGTCAGTGACCATCTGCTACACAAAGTGCCACCATGACTTCAAAATAATCATTATAATTACATTCACTGCAAGTTTTAAAAGAAATGGACATTACAAGCAAGGTAGGTTGAGTTTTTGAATGCCTTATGTGTAGAAATCAAATCATTCCTGGCCATCATGGGGGACAATTGATCCCCGAGGGGATGGAGTCCAACATGTTCCTCGTGGTGTTTTCCCAGTTCTATGGAAATTCTATGGAATTTCTGTTATCCACAGTACAGAAAAAAAATATATAGGAACCCATGTAATACAGCCTCCTCCCCCCCCCCCCCGGGTAGGCTTATTTTATGTCAAATAAAAGGATCAGCATTCAGGCCATGGTTCTCCTGCATAAAATGAAAAGCCAGCTGAAAAGAACTAGTTCAAACTACAGTCCCTTGACCTGCCAGGTTTCTAGATGGAGCTTCAAATAAAGGAGTAGTCAACCCAGCAATTATGTCATCAGCAGCCTCATCCCCAACAGCAATGTATTATCAGATAGAAAATATTAGTTAATCTAATTTTGAACATTGGAATTTCCCTGGTCTTTTATTAATGGCAGTAGAAGGCGGACATTGATCTGCAACCTTCCATTGTTATTTTTATGTTTGACTTGAATGGTGCTCTCTCTTCAAGTTTCCCAGCAACCTTTCCATCCATGCCGCTTCCAGCACCAGCCCTATTCAGCTTCAGCAATGCCACTGCATCATGTAGCTTTGAAAAATGTAGTTTGTTCCATCTGATTTCCTTCTGTAAATCTGGATAATGAGCTATAATAGTGCCAGCAAAGCTGTATTTGTTATGGTAATATTCAGCACCCAAAAAAAAAACCCAAAAGAAAAATCTACCAAGTCCCGCAAATCTAAGTAATTATACTCATTTAGTGCTGAAGATTACCAAAAATGAAATCAAATAGCCAGCAGAACACGAACAAAACACAGCAAGAAAAAGACAAATGGAATATGTACGATATTCTGTTGGGAGATTAATCACCATGAAGAAGTGTGGAGAAAAGAAACAGAATGTCTTGGTCTGCACAGAGACAATTCATTTGAAAACAATCAATAACATAATGTACCCACATCCATAAGTTACAACTTCATTCACTGGAAAGAGACAGTTGTTTTCCATTCTTTGAATGCTTCACCAAACAGAATTCAATACAAGGGCCTCCTGAGTTTTTTTATTAAATTGACATTTGCAAATGTCAAGCATTTGTTTCCCATATGGGCTACCAAACAGAGGGCTTATCCATTTAAAAGACAAAAGGAGCACACAATGAAGTGAGATATTTTCAGATCGTAGCTCATAATATGTGGTGTTCAGGGCCTGTAATTTAGGATTTGGGGTACCTCTGTGCTTAAACTGGCCTTTTCCATGTCTAATATGTGACAGTTCTGAGAGGGCACAGAATGCATGTTGCATATTATTTGTTTGTTAGTTTGTTTATTTATTAAATTTCTAGCCCACTTTCCTCCTTGGACTCAAGGCGTGTTACATATGAAATCCTCATAAAGCCCCATCCTAAAATCAACACACATCTAAAATATACTGAGATAGCAAGATCCATCCTACCTTCTGCAATCAACTAACAAAGGTACACTAGATATTATAGCGGGGCTTGATGGGGGCCCATTGATCTTGCTAACCCAGGTTCAACCAAAGACCTGGCAGAAGAACTCCGTTTTACAGGCCCTGCGGAACTTTGTCAGCTCCATCAGGGCCCTCAGGGCCCTCATTCCACCAGGTTGGGGCCAGGACCGAAAAGGCCCAGGTCGAGGCCAGGTGTATCTGTCTAGGGCCAGGGACCGCCAACAGATTAGTGTCCACAGAGCAAAGTGCCCTGAAGGAGGCATAAACAATCCCTCAGACAGGCTGCGGCCCAAGACGTGGATGGCCTTAATGGTCAAAATCAAAACCTTAAACTTGATCTGAGCCAGAACTGGTAAACAATGCAACTGCCTTGGCACTGGCTGACACCCTCCAAGATGAACTAGCGAGGACCTTAGCAGCTGCATTCTACACAAGCTAGAGTTTCCGGGTCAAGGACAAGGGCAGGCCAACATTGAGCAAGTTGCAGTCTAAAGGTAGAACTGTGGAGGTCAGTACAAACATGAGCAAGATTTTGTTAATTAAGGGAAGGCATTTTGGACAAGCGATGAAAAAAATTAATTAGTTCTTCAGATATAATGCCTCATTGAAGTTCTAAACTGTAAGAGACAAGATCCTAAATGCAAAGCTTTGGAAATAAAATTAATATAGGTATTTAAATTCCTTTCTGGATTTCTGCTCTTTCTTTCAGTGGATGTACAGATTTCCTTTAAACATTTATATCTCACACTCAGCATATGTCAAATTAACTACTAATAAATGGGGTTCTGCGCATGCGGTAGAAGGAAGAGGTCGCCTTTTTCCCCGCTCCGACAACAGAAGAGATAATAACCCAACAAATTAACAAAACAGCTTTTTGGGAAATAAATTTGTTATCTTCGGAAGCCTCATCTGGACGGCTGCCAAGGAAAACTTCAGAATCTGTAAGTGAAGACTAAAAAGCCTGTTAATTAGCTTCTCTTGCTCTCAAGGCTGCTGGTAACAAGCGTGGAAATGGCCACACCTGCACAATTTAATCCACCGAAAAACCTAAAGGAAGTGGGAGAAATGCTGTTTAAAATGGAACAGAATATAAGAGGGGACCTTAGTAACCTGCAGGCTGAAGTGAATTCTGTCGGTGCAGAGATGGCAGAGGCAAAAAAGGTGGCGGCGGAAGCAAAGAGGAAAGCAGATAACAATGACCGAAGGATAAATCAACTTACTGCCCAGATGGGGCGACTGAGTGATAGAACAAGAAGATCAAACTTGAGATTTACGGGCTTCTCAGAAGATATCCCACGGCAAGAGGTGGAGAAAGAGCTGTTAAAATGGCTGCAAAACCAAGGTTTGGAACTGCAGGAGAACGATATAGAAAGAGCCTATCGGGTGAGAGAAAGGAGAGCTTCTGGGACTCCAAGGGAAATTATAGTGAGGTTTGCACGGGAGAAGCAAGCAGCATCAATTTTCAAGGAACTTAAAAAGAAAAAGGAGCCTCAGTATAAAGACCGGAAAGTGATTGTACGTCAAGATTTCTCTCCAGAGACACTCCAGGAAAGGAAGAGGCTACAGCCATGGACTCAAAAACTTTTGGAAAAAGGCATTCTCTTTTCCTGGGGATATCCGGCTACTCTGATAGTGTTCAGAGACGGACAAAGATACATTGCAAGAAACGAGAAGGAAGCGTCAAAAATGTTAGCTGATTTGGGGGTTCAGCCCCCTGACGAAGAAGAAGAGGAAGAAGAGGAGGGAATGATAGAAGAAGAGAGCAGCAGCTCTCCCATTTCAGGAGGGAGGGGTAAAAAACGTCGAGTGCAAACTAGTCCAAAGCTGTAATACTAATTTTGGGGGAGAAAGTGTTGGGTTTCAATAGTAAAAATAAATAAAAATAGATAAGTAGGGATGGGGGAGAGGGAAAGGACCAGTGGAACCTAGAAGAGTGGAAAGGGAACAGGAAGGTTCTTTCTGTGTGTACGAACTCTTTGCACAGGGTGGGGATTACTGCTGTTACTTTGTTCAACTATAAAAGGCACAGTTCGGGTCATGGTCAAACTTTTGTCTCTGAATGTGAACGGTCTGACCTCAAACGTGAAAAGATATAGACTCATAGCTCTGGCTAGGAAACTAAAGGTAGGATTAATATACCTTCAAGAGACTCATAAGGCCAGAAAAGATACTAAACCAATTCTGTCCTCTCCACTTTGGGAAGTAGTGGCAGAGGCAAGGGGAACGGCAAAGGCAAGGGGGGTAGCCATCTTGGCAAAAAGGGATATGAATCTGGAGGTACTGGAGCGTAAAGTGGATAAGGAAGGCAGATATATTTTCTTGAAGTGCAAGATAGATAAAAAAATATTTACTTTGGTTAATGTGTATGCACCAAATGTGGGATCAAAGAGTTTCATGCGGGGAATCCTGCAAAGAATACAGGCTTATAGCGAAGGAGAAATAGTCATGGCAGGGGACTTTAATATGGATCTCTCGGCATTGAAGGTCAGGAAATGGGGCCTAATCGAAGTGTTTGAAGCAATGGGCAAAAAATCGGGACCAACCTTTTTTTCCGCGAGACATAAAAAATATACTTGCATTGATTATGTCTTGATCTCAGATTCACAGGAACTGAAGATTAATGACGCAGGAGTACAGCCAATATTGATCTCGGATCATGCTCCAATTATTGTGGACTTGACGATACAAAAGGAAAAATCGGAAGGGAGGTGGAGATACAAAAACATAGTTCTAAGTAAAAAAGAAAACAGGGAAAATATAGTGAAACAGCTAAAATATTATTTTAAAGAAAATATAGGATCGGCGGAGCCCCATATTGTGTGGGACGCAGCGAAGGCCGTTATGAGGGGACACCTAATCTGGACGGAAAAGTTATTAAAATGTCAGAGAGATGAAGAAATTGAAAGTAAATTGGGGCAGATAAAAATTCTGCAAGCACACCAGCAAAATAAATTTGACACACAACGGCAAAGACAAATCCAGATCTTAAAAAATGATCTAGACTCCCAAGATTCAGTATTAGTGTGGAAAAGGGAAACCCTAATTAAAAGCGAATGGCATAGAACAAATATAAACTCACAAAAGAAATTAGCCAAATATTTAAAGAGGAAAAAAGACAAACAGAGAATAAAAAGCATAAGACAGGGCCAGAAGGAGCTGGTGGATTCGCACCTAATAAGAGAAGTGTTTGTCAAATATTACCAAAGTTTATATGAGTCCTCAGGAAAAGGGCAACTCAAGGAGAAGTGGTACACAAAAATAACTAAAGAAGATCAGGAATCCCTTAATAAGGATATAAGTGCATCCGAAATAGAAGGGGTAATTAGACAATTAAAAATAGGAAAATCCCCGGGGACAGATGGATATACGGCCGAATATTATAAAGAAATGAGTGGAATATTAATATCAGAAATGGCATATTTGTTTAACGATATAATGACAGGCGGAAACATCCCCAATACATGGAAACAGGTAGAGATGGTGGTGATACTAAAGCAGTCTAAGGATCCCAAAGATGTTGGCTCATATAGGCCTATTAGTTTGATGAATCAAGATTACAAAATATTCGCCAAGGTCTTAGCTAACAGATTAGAAAAAATATTACCAAAAATAATAGGGGAGGACCAGTATGGATTTATTAAAAACAGACAAATTTTTCACCCAATAAGGAATATTTTAAATGTACTAGCACATAAACAGCAACATAAAGAAAAGAAATTGGCACTATTGAAACTAGATATATTCAAAGCCTTTGATACCGTCGAACATAATTTTCTCTGGGAAACACTAAGGGATAGTGGAATAGAAGGGAGCTTCTTGGAAGCTGTAAAAGAGCTTTATAAACAAGGAATCGCAACACTATGGATAAATGGAGGCAGATCAAAAGAATTCCCAATCTCAAGGGGGGTAAAGCAGGGTTGCCCATTGTCACCCCTATTATTTGTAATGGCTATAGAAATCTTGGCAGATAGAATAAGGAACTCCCCTAGAATAGAAGGATATAAGGTGGGTCAGGAAGAGGTCAAACTTAATCTTTTTGCAGACGATATTCTTCTGGTACTTAAAGATCCACTAACAGCAGCCAAGGAAATTAAGATAATATTAAAGGACTTTGAACAATATTCAGGGTTAGGAGTCAATATGGGGAAATCCGAAATTATATATTTTAACATACCTAAGGGGGATCAGATATTAGTGGAGAAAGAAACAGATATACCAAAGGGATGTAAAATGTTAAAATACTTAGGCATAAAAATTTTTAAAAGAATAAACAAAATAGGAAAAAATAACTACCAGGAAATATGGAAGAAGATACGCAGAAACATGAAGGCTTGGAAGTCTAAAACAATGAATATATTAACTAAAATTAGAGCAATTAAAATGTTTTTAATTCCAAAGCTTAGCTATTTATACCAGGTACTCCCTTCAGAAATACCAAGAATACAAGCTAAGGAATGGAATAGACAGTTGAGGGACTGGACTTTTGGAAGCAAAATAGCTAGGTTTAAACAAAAATTAATTTATATTCCACAAGAGGAGTTGGGATGGGGCCTAATAAATTTAGAGAGATACTTTGAGGCATTTCAAATTAAACATTTATTGGATGCGGAGATAAACAGAGAAAGAAAATGGGTAAGGATAGAAAACGAAGTAAATAAGGGGAAAGGAAAATGGGGGGTGTTTACAAAGAATTTAACATTAGAAACTAAAGAAACAACAGGGCCGAGGGCGATTGCCCTCAGAGCCTGGAAAAGATGGGAAGGAGTATGGTCAGCAGACTTCGTGAAATGGATACCAGTAGAATTACTACAAGAACTAGATGACCCTATATGGTGGGAAAATTTAAAAAAGAAAGGGTTGAATAGAGTAAAGGATTTATTAGACCAATCGGGAGTAATGATATCAAAAGAAAAATGTATGGAATTGTTGGGGAAAAGGAATTGGTTGAGGGTCCACGGACTATACGAGGCTATGAGTAAACTCTCACGCTTAGGGATATTATCTAAGGATAGTCGGATGAAGGGGATTATGCAAAGAATGGAAACTGCAAAAAAAGGAGTAGTGGGGGTGTTATATAAGCTAATGGTAAGCGATGAGGATTATATAGGACGTGTGATTCAAATAAAATGGCAGAGGGACATCCAATTGCCTGATCAAGTAGTACATAAAATTATAAAGGGAAACAAACAGATAAAATTAGACAAATATAAGGAAATGACTAGAAAGTTAATTTGGAAATGGTATAGAACGCCGGCCCAGTTGGCGTATATGATAAAAGGGCTGACCCCAAAATGTTGGCACTGTGGAAAGGATAAGGGATATTATATACATATGTGGTGGGAGTGTACCGAAGTTTCTGGATATTGGAGAAATATAATTCAGGAAATGGAAAATATTCTAGGAATTACAATAGTGAAAGAAGCAAATATGTTGTTTGCAGGTATTTTGGGATATGATTTAAAGGAAAAAAAGGATCTCAAATTATATAAAGCCATGGTACTTGCAATACAAGCCGCTGTTGCTAGGGGATGGAAAGATAAATCAAAGTGGACATGGGAAAGCTGGTTTCAGTATCTCTATGAGGATGTTAGCTCTGAAATTGTGATCTGTTTAAGAGGGGAGGCCTTATGGGAAGAGAAAAAGGAAAGGATAAATAGTAATTGGACAAAGTATTTCCATTGGTTGAGGTCGACTGGGAACAGGGAGAGTAAGAATAAAGCCTTGAGCGGGATCAAGAAGCTGTGTACATGGTTGAAAGAGTTATAAGGAAACGGCAGGTAGGGTGGAGGGTGGGGGTGGAGTGAGGGAGGGAGAAAATGAGAAATGTAATTATAACATGAACAACTATTGTCAATAATCAAAGATTGAATAAAAAATCAATAATAATAAAAAAAAAAAAAAAAATTAACTACTAATGGCAAAACTGAATAAATATCACCCTCAACTATACATAAAAATTAAGCACAGAACCAGAGTAAAAATAAGAGAAGAAAATAATTTCAATATTTCCATAAAAAACGTATAACATTATTTTATAACTAGCAGCATTCTACAAATAATGGAGGGGAGGAGTAGTGTTGTACCCAAATGCTTTACAAAATATTTACCTGCATTACTTAAGATTGTAGATCTGTGAATTTTTATTCCATATATTCAGACTGTTGTTGGAAAGATTCTTAAGTGAAGATAGGTAAAATGAAATAGATAGGTTTTTAAAGTGGAGACATATAATTAACTACATATAATTAACTACTGATACATTTAGGCCGAGAGCCTCTTGTGGTAAGTGGTAAGGCAGCTGTCTGAAAGCTCTGACCATGAGGCTGGGAGTTCAATCCCAGCAGCCGGCTCAAGGTTGACTCAGCCTTCCATCCTTCCGAGGTCGGCAAAATGAGTACCCAGCTTGCTGGGGGGTAAACGGTAATGACTGGGGAAGGCACTGGCAAACCACCTCGTATTGAGTCTACCATGAAAACGCTAGAGGGCATCACCCCAAGGGTCAGACATGACCTGGTGCTTGCACAGGGGATACCTTTACCTTTACCTTTTTACATATAGGCCAATTTCTAGAGGTTTTCAAAATATTAATAAATGTTCTTCTCTCCTTTCTATATATGCCTTTGAATCAAGATCCGTACCTCGTGGTCAGTTATTTAACTTCAGAGTTCAGAGATGAGGGTGAGGGAAAACCTCAGTTGGTTACTGTGAACTATCTGTCCTCTAACAGCCTACTTACCTCAGGGATATCCCAAGTAGGATATCCCAAGCAGGATTGTCAGCTATTCCCTAGCCACCAGTAAGGGATGAGGAGGTAGAGTTGCTAGATCTGTTAGTGTCCAGATTTCTCACTGTGCAAAGGAGGAGTTAGCTCTCAATCCGCCTTCTGAATATTATTGACTATACCACATTTAGCAAAGCATTATTTGGAAAGGAAGCTGGCCCAACCACGCTTGAGTACTAATGGCAAGCAAAACATATGTGCCCTGACTGGATGTCACATCCTGTCTGGAGGATCCTGGGGCTAGCAGATTGACATTACTGAATGCAAGACATTTAACTCATCCTAGAATGTATTAACAAAGCTATTCTTAGGCCCTGATAGTTTGCTAATGTCTGAAGTTCCTTCAGCACTTCCCAAACAGCTGTGGTCATTCTTGCCCTGATTAATTTATCTACCTCAGCCTTTTCCCACCTATAATTACCAGATCCTCAAGCCCATTTTTTCACAATGGCTAAGTCACACCCTGTCTTCCATTCAAGAAAAATGCAAATGTTTAGATGGGAAAGATGGCTGCTTGAGCAGTTCTCCTAAGGGGGAGCTCTTGGTGCATATAGGGGGCTGAACGAATCTATGTCCAGCAGAAGCAAGCAAGGTGCACAAACCTTGCTAAATTCTCCTTATAAGAGATTTGGAAAGCTCCCGAGCTCTAAAAAGGCCTGTTACTGATCTGCGGAGTGGGATTCTCCAGATCGTCAAAGCTACACATGACCACTAAGGCCAAGAAGCAGTCTGCCATCAGAGCCTTCTTTAACAAGGATCACCTTTCCTTTCTCATTCCTCTCTCATTTTCTGAACTGCTTTGAAGAGACTTCAGAGTTCTCTAACTTCAAATGCCTGCTATCAACAGTGAGTAACGTTTTAATTACACTAAATTGTTTTTGTACACCTCCCCTTGTCTCGTCTACCAAGCTGCAGCAGTGAGTTCATCCTTCTCACAAAGACTTTCCTGCTTGTTTTTCTTGTCTTTTTTCAAACTCTGGGGGAAAGATGAAACATATGAACAATTTTTAAAGATAAATGAGCTAATTTGGACTGTTTACATTATACGGAGATTTCCCTTGATAACGGCTCTCACGATATCTCTCCCACTGTGTGACTTTCTAAGCAATCAGAACTTCTGCGGGAGGACCTCTCCTGGCTGTTTGAAATACTGCACAAAACTGGCTGGTGTTGGCTTCTAAGTCTGATTTTTAATATGGCTATTTTGACTCAGATGGTCCGTCTATTAGCAAAACAAAGAGAAGATCTGAATGCCTTCACAGAAAATTTGTTGAAAGATATTTTTAAGGAGATCCGAAATGGCAAGAACAGGAATGATGAACCAAATGATAATGATAATGTGCGACTGCCGGGGGCTCCCTCGGAGCTCCGCGCGGCTGCCGCATGTGCATTTGTGCCGCGCTTCCCTTTTTCCCCCCTCCCACTGAAAGAAGCTTGCTGGGCCGCAAACTAATCGGCCGCTTTGGAGGCCAATTTGCTTGTGGCCTGGGAAGTTCCTCCCTGCCCGGCAGCCTGACGCGTCAGGCCACCACGTGAAGGAGCCGCCGAAAAATGACCGCCGCCCGGGGGAGGCCCCACGACTGGGTAAGTGCCTAGAGCCCGCTGTATTACTCATACAGCGGGCTTGATTACTAGTTATATATAAAAAAGAAAAATGCAAATGTTGCAACTACCTGAGAAAACCCCTCAGTGATCTACATCACCGCAGAGATCCACCAGTAACTCAAGTCAAGGATCCTAGTCATAGCCATGCTAGGACTGTTAGCTGGTCCACATTTCTTTCCCTCCCCATCCCAAAAGAGCCAATAAATCCTTTGTTTTAAGGGGCTAACTGGTCCAGCATTAGCTTCCATTGACTGTTTAAGTAGGCACTCTTGACCATAGCCATGTGTTTGTCATTCTTGGGTCCAAACCATGCACCCAGCACACATGCAGGTCATCTTGCTGTCCCACCTTTGGACATCTTCACATTACATAATCTTGTTTTGACTACAACTATTAAGCCCACTATCACACCTTTATTTTTTCCAATAAAAATCATTTTGTTTTATGTCTGAGTTTTCTAATAGGTGGAGATCTTGCTCATTACCATTCTTACTGAGAAGTCTCCTAGGATTTGCTAATTTCCCCAACCAATATTCAGGAGAAAAGTCTGTTTTTGGTAACAAATCCAGGTTGGGAAACTCCTGGAGATTTGGGATTGGAGCCTGTGGAGGAAAGGGACCTCCATGTGTAAAATGACAACCATCCAAAGCATCTACTTTCTCCAGGATAGATCTCTATAGTCTGGGGATTAATTGTAATTCCAGGGGATCCCAAGGCCGGACCTTGAGGCCAGCATGCCTAATCCCAAATTACTTGAGGAAATCTGAGAAGTACACCATATAAATGTGAACAGTAAAATGTGTTGTTGCACAGTTGTTTTTTTAAGAGACTTCTTCAAAAATCCTATCAAAAATCCCACTGAAATCCCCAGGCCAAAGGAAAATGGGAGAATGATTTGACAAGGATAGGTAACAAAAAATGGGAAACAGGAACAACTGAATTATGGTATCACCAGAACAGTCAAGGTCTGATAGTAAGTAGTCAACGGCAGCCTAGGTCAGTGGCTCAGTGCTCCATACGGTATGCAACACTTCCTACCTCAATTTTAGCAGCGCTGTATCCTCAAGGTCTGGTTTATTTTCACATTATAGCTGTAAGGTGGTGTTGCTTAGCAACACCTCAGTTGCAAGCTCTTTAGACTGAAGTGTGTCTCTTCAGAGACACATGTATACAAATATCCCTTTATTACTATGTAGGTTTCTCAGTGTGTGTGTTTTTCTTCCCTGCCATTGCATTGTTTGAATGAGGTTTTTTTTAAATAAAGAATTGATTAGGTAAACTTCGATCCCTAAATGTGGTAACAGCTTCCAGAACCTTTATTCTAGAATGCCCAAAGAAGCAGAAAAATAAAGCACTAGTAACTTTCCAAACACATTAACAGAAAGACCACAGCCCCCTGAGACAATTTTAATTAAGAACATGTACTTGCCTTCTATTAGTACTGCACTTTAATCCCTGTGGTTGTTTCTATAACTTACTTCAAGAAGAAAGAGAGAACTCTTTATTCCTACCCATGACTCAGTTTTCTTACAACTTGGAAGACACTTCCTTATATTATTGGGAAATGAATGTCATGTTATTCCTCCAGCCCTAGTTTTACAATGATTATCAGGACGCAGAGATCAGCAATACTAACATTTTTTTGTAGAGTCATAATACTGGGATGAAATTATGATTCTCTAAGTCCTCTAGCACTGTGGTCCGCAACCTTTTTCAGGTTGCAGACCGGTGTGTGGGGAGGGTGATCCAGGCACCGCGCATGCACGGCAGGTCCGTGCATGTGTGTTTGCGCCATGTGCAGCTGCAAATGAAAATGCATGGCAATTTTGTGCATGTGTGCATGCACTAAACTGCCGCACATGCACGTTTGCGCTCCTGGTGGGGGCCGCAAACAGGCATGCGTGGCACCTTCACGCATGTGTGAAATTGCTGCACGTTGCTAAATTGCTGCGCATGTCACATGCGTGGCACTTTCGTGCATGTGTGAAATTGCTGCACATGGCTAAATTGCCGCGCATGGCGCAAACGTGCATGCACAGACCTGCCACGCATGTGCATTTGTGCCGGTGGCCGCACTTCCCTTTCCCGCCCCCTCCCACTGAAAGAAGCTTGCTGGGCCGCAAGCTTATCGGCCGCTTTGGCGGCCAATTTGTTTGTAGCCTGGGAAGTTTCTCACTGCAGGGGGGGGGAACGGGGAGAGGGAGCCGCAGCCCGGTGCTGAGGCCTTCGCGGCCCGGCACCGGGCTGCGGCCTGGTGATTGGGGACCAATTGTCTTTGGCTCCAGACACTTCATAACCTGACACACCTAGAATAGTTTCTTTCAGTAGTAGCAGACAATCAAATCCACTGTCAGGGAACCAAGCCTTGAAGGAGTCATACTTGTATCAGCCACCTGGATGCAACATTGGTTACACTCCCCATGTGCTTACTTAGTGAATTCCCACAGGAATACTGCTTAGGTTAAAAGATAAGATAATACAATGGATCTTCAAACTTTATAGCAGACTGTATTATGGGACTGGCTGTCTGGAATCATTTGATTGCCAGGGTACAACATTAGAATCAGGCTAGAGTTGCCTGAATTGTTCTTCACTGAGTGATCATTCCATTGTCACAGAAAGTAAATTGGTGCCACCTTGTCACTAGTTTGATCCGAGTGGTGCCTGACTGCTTATCCATGTCTACTCTATCAACCAAACAACAGCTATGAAAACCTCCTTCATCTCCACTGTCACAAACATCATTTGTCGGCAGCTTTGTTTGGTGATTTACACTGCCAAAAGTAAGTGGTTCCTACCTATAATTTGTTGCTTTATTCCAGAACCTTTCTGACACATACAAAGAGATTTTGTGACAGGCATTCCACTGAGTAAGAAACTTCTTTATATATTTCCTATTGTTTGATCTGCTATAAAATAATTATCATTATTAGAAAATAAGGAGAAATCAATAATAAAGTTACTGGTGGGAAAAAGGGAAAGTATTCACAATTGTCTTCCTAATGGAATTTAATCTTGCTTACCTCTATTTTCCACCACAGCATTTGTGGACATGAATAGGCCTAAAAGTAGGCATACCTATTAATTAATTAATTAATTAATTCAGTTCTTGGATTTATATCTCACCCCTCCTGACATTGCTAGATCGGAGTAGCATCCGACATAAGATAAAATAGTAGAATAAATAAATTATAATAATTTTTACAATTATTTAAAATATTTTAAAACAATCAAACATACAACTGTATGGACAAACCAGAACAATCATAGAGTCTTGGCTTTTCCAAGGGAAAGGTGTATATATTGGGGGGGTGGGGGGATTTACACTTCATCCAAGATCAATTCTTCCTTCCTTTACCTTGTGCTTATTTTGGCAGTGAAGAGCACTGATCCTAGTTGGCCTTCTTGCCTCTCTTTTATGCCTCAAGAGATGTGCTAAAGAAAAATCTCAATGCCTTCACCAATTGCCCTGAACACTTCTCCAACCGATGGAAATTGATACCATTCAGCTGCTGAAGGTACAAACACTTCCAGGGTATTCCTCAGGCTCAAGAGGGAAGAACATGTGTGCAAACCATATTAGAAAATAGTTTTCAGGAGAGATGGATGGCCATTCCTGCCCCCATAACATGTTGCCATAACAATTACAGACCATCACCAATGCTCCAGCTCCCCACTGTTTTCTGTCCTCAGTATTTATTTATGAACATGGAAGTCTGTTTTTTAAAGCAATGCAGCATCTTTAAAATCATTAAAACAGCAATGAAATGTATCAGGATATTATAATTAGGAATATACTGCTGCATCCAAAACTAAACTCTGCAACTTTATACCAAGGTTTCATGGTTCACTTTCAAAGCAACCCCAAACAGTTCCTTTAAAAAAAAAACTTCATTTTTTCCAGTGAAGGAACTACTAGAGTGAATGACAACCATATCAACAGTGATCTTTCTACAATCCCATGTATAATATAAAGATTAATTTCCATATTTGAATGACTGTATATAGACACCTATTTATATTTTTAACTCCTCAGGAATATATCCAATTTAACTGCCTATATTCTAGACAAATTATATCTCCTTGAACACTATTCTGCCTTGTAGTGTCTGAATTTAGAACATGTCTTCTATTTGGATTTGGGGATCTCCAGTATAAATCATATTGTTTCCTTTGCAGATTCAAAAGTAGCTAAGGACAAAAGAGTCAATTAACTAAAGATATTTATTGGGTTAATCAATTTTCTATTAATTTTAAACATTCCGTATGAATGTATTTTTGAGCTACTGAAAGATATATGAGGTAACTTTATAGTTTAGTAAAAACGGCCACTCACTATTGGCAGCAAAGACAAACTTTAATATTTTCTTTTTTTGTATGACTTCAGTAACACATCAGAACCAAATTACTGTCAAAAATAAACAAATGTGCACTTTAAACTTTTCCCTACCAATTAAAATGCCCATAATGGAGTCCTTAACTAAGCCGGTAATTGATTACTCTACAAAACAGATTTTTCTTTAACACAATTCAGCCCAAATCGAGCACTCCCTCAGTACTTTTGAGCAAGTCAGCTAGAAAAAAGTGCCAAATAAAGAAGAAATCATTGTTCTCACTGGAGACAAAATTAATGATTCCCACCTTTATCTAAAAGGAAAAAGATTCTTCTCAAGTGAGCAATTTTATAGCACATCATACATGAATGGCTAAAATTAAAATGTGCTTTCAGCCGTAGCCACCCATATTATTTCTGCCTCAAGATTAGGTAGGTTTAATTTTTAAAAACCCAAGAAAATTATCTTTCATTTGCTCTTATTCAGATAGTCCAAGCATGTGCCATCTGTTCCCCCGCCCCCAAGTGACCAGTCATGTGAATGTTTTTGAAGTCTAACCAGCAAACAATGCCATGTGCCGTACCGTGATGATCATAGGCAAAGATATAACCGGGTACAACTCATTTTTAGACAGTCAGTCAGGAGCCTTTATTAGCAAAAACATTTTTTTTTTTAGACAAGAGGGGGTTCCTTCATGACCACTGAACTATATTTTTCATATGCTTACCTGTCATGCTTATCCTTAAGACAGGGATGTGGAGATGTCATGCAGTGTCCTGTATTATTGAGGCAGTCACTGGAACATGGCTCAGCGGTGTCTAGTGCTTGCCTCTAAAGACATTAGAAAAATCCACATGCATTCCAGAACAGATCTGTCACATCTGTAAAGTAATAACATCAAGAAATGTGTCAAAATGATGAATTGAGGCTTCCAAAATGGCATGAGACAAATAGATCTATCAATCCAGTAATACCTTTTTTATTCCCCTTGCCATCTTCAGAAATGATCAAGTATCAGGTCAAAATAATCCTGTAGTATGGGTTAAAAATGCCTTTGCCCCCTAGCAGAGTACGGCCCTTGGGAGATCACAAATATAAAAAGAATTTTTTCAGATGCTTCAGGATTAAAACCCCAGAAGTATTATGGGTGCAAATGCTTTGGTCTTTCACTTGCTTTCAATCATACTGCTGCCAAAAAAAATTGCAATGAAAACTGTCACATTTTGAGTGAGTAGTTTTGCCCCAACTTTGTATAAGTTTCACTTTCCATAAGTTATAAGTCTGGGGAGAACTGGAGACTTGTACATGTATTTCTACATGTATTTCAACAAGGTTTCTGTACTAAACTAAACTGGACAGCTCTTACTCTTCTTTCTTTCCTTGCTTTAGGCAAAGCTAATGAGACAAGAAGCTGTTATCAAGACCATTTTCCTAATTAGTTTTCTTTCCTCCTCTCTCCTTATATCATTGTTGGATACTATTCCTGAGCCCAGAATTCCTTGTGAGAGTAGCTATTTATGGAGCTACTATTAGCCTTGTAATGAAAAACACCATGTGGAAATTCGTGTTTATCTGTTCCTTAAGATCATTGTGTTTATATAAGTGAAGTTCATGTACTGATTAAAATATATACCTTTCCTCATGCCTCATGGCAGTTAGTAGGTCACAATCTATGATACCACAATTTAAGGGCAACAAAACCAAAAATAAAAGTTGTTTTTTATATCCCACTTTTCACTGAAGGAGTTTCAAAGCAGCTTACAAATGCCTTCCCTTCCTCTCCTCACAACAGACATCATGTGAGGTGGGTGAGGCAGAGAGAAGTCTGACAGGACTGCTCAGTCAAAATAGCACTACTGGGGCTGTGATGAGCCCAAGGTCACCCAGCTGGATGCATGCGGAGGAGTAGGGAATCAAACCTGACTAAGCAGATTAGAAGCTGCCACTCTTAACCACTATACCAAGCTGGCTCTCATAGAATCATAGAATCATAGAGTTGGAATGGACCTCCAGGGTCATCTAATCCAAACCCTGAAGAATGCAAGAAATTCACAACTACCTGCCCATCCACAGTGACCTTATTCCATGCCCTGATAAAACTCCCCCCCCCCAAAAAAAAAAACAGAATCCCTGGCCAGTCTGGCCTGGAGGAAATTTACCTCCTGACTCCAAAGTGGCAATTGGCATTTCCCAGGGCGTGCAAGAAAGGTCCACAAGAACCAAGTACTGACACAATTGCTTCTGCCCACCAACTTAAAATCTGCCTAAATTCACAGAATCAGCATTTCTATCAGAAGGCTTTTAAGCCTCTGCTTAAAAACTTCCAAAGAAGGAGAACCTACCACCTCCTGAGGAAGCCTGTTCCACTGAGGAACTGCTCTAACTGACAGGAACTTCTTCTGGATGTTTAGCTGAAAATTCTTTTGAATTAATTTCATCCCATTGGTTCTGATCCTACTCTCTGGGACAACAGAAGGCAACTCTGCTCCATCCTCTATGTGACAGCACTTCAAGTACTTGAAGATGGTTATCATATCACCTCTTAATCATCTTCTCTTCAGGCTAAACAAACCAAACTCTCTCAACCTTTCTTCATACGTCTTGCTCTCCAAACCCCTTACCATTTTTGTTGCCCTCCTCTGGAAGCGCACCAGTTTGTCTACATCCATCTTCAACTGTGGTAGCCAAAACTGAATACAATGTCCTAAGGGCTGAGTAAAGTGGTACCATCACACTGTGCAATCTGGACACTATGCTTCTTTTGATACAGGCCCAAATCCTATTTCCCTTTTTTAACCATCAAGTTACACTGCTGACTCATGTTCAGTGTATGGTCTACTAAGTTCCCTAGATCCTAATTGTACATCGTACTGCCAAGACAAGTCTTCCTCATCCAATAATAATGCATTTGATTTTTTTATACCGAAATGCAGAACTTTACATTTATCACTATTGAAATTCATTTTATTCATTTTAGCCCAATTTTCCAGCCTCTCAAGGTCATCCTGTATCCTGGTTCTGTCTTCTGCTGGGTTTGCTATTCCTCCTAGTTTAGTGTCATCTGCAAATTTAATAAGTGCCCCCTCTATCCCTTCATCGAAATCATTTATAAATATGTTGAACAACACAGAGCCCCCACTACTCGAGTTTTCAATCAACACAAATCACCAATCCCCTCATAGTGGTGGTTTTGGGTACTCAAACTTCCTCCCCAACTGAGTCCCCCCATTACTATGAGATCACACCACAACAATAAAACATTTTTCAAGATTTATTTTTTGGATTCTTTGTATAATGGTCTCGATTTATGTTCAGGTAGATTTCTGATAGACTGGCCATGGTAACTGAAACCCAATGATAAAGATTAAAAATACAGAACATGAACACCATGCTAATAGGAAGAGGTCTGCTTCATCACACGGTCCCCCCTTGACAGTTCATGCCTTTCTGCCAGAAAACCAAAACATGAACATGTTTTAGATAGGGTCATTGCCCACCCCCAATATTACTGTACACACTGAAGATTCTCCTGCATTTCCTCATCATGGGAACCCATGCCAGCCACTGGAGAGCTACAGGTTGCTTCCAATGTCATGAGGAAGCAGCACTGAAACTTGCAAACAATGAGAGGTTGGGCAGGGGCAAATTCCTTGGGCAGAAATTATATGACTTACCTTTTGAAGTTACTGGGTACACAGAAACTACAACTCTGCACAAAAGAGATGGTACCATTTGTAGGACCAGCCCAAGATATTTAAGTCCCTGAAGTGAAAAATCATATGGTGCCAAATGCCATCAAAATATAATAAATTCTGTAATAAATATTGATGCCTTTCAAATCTAATGTTGCTTTAAACTCCTATCATGTTTATTTCCTACAGGGAAACCATTGTGCTTCAAAAACAAAGAGCAGAATCATCTCATTTGGTTCTGATAACATGTTAGCAATTGCATCTAAACCTTCTAGGCTCTTACATAAATGAGCTCTGAAAAGGAATTCATGCGATTGTTATAAAAAACTGGAAAAATGAAGACAGTAGTTTCCTCTGAATAGGAGTTATGTATTGTTCAATGAATTCGTCACCATATTCACAAACAGCAAGTACTGTCTGTCCATTTCTCACACAAGGCTCTGAAACCACTGACCTGATCTATATCAGGCAACAAGAAATAATTTGATAGCTTAATATGTACTGTCATGGATGAAAGGGTATAATTTGTCAAAAACTGCTCGACCTTGGAATTCAGATTTTAAGCTCTCCTGCAGCTGCCTAAACAGTTACCTGCCAGAGCTGCCTGCCCTGTGCTTGCCCAGTCTTTTGTGGTTCTAGTCTAAACACAGTTAAACATTTCCAAGTCCCTGATTCAGATAGTGCTGCAAGTGACACCAGATAATCTGAACTATCATCTCCTGCCTGCCCAAAATTCTCACTGTGATAGCAGAGCATCAAGACTTACAGAGCAGGTATGAAAGAGGGTCAATACACAGAGGCAATAAATGGCAAACCACTTCTGAATGTCTCTTACCTTGAAACCCTATGGGTTTGCCATAAGTCCACTATAATTTGACAGAACTTTAAACATGCATGTATGATTTAATTCGCTTTTACCAAATAATGCATGCTTGTTCAGTACAAAGAAATTCTATGATTTAAAAAATCATCTGATGAAAAATTAAGACACTGGCACTAGAAGGAATGGACATTTTAAGCTACAGATTGGTGAATATCATTTTTCTTTTCTTTCTGGTATCATATGTTGCATGGGATCTTTTCATTTTCCTCCACATTTGTTGCTGATGTTCCTGATTTATTTATTTCAATGACATTTTTTCAGCACTAAAGTGTTATATATTTCATTTATATGTCATCAAATTACCAAAACTAAAGTTGATTTTAGAATGGTTTTTAATGGAAAATTTAATATAGGGGAACAGAACATTTCACAGTAATAAAGACTCACAATTTGCACAAATCAGAAAGTAAATGGAAACAGTTTTTTTATGGTCAAAATGAGAAAAGGAGTTCTAGTTAGTGATAAGTGAAATTGCACCTAGTGAATTTCTGTCTGGACATTTGTTATAGACAGATGTTGTAGTGGTGAAAAGCATTGTTATGTTTATGTATGATTCAGGCATAAAATTATTACCCAACCTGAGTCCTAAATAAAACCCATATACCACATAATCCTTTCTGGCAAACAAAATCTAGCCAGCTCTTGAAATACAGCTTTCTGTAAACAGCAGAGTCCTGTTCAGAAATCACACAATTCACAGTATACACAGTCTTTCAAAACACCACAGTACTTTATGTTGCCACTGCAATACCTTCCTGCAAAGTTATCAAAATACACCTATTAATTTAAAAAAAGGTGAATCATTGGATATAGAGTGGAAGAGAGCTGTTTCTCTATCCTTTCTTTTACAAAGAACACAAGTTTTTCTTCTTCATCATCAGTAGATGGCAAGAATCACTGCCCTTAATTTGCAGATTGAGAGCACTTTCAAATGTTGAAGAGGGTGTTCATTCCAAATCTGACAGGACTGTACCGGTATGTGGTTTGGGGATGCTGCTCAGTGCCTCGTTGTGTTTAATAGACCAGTGATGAAAATCACTAGAGGAGCTTTAAACTACGGAAGCTGGTTCACTGGCAACTGTGGTTTCTGCAAAAATTTGACTTAACCACATAGTAACATCCTGATCAGGCTACTGAAATATACTCTGTTGGTGAAGCCACTGGAGAAAGTTAAAAAAAACAAAAAAAAAACTGCAACTGGAATAAACTGTGGAGATGAGAGTTCCAACTGGACCTTCTGTAATAAAATCTGTACCTTTGAAGCTGTACTTCCTGGGCTCTGCATCCAAACACAACCCATGCCCCAATCTCTGATATGCCAAGGCAACTTCTCACCTATGGTAAAACTTCTAGCTTATCTTGCCAAGGTATTAATGTTGTATGAATAAAAATGTACCTGAGCCATCAGCGAGGGTGCTTTTTGCTGCAGCCTGGAGGGAAGCATCGTGGAAGACTCAGGAGCTTCTTCGCGGCTTTTGGCCTTGTCGGCGCATGGCAAAGACGCAGAGCGAGGCACGGCGAGCTGTTAGAGGCGTGGCAGGTGCCTTATATGGGCAGCCTGCCTACGCTCGCTCTCCTTCCTCCTCGGCGCTCCGAGTACACTGCACTTTCTTAACATTCAATTTGAATCTTAGCAGTGTGCTAATAATTATTACCAGAAAGATTTGCTATCTTTCAGTTTAGTGACTAAAACAAGAGGGATATTTTTACACCATGCTTCCAAAAAGCTCAGGGCGGTTTACATCATAATAAGAGAAGTGAAACAACATTGTATAGAAAAACGAGAGAGAGACTCCTGTCTATCTGTTCTGTTCAGTCTGTTCCTGAGGCAAGCTGAGAGGAAGTATGGTCAAAGGAACAGGAAGTCTCCAAACAAGCCAATCAGGACACTAGAGGAGATTATTTGAAAAAACACCAGGAAGTTCCTAGTCTAGCTATGCTAATTTTACACCTCCGCCAATGCCCACATAGGATATTCCTTATATGCTTTTGGATTGTGCACACTATAGATCTTGCACATTCTCTTACAATGTAAATAAGACAACATAGAGAGGATGTAAAAGGAAAAGGGGGGGGGTAAATAGAAGGAGAAACACCATAACCAGTGTCCTTGCACATGAAAGCGTATATCTTGAATAAAATACCTTAAATTTAAAAAGCGTGCTTGCACACAAAAGCTTATGCTTTGAATAAAGTTTTGCTGGTCTTAAAGATGCCCATGCCCACTGGACTGCAACTTTGTTCTGCTTCAGATCAACACAGTTACTAACTTGAACTGATATGTAATGTCTGAACTTCCTTTAAAAGGCTAAAATCAGGAGTCCTGTCAGGGACTTACTAATAAGGGGAAAGATGACCAAAAACTATATACGGTACTTTCACAAAGGAAAAAAAGTATAGACCCTCTCACGTCAAATAAGAAAATAAATCAAGCTTCAATATATTTACCAAGATTATAGACATCTGCTGCTGTTGAGGATGTGTCATCAAAACCTTCTGCCCATGTTACTGATTCTCTGAAAGAAAGAAAACTTCTACAAATCTCTGATGTGGACAATCTTAATGAGTCCCTTCTTGTCAACAGGAGTTGTTTCCAGAAGAACAGCAGCATATTCATACAATTACCGAAAATCTATTGTCTGATTTTTGAAACAAAAAAGTTTCTCTGCTTCTAATAATGGAGATAGTACCCATCATGAACCATCAATTGCACATATGTAGAGTTCTCTGCACATTTTTGTGCCTTTTCACTTTGGTTAACTCCCCCCCGCCATTTTTTTCTGGTTCTTTGGAGACCTTTTTTATACAAAAATTTTTTTTCTGGAAGCCAATTTTGAATCAGATTTTCCTTGTGCACAATGTTTCTGCCATTTCCTTGTGGCATTCACCATATCCATCTCCAGCCAACTGTCCAATGATGGAACTGTTGTAGTCAAACCACTGCCTCTCCTACCCCCATTCTGAAGTTGAGTGATTTCTTTTTATTTTATTTTAATATAACTAAGTGTTATATATGGCAGAACCCTGCCACATAGACTTGCATTCTGTCCCTGATAACCAGTGACGCTCCCCAATAGTCCAGGCTTATACCAAAGCCAGACACTATTAAAGTCTGCCAAGACCTTGCTGGGCCAGACTCCATCTTCTTCCCCACCCCCTTACAAAGCTTGTTAGCCACAGAGTCAACATGACAGATTCAATCTGAAACACGTCTCCTTCTCCTCTCACTCCCCCCTCCACATTATATGGCTGACCAAACAGAGTTCTGGTTACCTAAAGGCTCTTAGGTAACCCCTATCTGTGAGGGGAAATTATTCCCCAAAACTAACTGCTAGACCCATCAAGATATGATGGTTTACCCATTAACACCCATCTCCTGATCATTTCCCAACATCTTGCTGTCAGGATTGTAGAATCTCTGTCATAAATTAGCCTGAGTTCCTCCATGTCAGTTATACTGCTTAATTGAGCCTGGCGCCTGCTAGCCCCGGCCTTGTAGTTTGTAAGCAATAAAATAGAATAGTGATGTTATGTTAACCTTATCTTGTTATGGGCTCACAGGGTTGTTGTCACCTCTCTCAAGGATGGGAGTTTGGAATCCTGTTTTTGTTTCACATATGTCTTTCTTCACTAACCCCCCTCCTTGGGAACTGTCAAGTTTTGGGCGGGAGAAATGTATTGATAAGCTGAGGCAAATCTGGCTTCGAGTCAGATTTGACTTTCAGTCCAATGCGTATAGTGCTAATCAATAAAACTATTTTCTTTTGGAATAAGTTTTGTTGTGAGTTTCCTGTGCGTCTGACATCAAGTCAAATCTCACAACTCCTTTCACCTGCAAAATGCAGGGCGAGGGACATACTTTTTCCGAGCAGGGAGAGGGCCTGGATTGGGACCTCTCCCAGGGCGACGGCGCTGGTGCTGGGCCGCACAGCTCGGGCATGATGCGGGCACTCTCGGGGACAACCCCGGGGCCCGAGGAATTTTTGGAACGACACGTCACCCAGCGCAGGCGATTGTCAAAATACGACCGCCCTACTGGGGATGAACGGTGGCCGGAGCACCTGGGACTGCCTAGCTACGCGCTGGAGCCTGTGGGTGAGACACAGGACTTGCAGTACAAGCTGGACAGGGTGACTAACTGGCTGCAGAATCTTTCGGGTCGGCTGGATCCGGAGGAGAAACGCCGAACACAACGCCTGCTAAAGGAAGTGCTCGGTGGTGGTGCGCACGATACCAGTCTGCGAAGAGCGAGCGGTGGGCTTGCACTGCGGGAACACGGCATGGCGGACACGCAAGCAGCGGTGGATGCTGAAGCGGTGGCCAGGGCCAGAGCGCAGCTAGAGATCGAGGCGGAGGCGGCGGCTCGAGCGAGAGCGCAGAGGGAAGGAGAAGACGAGGACGAGGAGCGAGAGGACGACGGCGGCGCGGGTGGCGATGGAGCCGGAGGGGACGGCGCGGATGGCGGCGAGGGAGCAGCAGCAGCGGCAGCGGCGGCGGCGGCGGACGTTGCGGGAGCCGAGGCGGCGGCAGCAGCAGCGGCGCGCGAAGCAGCGGTGGCGGCCGCGCGGGCAGCAGAGGCGGCGCGGGTAGCGGAACGAGCTAGAGTGGCAGCGGGGCTAGGACGAGGCATCGGCCGTGGCGCAAGACCTCTGGCCCAGGCCCCGGCACCGGCGGATTGGGGCCCAGGGCGCCTACCCGCCCACCTCCGTGGAGTGGAGTTGCGGAACACCTATAAATTCAAGGCTAAATTTGCTGGGGACCCCTCCGATTTTCCCACATTTCTGGTGCACCTCCAGGCCTACATGATGGACATGGGGTTCACTTTCCAGGACGACGCTGAGAGGGTGCGTTTCGTGGGTCAAGCCCTAGAAGGCAAAGCTGCCAAATGGTTCGTGGACTTGTACCGCTACCACCCCCAGGCCATCCGCGACTACAACCACTTTATGCGGGCCCTGCGCCAGATGTACGTGGAGCCATTCGAACGGGAGACTGCGGAGAAAAAACTCAGGGCCCACCGGCAAGGGAAGTTGTCAGTGGTCGAGTACGCCAGGGAGTTTAAAGAGCTGGCTTCTTCTGTACCGGACTGGACAGAACCCCAACGCGTGCTGGCGTTTGTGGGGGGCCTCAATCCTACCCTGGCAGATAAATGCCTCCTCCTGGAAGACCCGCTCACCGTCGAGGGATGGGTCCAACTGGCTGGAGAGATGGAAAATCGATTGGAGCGCGCCTCGATGGTTCAGGTTTTGGCAGGCAAAACCGTGGCGAAAACTTCCACCCCGGCGAAAGCCAAGCCCCGAAGCAAGTTGGAGCCGTCTGAGCGCACCCGGCGCATGGAAAAGGGGCTGTGCTTGGGCTGCGGCCAAGCGGGGCACTTCCTCGCACACTGCCCGAAGAAAGCGGCGTCGACCCCTAGGGCCGTGAGCAGCCCGCCGCCGAAAGCCCAGCCGGCCAAGAAATCCACTCAGAAGAAAAGCGCCAAGTCTCTTCTGGTGCCTGTAGCTGCCGTGCCGGCAGTGGACGACTCGGAGGAGGGAAGCGAGCTGGAGGACGAGGATCAAACTGAGGAGCAGTCGGGAAACGAGGACGGTCTGCTGTAAAGGCGCCCCGCCAGCAGGCCGCCAACAGGGGCAAACGCGTGGTGAGTGATTCCCCCTTGCTACTCCTCCCTGCCAATCTCTCCAACCCCAAGTCCGGGAAAACAGTGGGGGTCCGGTGTATCGTGGACTCGGGGTGTACCCAATCCCTAGTGAGCCCGGCGCTGGCCGAGACTTTGGGGGTGGGAAAGGTGCCACTGAAGGAACCCTTGCCAATCACCCAATTAGACGGGAAATGTGCTCCCGGAGGGGAAGCCACGGCAAAGACGCGCCCCATGGACTTGGACATAAAAAAACATTGGGAGCAAATCCAACCTTTGGTAGCCCCTCACTCGGCTTTCCCTTGCGTGTTAGGGTTGGATTGGCTGAGAGAACATGACCCCCTAGTGAAATGGAAAAAAGGAACTGTGGAATTTACCTCTCCCGCCTGCGAGCAGCACGCTCGACCGCGGGATCCTCCAAGTGCGGGGATTGTGGCCGCCTTGGGATCAGGGGGGGCGGCGCTCCCTCCCGAGTATCGGGACTTTGCTGATGTGTTCGCGGAGGTGGATTGCAACCAACTTCCCCCCCATCGTAAAACTGACTGTGCCATCGAATTAAAGAAAGGGGAACCTCTCCCCAAAGCCAAACTTTATTCCATGAGCCCGCGGGAGATGGCGGAGCTTAGGGAATTTTTGGACAAAAACCTGGCGAGGGGTTTCATTAGACCGGCCACATCTTCCTTGGCGGCCCCGGTCCTTTTCGTAAAAAAGAAGGACGGTTCGCTGCGCTTGTGTACTGACTACCGTGGGTTGAACGCGGTTTCCACCAGCAACGCCTACCCGCTCCCCCTGATAAAAGACTTATTGGGCCACCTGGGGAAGGCGCGGATCTTCACTAAACTGGATTTGAGGGAAGCCTATTACCGAGTCCGGATCAAGAAGGGGCACGAATATTTAACGGCTTTTAATACTCCCCTAGGGCAGTTTGAGTACACCGTAATGCCGTTCGGCCTCGCCGGCGCTCCGGGCGTGTTCATGAATATGATAAATGAAATTATGCATGATCTATTGTACCAGGGGGTGTTGGTGTACATTGATGATATTCTTGTGTATTCAGAGGATGTTGAGAGTCATGCTAACCTGGTCCGCGAAGTGCTCAGCCGCTTGCGGAAGCACCAATTGTTGGCTAAACTGTCTAAATGTGAGTTCCACCGCGATGCGGTGGAGTTTTTGGGTTTCCGAGTCTCCCAGGCTGGGATTGAGATGGACCCTGGCAAGGTGCGTGACTTGCTGGCTTGGGAACCTCCCCGCACCAGGAAGCAGCTGCAAAGCTTCCTGGGGTTCGCTAATTTTTACAGGACCTTTATCCCCAACTTTGCCAAGGTGGCTTTGCCCCTCACTGACTTGCTAAAGACCAAACAAGGGGGTAAAACGGCGAGCCGCCCGGGAGCGCCCCTGCTTTGGACCCCCCCCTGTCAAGACGCTTTTGACAAACTAAAATCGCTGTTTACATCCGAACCCGTATTGGCCCATGCTGACCCTTTTAAGCAATTTACTGTACAAGTAGACTCCTCGGACATAGCAATGGGGGCCGTGATCCTCCAAGAGGGGGAGGACGGGAAATTACACCCGCTGGCCTATCTTTCAAAGAAATTTTCGGGGGCAGAACGAAACTGGGCAATTTGGGAAAAAGAAGCGGCTGCTGTAAAACTGGCCCTTTCCACCTGGAGACATTGGCTGGAGGGTTCCGCGATCCCGTTTGTAGTCTGGACAGATCATAAAAACCTTCAAGCACTCAAGCAGCCCCGCTCGCTTTCCGCCAAGCAGATGAGATGGGCGGAGTTTTTTGCCCGTTTCAACTTCTCCCTAAAGCACCTGCCGGGCAAAATGAACTTTTTGGCAGACGCATTGTCACGCCTGCCCCAGTATAACAGCAAACGAGACCCATTGGTAGACACCGTTTTCACCCCCGCCCAACTGGGGATGGCCGCCGTGACGCGTAGCCACACAAAGACTGTTACGCCCATCCCAGGGGGCTGGGTCCAGAAGGAGATGTCACAAGATCCGGAATTTTGCTCCCTCCGCCCTGATCTGACGGAGAAGGGGGGGCTCTTTTTTAAGGGGGAAAGACTCTTTGTTCCTGGTTCGGTCAGGGGAAAAGTTTTGAAACTTTGCCACGATGCAAAAACTGCTGGACATTTTGGTTTCGTAAAAACTCTGCACCTAGTCAGGAGACAGTATTGGTGGCCATCTCTGCGCAAAGATGTGGAAAAATATGTACAGGGGTGCCCCATTTGTATTGCCTCCAAACCGGCTGGGGGTAAGAAAAAGGGACTATTACAGCCACAACCCACCCCCTCTCGCCCATGGTCAGATGTTACTATGGACTTTATCACAGACCTCCCTCCCAGCCACGGGAACACCGTAATATGGGTAGTAGTGGATGCTTTTTCTAAACAGGCTCACTTTATTCCCTGCACGGGTGTACCTTCAGCACCTAAATTGGCTTCTCTCTTTATTAAACACGTGGTACGTCTGCACGGGATCCCGACACGTGTTTTGACGGATCGGGGCCCCCAGTTCGTTTCCAAGTTTTGGAGGGAACTCTTAAGACTATTAGGAGTGGAGCAAGCCCTTACTTCGGGCTATCACCCTGAATCAAATGGCCAAACCGAAAGGGTAAACCAAATCCTGGAACAGTATTTGCGTTGTTTTATTAATCACCAGCAGGATAACTGGGTCTCCTTATTGCCACTCGCTGAATTTGCCTACAACAATGGAGTCCACGCCTCAACCGGGGTATCACCCTTCAAAGTGGTGTATGGAACTGATTTGGTGGCAGCCCCCACCTGGGAGCTCAGCTCCACTGAGGCTCCGGACATAAATAAATGGGCAGCAACCATCAGTACAGGTTGGCCAGAAATTGTTGCTAGCCTCAAGGAGGCAAAACAAGCCTATAAAGCTCAAGCTGATAAAAAGAGAGTACCTGCACCTGAATGGAAAGTGGGAGACCTGGCCTATTTGTCTACTAAGAACCTGAGGTGCCAACAGAAATCCAAAAAACTTGGCCCAAAATATGTGGGACCATTTAAAGTGGTAAAACTGATTAATAATGTGACTGTTGAGCTAGCTTTACCAAAGACTTATAGGAATGTACATTCGGTTTTTCATTCCAGCCTGCTGCGAAGAGCTCCGGCCCCGGACGAGTGGCACCCTCCTCCAGCTACGCCTGTGCCGATTTACATCGACAAAGACACCCACTATGAAGTCAACCAAATATTAGACTCTCGTTTGCATAAGGGTCGCCTTCAATATCTGGTCGATTGGAAAGATTTCCCCTCTGGGGACAAAGAGTGGGTTGAGGCTGGGAATGTGAAAGCGCCCCGCCTTCTCCGGGCTTTTCACCGAGCATTCCCTGATTGTCCTCGTCCGGTAGATGCCGGCTAGGTGGGGGAGTGAAGTTAGTTTTAATGCGGAGGGATGTCAGGATTGTAGAATCTCTGTCATAAATTAGCCTGAGTTCCTCCATGTCAGTTATACTGCTTAATTGAGCCTGGCGCCTGCTAGCCCCGGCCTTGTAGTTTGTAAGCAATAAAATAGAATAGTGATGTTATGTTAACCTTATCTTGTTATGGGCTCACAGGGTTGTTGTCACCTCTCTCAAGGATGGGAGTTTGGAATCCTGTTTTTGTTTCACATATGTCTTTCTTCACTAACCCCCCTCCTTGGGAACTGTCAAGTTTTGGGCGGGAGAAATGTATTGATAAGCTGAGGCAAATCTGGCTTCGAGTCAGATTTGACTTTCAGTCCAATGCGTATAGTGCTAATCAATAAAACTATTTTCTTTTGGAATAAGTTTTGTTGTGAGTTTCCTGTGCGTCTGACACTTGCCCATGGAAAATCCTATCATGTGTTCACATGGTCTCAGTCATGTCCACAGTGCAACCTCCTCTCCCCAAAACATATATAAGCAGTGGCTCTGCCAAGCCAAACTGTGCATCTGATTCAGATCCATTCAGATCACCCTACATGCTGGCTGTGTCATCCTCTCTGCTTCTATCATCTCCAGGAATGGTTGTTGTTGTTAGGTGCGAAGTCGTGTCCGACCCATCGCGTCCCCATGGACAATGATCCTCCAGGCCTTCCTATCCTCTACCAGTCCATTTAAGTTCGCACCCACTGCTTCAGTGACTCCATCCAGGACTGGTAAATATCCTTATTGCAATCCTTTTCACCCTGATATTTCCTATCCACTTGACTGCTAGTGTGCCAGATATATTTTTACCTTTTTATGACTTTATTTCCAAAAAAGATGGTTATTATTTTACTATAATTATCTGGTGTCTGCCTTGAGTTCTAAAGGGTGTAATCTAAAGGGTGTAATCACCTCATAAACATTGGCAAACAATTCTTAACACTACGTTACCAAACTTTTCGCAAGCAATTCCCACTGCTAAATACACACGTGTCTTGGGACATGTGTGTGTGCATTTCTGGTAACATAAGAAATTGTTATATTGCTGAAGTGTTGTAACAATAGGCTCAGGAGGTTTTCTGAATTCCCAGCTTTCATTTTCACATGAGGAAAATGGCGTATCTCCATAAGGGAAGAGGTTTAAAAAACTGTTTTTAAAATGAAAGCTGGGAATTCAAATATTTTAGTGCCTTTTTTAAAGGGTAGGGGGCTGCTGTGATACCACTGATGACACTACTGATGACACTACTACAGCATCTGTTTTTTTGGAAATCTTCAGTATTTAATGCACCTGCAAACAAAAACAAACTGACTCCACAACAGTTAAAATGTACAGGGTGGGTAGGTATGTGGAACTACAGTGCCCAAACCAATTCCAATGGTTGTGGTAAAACTCCCAAGAAAAGCAGGAGTCAGTAGAATGTACAGAAAAGACCATGTTTCCATTAGAAGACCTCACATTCCAAATCAAGAGTTTGCCCATTTTACTTGACCTTTCACTATCAAAACCTTCATATCGCTTGATTGTTCATGCCCAAATGCACATCTTGTACTTCAGTACTGAAACAGTCAACATTCCAAGTTTGTGGAGTTTTCCTCCATGACAGCCTGTTTCTTCTCTTACGGTAATTACGGATTAAAGTATTCAATTTAAACTTAGGAAAATCCAGACAAATGAAGCATCAAAAGGATTAGCTAGGAAAATGTATGAGTACAAAGCTTCAGAGACTATTCTCAACGGATGTCTGTCTGTTGCCATCAACAGATGGAAAAAAATGTTCCACATTAATAAGTTGAGGACTGCTTGTTATACACTGTAATGAAAAGAAAGATGGCAGTGTTAAATCTACATAGCAGAACATTTATTTCTCAATTGTATTACTTTAGTTACTGGGATATTAATTTTGGCACTTGAATAAAGCCTTATAATAGATATTTAACCTGATAAGTGTTCCCTTCCATTGAAGTGGAGGGTTTACAGACATTTTTAGTACTTAAAACACATAAGGGTTGATTAGCAAACTAACTACAGCATGGAAATTTATGATACAGCAATTTCTAGTATGTTTCCCATCTCTGTAGCAGCAATTATGAAGCGTTAATTGCAATTTTCCCTTGCCAGATGCTCGCAAGTTTAGATGCTACAGGCACTGGCAGCATTTGGGTAATTCTGATGTTATCCAAAGAGGATTAGGAGGTAAGCAGAAGTGTAAAGCTTCTCTTGTCCAACAAGCACCTGAAGATGGTGTACATTTGGATGGGGACTGGCAGTCACTGAACTAATCTGTCTTGTGTTTTTGTTTGAGCATCTGTGGCTTCTTGAAGAAAGTGTTTTGAGATGAAAGCCGTTCAGAGACAATCTCTTGGGTTCCATTTCTAAAGGACAGTCACCTTCACTTTCTGCTTTCTTTTTCTGTAGTACCTTCAGCACTATTCTAGGCTATTCTCTCTCTTCCCCTCTCTACACACACACAAAGAGATAAGCATGTATTATTTCTGTAGCCTGTCCCGAACAAAGATCAGGCAATCTATTCATCTGTTTCTTCCGTCTAGAATACCTTTCAAGCCAATCCTTTAGCTTGTTATTTTCAGGCTAATGTAATTTTCCCTGAATGCTGCACAAAGAAGTACCCTTTTAATGATGAGAATTATACAATGAAGTTATTGCAAAGAACAGCTCTCTTGTCTTTCACAATTCTCAGAAACTCTAGAAATAGTAAAGAGAAATTTAGCATTGA
The DNA here is from genome assembly GCF_049243985.1 of Paroedura picta. Classification (NCBI taxonomy): domain Eukaryota; kingdom Metazoa; phylum Chordata; class Lepidosauria; order Squamata; family Gekkonidae; genus Paroedura; species Paroedura picta. Next base: position 85,294,029 of record NC_135374.1, on the reverse strand, counting down.
ATAGGGCCTGGATCTTCCTGTCATTTTAGAGATATAATAGAAGAACATATGGCATTTTTAGTTATCCAGTGATTTCCTATGAATACAGGATCTGTGTGATAATGTGAAATTGCCTTCTGCACTGAATTAAATGAGAAAGTCCATTCATGGGAGATTGAGGTATGTATAGAAGCACTGGCTAATCAGTGGTAGTAAGTATTGCACTTTTCAAAGAACAAATCCAATTGTATTATAATCACATTAACATTTGTATGTTTAAAAATTGCTTGCATGCATTTACACAAATTGCAAAATTTAAAAGGACTGCACAAAAAAAGTGGAAGCAACTGAGTGGCAGGGAGCAGGTTGCTACAGCTCACCTATTTTAGCAGCTTGTGCATGAAACAGAAAACAGAGACTTAAAGGGACTCAAAGTCCCTTTAAACTCCTGCTTCCTGCTCTTTCCATGAACAGCAGGCTGCTCCCTTCTACTCCCTGGGGTGTCTGCAAACCCCATTTAAAAGGACTGCAATTCCTTTCAATGGAAGTGCAAGGGGCACAAACTGGTTCAGTTCACAAACAAACCTCTCCATTCATGAACCACAAACTGACACAAACCACATTATTCTGGTTTGTACAAAGACCTTTGGCTAATTTGTGTGAACTAGGCAGGGTCACTTTGAGTTGCTTTTGTCCTGACTTGCATTTTTTTACTAGTTTTTAGGATGCTATTCAATGACTATTCAATGACTATTCCAGAAATACGAAAACACTGCAGGAGCTCTAAGAAGCCTATTTGGATGAACAGAGAACTTCAAGAGGAACTAAGAAAGAAAAGGAAAATGTTCAGGAAATGGAGGGAAGGACAGAGCTCTAAAGAAGAGTACCTACAGGTTACTAGGCACTGTAGATCAATCATCAGAAAGGCCAAAGCTGAGAGTGAGCTAAGATTGGCCAGGGAAGCCCATTGTAACAAGAAAAGATTTTTCAGTTACGTGAGGAGCAAACGTAAAGTAAAGGAGGCAATAGGCCCGCTGTTGGGTGCGGATGGACAAACTCTAATGAAAGATGCAGAGAAAGCAGAAAGGCTTAGTGCCTATTTTACATCTGTTTTTTCCCACAGGTCAAAGTGTTTAGGCACATCTAGAGATGGCTGTAGCCAAAGGATAGTGTCTGGGTGGCAGGTTAACATGGATAGAGAGGTTGTCGAGAGGCATTTAGCTGCACTGGATGAGTTCAAATCCCCTGGTCCAGATGAAATGCACCCGAGAGTACTCAAAGAACTTTCCAGAGAACTTGCACAGCCCTTGTCCATCATCTTCGGAACCTCTTTAAGGACTGGAGATGTCCCGGAGGACTGGAAAAGAGCAAACGTTATTCCGATCTTCAAAAAAGGGTGGAAGGATGACCCGGGAAACTACAGACCAGTGAGTCTGACCTCTGTTGTGGGGAAGATAATGGAGCAGATATTAAAGGGAGCGATCTGCAAACATCTGGAGGACAATTTGGTGATCCAAGGAAGTCAGCATGGATTTGTCTCCAACAGGTCCTGCCAGACCAACCTAGTTTCCTTTTTTGACCAAGTAACAGGTTTGCTGGATCGGGGAAATTTGGTTGATGTCATTTACTTGGATTTTAGTAAAGCTTTTGACAAGGTTCCCCATGATGTTCTGATGGATAAGTTGAAGGACTGCAATCTGGATTTTCAGATCGTTAGGTGGATAGGGAATTGGTTAGAGAACCGCACTCAAAGAGTTGTTGTCAATGGTGTTTCATCAGACTGGAGAGAGGTGAGTAGCGGGGTACCTCAGGGTTCGGTGCTCGGCCCGGTCCTTTTTTTGGGGGGGGGGGATTGAATCATTTTTAATCTTGCTTTTTTTTTTCCAGTTTTTATTGTTATTTGTTCTTATAAAAAGCATTTACAGAAAAACAAAAAACAAAGAAGTGACCAGCTGATAAGTGTCGTCAATACACGTATATCATACTTGATGTAGTCTGATATTATCTCAAGAGATATATAGTCAGTTCCCATTACATATTGGTCCTAATCTAACAGTTACTGCTGTCTTTCTTAAGAAAGTCCAAATAATCACTCCACTGTTCATCATATTCTTCCGGAGATCTCTTCTTAACCATGTTGGTGAGTCTTGCCATTTTTGCTAAGTCCGCTAATTTATCAAGCCATGTAGAAATAGTTGGAATCTCAGTCGCCTTCCAGTGCTTCGCCCACACCAACCGTGCCGCCGTAGTTGCATGGAAGAAGAGGATTCTAGAAGAAGTAGGTAAAGCACTTGGGTGGAAGCTTAGTAGCATAGATTCAGGCTTCATTGGGTATCGCATTTTAAATATTTCCTGTAACACCATATGTGTTTTAACCCAATACTTTTTTTGCTTTCTCACAATTCCACCACATGTGATAAAAAGAACCTACTGCTTTATGACATTTCCAACATTTATTATCAAACCTATCTGAGATTTTTGCAATGACCTTTGGAGTAATATACCATCTATAAAACATCTTATACCAGTTTTCCCTTAAAATTTGGCTGTTGGTTTGTTTAGGAATTTTGATCCAAACTCATTCCCATTCCTCCATACCAATTATGGAGCCCAGGTTTTGCATCCATTTAATCATACAATTCTTTACTTGTTCTGACTCAGTCTCGTATTTCAAAAGAAATTTATAGATCTGGCCCTGTAGGTGTGGTTTTTTGAGCAATAACATGTTTTCAAAATCACTAAGAGGTGAGTTTTTGTCCACTCGAATCTCAAAGTCTGTTTTTAGTCTGGCTTTCAGTTGGTTATACTCCATCCATCGTAGCTCATATCCTTCTTTGTTTAATTCTTGCAGACTCTTGAGCTCACCTGTTCTCGTTAACAAGTCCTTGTACATTGGGCATGTTATTCTTCTTTGCTGCTGTCTGGAAAAATACGCCTCTATTGGCGATTTCAGTAAATATGATGAGGAGCAAAGTCTTGTTTTGTATTTATTCCAGATCTTTAGAAGGGATCTTGTCCAAAAGTTGACCTTAAGTTTTTCCTTTCCTTTTGTTTTCGAAGAGGGCCAGAGCATTTCATGGAAGCTTTGCTTACTATCTACCTTTTCCAACACCAAATCTCTTGTCATTGGATCAATTATCCAGTCTGCCACTGCTGTCAGTGTTGCCGCATGTAGGTATAATTTTAGATTTGGGACGCCCTGTCCCCCTCTCTTCTTGTCATCTTGTAGAATTCTAAAGGCAATTCTTGGCCTCTTATAGTTCCAAATGAACTTATTTATTTCAGACTGCCATTTATTTACCACAGAGTCATTAATATCTATTGGCAGAGTTTGAAAGAGGAAGTTAAGTTTTGGTAATATTGACATTTTTACTGTGGCCATTCTTGCTGACCACGAAAGGTTCAAGCTGTTCCACTTCTTAATGTCCTGTTGGATTTGTGACCAGAGCTCCCCGTAGTTGTTAGCAAGTAAGGTATCAGAGCAATTTCCAATTTGGACTCCTAGATATTTGACCTTTTTAGGGTTGATCTCACACCTTAGTGCCCTTTTGGTTATCTCTATATTCAAGTCTGACATGCCAAATAGCATAACCTTGGTTTTAGAGAGATTTATCTTATATCCAGAGTGTTTCCCAAAAGTGTTTATCTCTTCAAACAACAATTCTAAAGTGGTGCTTGGATTAGTTAATACACAAACAACACCATCAGCATAGCTTTTAAGTTTAAATTCTTCTCCCGCAATCGTAAGTCCCGAGAGCTTTGGCCCGGTACTTTTTAACATATTTATTAATGATCTAGATGAGGGGGTGGAGGGACTACTCATCAAGTTTGCAGATGACACCAAATTGGGAGGACTGGCCAATACTCCGGAAGATAGAGACAGAGTTCAACGAGATCTGAACACAATGGAAAAATGGGCAAATGAGAACAAGATGCAATTTAATAAAGATAAGTGTAAAGTTCTGCATCTGGGTCGGAAAAATGAAAAGCATGCCTACTGGATGGGGGATACGCTTCTAGGTAGCACTGTGTGTGAACGAGACCTTGGGGTACTTGTGGATTGTAAACTAAACATGAGCAGGCAGTGTGATGCAGCGGTAAAAAAGGCAAATGCCATTTTGGGCTGTATCAACAGAGGCATCACATCAAAATCACAAGATGTCATAGTCCCATTGTATACGGCACTGGTCAGACCACACCTGGAGTACTGTGTGCAGTTCTGGAGGCCTCACTTCAAGAAGGACATCGATAAAATTGAAAGGGTACAGAGGAGAGCGACGAAGATGATCTGGGGCCAAGGGACCAAGCCCTATGAAGATAGGTTGAGGGACTTGGGAATGTTCAGCCTGGAGAAAAGGAGGTTGAGAGGGGACATGATAGCCCTCTTTAAGTATTTGAAAGGTTGTCACTTGGAGGAGGGCAGGATGCTGTTTCTGCTGGCTGCAGAGGAAAGGACACGCAGTAATGGGTTTAAACTTCAAGTACAACGATATAGGCTAGATATCAGGAAAAAGTTTTTCACAGTCAGAGTAGTTCAGCAGTGGAATAGGCTGCCTAAGGAGGTGGTGAGCTCCCCCTCACTGGCAGTCTTCAAGCAAAGGTTGGATACACACTTTTCTTGGATGCTTTAGGATGCTTAGGGCTGATCCTGCGTTGAGCAGGGGGTTGGACTAGATGGCCTGTATGGCCCCTTCCAACTCTATGATTCTATGATTCTATGATTCTATGCTGGTTGTGTGGAAGCTGTTTTAATGAGTCGTTTTCAGACCTTATTGTGTGGTAGTTTTGTTTTGTCTTAGAAGTCTGTCTGAGGCAGGATAGAATTTTTAAACAATAAACTCCTTTTGCTATGTGCACACCCACTTTCATATTTTCATTCATTCCCATTCCAGCCTTTTGCCACATAGCCTGGAATATTTACCCTGTTCTGACAAGTCACCATACACAGTTGTTTCACCCCAAACCTTCACCTATACCAAAGAGTGAGTCACTAAAATATTGATTTGCTCAGTGGTACCTGCTGTCTCATCTGCCTTGTTAATCCATCTCATATTGTGACCTCTCTTGCCACAGAATATAACATTTTTATGTTTGCCTAGTATAAAATTGATGATTATATTATTAAACAGGAGTAAATAAGATGGAGGGGGGGAGGAATGGGCCAAACAGAGACAGGGAGAGATTATGATACTTTTAAAAGAGAGACACATCTTTAACCGCTCCTGCGGAGTGGATAAAATAAAGCCCTAAGGGCTATTGGGGAGGAGTTAGCGCGGGCTCTGTCCATGATAAAAACTCGGAGACCAGCATCAGTCCTGTGAGTCTGGAAAGTGCAGGAAGATCTAAATAAATATTTACAGCCTGAAACTGTAAACAGAGAACAAGTAAATGTCTGGAGACATGTGGTAACTGAATGACTTATTGGCCTGGCAAATGAAAAACAGTATAAAAAACCTTACTAAGGTCCAGATTGCTGTGCACAGAGAGTCTTCCTCTTAGAGTTGCCAGCTTCCTTGTGAGGCTCACTACCCCACATCCCTCATGGGGAGTCTGCTATGGGGAGAGAAAGGGAAGACGACTGGAAAATGCTTTGAGACACCTGAGGCCTGCTGGGTCACTGTGGCCCATTCCCATTTCTTTCAGATCTCTCACAACCCCACATACCTCACAGGTTGACTATTGTGGAGAGCCGAATGGAAAGGTGTTTGTAAACCGCTATGAGACTCCTTTGGGTAGTACGTAATAGGGTACAAAAATCTGTTCTTCTAAGGAGCAACCATGAAAGAAGCATGTGGGCACATAACATTTTATCAACAGTGAAAAAATGGAAAAGAAGGAACAGGGTGGACACCTGTGTACTGTGACTACCCCATGTGTATTAGGGCAGAGGGGCATTTCGGTGAATGTGGCCTAATTCACACAAGAAGGGAAATGACGCAGAACTGGGAGGAATTGGTTGCCATGTAATCTTCCCCTAAGAAGAGTCTCCAGTCTGATTTTCCCTTCACATATCTGAGGACATGGCTCAGGAAAGCTCATCTATAACCACTATGCCAAAATTCCCTGAAGGTCAGTCCTCTCCCACACTCAACAAACATTCCAAACCACAGACACCCATATCTCCACACCCATACCCTCTTTTGCCACCATGCCACCACAACCTCCCACACAACACACACATTCAACCCCATGCCCTTACAGACTGGACAACTCCTCCCCTTCCTTTTCCCACTGCCAAGCTCTAGCGCCCGTTGTATTCTTGGATACAACGGGCTTTGCCCCTAGTCATGTATAATGAGTGGTAATTAAGGTGGGATCAGAACAGATTTATAAAGAATGTCCACTGCTGCCATTGTAATGTGATATTGTTTTGTTGTTTAAACTGGGCATATTGGGGTTTTACTGTTTTTAGAATTTTATGATGTAAACCGCCGAATGACCTATCGAGGAGCGGCGGTATAAAAATCTAAAAATAAATACATAAAATTTATAGTATAGGAAAGTGTCAATGGTTTGCACTTAAGGCTATTTTTATGTTGCACTGGGTTGTTATGCTGTATTTTAACAAATATCTTTTACATTTTTTTGTTTTATAAGTCATTTGGGCAGGTTGCTGGAGAAGCAGCATAAAAGAAATTCTAAATAAATAAGTTGCTTGGCGGATCTCCCCCACTATACGCATACTCAAAACTCATGTAATACAGAATGGGGAAACATCCAATCTATATGTCAGAAATATGCTTCGAAACCAATTTGATTGGGAAAAAAATGTTCCTTTGTCATGACAGCACTTCAAATAAAAAGTCTAGTAGGGACATATGCTGTACTGACAAATTATGTCATAGAAACTCACAGACTAGACATAAAAAAGAAGGTTACTGAAGGTCCACGGTTGTGAAAATGGAAAGGTATCTAATGGAAGTAAATCTTATGTTTTAATACCAAACTCCAGATATTTCTGGATATTTAAACCCAATGACTGGAGCTGTGAATGGGCAAGACAGATATTTCTGTAAACCTGAAAGGGTCTTAGGTTTACAGAAAAATGTGAAATCTAAACACACACACACAAAAATCACTGGGCAGCTTTAAAAAATCAAAATTTGATTTTAAAAGAGCACCTGTAGTTTTAAGCAACAAATTCATAGAACAGGTAGCCACTGTAATCCAAGTGTCAGGTCCATTCCGCACAAGTTTAATGTAGCATGAGTGTGGCAAATTATAATCGCTATTAAAATGCAGTTATGCATGTCATACGCAATTTGCCACACTCCTGAAACAGTCCCACTAGAAGCGCTTTGTTGTAGTGCTTCCAGGGAAATCCCAAAAAGTGGATTCACCCTCTGGAAAGCGCTACACTCTTGCAACCAATCTGCAACATTAGCAGAAAAGTTCTGTGCGTTACCATTGTTGTGGTTTCAACAAAGTCCCTCCCCCCGGCTCTCTCCTCTGATCTTCCGGCGAAGCGATCACCATTTTTTTTTCTTGCAGCAAGCAGAGAGCAACGAGCCTTCATTCACCCAGCGAGGCTTCTCCAGCTGCAATCCCTCCACAGAGCTGCTTTAAGTCACCAAGCACAACACAGCCCCGTTTGCAAGTTCCCTTTATTTTTGGCCGAAAATTGCGCCCGTGCACGGGGGGGGGGATTTTTTTTTCACTTGGGGGAGCGTGGCAACGATGAAACAGCAGCTCACATGCCAGCTGCCAGCTAGAGGAAGCAAGGAATCAAGGAATCAAGGTATATTCGTTGCAACGTGTGTTTTTCTTTTTTTTAAAAACATGTTCTTAAAGGCAAAGGGGCTTTTTTGGAGCATGGTAACAACCGCCCATTGGCTGCTCATTTGATTGATGGCCAGGGGCGGGACAAAGCATGGCAAATATCGCTTCTTTTCAAGCGATTTTTGCCAAGACTGGAAACCTGTGGGAAACGATTGAAACATAACTGGATTCCACTACAAAGGCAGGTATGCATTACGCCGAATTCCACTATTTTAAATTCTGTTTTTTCTTTCCATAATCAATTTGCCACATTGATCCTGGTGCGGAATGGGCCTTAGTATCCCTGAGTAGAAAGGTAGGGGGAGGGTCCTTTCCAGACTTTTTTTGGCCTTTGAGAACAAATTAATTGGGGCTAAGCCTGGTTAGGGTTGCCAACAATAGGTTAGAAAATTCCTGGAGGGCAGGGTTTGGAGATGGGAGGGGCCTCAGCCAAATACAATGCAATAGAGTCTACTGGTATGCGTTTTTCTCGGGACGGGGGGACAAATCCCTGTTGTCTGGAGTTTAATTGTAATTCTGGTGTATTTCCCAGTACCACCTGCAGGTTATCAGCCTGGAAGCAGGATCAAGGCCAATTTACTCCAAAAACAATTGTCCATGCACATTTGCACTTGTAATCAGTGACATTGTTGTAATTTGAAATTCTTATATGATAACATCACTTCGCATTTACGTAGCACACTGAGTGTTCAAAGTGATACACATTCAAGATCACAGTACTCCTTACAATCTAAGACAGGGCCCTATTACCACTACACTGCAGACAGGGGAAAACAAAGCTTGAGGAAAAGATAATGTCTTGCTTATGGCTGTTTAGTGAGTCTGAGGCAGAGACATGTTTTCCCAGATACCAGCTCATAGGTCAACAACATGAGTGTGCATTATGGTAAATACATGCCAAAATGGTAAGAAAACAATTTTTGCAATTCTTTACTATTATAACAAGGCAAGGAGAAAATATCAATTTGAGTTGTGAGCCAGAGAATTAACAAGAGTGAAGCTAGAGAAATATCTTTCTACAATCAGGTGGTGAGTACATACATTTATTTTTCAGCACAAAAATAGTTACACCTTGGAATGGTATCCTGTAAGGTACAGATGGTAGAAATGACAAAGTGACATATTTTTCCCAGCACAGACACCAGTTAAGCTGTCATTTAAATGGTACCTATGTGAAGCAGTGGCCATATTGTTGGGCTTGGAATTATGAAATACAGGCTCAGATTTCCACTTAGTTAGGGTGTTCATAGGATGAACTTGGTCAAGTCATTGTCTCACAGAGTTGTTATTGGACTGAAATATCTCTTGAGTCCCTTGGAGGAAAGTGGCTTACAGATGAAACAAACAAAATTACTGACGGCCTGCATGGTTTTGTAGCTGCAGATGTTACACTGGAATTCTCCATATGAATTTTCACTGCATTTGCCAGACATCTTCAAGGTAAACTAGGATACAGTGCTATTTACCTTCACAATCAATAAACTGCACTTTGATTTCCTAAATATATAGCATCAGGACTAAAGAAAGGAAGAAAACTGAAAGCAACACACATATAAATCATTCCTAATTGCACTCAGTCTCTGGGACACTTGTTTAATATGCATAATATCATCCTTAATTATCCAAATTGGATTTTTAAAATAACAGCAATTTGGATTAAAAAAATTATTTTGCTTCGGCAGTTTCATTTTATAAGTATAAATTACCTCATTTGCTATTTCTGGCTAGAAAATAACACAATAATGAAAGAGTTTCGCCACTTCAATGCATATAAAAATATTTTTTTTGTTCACATAGAGAAGGTTTTAAGTAGTAATATGATGCAGCATGTCAGTAACAAACAGAAGGCTGGGTACCAAAACATGGGAAAGACTAATGGGTAAAAATAAAAGCTAATTTAGTGCTTAATTAAATGTTTTGTGTAACTCACTGTGTGGCCACATTTTGGTTACTAATCGCCAGGAGACGGGCAATCCTAGCAAGATTTGAGAATATATTTTCCCAGGGTCAGATAAGGCTGACACTACTAGCACTGGATCCAGGTGCAGTGGCTCTCAGCTAAGGATGCCAGTCTCCAGGTGGTACTTGGGGATCCCCTTGAATTACAGCTCATCTTCAGATTAGTTTCCCGGGAGAAAATGGCTGCTTTGGAGGGTAGCCTCTATGGCATTGGAAACAGTCCTCTCCTGCTTGAAGATCTGAATCCCTTGGCTTGCAAGTCTTCCTCCAGCCATTTTCTGCTGGTGGGGCTCTGAGAAGCAATTCTGGTAAGGGGGAAATGGGAGGAGCCAATGGGGATTGCAGCAGAATAAGCTCTTCCATTCTTTTTAAAGTGTGAATTCAACAAGGCCACTGCAGACTAGAGAGATGAGCAAAAAGCCACTCTGTCTTCCTGACTCCTTCCTGGGTCAGTTTAAAAAATGTTAATTAAAACAAAATTAACACATACACCCCATCTGAATAACCTTTCTGGGGCTGTGCTGTAACTCTGTGGTTATTAGTAACCCTGGTTGATAAAAGAAAAGTGAGATTATAAAATAATGAAATTTGAGAAGTAGATAAAAGACAATGTTACGTATGGCAGGACCAAGCCCTATAGACTGGCTCACTGTCTTCCACAACCAGTGGCACTCCTCCATAGTCTGGGCTTGTGATAAAGTCTGCCAAGACCCTGCTGGGCCAGACTCCATCTTGGCAAACCCCTCCCCCTCTCTATCCTGTCCTTTGTTACAGGTTCAGAATGTCAGATTCAGCTGAGCTCCTCCATCTACCTCCCCTCCATTGTATTGCTGATAATGGCTAGTAACCTGATAAAGCTGTTCTGACTGAGCAGTAATATCAGGGCTCTCTCAGCCTCACCTCCCTCATAGGATGTCTGTTATGGGGAGAGGAAAGGGAAGGCAAATATAAGCTGCTTTGAGACTCCTTCGGGTAGAGAAAAACAGCATATAAGAACCAATTCTTCTTCCTCTTCACTCAGGGTGTCTGTTGTGGGGAGAGGAGGAGGAAAGGTGTTTGTAAGCCTCTCAGGGATTCCTTTGGGGAGTGAAAAGCAGGGTACAAAAACCAACTCTGCTTCTTCTTCTAAGGAACAGCATTTCTCGGGAGCCAGCAGACTGAGTTCCACAGCTCACTAAACACCAACCACATCTCCTCGCACATCGGTTGCCTTCCAGGAATCCCTTGCAGCCCCATTCCAAGTAATGCTTCATGTAGCACTCATGCTCTGCCATTCCTTTTGCAGTGCAGAGGTGATGTTACAAAGACCTACAACCTGGAAGCCTATGAGAGCTGGTGGCCACCAAGATCTGCAAGGTGAGTGTTGGTTTCATTTTAAACGGTTGTGCACCTCCCCATCACCTGGCCAAAGCCCCTAAGGCATGCACAGAGATGCAGGGGATGTGAAAATACACCTGTCATTACAAAACCATTTAATAAAAACACATCAACAAAGTACAGTAGAACTCAGAAGTTGGGCTGGTATGCCCAATGGAACAAAAAAGCTGGGGAAAGAACCAATAGAGAAACTTCCTGGGGAGGGAGTTTCAGCACCATGAACCAGAAAGGCCTTTCTCTGTTCACAACTTATCTAATGTCAGTGAATGGAGGGGGGGGATGAAGCAAAGCCTCCAAAGATGACCAGAGGAGACAAGTAAGAACATAGAAAATAAGAAGAACCCTGCTGGATCAGACCAGTGGTCGAGATAGTCCAGCATCTGTCCAACAACAGTCCTGTTTGCCTAGGGGCTCCTAGGTAATCTCCTTTGTTTTATACCTATGACTCACCCTAGGCCAATATACCAGGTGAAATTGCTTCCCTCACCCCCATAGACACTATGGTTCCTTTTGTATAGACCCATTAATGCCCATCTCCAGACCTGGCTGGGCCATTTCACAGCCTACCACCCTTAGCAAATTCAATCATGCACCCACCATGCCCCTATCACACCCCCATCAGCAAGACCCCCTCTCCCCCCAAACCTATAAAAACTCTGGCTTTGCCAAGCCAAAGTATGCTTCTGATTTGGGACCCACTCTGATCATCCTATGCATTGGCTGTGTTGACTCATTCTCTGACAGGACCAGTAAATTTAATGATTGCAATCTCTTTTCTCCTTTTATTTTCCTATCTGATAAATTGCTAGTGTGCTAGATATATTTTGCCTATTTCTTTTATTGTTTTCCTTCCAATAAAGATTGTCATTATTTTACTATAATTATCTGTTGTCTGCCTTGAGTTCTGTAGGGCGCAATCACCTCATAAACATTGGCAAATGATCCATTTTACTACGTTACCAAACGTCTTGCAAGCAATTCCCCACTGCTAAATATGTACATGTCTTGGGACATGTGTGTGTGCATTTCTGGTAACAACAATGAGGACCATGGAATCCAAGGTAGTCAAGAAGAGAATCCAAGAATTTTGAGGGTCGAGCCTGAAGAAGGCAGGGTTTAGGTAGGGGAGCGATTTCAATGAGGTTCAACACCATAGAGTCCACTTTCCAAAGCAGCATTTTTCTCTAGATGAACTGATTTCTATCTTCTGGAGATCAGATGTAATCCAAGGAGATAATCAGCTACCACCTGGAGGTTGTGAACCCTATCAAGATCTATTTGATCGACCAGTGGGGGCAGAGACATGGCACTTGGATAGCTCGAATACTTCGAGCTCCTGTTCCACTGAGGGTCAATTGCTGCTGTGATTGACAGAACCGGGTTTTGGGTACGCCAACCCACCCACCATCTACTCAGGAATTCCTTGTGAATCTCTGGGGCCTCTCTGTTCTGCAGAGAAATTAATTTTCCATGGAACGCAAGCTCAGTGTGCACAGGGTCCAGTAAGTGCCGTCTGCCATTTTAAAACTTTTTTCTTTTCTTTCAACTCTGCAATCTACAAAGCTCTTATTTTAATCTACAAAGCTAATTGGATACTTCCCTGCAAGACTTTCGACTCATCATAACTCCGGAGTGAAAACAGCTGGCAGACATCAGATCGAGCCTATAAACAGTGAGTGGGGTTTTCCCCCGGCACCTTCTCCCCTGGAACAAACTCTCGGCGTGGAAAGCTGCTTTCTTTAATTTAAGCAAGATAGAGTGTAAGTGAAGCTACTTCGTTCCTCTACTACGATTTACTGCAAACGAATGCTGTGAACTGAGGGGAGGACATCTGCTAAATTCCAAGATATTAAGACATCAATTAACGCACAGAGACGCAAGTATTTTTCCATTCCTCCGTTTCTCCCGTTTCTGGCTCTGCTTGAAGCCACCTCGATATGAGGCAGGCTAATTCTCTTTTCTAAGAAGAAGAAGGACTTAAATCAACTCAGACTAATTAGTAATAGCTCTTACTGCATTTGTTTTAGTTTTCGGAGATAAGAGATAAGAGCCGTGGGTGGGAAAATCTCGCGAGAATTCTGCTCCAGTACGAGACATTGCTTTACTATGCTGCTTTACTGAGTTCAATATCATAACAGACTGTTGCTTTTCATTAGGACTCCGTAGGACCTCTACTGGTTAGTTGCAAAATTGCCTAAGACTAAGAAAATTTCAAGCCTAGAACATGTCTATGCTAAAAAAATTTGCTTACTTATTAGAGATACAAACTCAAGATCTGAAAGCATTTACAGATGGCTTGCTTAAAAATATGCTCAAGGAGTTCAAAGGCGGCAAGGAAGAAGTCTCTAACAAGAATGACGAATCAACAACAGTGGCTGATGATAGCTCTAAACAAGGTGGAAAACTACCAGCAGAAGAGAAACTTGAAATTATGGAGATGGAAAAGGGGATGTCGGAGCTTTGCAGCCTAGATAAGGACACCCTACCTAAGAAGACATACAGCCACTCTAAAGCAACAGTACACAAGAACCAATCAAAAGATATATGGATCTGCAGTGAAAGTAATCGATTGAAAGGAGCTTCTTGGGAAAAAAACTGTACTGATATTGGCGCCCAGGAGGTACAACTGCTTCAAGATTCACCGATGTATACTCCGAGGGAAAGACTACAACTGCACTTTCTAAGCCAAAGGCCAACTGGACAGAACATAAGTCAATGGGAACAACAAGATGCAACAAGCCTCGATATGAGACCGCCTTAAGAAGCTTGGGGAACGGAAATAAGACACAGTGGTTGAAATTCTTTTCCTCCTTTTTCCTTTTTTCCGTAGCCATATAGGCAATATAACTAGTTAAGAAGTTAATCTGGGGTCTAAGATCTTGTAAGTAAGCTGAATTTGTATTATCAAATCTAACTTTGTAGTGTCTACCAGCCCAAAATTAAAGCTTAATTAAAAGGAGACACTTAATGGAATGGGTTTATACTACCATGTAAGTGTGGGGTCTTAGATTTCCTATGTTAGCTGAATTTGAATTATTTAACATATCTCTGTAGTGACTCTCAGCTCAAACTTAAAGCATAACTAAAAGGAGGCACCTAACTGTGGAGGTGTAAATGTAACTAACGAAGACTTTATTTTACTTACTAATGAAGACTCTATTTTATCATTTTTGGTATCAATAATATACACTTATATAACTTAACAACCTATATATATATATATATATATATATATATATATATATTCTTTTTCTTTCCATACAACTAAGTAGGCTTTTATTTTTTCCTAGTGGAAATGTGGATGGCTCTAAGACCACGCTAAGTATAAATTGTTTATGATTGTTAAAATTGTTAAAAACTATGCAAACAAATGTTGAAACGATGGTAACAAAGTAGACCTCTCTTTTTAAATGTGGTGGAAACTTGAAAAAGTTTATAAGCTTTGGGTAAAAGTCCATAATATTGTAGCCATGTGGAGTCTTATAATCTTAAATGAAGAGAAGAGGGTTTTCAAGAACAATGGGGCCCTTATCTGATTTACCTAAAAGGGGATTGAAACGGGGTATCAAGTGTATCAAACGAAGAGCATAATCCTTTTCTTTCTGTATCAATAATGTAGATTACTTGCATTGTATTATCTTTAAATATTTTAAAACGGGATTGAAACGGGGAACTAAATGTATCAAATGAAGAGCATAACCTTTTTTCTTCTGTACTAACAATGTAGATTGCTTGTATTTCATTATCTTTAATCCTGGAAAATAAAAATAAAAATCTTATTAAAAAAAAGATCTATTTGATTCATTTCCTTTTGCACACTTACACACAGACCAATTATGCACAGGGATAAAAGGCTGGGCTGGCGCTCACATGGCAGCAGGGTTTATCTCTGTTTATGCATGACATCGCTACCAGGCTAGCCCCCTACAGAGTCTGGCTTGGATTATGTCCTCTGGTGCCCCACTATGCAGATAGTTAATGGCAGTCCTTTTTTTTTTTTTGCTGCAGGCACCATTAGTGGCCAGGCAGGGCCAAACCAATATGCAAAAGGAAGACTTGGGCCTTTCAAGCCCGACTCCTCTCCCACCTATGGTGTCCCGCAGGGACAGAAAGTGCCCTGTTTGGCTTTGCGGCACTGCAGAGCCAAACGGGGCATTTTTGTCACTTCCACAGAAGTGCGATTGCATTGTGACACAATCCTACCTTTGTGAAAGTAACCCTCCCCCTGAAACCATCATGGAGAAGCACGGCAGAACCTTTTCATCCTGGCTGGCATGTGTACATGCTGAAATCCAAGGCAGACAGTGTCTGGCAGGGGAAATCTTCCCACATTTGTATTTAAGAAGCAAGAAACTGCCAGCAGCTCGGTGTAGCTGCCACTGTGCATAATCAGTCAGAGAACCAATTCTGTGCCCTCATAGCCCAGTCAGCAACAATTACATCAATTATCTTTTTGGTGAAGAATTCTGACCTTCCCACTTCTGAGCAATCGATATGTCTGCAACAGATAGATTAGGAGGAATTATATGCACAAAATTTATTTGTATGCAAAATTCATTCTCCAGCTATACATGAGTCAAGGCAAATTTCTACAGATAGTTTCAGGAAGTAGCCAGGTTGGTATGCAGTAGAAGACCTAGATTTGAGTCCAGTAAACCTTAAACACCAACAAGAGTTCCAGAGTTTAAACTTTCGAGAATGAAAGCTGCTTTCCTCTGATTCTTTGACTCTTTAAAACTTTACCTTGAAAACTTTGTTGGTATTTAAGGCGCTACTTGACTTAAATCTACCATTTCTATACACATATGCCAGTTGGACTCAGGTTAATATTTTAGGAATAACTAGTGTATTTAACTAGTGTGGCATAGTGACAAAGGTTGCTACTGCTGGAATAGTTCATCATCCTTCCAACTTAATCTATTTAAAATTACCAACACAATAGTAGCAACTGTAGGAAACAGTAAATAAAATGATATCAAATTACTATATATTTAATACAATGTAGAAGAAATGTGAGATGGTCACAACAGAAAAGTAAATAAGTCCTATACATCCAACTACCATTTTCTAATATAGTACTTAATTCCTATCAACATATTGGGTTGCACATAAGAGCATTTATCCTAGACTATGAGAACTGTCAAGAAGCAACAATGATATCTCATCAGTTCATGTGCCTTGGATTCCTGTGCATTTATGCATGGGAAAGTCCAATTGCAATAAATTAGACTTTTATGTCTCTGGAAATGTGAGCAGTAGTGCAGATGAAATGAGAAGAGATGTCAAGGAATACTGTAACAGATATTTTAACATCATGATAGCAGCAAGTATCATTCAGTAATTAATTCTGACAGTCAAGCAGAGAATTGGTCTAAGTTCAATGTTACAGATACTGTTAGATTTCTCCCCCCACCCTTTAAAGAAAGTACTATTCACAGGTGTTGACTCCAGCTACAGTACTCATTTAGTTACAATTCACTCTAAATTTATCACACTGGGCACAGCTTGAAGTGATACCATTTGATTTGAGCATTCCTCACCTCATGTAAATTGCTGGAGGCCTTATAGGATTCCAACTTCAGAGAGGGATGCATTAACCATCTTAAAATTGCTTTTATGCCATGTCTGCTTTGCAGCTCAATTTAGAAACATGATATTTCTGTGTGCTAACGGGTGCAACCATGGGGAGATACGCTGGAAGCTTTTCCTGAGAAGAATGCAAGAGGACACAGCACAGAAATGGAACTGCAGATGGTGTCCGCAGACTGACACACTAAACCCATGTATTGTTAAACTAGAACAACATAAAGTATTTCAGGGCTGGGGGGGGGGAGAGAATGTTTCAATCCAGTTGCACATAAGAACATTTATCCTAGACTATGAGAACTGTCAAGAAGCAACAATGATATCTCATCACTTCATATGCGCTGTGATTGGTGGACTGCTGTCATTGACAAGTCAAGAAGAAGAGGGAGAAGTTTGTTTTGTTTTCCCTTGCCGCCTCATCAGGAGGCAAAAAGCCACGATGGGGCAGAGGAAAAATGCGAGAGAAATCTCCCCATGAGGACGGCTACAAGTCCAAGATTTACCATTCCACGTTTGCAAGCAGGAAGCCACCCGTGTTTTACCCTTCCATGTGGAAATGGTCCTTAAGTCAATCGGACACGTTCAAAGGGTTTAATGAATACTAGAAAATTGTCTCCAGATCCTCAGCCTGAAGTCAGAGCAGATTCACGATAATTTTTATACAGCAAACACTACCTCGGCTTGACTTTCACTTCATATTTTGAACACAGTGGCTGCACTCAGCCACCATTACATATTGCAAATTCCAGCTCCATGAGCAAGACGATCCAAGACCAAATGACTGAATAGTGCAGTGAGAGCACAGAATCCAAAGATGTGTGGAGACAGCTAGTGGGCATTTTGTTTAAATTAGCCTCAAATACGGTGAAGTATTATATTGGAGAAGAAAGGTAGCATTTCACCAGGATAAACGAAATTTAAAAGCAAAGCTCATCACATTAAAATATGTAAATATCATGTTGTGACTATGTGGCAAGCAAGAGAGGCATTGATCTGATATCCAGCCAGACCTCTGCTGGAGTGGGACCAAGAAGCAATGGAAATATTGAAATGGATACAAGACACAAATCACCTAAAATCACAAGCAGAAAATTAGTCAACCTAAAATATTATCCAGAAAACCTCTCAGGTGACATGAAACAGTTGTAAGACGTGGAAGCCTATTAAAACCTGAGGAAAAGAGAAATGGTTTAGCACAGTGTCCAAGAGACAATAAAACAGGCACCAGGCAAGTCTTACAGCAGAGGGCATTCAAAAGTTGAGACACTGAAGAAGTCCTATATCTGGTTCCACATACAGAGAGAGACAGAGAGGCTTCTGCAGGTGGGAACACACAGAACAGGAATTGGAAAAGGATACTAAACTGGTAGTCCAGACAGCGTAGAAGAATACCATGGCCCCAAGCCATGTAAGAGTCTTAAAAGTAAGAACCAGCCTTCTGAATTGCGCCCAGAAATCAATGGGCCACTGGTGTACATCCTTAGCATGTACCCAGCCCCCAGCAATAGCCTGCCTGCTGCATTTTGGACCAGTTGATTTTTCTGTTTACAGAGGGATTCTATATACTAAACATGGTTACTTAACCTGGATGTGCTTAGAGCATGTATCACCATGGCCATACCTTAGTGTCAGCTGAACCTAATAAAGGTGATATGTACCAGAGAGAAGACTTGAGTCTGCAACCATAGGACATAATCTAGACGCCACCCCACTCCCCAAGCAATGAACCAAGTCCTTCAAAGGGGAGCACCACCATCTACAAATCAGTCTAATTCTTCAGTCTGCGAGCAGTTTTGTGATTGAACCTCCGTCTTATATGGAATGAGCTTCAGTTTACTGTAATCCCCCAACTGCTTCAGCACAGAAGTTCACAAACGAGAATCACTTTTACTTCTTAATATGTGCTTCTGAATGTAGTCGAAAGTCAACCATGGTAAAATCTGTTCATCTCATGGGATTCATAAATTCATGCATTCACATTACATTAGGCTTCAGAGGCATGAATCCTCTTGAAATCCTCTTTTGTTCTGTACATCTTAATCAGTTCTCAATGTGTGATCTCAAACAAGGCAGAGCCATTAACTTTCTAAAGGACAGGATTAATAGTAAAAAGCTACTACCTCTCACTTGGGGAATACCGTAAAGGCTAATGAAGCACTGATAAGGAAGCCCTTGGCACATCTAAATACTCTATGAATGATAATGAATAAATAGTAGTAAGTGGTCAATTACATTGTTATTGTCTCACCAGAGAACTGCAGCTATGAAATTCTGCAGCAAACCTTCAAGGCTGCAAAAAATCGGAAAGTATAATTTGTATTAGGAGACATTTGGATGCAGTTAGGTAAAGGGGCAACTGCAGTAAGAGACAGATGCAAATTTAAATCTCAAGATACAGAAAGAGATTCATGAGAGGCAGCAATTACTGTGAAGCAGGTATAGTGAGATGAAAAAGCCTGACAAGACAGGCAAACCTCATCAAATCAGGAATGTTCATTAAAAATCTTACTAATCTAATTTTATTTATGCATGATAGATTTAATTTGGAGCACCATTGGGGGGGAAATGAGCATGTTAATCTGTCCCATCCTAGAGCTATTTGGTATTTCCCCTCAATGACTGAATGTGTAAGTACAAATATGGTGATTCAAAAAGACTATACTTTTAATAATTTGGATAGCCAATAATTGGTTTGGTTTCAGTGATGGTTCACTTCTTAACTGATCATTAAAATCCATTTTAGGATTATATGCTGAAAATGATGAAGCCTGACAAAGCTGACTAACAGTACAATGCTAGACAGTCAATGGGGCTTAGAAGATTGTAATTCTGTCAGAATTATACCTTAAAAATCTCAACCAAGAAGTCCAACGGATTGGAGGGAAGGGAGACTTGGTGACAATTATTTTGGGGCTAAAAATTTTACATTCCAAAATATTTATTCCAAATGTATTGAAATTTCTTTTTCAGAAATAAGCAGGCATCATACCAGTTATAATGTTAGCACATTTTGAATTATTCAGTCTTGAGAATGAGATTCGGTGGTTACAATTTGGTTGTGGAAAAAGTCCAGCTAGCAGCCTTCAGGTAGAGCAACTATCTGTGGATGTGTACAGGAAAGGGCAGAGGGAAGGAATTTCTGGGCAGTTGTGTACACTATAGCAGTGGTCCCCAACCTTTTTATCACCGGGGACCGGTCAATGCTTGACAGTTTTACTGAGGCCCATACGGGGGGTAGTCTTTTGCCGAGGGACATCACCGCCGCCTGAGTCCCTGCTCCACTTGCTTTCCTGCCGTCCACTAGGGGGCGCTACCAGCAGCTGCTGCGCAGTGCCACGCCAAGGGGGAGCCCCAGCCATGGCGGGCGCCAGAGAGCACCAAAGGTGAGCCGGTGGCAGAGCAGCATGGCATCCCCCGAGGCAGCAGCTAGGAAGGAGGAGGAGGAGGAGTCTTGGCCCGGTACCAACTGATCCGTGGACCGGCACCGGTCCCCGGACTGGGGGTTGGGGACCACTGCACTATAGGCTCAGTCATGGGCTAACATGCTGCTCTGTAAAGCCTTCCTCCATTTGCACAGCATAGCCAATAATCAGGATCCAATTTGGTTCACACTGCATGTTTAAAAAGGAAGAACTGGAAACAAGCTGAGCATTTGGAACTGATTGTCAGCAACATCTGCATAGAGCTGTTGAAAAAAGAGTACCAAGAGTTTGAGATGGGAAACAGTGAGGGCTATTCTGCATATCTAAAAACATAGTGTTAAGCCAGCGCAATTGCTTAACACTATAAAAAAATCTCTCACACGCACACATACACACACACACGCACCATTTCTCACCTCCTAACTTTCTCACTTTCTTCTCCTGCTTTCTCCTGCTTCCTGGCATGGCTGATTAAAATGGCAGAGGAGAGGGACTCACTATACCCATAACTCTCCCCCACCTGTCAATCATGGCAGCCAGCCAATCACCTTTCTCCAAGTTTTAAAGGGAAAGCGATGCAAGCGATCATTTTTTTAAAGTAAAAAATTCTCCGTTGCTATGCCTACACATCTAATCACAGATGCATAGTGCATATTTTAATGCCACCCCGTTTTGGAATTATGAGACTTGAAGATCAACAAAAGAAATTTTTCCCAATTTTTGGGGGGGCGGGGGGGGGTTGAGAGGCAAGCTTTGTATGCCAACTGGTGGGTGGAATTTTTTTCTCTCTGCCTGGGTGAAGCAACGTGTATTTGTTGCTCCAGACAGTTTGCAAAATAAATAAATAAAAGCCCCTTTCCAGGAAGAAGGGGAAGGGAGGTGGGCACAAGGGCAGGCTCTGGACATGGAGATGGAGTGGTTGCTGGTTGCTCTTCTCCTGCTCACGTAACATAGTTGGGGGAATCCAGTTTTATGGATTCCCCAACTAGGGCTTTAAAATGGAGGATGTAGCTGCTGGTTTCTGTTGGAATGCTGGATGCTAACATTGTTTAAAATGCTAAAAATATGGTGTCTGCAGAAGGTAAGTATCTCACTATATTTTCCAGGTGCGGAATGGCCCTGAGCCATCCAACTTAGAGTAATGGAAGCAACTATAAATAACGTTACCCAAAATTTAATAGCTGAAAATTACCCCTTCTGCAGCTGTTTCCTGATAAAGACAAAAGCACATACTTGGCCTGCCCCGAACTCCCTGCCCACACTCCGTCCCCATATGGTTCGCTGCCGGGAAAGGAGCAGGGCGGCCGCATCTTTGACGCTGCCGCCCTGCTCCTTTCCTGCCAGCAAACCATCACCCTTCCCTCCCCATCACCACTCCCCGCGGCCTCGAGGAAAAATGGCCCCGCCACCCTGCTGCCTCCCCGCACGACAGCCACTCCAGGAACATGGCAAGCCTCCGCCGCCGACCTGATCCGCCACGCCAGGAACGCCAATGCACCGATCCCTGCACGGCCTCTCCCACGCCGTGCCGCTCCGTGCCCCACACAACCTGCCATCAGCACAACGACCAGCCCTCATGGCCTGCACGCTGCCACATCGCTCCCACTCCCCAAGCTCCTGGCCAGCCTTACCCGCTTCATGCCCTGTCCCCGGCCTTCCCCGCCGCCGCCACACTCAGCCCCCTTCCATCCAAGATGACCGCCGACACGCCGTGGATGACGCAGAGCTGCCCGCCGCAACCGCCCCACCATCTCCTCGCCGCCTGCCCCCACAATGGATCCGCAAGCCGCGAGACCGTCACCAAGCCGCTTGAATGCCACTGCCCCGACCTTGAGTCCGGACCTCCTTCGCCGCTGCCGCGCACCTCGACCCAGCCTTCACCAGGTCAGTCCGCCCTGCCTGCCCAGGTCCATGCTACCGCGCACTCTACCCCACCCCATTCCCATTTTCCACCCGTCCCCACACTCTGCCCTCCACCCACCCCTCCCTACCACCGCCGTGCCACTTCCGCAAGCCTAGCCTTCTTGCCCATTTTTATAAATGGGCTTTGTTTCTAGTACAATAAGAATCAACTCTTCTTCTAAAAATGCTTTTAAGTTCTATAGACGAATCTATTGTATTGATTTACTCTGTAGAGATATCCAAGTAAACGTTGGTTTATATCACTTTAACTTGCTATAAATATGCTTTAACATTCCTTCAGCTCTTGTCAGGATCCAAATAAATGTGTTATAGCTTTGTGTAAAATCACTAGCTGTTTCAGTACTAGTTTTATAGATCTGTATTTAGTGGCTCACATGTCAAATAGGTAAGACCCTTGGAAGAGCCAAGTCACATTGTTGTTTATCAGAGTATGGGAGGAGAAAGAACTAGAAGATAGTGAGGCTAAAAAGTCTATCATGGTCTTTCCAATGACATGTTGAATGTTCAAAATCCTCCAGAATTAGCCCCACTTTCAAATGTCCAGCATGGGCTGAAGCATGGGGAGGGGGCATTTAAAGAGACCTCCCTACCCAGTACTTTAAAATACCCTCTTCCTGCCTTGGGAGGCAGGAAGGAAGTGTTTAAAGGGGCCCCCACACATTACAGCTGATTCTGATAGCCAGGTGGGGAGGGAGTGTTTAAAGGGACCTGGGGCAGCCTGCGCTCCCTTTCAATACTCCCCCTCTACGTTTGCAGGCTGGGAGGGATTATTGAGAGGGAACACAGGCTGCCTAGAGCCCATTGCATTTTTTCCCCAACAGGCTTTACTGCTAGTGAGGAAATAAGTTCCTATAGGAATTGTCAAGTGTAACTCCTTCCTGAAAAGGAGGGTCACAAAATAACTCAGTTCAACAATTCAGTGCGGTAAATGGATGTAGTTTAGGAGAGAAAATATGAACCCATCTGGTAATTTCCAGACTTATTTCCCCATACATATTTCAGTGTTTGTCTATTTTAACCTCTATGTAGCACTAGAATGTTCTAATTGAAGTCTATTGAACTGATCCTGTCTCACTATATATCTAATGTGTGTATAAGGATCAGTAATCTTTATGTCATTGTCATCTTTTGGGGGCATCCTCCCCCCCAATGCAGTTGTCTTCAAAGTACTTGCTCTACTATTTTGTCTTTTCCTCCCTGACAGCCTCCATATCTTTTCCCCTTTTCATGCTCCATTCTCTCTGAAGAACCTTTATCTGCCTGTCTTCACTTTTCCCTCCTTCCCTTCCTCTGGCAAGATCTTCTTGGAGAAATTGGACTCAGTTTTGTGGTGTCTGCTGCAAGGCCAGACTAGCCCCAGTGGGATGGTGGGAAAGTGTCAAAGACTTATGGGAGGCACCTCACTTACCCTTGTGTCCACTTTCCTACACTATTTCCTCCTGTCTTTCTCCAGACAACTCATATATTCTCAGCCTTCAGTTTCCTTCTCTTCTTCACATTTACTCACCACATTTTATCTGCATTTTATTATTTAATTATACCCATCCAAAGAAGCTTACTCCATTCTTCTTCTCCTCCCTTTTATTCTCACAACAACCCTGTGAGGTAGGTTAAGCTGAGAAAGTATGAATTCCTGAAAGTCATCGAGTGAACACATGGTTGTTGTTGTTATGTGCGAAGTCGTGTCCGACCCATCGCGACCCCATGGACAATGATCCTCCAGGCCTTCCTGTCCTCTACCATTCCCCGGAGTCCATTTAAGTTTGCACCTACTGCTTCAGTGACTCCATCCATCCACCTCATTCTCTGTCGTCCCCTTCTTCTTTTGCCCTCGATCTCTCCCAGCATTAGGCTCTTCTCCAGGGAGTCCTTCCTTCTCATGAGGTGGCCAAAATATTTGAGTTTCATCTTCAGGATCTGGCCTTCTAAAGAGCAGTCAGGGCTGATCTCCTCTAGGACTGACTGGTTTGTTCGCCTTGCAGTCCAAGGGACTCGCAAGAGTCTTCTCCAGCACCAGAGTTCAAAAGCCTCAATTCTTTGACGCTCGGCCTTCCTTATGGTCCAACTTTCGCAGCCATACATTGCAACTGGGAAGACCATAGCCTTGACTAAACGCACTTTTGTTGGCAGGGTGATGTCTCTGCTTTTTAGGATGCTGTCTAGATTTGCCATAGCTTTCCTCCCCAGGAGCAAGCGTCTTTTAATTTCTTTGCTGCAGTCCCCATCTGCAGTGATCTTGGAGCCCAGGAAAATAAAATCTGTCACTAAATAAAATCTGTCACTAGAACACATGGTAGAATGGGTATTTGAACCTGGGTCTCCCAGATTCTAATCTGAAACTCTAACCTGTATATCACACTGGCTTTTGTATGGTGGTGCTGGTGAACTTCAGCGAGTCATGTGAAATCAAGTCACCTGGTGGTTGCTGTTGGGCCTGGCCACAATTAGTCCTTTCTCCGAGGTCAAATTAGCTCTGGAGAGTATCTTATCCCCTCTTTCTGCCTTTTGATGATGTAAACCAAGACCAACTGGCATTTGTCTCCTAAATCTATAGGTGATACTTCTATTATTGAGAGAGGGGAGCTAATCTCCATGGTATTTTTTAAGGCTTCAGATTTTCAGCAACTCTGGGGCTTTCCTCAAGCTTATAGAAAGATCTGTTTTGCTTCTTCATGGCTCCAATTTCCAGTTTTAAGTATCCTCAGATCTGGTCATACTGAGAATTAGATATATTGATATTAGGGTGATGCATGTAATCTCATTTGAAACATATGAAATTATAATTAACTAGTAAAAGAGCCCATTGCATTCCAAATACAATGGGCCCTAGCAGGGGGGTGGAGAGCGAGGGACTGGCGAGGGCAGGGTGAGGAAAGGTAGCTTACCGGTGAGAGGGCTGTAGCGACGTCGGGCAGCTCCTTCGCGGCGGGCAGCTCCTTGGGTGGCTTCTTCTCGGCGGGCAGCTCCTTCGGCGGGCGGCTCCCTGGCGCGGTCTTCTTGCCGGCGGCCATCTTCGTGTGCCGGCGATGCGTTTTTAGAGGCCGGGGGCTCCCTGGGCGGCGGCGGGCGCGGCCCGCGGGCGCGGCCGGCGGGCGCGGCCCGATCCGCGGGCGCGGCCGGCGGGCGCGGCCCGATCCGCGGGCGCGGGCGCGGCCCGATTCGCGGGCGCGGCCCGCGGGCGCGGCCCGATCCGTGGGCGCGGCCCGATCCGCGGGCGCGGCCCGCGGGCGCGGCCCGATCTGCGGGCGCGGCTCGCGGGCTTAGAGGTTAGAGGTTTAGAGCTTAGAGGTTCTTAGTGGCCGGCTGGCTTGGAGCAACTGCGAGCTGCGCTACGCGCGGCTCGCAGTTGCTCCGGCAAGGAATCGGAGGGACCAATCGGCAGGCGCTTCGCGCCTGCCGATTGGTCCCTCCGATAGTCTGTCATGAGGAAGGGGCCAATCGGCACCCTTCCTCATCCCGGACACAGCCCGCCTTCCAAGGGCTTACTGTTTTATTTAGTCCGTGGCGCCCGCGGCGCCACGGGCGGTGTAAAGATATGTATGCAAATATTTTAAAACCTTGATTTAAGAGAACTGTTTCCTCATAAATTGTACTTTATTTTTAAATTAATTTTTAAATCATATTTATTTATTTATTTATTTATTTATTTATGTATTTATTTATTTATTTATCATACTTCTATACTGCCCTCCCCGGAGGCTCAGGTATGCCACACTTGGCCCCTGAGTGGCACTCAGAGAGTTTTTATCCCAGACGGGTCCCGCCCTAACTCCTCCCCACAAGCCCTTAGAGCTTTATTTAGTCCGTGGCGCCCTGCACCGTGGGACGTTTAAAGATTCCTCTACCCAAACGAGTCTCAAAGCAGCTTACATTTGCCTTCCCTTTCCTCTCCCCACCACAGACACCCTGTGAGATAGGTGGGACTGAGAGAGCCCTGATATTACTGCTCGGTCAGAACAGCTTTATCAGTGGCTGCGTGTGGAGGAGGAGAGGGGAGTCAGCCCCGATTCACCAAATTAGAAGTCCACATTCCAAAGAAATCACAACAAGGAAATCACAGGGCACATTAAAATCAAACAAAGCTGACATGTCATCTTGTATCACAAAACACTTGCTTCCTGATCTGTATTGATGCTTGTTGAGAACAAAATAGAACAAGTTTAGTTGAGCAAGCAGTCACTTTCTCTTTTGAGCAAGCAGTCACTTTGAACTCCACAGGACACTTTGGATTTTTCCAGTTTATCCAAAGAACCCTGGCTGTTGGATTCACAATGTGTTGGAATTCTTGCCACAAAGTAGAACAAAGTCTGAGTCCAGTTGCACCTTTAAGTCCAATGACGTTTTATTCAATGTATAAGCTTTTGTGTGCATGCACATTTTAGAAGTATGCATGCACATAAATGCACACAAAAGCTTATACCTTGAATAAATCTTTGTTGGGCTTGAAGGTACTTCTGGACTCAAACTGTTCAGACCAGGGCCCATTCTGCACACAATAGATAATGCACTTTCAATGCACTTTAGAAGTAGCTTTTCCTGTTCTGCACAGGAAAATCCAGCTGCCAAAGCACATTGAAAGTGCATTATCCTATGTGTGTGGAATGGGCCCAGGACAGCTACCCAACTGAATCTATCACAAAGCAGATACACTTTATTAAGAATTCACAATATAATTGTATGTTATATGTTAAATATATGCCGGAACGCAATGTTAGGCATGAACCGAATATGGAAGAGTAAGGATATCAGCCTTAATACAAAGTGCCAGCTAGTCAAAGCTATTGTCTTCCCCCATAACAACCTATGGCTACAAAAGCTGGACCCTGAAGAAGGAAGACAGGAGGAGAATAGATGCTTTCGAATTATGGGGTAGGAGACAAATGCTGCAAATATCATGGACAGCCAAAGTTACCAACAAGATAGTTTTAGAGAGGAGGAAACCAACTATGTCATGAGAAGGCAAGATATTATAGCTAAAGCTCACTTATGTTGGATATATCATGCGATCAGACTCGTTAGAAAAATCATTAATGCTTGGCATGGACAGTGGCAAAAGGAAATGTGGTTGCCAAAGGATCTGCTGTCTCAACACGATCAAAGCCAATACAGGGATGACCATGAACCAACTGAAAGAAGTGGTCATTGATAGAGATGAATGGAGAAAACTTTCCTATAGAATTGCTGAGGGCCGGACATGACTGAACAGATAACACCATCATCATATATGTACGAACCTGACCTGGATAGCCCAGGCAAGCCCAATCCCATCGAATCTCAGAAGGTAAGTAGGGCTGATGCTGGCTAGTACTGGAATGGGAGACCTCCAAGACCTTGGATGGAGTTCCTCCAAGGAACATTAGGGGTCACGACATGGAGGCAGGCATTGGCAAACCACCTATGAACGTACCTTGCCAAGTTGCAGTGAGACTGGTTGGGGTGGGGGCAAGCTCAGCTGGATACTCCTTGCCTCACTCACTCCCCACCCACCCGGGCAGCCCCACTGAGGCCTGTCCAGGCTGCGGCGAGGCTGCTCAGGCTGAGGCTGCCTTACCTGACTTCTGCCTCTTCATGCAGTTGGAAGACAAAGGAGGAGGCAGTCAGGGATGCCATGTCCCCTACCCGATTTGTCCTCTGGGGGGGGCAAGTGCCCTCCCCGAGGGCCAATCAGGGAGGTGGAGGCAGTTAGGAGTGGGCCAACCCCTGTCTAATTGGTGCTCTGGGCCAAGTGACTCCCCAGGAGCCCAATTAGATAGGCAATGAGTCTCTACTCCTCCCAGCATCCCACTCCAACTTTATTTATGGTACAGATTGGGCATCTAATATGCATCACTTTTACATCACTGATACTTAGCTTTGTGCTTCATTTTTAAGGAGAGAGAATATTTATAAGGCTTTTTATATTTTCCCATCAAAAAAGTGTTTTGTTCCACCGGAAAGAATAATTTCAGATATCTATTGTGAATATGCTCAAAGTATAATGTGTAATTATAAAAAGAATGTTGACAGTTTGTTTACAACACTCAACTTATTGATGTCATTTTTTAAAAGTAGGAAACTATTTGCATTCTACATATTTTCTGGATTTCAATTTATCTTTTCTCCTCAGTTACATGCAGATGCTCTTTTTGACCTGCACAGCTTTCTTTCAGAAAGAACTTTTGGCCAAAGTTCAATCCCCCAGCCAGATTCTCACCCTTTCCCCCATCTAGAATGAGACTTCGAAATATCTCTTTGTGAAACAGATGGCATTCTTATGCTAATACTGTTTGATTGATTAAAAACAAACTCACTTGGGGCAACAGTTTTTTATACCTTCCTCCCACATGATTTTCTTTGTCCTCAAAATCACATTTGCATCAGACACCTGGATTCTGCAGTTGCATCCACATATGAGAAAATGCTATGGCATGACATTCCTTTGAGTTAGTAAATGTCTTTTCGCAAAAGGAAAATGTGGCATAAATAATCTTTCCTAAATCTAAAATTACCCCTGAAGAAGGAAAGGCCAGAAGTAGGCATATATTTGTGGTTCCAATCCACCCCCTGCAGCTCATAGCCATATATTAGGGAAAATATTCTTCCTTCTTACAGATTCTTCTCCCAACACCCTGTCCTTCTTCAATAAATGTCTCTCCTTTCTATAAAATGGAACTATCCATGCCATTCTATCAGACTCCATTACTAGAAGCTTCCTAATTATGTCATTGCATAGATGACATCAAGCTATATCACAGGAAGGTTTTTTTTATCTTTTACCAAGTAGCATGATTGTATCCTTTGCTATTATCTTTGGGAAAGTGGGGTTTATAACAGCTTGGTTTCCCCAGAGATGCAATTTTAAACTGCCTTCTGAACATATGGAACACAAATTAAATATTTCCCACCAAGGCAATTGTCATGAACCCCGAACCATGCCATCTAAATTTCGTTTCTCACCAGCCTGGTGGATCCGAGGCCATAAACCTGTAAATCTGTCTGTAGGCTCCAAGCCTCCCTTTCTTTTCCCAGCAGGAGTTTTCTGCTGTTGATGTATCAATCTCACTATAAGTGTCTTTTTGGAGACAGCTCAGTCTCAACAACATGGTAACAACTTAGATTAGATTCCTGACCATCTGGAGTCTTGTGAATCGACTCACCTTTGCTGCCCTTTCGCTCTCCTGCCAAAATGCCTTTGTACCCCTCCCTTATGAACAGGGCTCTATATCTGCCCTGGGTTTCCCATTGTTCCTTGTTATTATCAAGATCTTTGCTTAGGAAGATCTTGGCTTGCTTTAGCATTCTGTGGACTCTGTTTAATAAAGCTCTCTTTGGATTTACAACTGCCTGTTGGATCTCGGATGTGTCTTTATCACGGACTCTGCAGGCTAGGCTCAGCCTGGTTCCTGACAGCAATAAATTAACCTTGGACAAATATTACTTGTGATGTACTATGGTTCCTGACAGCAATAAATTAACCTGGACAAATGTTACTTGTGATGTAATATAGTCTTTTAATACAGGTTCAACCCTCTGATCTAGGTACTCATAACCTTTAATGTACCTTTAAAACAGAATAGACACAAACTACATTATCTTGTTTCTACCAAACCCACTTTCTAACAAATGTTGTGCATTTTAAGCAGGGCAAGTAAAGCAGCCCCAATCTTTAAACATTTCTTACTCAAACAAGCAGCAATGAAGTAACGTTTTTATTTTAGAAAAAAAATTATAATGTTCAAAGAAGGCAGGGAAGAATTGTAAGATCTTTTTCTTCCAGATGTGGAAGACATGCATAAGCTACAAGAGCACCCATAGCATATCACCCAAGTTCCTGAGAGCCAGTCAAACTGACATTGAAGCCCATGCAAAACACTACTAAATGTATTAACTATACCAAATCCATGACATAATAATAAAGAAAGAATCCAATCAAAATCAAGCTAGCACAATAACCTTCCTATGTACTTCCTAGTCATGCATACATGCAAAATTTACAGAATATTCAGTCTGATAAGCACAAGGAGAGGCTTATTTCACAAATCTGGTAGATGATGTGCCTAAAATAAGTGTCATTTTTATTTCTTGAGGCAATTGATCAAAAAGAAGCAGATCAGAACATTTCTATTATATATTAATAAAGGTAAAGGTATCCCCTGTGCAAGCACCGAGTCATGTCTGACCCTTGGAGTGACGCCCTCTAGCGTTTTCATGGCAGACTCAATACGGGGTGGTTTGCCAGTGCCTTCCCCAGTCATTACCGTTTACCCCCCAGCAAGCTGTGTACTCATTTTACCGACCTCGGAAGGATGGAAGGCTGAGTCAACCTTGTATATTAATATATATTAATATTCAACCTAATTTTGATTAGAAACGTATCTGCTCGTTCATGGTGAATATTTTTATCCCTTTCCTTTTTTTATTAGTGGTGTACATTTCTATCACTCAAAATTATAGAGATTTAGACAAGTCCATGTGTGGTTTACAAATTTTTATGATAACACTATGCTGTTTTGTGAATTTTTTCTCTCTCTCTTCATTCTCTGAAGCCATACATCTCTTTCTTTCTTTGGCTGGGAATCAAGACTTGACCTGCATGATTCTCAAGGGTATAATGTAGCCATTTCCCTGACAAATTAGCAGCAGGTCTTCTGCTCTGGCTGTGAAAATGGCCCAGATGACCAGGCATGTGAATGGAAAAGAATTCCTTCCCATTATTGATTCATCAGGCAAACTGCTGATTGAAACTCTAGTGCTAAATTGCAGCTGCCTGTCACAAGCACAATAGGAACCTGCAGAATGATTGTAATCAACTTGAGGCTGGGAGAACTCAAACGTGTTTCCTTTTGTATCTCCACAATAAGCAATGAAGAATTGCCAAGGTGTTATGATTTGCTTCACAGAGAGGCTCTGTGTAAGAAGACAATCCAAATCCTTATCTTCATCTTAGGAACCGGAAGGAAAATGTTTTCCACTTTTCTCGCAACTGTTCATCATGTGAACTACAGAGGACCTGTAGGCCATGTCGATACCTGTTAATGCCACTCCATCATGGAAAGAAGGTATGTGGAAGGTATAGAACTTAACAGAGTTGTGCAGCACAATGTGCTGAATGCTTTGGTGTTCTGCAGGTGTTCAGAGGCTGGGAATGTAACTGCCTGCCATATTGGTCATGCAGCTTTGCCCTACAAACAAGGGGTGGATCACAAGAGCCATCCATAAGTCAGCTAGATACCGGAGCAGAGTCAACTCAGTGGAGAAGCACCAAGGCTAAGACATCTTTATTAAATATTTTGGTTCAATTCAAAATAATGGCAGTTGTCACTGAGACTACAAAGTAAACTTTTAAAAAGTTAATTGCAGTGGTATGAATTTATTGCCTCAGGGGTTTCATCATCTTGTGAACCTTAGCAAATTCATTTTTATTGACAATCCAGCACCATTCACATTTAAGACTTTCCATTTTGATGAATGTGCTTACTTCATCACACATCTTTTTAAAATGGGGAATAATGACACTCCCTTGCATCTAGCGATGCTGGGAAGAAGCAGCTACTGTTTGGCTGTAACTATGGGTGGTGGGGGCTCTGTGAGGAGGAGCTGCCTGTGCTACATTCAGTGGTCATGCAGCCAAGGATATGTTTGGTAGCCAAGGAGAGCCAGTTCGGTGTAGTGGTTAGGAGTGTGGACTTCTAATCTGGCATGCCAGGTTTGATTCTGCGCTCCCCCACATGCAACCAGCTGGGTGACCTTGGGCTCGCCACGGCACTGATAAAACTGTTCTGACCGGGCAGTGATATCAGCGCTCTCTCAGCCTCACCCACCCCACAGGGTGTCTGTTGTGGGGAGAGGAATGGGAAGGCGACTGTAAGCTGCTTTGAGCCTCCTTCGGGTAGGGAAAAGCGGCATATAAGAACCAACTCTTCTTCTTTGTCAAAATCTGCTATTGTACTTGTTTGCTTCCTAGCTACATCCGGCCAGGGAAAACTTCTACCCTGGGAATGTTTACTCATGAGTAAGTCATGGCCCTTAGCTAGGAATGGCCCACCTTGGTAGTTTAGCCCCAATTGGGAATTTTGTTTTCTGAACAATGGGTTGGGGACTTGGGTCCTCTGGAAAATAATGTATTTTATCAGTGAAACAAGCACATCTGGGTTGTCACACTAATTTTCTGTTGATGTTTCCTGCATTTAAAAAATTAATTGGTTTTATTATATTTTCTTTCTTTGTGCAACAGTTCAGACAAGACTGCTGTTTAATTTTTAAGTCTCTGATCATTTTGGATAACCTCTAGAAAGTAGGATTTTAAATGGCTCTCCTCAGATTCAATTATGCCTTATATTTCACAAGCTAATTAGTGTAATGGTTTAGCTTGATAAATCCTTTTATCATGGCCGGTCTGATTCCCCAACTCTGTGTAATATGGCTGCAATCCAATGCAAAGCTATGTAAAATCAATAGACTTCAGTGTACTCACCTGCTCAAAGACCACAGACATCTCCAAGATTAGTATGTTCACAAATCATCCATTTTTTATCCTGACAATAATAATAATATATAATAAATTAGATGCTTTGATAATACCTGTCAGTGTAGTACTGTAATGATTCTTGAAGATACATTAGATAAAACTGATGTGAACTAATGGATGTCCAAACATTACAGAACATTGTGGGATCCATCAGCAGGCTATTGGACATACCATAAAGTTTCTTTCTACTCTGAGGCAGCATGGGCATCTCTGCATGGATTATTTGTCTTCAGCTTTATGTCTTCACCAGCGGGGGAATCTGTTGATACTTTCCAAGCCTTCATTGCGCCCCAGCTAGAAAACCATTGTAATTATATTTTTTAAACTTCACATGCATGAGCCATCAGATTCCCTTAGATCAGGGAAAAGATGCCTTGCCTACTTCATCTCTGACTCTTAGCATGAGATGTCCTGTAACTGTGTGTCCTTTATCAGGTGAGTAAGGGTATACACTATTTATTTATTAGATTTTATACCACCCTCCCATACGATTCAGGGCGTATTAATCAGAAGGCAGCTGAAGTGCTATTCAACCACATGCTGCATCAGCTAAAGCAAAGGACAAATTTTTCTCAAAGGAAGGAATTAGCCCTGCTAAGATACCCACCTCTTAGAAGTCACAGTTATGTCACTGGGACCTATTATGTGTGGCAGCAGCCATGCTGGGCTGCTGTCAGTTTCTTGTGGTAGGAAAGCATGCCCCGCCATTTCTTGTGTACTAACGGGGGATGGAGTTCCCTAGCGCACACGGTCTACCCCAGAGTTGTATGAGCACAGGCACAAATCCAGCACACACAAAAAAATTCTGCCATGGCGGCAGGCGGGGTGGGGGGATGGGGAGGTTTTTTGCTACACAAAGGTGGGCTAGTTCCGCAGAGCCAAATGGGGCATTATGTATTCCTGTTGTATGCTCGGGCCCAGACCAGCATAGCCACTGATGATGCCTGCATTACAAAAAGGAACACTGAAAAAATCAGCATTTCCTTAATGTGGGACATCAGAGGCCTAAAGCAAGCTAGGGATAGGAGGGGGTTGGGTTGGCATCGACATTATACATCAGCAGAAATTTGGCCCAATGTCCTGTGAGTGCCAAACCAGCGTTTCCCTCCCATGCATAATCGATCTCAGAGAGCCGAAAAGTTTCAACTGTAGACCCTAATACAGGTATAGATAATGAGTTGTATTAACTCAAGTATTACATGAAGAGCTAGCACTGTTTATGGGATTTACTAGTAAGCTACCCAGACTTTTACAATATGAATCTATGTTTTATCCTACCTCCATGGTAGACTTTTATTTCTGTCATATGCTGGCATCTATGAGCTTTTCTATTGCATCCCCTAGACCTTGATTTTGGTTGTAACCATGTATTTGACATTTTTTGGGGGGGGAATGAGTCATATTGCTGCATTTTATGATACTGTGGCCAAAAAAAAAATTCAAACGAACTTAATTTTCAAAAGGAGTCTTCCATAAATAACTATCCACATGATAGTGATTTACCATTGAATTTCATTTATGCATAAAGCAGTTCAAGTGCTGTATGTTCAAAAGAGCTAATTAAAAAAATCTTTGAAGATTATCCTTGATGTTTAAGAATTTGTAGGTCAAGTGAAGGGAGACCTTTCAGCCTTTGGCCCTTTCTGTCTGACTTTAAATGCCACCACAAATCAAGTAACACTTGTAAGAAGAATAAGGAGATTCTTCGTGACATGCTAACCTCAGTACTGCTTTTGTGAAATTAGCAACAAACCTTTGAGAAATTATGGCCTGTGAGTATATCTACTTTAAAATTCATGTTTTGGATCCTGTTAGGGATGTGAAGAATCCCCTTGGGAAATTTTACTAGGTTTCCATCCCGTGTAATTCTTTCAATGTTTTATCAAGCAAATTCTTTTCATTCACCTCACAATTTAGTTTTACTTTGGTGTCAAATCTCAACCAGGAGTAAAGGTGCATCATGAAAGTCACTACTAGCAAATTGCAACTGCTTCCCAAAATGACACAAGAAAAAAAAACAAAATTCAAAGAACATTACTGAAGCCTTTGCTTTTTTAGTTTATATGGATACTTTTCAGTGTGTGGTTAAGTAGGTAAGACCTCGCACAACTCTTTTTAATGCTTGCTAATTTAATCACCCAGATGAAGCCTAGTACATTGGATAAGATAGCATATGTCACAGAAGTGAGGTGCACTTATATTAAATGGGAGAAATCAGCCACAGAGCCCTTTCCTTGGGCTGCTGCCTGCTCGCTCCCCCAGTAAGGACCTGGTAAGGCTGCAGACAGCTGTTATGGAACTCACCTGCAGGGGCAGCTCTCTCACACGGCAGAGATCTGCAGCCTCCAAGCCTCAGAGGGAAGTGGAAGGAGAAAGGGGTGGTCAGGAGTGGGGACGTAAGGTGATTGGCTTATTGCTGGTCATGCAAGCTTGTTGGAGGGGGAGGCACTCAGGGGCAGGACAGCCACCCTGAGTGGGTATTAAGCACTGAGTGGCACTTAAGCCATGAGACACACTCCTCCTCCAAGGCCTAACTTGGAGCATGCCTATATAGTGGAACAGATACGGAGCTGTGTGTGGAAAAAGATGCTGTGCAAACATCTTCTCATCTTGACGAAACTAGCCAGGATAGTGCACATTAAAGGCATTTCAGAAAAGAATGTGGGAGCTCAGTTCAGTCCCACAAATGTCCCTTCCCTGTCAAACAATTGATTAGTTGGACTTCAGCCTTGGCTGCTCCGTAATTGCTCTGCTGTTTCCAAAGGAATCACATCAGACTGGATATATAGGAAATAGCCAAAACGTTCGAGCCCGATCCTATGAGCTGAAGTAGTCCATACTGTAGAGTTAAATTATTCTGTGCATTGACAGGAAATTGTTTCCTACTTACCTTTTTGTGTTACAGTGGAGAGCCTGGTTTAAAATGAGTAAATATGCTGTATAATTTCTCTTTCCCAGACTTCATTGTGGACTGGCATTTTATTTTATGGTTTGCCTCCTATTGACTAACCATCCAAAGTCAATTTCATATTATCAGTGTGTAAGAAAGTATGGAACATTATGGCAATGACCACTCTGCTCACACTTAGGGCTCAGCTTCTTCTAATGGGTCCATTACGATCATAATGGGATGCATTTGAATTTATATTATCTTGAATTGTTCTGAACTACACATCAACTTAATTTTAGTGTCCAGAGAATTAGAGACCACCGGGACAGATGGAAAGTGTTTGGGAGGGGGGCACATTTATCCATCTCTGTGTTTCGCATAATCCTGGAGCACTATATTACAACTGCAAAAAAATAAAACAAAACTCAAACCAGTCTGGTAAATAGACAATTCTATCTTATATTTCCATTAGGGATGACATCTCTACAGTTCCAATAGCACAAACAAAGCAGCAAGAATGCTTCGGGAAAGCTATCAGTTTATTTTCAAGGGAAATATTCAGAGTAAAAACAGTTTGTTGACAAATGGACTCAATTTATGTCCATGACTTTGCCTCCAAACAGACCGTTCCTTCAGCATATTACAGTACTTACGTATCTCTCACCTTGTTCTGAAAAGACTATGAAACTCTTCAAGCATATAACAAAACCTTTTTACTTGAAGGCTGGATCACACAACTGTGAGAGCTGCAGTAAATTCAGAGGACATGTGACCTCACTACTGCAAGTGGAGCAGGGGCTCAGGCACCCCCCCCCCCCTCCTGGGCCTCAGTAAAATTGTCAAGCGTTGACCGGTCCCTAGTGATAAAAGGGTTGGGGACAACTGCTATACATCATTGTGAATTGACGCCATTTTCATTTCTATCATTTTGTGGCATTCCTGACATAATTGTGTCGATTTGAGTTTTGGCTGTTTTGAATGATGATGCAAGGAGATACACTAGAACGTAATCCTCCTTTGAATGAACACCTTGCCCATTTTAAAAATATCTACATATCAGTTTTCCAAGTGTGCCACCTGTATCTGTAGATACCTAAATACAAGGATTGAGGGCACATTCCAAACAGATTTTTCTGTAAATTTAGATACTCCCCCCCCCAAGTTTGTAGAAAAACCTAAAATCTATATCTCCTTATATATATGGAGACATTTAATTCTTCCAAAAGTAAAATAGAGTTTTCTCTAAGGCACTGTAACCACACCCACTGCCAAGCTCAAATGCAGGGGAAAAGAATGATAGGGCACACTTCAAAGAAGGGGGATTGGCTTGGGGGGAGAAAGAAAAAGGGTTTGGCTGAAGGATGAGAAAACATAAAAGAGTGGCAAGATCAGTCTAAATAGGGGGAAAGGGGACCAATGGACAAGGGCAAAAGAAAGGGGAACATTATCTGAAAAGGATGGGTAAGAAGGGGCAGACTGGCATACAAAACTGGGGAGAAAGTGGATAAGAAGTTCCTTGAGAAGCCAGTAGAAAGAGGAGAAAACATATACAAGTGGTATGAGAGGAGAAAGTGACTAAGGAAAGATTGATAGATAAGGGGGGGGGGCAAAGAGAAAGGAGGGAGCTTTGACAAAGAAGTTAGGAGAAGGAAGGAAGCAAAGTCCCCCATAACATTTCCTCCCAAGTCTCATATTTAAATAGTCTCATATTTAAATAGGGAAAAGATTATTATTCTCTCCTGTTATCCTTTGACTGAACACTGTTTGATGTGGTGATAATAAACAGAAATGTTTTCAGGCATATGCACAATGCATATTAGTAGAAAGCATTGCTTTTTCGAACAATAAAGGGCATGGTTACTGTGACAGCTAAAAGGCTGAAAATGGAAAATTAATTTGCAATATTTTTTTTTAAATGAAGAGAAAAATTATATGGAGAATCATGAGAATGTATCTTTGGGCTCTTCAGCTGACAAAATTGGCATTTATTAAACTGCTAGGCCCTCTATGGTACAGATAGAAGTATTTTGCATGTACCCCGCCACTGCTTGGAAGACCACAGAAGCAACAGCATATTTGCCCTTCAAAACAGACCAAAAAAGAAACAGCTGAGAAGGCATTAGTGATATTACCGACCATTAAGGACCAGCAGGTTGGATTCTGAGACACTCCTCAGCTAAAAACAAAACTTCTAGTATCAGACAGTTGCTTATACACACTGACGAGAACTCTGTTGTTAACAGAATAGTCAAAGGATCCAATTTGATGTATTTTAGGCTGTCAGTAAAGCATCACATCACACCTTAAAATATTGTAAAGTTTATCCATTCCAGTAAACATTTTCAGTCATACAGAATGACCCGATCTTGGTCAGCAGGAAAAGAAATTTCAAGAACATGTTTGAAAATTAGTTGAAGACTAATTTTGGACTTAACAGATATAGTAAGTAAATTAATGGAGGTTCTCTAACAGCCAGTATATGTGTCACTAAATATGTGCCAAAACATGGCAATAAAATATATAAAAGCATGGGCATTTCTTGAAATATTGTTCAAAGTGTATTCATCAAGTAACAGCTAAAGAATGTCCACATTAGCTCAACCCCAAAAATATTGCTAGTTCCATATCTTTTGTGGACACAATGTTTCCATACTCAATGCTGTAGCAACAGGGGAAACAGTCACGTTTTGGACTTCCTCTTAGCTGTTAAAAGCATCTGGATAATGTACAAGGAAGTAATATGAGGATACGAGAAGGAACCTTATTTGTAGCAAGAGCAACATTTTACAGTGTTATAGCTTTTCTTGGCTGAAGAGCAAATGTACTTTAAGCCGAAAAAACAGTTGTCTCTTAGGTGGTAGCAGCTACTGAAGCACTGATTGGATAGCATTAGTCAGGAAAGGAGATAGCAGCACACTTCAATCCCAGATCCATTCATTCTGTATTGTCATTGCTCCTTAGTTCTTTAACTGCAGTCTCTGTGAATAATTCTCTCTTCTCAAAGGAATGCACAGAAGTGGTTCTGTTCTTTTAGCACTGACAATACCCACACAACTATGCATACATAGCTAGCTAAAATACTGCAAACACTGTATCCCATGCATAAGTCCTAACTAAACTACACTGGTATTTATCTGACATGCTAATTATCCCAAATGTTTTATTTAGATAAATCTCTAAGTGCAGAATTATACTTCCAGTGAAAACCCTTATCTGTAGAAAGCCATTAGCCAGCTAAAAAGGGATGATTGTTTTTATTTCAAATCCCATTTTCAATGTCTTTTATTTTTAAAATACATTGTTATATATTTCATGATGCACAGCACAGCTTGCCTGTTTACATATCTACCACACCAAGCAGGGCTGAATACCAGATCCCTTAATCTAAATAGCTAAACTGCACTGACAAAGACAAAGGAAGTTCTAATGAGAAACTACCGAACATCTGCCTTTGCAAGTGGGCTTTTTATCTATGACTATCTCACAGACTACGGCAGTACATTATTTCAGGAGAAAATATAGTCCCTTGTGATATTGATGCTTCAGTTAGTGTTTATATACATAATAATTAAGGCAGAGCTTTACAAAGATTTTACAATCTGTAAAAAATGAATGAGGCCTTCATTGAGAACAGGCTGTGAAAGTGTTCTTTTTCTTTTAGAGTGATCCCTGAATGGCTGTGATTGCCTATATCCCCATGTATATGCAAAGTATTGTGCTCCCTCTAAACATGTTACCTTTGCCATTAGTGACATCAGCATCTGGTTGAAAATATCAACCAGCTATGATACAAAATATCTACTGCTTGGTCCCTGATTGGCTGACATCACTTAAGGATTGAACTTTAAAAAAAAAAAAAGAACTCCCCAAAACAGGAGCAAAGGGGAAGAAATGATTTGAAACAGTAGTAAATAGTAAAAATATGGAATAATTAAAAGACTTTTTGAGGAAGTCCTCCAATCACTAATTTTGGGCTGAATACCACACTTGGAGAGCATATGCTCAGATCTTATCTGGGTGTTCAAATCACCACTACACTATGGAAAAATCAACTAGGGATACAAGCGCTGAAACATGAGAATCATGATATGGCATTTGTTTGTTCACAGCTTTTTAGACTGTAGGTTACCGATTACACTTGAATGCTTCCCTATATTTTAAAACAACTATATCACAGACACAAAAGTTGGGAGGCCTTTAAGTTAGTTTCTATCCATGCCCGCTTCCATTTTGCTGAGCAGGCACATCATAGTTTCCCCCCATGCACTCTAAAATCATTACATTTTCAGCAAAAATGTCTGTGTTGTGGTTTTGACTATGTGTCTCAGCATTCTCGTTGCCAATCATTAAATCCCATCACATTGATCCAGAGCTTCATATGCAACCAGATAATGAACATATATTTTCTTCCATTTACAATGGCATCTATTTAATTTCAGTAGGACACAGTTCTAGACCAAATGGGGATCATCTTCATCCACTGAAATGTATGAGGAGGCCTTTTCCACATAGAAATTCTCATGCGAGCAGTGGCATTTCTATGCTTGAAACAGAAGCATGATATTGGGGTGATAATATGTGAGGGTTTTGTGTGGGTTTTTTCAGTTTGCTTTTTGCTTTCCTTCAGTCTTTGAAAAGTACAGAAAAGGTTAAAAAGGAAGTCTCTTTTGGTCTTCAATATACACACATATTGAGCATACTTAGGTCCAACCCAACACAACATGGGAAACGAGGAGGTAGCACATTCCAATAGTGCAGGACATGATCATCATTGGGAAACCCAGCCTGAAACAATAAAAAGGAGAAGAGATCAGTGAGGACATATTTTTGTTAAGATTGTAAATGCCATGAACATGTATGTTAAGTCCCAAGCCAACACTTACAAATATGTAGCAGGCTACACAGGTATTATTAGATGCTGTTACTGTGGATTATCTGATTTGCTGGTTACCTTTTACACACTTTTGTATGTCCATATCCCCATCATACAGAGAGAGAGAGAGCTAGGATTCATTCATTCCCACCAAGAACAATGGACTGGGATTTAGTTAAGACTAAGACTGCAGTATTAAGAATGTTTTTGTTAGAGCAATCTCCCTAGAATAAAATTGCACTTACTTCTGAGAAGACGTGTTTAGGATTGATAAATATTAATTTCAATGAGATTTAGGGTCAAACTGGAATTCTCGATTTTACGCCTTAAAAGGCAATTGAGTGGAGAACAAATCTGGGTTAGCGCTGTACACTGGGGGAAAGGGATGAGTTAATACTTCTCCCTCCTTCAATGTCATTTCCTAATTAAAAATAGTTTGTCTGGTTTGTATATGTCCTAGTTTGGGGCAGGGAGAGATATCCAAACTGCCAATTACAGAAATATCATGGGGGGAAATTAACTCCTCCCCCCCAAATGCCTCCCCAAAAGGCTCTAAACCATTTCACCTCATGCATTGGCTTTTTAAAGCCAAATAATGTGAAGTATTCACACATAGAACTCCAGTGTTACATTTAACTAGGTTTTGCTGGATTCTGCCCACAATTTGCAAATTAGCAACAACTTGCAGATTTCATGGTTCATTACACTTCATTAACTCCTTGTTCCATTTCAATTCTATGCTACTATTTTATAAAACAGCTTTTTCAGATGTGTTGAGCTGTATCTGGCAAAGGCTGTGACTATTAACCCTTATTAAAACTTATTTCACTATACTTATATATAAGCCACTGGAGTGGTTTACAAAATACAGAGAGCAATACTAAAAACAAGATTGGATAAACTATAGCATGAAGGTGCTAAACACAATCAGCTCCACCAAAAGATGGACTTGGCTAGATCCCCTTGACTGATTTTAAGTAATTGGAGTAGACATTCTGTCAGGTATACTGAGGCAAGCCTATTTAGGGATCTGAAGGTTAAAATCAGCACTTTGAAGCTCCTATGTAATTTATATGTAATCTGTTAAAGAACGCATGTGATGGCTTCATTCTGCAGTTAGTGTATCTGAGGATTTCTGGGATGGTATGGGAATTCTTCAAAGGAAAGCCCACATAGAACACCTTATAGTTCAATCCGGTAGGAATGCAAAAAGGGACTCGCTAATATTTCTGCATATATGTGCTATGTTCAAGGGCATCATGGGGAAAATAATTTTTAATTACTATCACATGAAAGAAGACTCACCTTGCCCCTCTGCACACCAGGAGCATTATTTGTAATTAATGTTTATATTCGTTGACATTTCAATAATCTATAGAACTACATTTTTCTCATTTTGTACATTAAGCTATTTATAACGTATATCTTCATATATACAGGACATCACATTAAAACAAGAGGAAGTTGAAGACAGCAACAGTGTCACATCCTTACAACTTAAGGTTTAATTTTGTTGAGTTAAATCTAAATTTATATTGCTATTCTGAACCATCATTGAGAAAACAAATGCATCAAAGTTTTACAGTCACCAAGTCCTGAGCTCTGTGTTGGCCAGAGGAGATCAGTCCTGTGTACAAGGCAGAAAGGTACAGCAGAAGGAATGATCTAGAAGTTAATTCTGAAGAACCAAGCAGCTTACTCTGGGTTCTTTTGCCCAGTGTAACATTCCCAAATTGATCAAATGAGAGGATAGCCTTTTAAATATTTATTTACTGCAGCAAAGCAGTAGACACAGGGGAGTTCCCAAATCTGCACAGAGAAGAATAGGATTTCATAGCGTTAAATAGCCTTTCCATGGAGGCTGGAAAAGATGATGCCCTTTGCAGGATGAGCCAACCTGGGGACTCTATGCCCCACGCCACCTCCTTGGAACACCATACAGCCCTTACGCCAGCCTTCTGGGAACTGCTGACATGGCTCTGGGTCTTTGCCTGGCATCAATCCCAGCCCCCAAGGTTTACATATTGTAATGGCTTACTTATGCATTGGCACCTGCTTAAAACATGCCCTCATCCAACTCATGGGGAAGCTACATTCTGGAGAGGAACATACTGCTCTCCTGATAAGAAACAAGGGTAAAAAAAACAATCAAAACAATATGCTGAACTAGAGGCAATTTCTAATAACTGTATGATCAATCGGAAGGTTGCACGCATTTCCTTTACTACCAGGCTATCATCTCAAAATATGGCTCTTGAATTATGGACCTGGCCAGTGCCGCCCAATATATGACACAGTGTCCATTTAGGTAGAAAAGGCATTCTCTACTTGCTCTGTCCTATTTTTCACGTCATGTGTCGATCATCCAATAATGGTTCCCTATATGTTGAAATGTTAGCAACCCTACTTAGAAAGCTAACTACAGAACAGAAGTGACAAAGAACTGCAGACACCCACCAATTTCCTTAATAAGAAAATCCCTTTGGCTAGCCTGAGAAGCATTAAGAGATTGCTTTGCTTATAAAAATCCTTCTTTGCAGACAGCTATTTTAACGAGAGCAATTATCACATGACTTGCAAAGCCTCCTCGGACAGTCACTCCAAAATGGCAAGAAGCAGTGATGTGTGGCCAAGGTTTTTGTGTATTGCATTCAACCTCTCTAAATTTCACTGTAGTTTACATTTCTCCAAACTCAAAAAGAAGAAACAATGCATAGCTTTTGATAATGGAAAGAAGCACTTTCGTATTTGTACTTCGTGTTCATAGCTGCTTCTGTAGTCACTTGCCATAACCATCCATCACAGGAACACAAAATCTGATGGTCTACAGGGCAGGACTATGTATTCCATGCAGCCATGAGATTGTTGTAAAGCATGGACTCTGGTATGCAGTGCAGAATCTGGCATGCTGCAAGTCGTAACTAGTTCTGTTGTGGCTTTCTAAGAAAATAACCTGATAACCTTTATGACTGTGGACAGAAAGCTTGACTAAAAAATATACACAGATGTTGGAAATAGGAGGCTATATTATATGCCAGTATGAGTTGCAGCTTTTGATCCTTCTTCTACCCCGTGCAACAGGGTGTCCTGCTCAAAAGGCAGAATGCCACATTATAGATCATCCCGCTACAGTTTCTTCAGCAACTTCTGATAATGCTATCAATTGATGGAACTCCAACAAGTTGCTTCCATCTTTCTTTCTTTCTTTCTTTCTTTCTTTCTTTCTTTCTTTCTTTCTTTCTTTCTTTCTTTCTTTCTTTCTTTCTTTCTTTCTTTCTTTCTTTCTTTCCTTTAGCTGGTGATTGATGGAGCAGGTTGTCCTCTCAGCCAGTATGCTGCTGTAGGTCTCGCTGGATTTTTTGCCTTGTTTATAATATGTTTCCATTCTTGGTGATTGGTGGCAGTAGCTTTGGCCATATGGATAGTTGATCACTGGTTTCTAAGGTTTTCCTTGATCTGTTTAAGCCATGTTTTCTATGGCACCAGTAGTAGGATCTTCCATTCAGTTGGTCGTTCTCGCCAGAGGAGTTTATGAGGCAGTTTACTGGTGTTCATTCTGCAGACATGGCCAAACCATTGCAGTCTGCGCTTTTGGATTTGTTCTTTAATTTGCAGCTGTTTTCACATTTTGTCTGAATTGTCTCATTTTGATTATGATCACACTAAGATCATCTAATACAACCCTCTGTACATTGCAGGAACTCACAACTATCTGCTCACCCACAGTGACCCCAATTTCATGCCCAAGTGATCCCTGTACGAAAAATCTTCAGAATCCAGTCTGGAGGAAATTCACCTACCATCCCACAGTGGAAATTAGCAATTCCCTGGATATGGAAGGAAAAACCACAAGAGACAAACACTGGTACATCCCTTCCTTCCCACCCACTCACAATCTGCCTAAGTTCATAAAATCAGTACTTCTGTCATAAACTCCCCATGACCCTTTGGTTGCAATCCATGTCTGTAGCACATGGCTAGGTAAAGCTCCTTTACATATTGCCCTATATATTTTATGAAGACATCCAATGAAGCAATAGCAAAACTTCAGCCACTGTTTAAGAACTTAGCAAAAAAAAATTTGGATTCCTAAAACAGGATTCTTCCCATTTTAATAGCTTTTTCAGGGAAAATTTGAAAGTTTACAGGGACACTTTTGGATTTTTTAATTCCATATAAGATTTATTACTGCATACTGATTTTTCAAATCTGTACTAATGTATGGCAAAAGGGATTTAAAGAATTTTAATTCCACAAATGATATTTTCTTCTTCATTTC
The DNA here is from genome assembly GCF_049243985.1 of Paroedura picta. Classification (NCBI taxonomy): domain Eukaryota; kingdom Metazoa; phylum Chordata; class Lepidosauria; order Squamata; family Gekkonidae; genus Paroedura; species Paroedura picta. The sequence goes on along the minus strand of NC_135374.1, from coordinate 85,249,455 downwards.
CCCCCTTGTTCAAGATCTTGAACAATAAACTGCAAACTTTAATAAACTTTAATAAAACCCATGATAAATGATTTTTAAAATTTACACACATTAGTAGGCAGGGATATCTTAAAATATGTTTTTAGTGAGTATGAGAATGCACTGTAATTTGCTTGATTTATATCCTGCCTTTCTCCCCAAGAGAACCCCAAGTAGCTTACTAGAGATGGGCAAGAACCAAAACAATATAGTACATGTTAGTTCATAGTTTTTGGGCAAACCACAAACTGGGAGATTTGCTCATGAACAGAATCAGTTTGTGGCCCCACAAACCCCATTGAAAGAATAGTCTTTTTAAACACGGTTTGCAGAGAGCCTGAAAAACAGCTCTTTGGGGCTTTTTTTTCCAAAAGGGGGACTGCCCAAGACAGCTGAGTGGTAGGAAACAGTCTGCTCAGATGTCTTTGAGGCTTTCACAGGGAACAGAAATCAGGGTTTAAAGGGTATCAGAATTCCTTTAAACTCCTGATTTATGCTCTGAGCATGAACTTCCACAAACCACCATGAACTGTTTTAAAAGTTTATGGAAGTTCGTGACAGTAGATCCATAATGAACTTTGGCTCACAAAGCAGGAACAGTACAAAATTTGTCACATCCTTATGGCTTACATTATTTTTCTCTCCTCCATTTTATCCTCACAACAACCCAGTGTGCTCTGTGTGTGTGTTAATGGCCCAAGGTCACCTAGCAAGTTTCTCATATTCTTGCATGACATACTGATCACTCCAGCATGCTCACTCTCAGTTTATAGCAAAAATGTACTAGAAGTAAAAGTGATGAAAAAAGTGATGAAAACTTTCAAATTAAAAAAAAACATGCCACAGCTGCTCATGAACACACAAAGCTCCATTACACAATTTCAAACCAGGGATATCAAAGGTCAGTATTTTCTACGCTTGCTGGTAGCACCATAAAATCATAGAGTTGGAAAGACCTCCAGGGTCATTGAGTCCCTAGAATCTCAGGCAGAAATTAGATTAAAGACTACCTGCAGTCTTTAAGACTAGAGAAACGTGCAATCTTATTATGCAATTTGGATGTGTCAAGCTACATACAATCAGATCATATTTCCCAAAAATCCAAAATGGCCTTTCCAATATAATTTTATGATTTGTGAAGTGCAATGATAAGTTATCATTATCATGAATTCAACTCTCTGTTACTTGTTTGGTCGTTTAGTAGCTTTCCCTTTATTTTATATCTCTAAGTAAAGTTTCTTTGTTTCTTCAGTTAAAACATGTATTGTTTTTTAAAAGAATGCTGTTAAATTCTGTCTCTTACAGGTCACTTCCTAGTTTCTGAATAGCTGCCTGCTCTAGTTTTGCACAGAACTATAACTAAAATCATGGATTTGCTAACCAGTATTTTCAATTTTGCAGTGGCGTTTTATGAAATAAAAGATTAATTTAGTGCTTGCTGCTGTTCACATAATGAAAACTCTTTTCCTCACATTTCATTGCACACAATCTTTCCCAAGCCTGCTATTTCACCTTTAAGCAAATGGGATGGAAGAAAAAACTTAACAAACCTTTCCATTACTGAAAAACATCATTTTAAATTGTTGAAGTGGACTTATTGAGGGGCAGTAGCTTCATCAACATACTATATCCCAGTAAGAAAAAGTAAAATCATATTGAACAATCAATAACAAAACTGCTCATGGGAAAATGCTGAATTTCTTTTTCTGAGATTTAATTTTCTGTAACATTTTAGAGCTGCACAAGCCATGGTAAAAAGTACTGATACATTCTATTTGTATTTCTGAAAAATCAGTCCAAATTTTTTCAAAGTTCTTTTTGCATGGAGTTGAACAACAGAGAATTTAAAATGCCCATACACATTTTAGCTACCTGCAATTACCTCAACATTTCCCATACTAAATGTTAAATACTAATTCTCAAACAAAATGTATCAATATTGATATAGAATCATAGAATCATAGAGTTGGAAGGGGCCATACAGGCCATCTAGTCCAACCCCCTGCACAACGCAGGACTAGCCCTAAGCATCCTAAAGCATCCAAGAAAAGTGTGTATCCAACCTTTGCTTGAAGACTTCCAGTGAGGGGGAGCTCACCACCTCCATAGGCAGCCTATTCCACTGCTGAACTACTCTGACTGTGAAAACCTTTTTCCTGATATCTAGCCTATATCGTTGTACTTGAAGTTTAAACCCATTACTGCGTGTCCTCTCCTCTGCAGCCAGCAGAAACAGCATCCTGCCCTCCTCCAAGTGACAACCTTTCAAATACTTAAAGAGGGCTATCATGTCCCCTTTCAACCTCCTTTTCTCCAGGCTGAACATTCCCAAGTCCCTCAACCTATCTTCATAGGGCTTGGTCCCTTGGACTTTTTCCCCTGTTTGTCTGTAAAGACCATTACAGAGCCTATATTTTTTTTCTCTTTAAAAATGCAGTTCTTTTAGCTACCAGTTTATGGAGATAAGGCAGGATATAAATCTTTTAAATAAATAAATAAATACTGTGCCCGGTATAATGCAAAGGGTAGGTCAAACTTCCGCCTAGTAGCATTTTCACAACCTGAAGCTGTCCTGTTTGTTCAGTTAATTAAAATATAGGTTGTGATTGGAATATTTTTATGTCCATCACACTGGGGCAAATAGTAAGTCATAAAAATGGCACAGTGGGGACCCCACTGTCCCCCCCCCCATACCAAGCACATGTCATGGTCTTAATATGAATGAGTGTTCTAAAGCCTTCTGCTTAAAGACAAAATGCCAAGAACCCCATTCAAAGAACTCTGTTTTGGCCCTGAATCAAACATGTTTGGCAGCAGCAATTTCACCCGTCAGCATAAAAGAACTGTTCAAACTAAAGTTCAAGTCAGCAAATGTTCACAATCATTTTACATCCCTAATTTATTGGAAAATGGCTTGAGCACAAGCCAGAGGTTATTCATAACAGGCAAGTGAAAAAAATGTCAAAACACCATATGGGGAGATGACACCTTGGACTGACACTTGTAATTTTTGCACATGCAAGGAACTTCCATATGTGGACTGCAGTTTTCTCTCCTTACCCCTCCTGCTGTAGGCCCTAATACCTCCCAAAAGGTTGTTCCAGGGGACAGGGGTTCCCCAAGAAAAACACATTGAGGAATCATCCATGAATACAAGGTAAAGGTAAAGGTATCCCCTGTGCAAGCCCTGGGTCATGTCTGACCCTTGGGGTGATGCCCTCTAGCGTTTTCATGGCAGACTCAATACGGGGTGGTTGGCCAGTGCCTTCCCCAGTCATTACCGTATACCCCCCAGCAAGCTGAGTACTCATTTTACTGACCTCGGAAGGATGGAAGGCTGAGTCAACCTTGAGCCGGCTGCTGGGATTGAACTCCCAGCCTCATGGGCCGAGCTTTCAGACTGCATGTCTGCTGCCTTACCACTCTGCACCACAAGAGGCTCTTGGATACAATGTAGTAAACATACAAAACCTGTTCCTTTCATTTCACAGAATTTTCTGCTTTGCTTCCCTATACTCTTGACTAGCCAAGAAAAATATATCCTTGCTTTCCTGAACAAGTTCTACACATGTATGTTTTTTGCTATTTCCCTGAAAAACAGAAGCACAACCTGATATACACAAGACAACAGGTACATGTTGATATTTTATATACATCTTGCTGCTCTATTGATGTGCGGAGCATATGTAGCATTCAGAAGAGCAAATACATTTTCCATATGCAAATGGGTTAGACCATCCTGGCAAGTGTCATTTACACACACACACACAAACGTCTCACTTGTTCGTTGTTTTGCCATCTGATTCATCAGTAATTTCACTTATGGTGCATACACCAGTATGCGTTCAAGTGTTAACCATCTATAGACTATTAACATGAGCTATAGCATCACATAAGTGAAATCACTGCACATTATCAACTGAAATGTTTGAAAGGACATGTTAAATTGCAAAATTATTTCTGACTTAAATACCAGATTTATCAGCAGGAATCAATTGGAAATACCTTTGAACATAAACAGCTTTAAAGAACACCAAATATTTTTATATTAAAAGGCTTATTTTATTTTCCTTGTCCACTTATTCTCTATCGGAACATTTCACATGTTATTTTCTCAAGAGTTAACCCACAAACAGAGACCCTTAGCTCCCACTGCAAATAGCACCAAGCGAGGGGGTATCTGATGAAGTGTGCATGCACACAAAAGCTTACACCCAGAATTAAACTTTGTTTGTCTTAAAGGTGGCACTGGACTCAAACTCTGAGATCTATTGTTTCAGTTCAACACAGCTACCCACCCGAATCTAATTTCATGGTTGTAAGCTTACTGCTTCTGAAACAGTGCATACAAGGTAAACTCATAAGCCAGCCTTTCTCGACTTTTTACCATTGAGAAACCCCTGAAACATTGTTGAGGCTTTGAGAAACCCCAGAAATAGAACGATTGTGCAGAATATGCATGGGAAGCATAGCTGTGTGCATGCCTATCCGGGGCCCCTCCACTTCCCACCCCCTCCAGGCCCATCATTGGTTATGGAATGGGGTGGAGGTCAACAAATTCAGATATGGTCATAACACCCAATAAATGTTTAACAAATTTAGAAAATATATAAATATTTAATTAACTCCCACCCATTTGGGGAACCCTTCCAGGGCCATCAAGAAAGGATCAATACTCCTATCTTTCCTGTTTTCAAATATTTCAAGTTGTTCTTGCACATACCCCTTTTTTTCATTTGTACCAAGAGCCACCATGGGCCCCTAGTTTCTACTTGAGCCCCACAAATGACCTTGATCCAAACCAAATATTGTAACAAATCAGTTTTGTTACTATGAATCTATAGTAATACAAATAATCAGCCTGTTTATCCATCTGTCCATTTGTGGCAGGCACAACTCATCAGAGAATAAAGCTGGGAGATACAAAATTGGCCACCAGCTTCAGGTTGATTGTGGAAGTTCTAGGGCCAAAATTGAAAAGCATGAGAGTTGAGGCCCCTCCTCCAGTGCTATTTGCAATGGAAGTGGTTTGTGGCAGATTTAACTCATCAGGAAATAATACCACAAGTTTGATTACTGGCCACCAATTCCATAGAAAGTGGCTGGGTGACAGTCACTGGGTAAATTATGAGGGTCTTCTTAGAATGTTGGTTTATTTCTGGATTTTTAAATTTTATTTATTACATTTATTCTCTGCCCTATCTCCAGGGGCTCAGATTTCATGACAAGTAAAGTTCTCGTTTATTGTTATCTATGACAAATCCTAACGCTGGAGGGCGTCACCCCAAGGGTCAGACATGACTCAGTGCTTGCACAGGGGATACCTTTACCTTTACCTATGACAAATCCTACAAAGTATCTCAGATGAGTTTATCCAAAATATCTCCCGTATTACCCAACCTCCTTCCTTTCCAGTTCAATTAGTTTTGATATTTTTGATGAAACCGTATCAGCATCAGATTTTGGATATATATTTTGCCAGATAGTGCAGATGTGTCCGATCATTAACATCAAAATTGCTATGGATTCCAGATAGCAGAGATTTCCATTAGAATCCCTTGCACTTACCTACTAGGTACTAACAAACTGAAATCACTGAATAAAACCTACAATTCTATTTCATTAGTGAAAATTACAAGAATTACTTTTCTTGATTTTTTGCCTCTTGGCAGAAACTCTGGGAAATCCTTTGGGATTTGTTTTGTTGAAAGCTGTATTTTTTTCTTGACAAAACATGTACTAAACAGTTTACAAACTTTCCAGAGAAAGCAACAGCAGAGTCTCCCATGAGATCCTGTTCATCACTACAAATTACTTTGGGGGCTCAGAATTCATAAGGCCAAGTAAATAATCACCCACTTCCCTTTTACACAGATAACTTGGAAGTGCATTCGCATAGCAATCATTCCACAGCATAACACTGAGCATGAACTTGAACTATGATTTCCATTGTGATCTACAGTTTCTCTGCTTCCTGCATCACCGTGACAGCTGAGGTGAAGAACCCTTTTCACCACTTTCATCTCTTTTGTAGACTTCAAGGGTTAGGCATACATAGAGAAGCAAGGGTGCAACATCATCTGCCTGTTTGCACATTGAACGTATCAACCAGATAACAAGTAAAATCACTGAACAGCATAAAGTATGCTTTTGGATATAGACAAGTTCATAGTTTTCCACCCCACAAAAACTCTCCCTTGCCTTTTTTCTCATCCCTCAGCCAGATGACAATTGGCCATTTGCTCTGCATATATGAGCAGAATGGGGCTCTCATCCTTCCAGTGAAGTGAGAACTCTCCCTCCTTCTCTACTGGTCATGTAACTTTGATATTAAGTACTTGGATACTTGTTGAGTACTATGGAGTCTGTCTGGATATTAAAGCACAGGTTTGATACATTATTCTATCCAACTTGGAGAGTTTAACTCATGAATTGCTTCTTCTATAAGTTCTTTTAAGAACTTGCCTTGAAATGCTTTAACAAAGGGGTATAAGTTTGTTATAGTAGGAAGTAGGGCCTTTTCAGAATAGTCCTGAGTTTGGGAAACACATTACTCAATGGGAGATAAACCTTAGTTTTAGCTTATTTAGAAATTCATATAAAGCATTTGTTTTATGATGCTTGTCAGGGAATCATGGAAATGAGGCCAAAACACAAAATATTACAGCATACGCTTTGTTGACATCTCACTCTCTTTTAGTACTGCTTTATATTGAATTTAAATAATGTTTCCAAGTTTGTAATATACCCAGTTTGGGGGAAAGGGAGTAGTTCACTGGGATATATAACATTATTATTCCTGTTTTATTAAAGCTCCATATGTATTATGGAAAATACATATGAGAGAGGCATACAAAAAAGTACCTATATTGGTGAATGTAAAATATTAATTCACATATGAATATTCGCAGGAATATTCTTGAGCTTTAACTAACAAAATTGTTAGCCCTGTTGATCATTTCAAATGAAATATGCATGTCGCATATTAGACACCATCAAAATAATTACTTTTAAATCTATTCTAAAGATGGGAAGAAAAATACAGTCACGTTCCATTTCTGTGACATATACAAGGCAGCCTGCTGAAGAATATGCAAGTTGTGCAAAGTAAGCAAAAAATTGTTGCTGAAATAGCAACTGCAGCTGGTGACTCCAGTGACTTTGCTGTCGAAATTAAAATCCACAGTTCACATGCAAAATAAATAATTTCAAATGATGTCTATGAGGTCAAATATTTAAGTCACCGAAATCTGCAAGCCAAGAAATATGCAAAAGAAAAATTTGATAGCATAAAACTTATAGTCATTCTGGCCCGCCTGGGCCTGTAGCCTGGGGGAGGGGGGCCTTCCCAGGCAGCTGGGGTCGCGCTCCCACCCACCTGGGAAGGCCTGTAGCCTGGGGGGGAGGTCCTGGGGGGGGACCTTTCCAGCTGCCCTGCCACCGCTGCCAGGGCCGCTGGGAATGGCTAGCGCCTGCTGTATTATTTTTACAGCGGGCTTTATTTCTACTTCAAACAATAAAACAAGAAGGGGCTCCACAGGATATGGACTTGGGGGATGGCAAGTTAAGTATAGGAAACACAAATGTACTGTCTCAAGAGCAAAAGCATGAATTTTGTGTTTTTTGCAGAAGTCTAGAGGCCTTTGACTGTTTCTAAAAATACAGAAGTCTTAAATGATCTAATGCAGCGGTCTGCAAACTTTCTGTGGCCGCGGACCGCTGTCACAGGGTGGGGGGAGAGGGCGCGCCGGGGCCCCGTGCACGTGCGGCAGCCCTGGTGCAAATGCACATATGTGCACTTGCCGCGCATGTGTGTTCGCGTCCGGCAGGGGCACAAACACGCATGTGTGGTGGCACTACGCATGCATGCATGAGCAAAACTGCCACATGTGCATGTTTATGGTCCCACCGGATGCAAACGCGTATGCATGGCATGCGCATTTGCACCGCTGGCCGTGGCTCCCTCTCCCCGCCCTTCCAGGCTGAAAGCAAATTGTCTGCCGAAGCGGCCAATTAGCTTGCGGCCCGGCAAGCTTCTCTTCCTCCCCCCTCCCGAAGCAAGAAGCTCACCAGGCCGCAAGCTAATCGGCTGCTTCAGTGGACAATTTGCTCACGGCCTGGCGAGCTTCTTGCTGTGGGTGGGTGGGGAGAGGGAGCCGCGGCCCGGTGGTGAGGCCTTCACAGCCCGGCACTGGGTCACAGCCCAGGGGTTGGGGACCACTGATCTAATGCATACCAGTAGGAAGAAACAACTTGTCTGCATTTTTATTGTATGAAGCAAGGTCACACTGGAAGTTCTCATGAGGTTTTGGAGCAGCATTCTGGGTTTTTTGGAAGACGTTTAGAAGAAGTTTGGATTCAATACACAGTGAAGGAATATTCTCATTCTGTCTTTCGAATACTGACATTGTTAATTGTTTCTCATAAAAATGGCAATATTCAGAAAACAGTGGGAGAACAATTTACTCTTCCAAGATAATCTCTAATGACCTGAAAGTCACCATTGTCAAACAGAATAACTTCATCAGGACACTAGTATAAAACTGCTGAATCAGATTTCATCAAGAAATGTGATTTCATTCCCTGAAACTTGAGTAAACATTCAGGATTCCTCAGTTACTGCAAGTGTTAATCAGTTTACCTAGCCTTGGAAGACTAGCTTAGTCAATAGAACACCAATTACTGCAATGGTAAAAGGTCAATGTACTTCTCATAAATTAAGAGCAGTGACCTCTAATCTGATTCCCCACTATGCAGCCAGCTGGGTGACATTGGACCAGTCACCATACTTTCAGTGGTCTCTCTGACTCATCTACTTCATAAGGTGTCCGTGGTGGGGTGAGACGGGGTAGGCGATTGTAAGCCACATTGAGGACTCCTTTGGGTAGTAGATTCAGATTTAGAAAGCCTTAATTGGCATAAAATTTTATGTATGTAGTAAGAAGCAGGATAAAAAAACAAGCTTTTCTTCTACATAATATCATGCCATATATTTGTATCCTGTGCCTTTATTACTCTGCTCTTTGGACTTTTTTATTTCTATCGACCTAACCTGGATGGTCCAGGGTAATCTGATCTCTTCGGATCATAGAAGCTAAACAGAATCAACTCAGGTTAGTGCTGGCATGGGAGACCAACAAAGATGCAGAAGTGGTGATAGTAACCCACCTCTTATTTACTTTGAATTTATACCCCACTCTTCCCCAGAGGATTTACATCTCTTGCCTTGAAAACTCTATAGGTCACCATAAGTTGTCTTTGACTTGATTGTGCTTTCCCTCACCAATGTAGATTTGTCACATTTGTTCCACTCCCATCAAAGTTAGCAGTTTCAGCCTGGAATTGGCTTCTTGAAAAATCACATGGCAGCTGCAACTATTATTGTTGTTAAACAAAGGTTTTTAATTTAGATGAAACTTAAATACTTTTCTAGACATGCATATCCAGATATAGCACTTGGTTAATTTGCAAAGTTTTAAAGACACTGAGAGCTTATGTATTATAGCATCCTGTTCTATGGCTCTTTTTGCAGTTCAAATTTAGAAACGTCTTCCTCTGATGAAGCTTCAAATGGGCATGTAATAGCTGCTGTGTGCTCAAATTATAATTACCTAATCACACCAATCTTGGCCTGAGTGTATCTAAGAAGTAGTTATTAGAAGAGCATAAAAAGCATTCCTAATAAACAAGGGAAAATTTGTAAGCTCTGTTCTCTTTTTAGAGCAGCATGATGCAATACTTAAGGTTGCTTCTGAACAAAATGAAAAAAAGAAAATGTTTTTGAATACACCCAGCTGAATGAAGAGCTTTAAAAAAGCAAGGTACAAAGCAATTTATGTTTTATAGGACTGCATAAGTTTTTGCAAACCCCCCCCCCCACTTTAGAAAAATGGCTTAAAGAAATCCTAAAGCCAGAGACCCCAACTTTTACTTCCTTCCCCTCTCTGGACTGGGATTCGTTGAAGCCCTATGGAGAGAAGACTCTCTACCGTACCCTGCCAACCGTTGTGAGACTCCCCTAGTTCTTTGGCTAGTATTACTTTGCTTATAGTTAATAACATTTTCAGAAAATCAACCATATTATGACATAAATGTAGGAGCTGAAAATCCAATGTAAAGATTTTTTGAGACTTTCCAAAATCCATCCAAGGATATATATTTGTTTTCTTTCTGCTTTATCAAATATATACTGATAACTAGCAAAGGGAAAAGGGCAGCCTTCCATGACTTTTTTTTTTACCAACAAATGTGATGTGTTTTTGTTATGATAAATAACAGCAATCCAAAATACTACTTGAACTCCTGTCATTTAGATTTTGCACATATGTTAGACCTGTAACTCTTAACATATTGTCCTTTTTTTAAAACTAAGATTTTTCTGCAAGCCTGTATAGTCTTCTTATTTGCAGAATCCTAAATAGTTATTTATAAAACAATGTTAACTTCTCTGAAAGAATGGCTTGCCCAAAGAAAAGATTTTCAAGCTGTCTCTAAAACGTTAAAATGTGGAATTATGGATATGAACAAAGGATTTTTAGCTGTGAGGTTACCTCATTCAGTAAAGATTTAAAGATAAAATCAAACATATATCCCAGCACAATGCAGTGGAGAGAATGTTGTACTAGGATCTGAAAGACCAGATTAGATACCTCCCTCTGCCTTGGAAGCCCAGTGGGTGACCAAGTCACTCACCCTCTCAAACTAACCTACCACACTAGTCGAAGATATTAATGTAAATAGCTTTAGGTCTCTATTAGAGAGAAAGGTAGAGTCATATTAAATAAATAAATAAATAAACAAATAAATAAATAAATAAATATCTTCTTTAATTCTCTCATGCCTCCCTAATTTATCCACAAATTAAAACTAATTTTTAAAAATACCTATGAAAATGAAAAATGGAAGCCTCCACTAAATGATCAGGAAAGAAACACAAAATGTCAAATTCTGGGACAGTCGTTCTGGCAGGGAATAGCCCACTGCTGGATAAACAGAAGTTCAGATATAATTAGAGCAGATGCCAAGGCCTACAAAGGAATGCATTATAAATATGAACTGTGGTAAGCAATGGGGCATGCCACCCTTGCACACACTATGTTCTAATATCTTTCTAAACAAAAGATTTGTCAAGCGCCAGCTGCAAACAAAGCAGAGTTAATACTGGCACTACAATACTGCTGAGCTAGACAACCACTCCTGGACAGCTGCCCAGGAGACTTGCCTGCTGAATTATAAGCAGCTCAGACTCTTTGCTACTAATGAACTTCTGCTTCCTCTAGCAGAAAAGAATTTCTTCTCTTAAACTGGTGGCAATAGCTCCTGGGTTATATAATTCTATTGAACTGACACAGAGTGACAGAATGTAGTCCTCCGGTGGATGAAGAAGTACAACCACATGTGCAGCCATCAAAGGAAGAATGCTCTCTTGCAGATGGACTTAATGGAAAGCACAACAGCTTTGCCAACAGACTTCGAAACTATAAAGTTATAAGCTCAGGAGATATGTTTAGTAACAAATTTCTGTGAATGGACAGAATTTTCACCAATTCTCTCTTCATGATGTTCATAGACACCTGTCTCCAAGGAGCAGCATTTTAGGGGCTGTAGTGGGTAAAAGGTGCAGAAGTCCTGCTTTGTTAATGCAAATCTCTTCCATCTGCAGAAATTACCACCGGACCTAAGCCACTGTTTGTTGTTTGTTACAGTTATAGTTGATAAACTACAACTGCTGAGGACTACAAATGGATGAAAGCATACAATGGAGCTCTCTGATGGCTCAATCAAATTGGTAAGGATCAGCTAAAATAAATAATATAGCAACTATCTTCCCATTATTGGATTTGTACTACAACACACCTTATTTTATGAGTTCACAGAAAAAACCTTTGGCATGTTCCTTTAGCTAATGATGGCTGCAGAGGCAAGGGCTTTCCAGTTTGCTACCAAATCTGCTTTCATTAATTTTTTCCAAATGTTCAAAGGCTATTTGGAGAGGAGAGGGGTAGACACATTTTTCTGTCTTTTTCGAAAAGAAATGTTTTTGTCCTTCCGGAAAGCATACACTAAGACAACTACAGTACACATAGATCATAGTACACATAGATCATTGTTTGCTGCAACTCTGACTGCCACTGGAAGACAAAACTGACCAAAGCTAGATAGACAGGTAAGCTCCACTAGTCTTGATTTCCATGTGACCCACAGTTTCCCTTGAGCTGACTGGCTATCCAATTGTGCCTGCTAGAAATACAAAGCTATTAAGATACACAATAGCAAGTTAAAGTAAGCAAAGTACATTCGATTTGCAAAAGCATTAATCACTTTATTAGGTGCTCCAGTACTCTCACTTGTTCAAAGCCAGTCTCATAAACAAGATAAATTATCATGGCCAACCAATTCAGAAGTAAGACTTTTTTTCTCCCCACCTGCTAGTTTCAAGCTATATTAGATAATTTGACAACTTGATGCCAAGTGAACAAAACAACATTTCAAAATTTGCACTTCCTACTCATTAAGTGTTTTCAGGCAGGCATTAAAGAAAAAGCTTGAAGAAAGCCTTATCAAGATTGACTGCCCCCCCCCCCGTCCATTTTCAAGTATGTATTTTGTCACTGTTGTGTTCACTGAGATTTAGAAAAGATCTCTGTAGCTATTCTAACCTTTAAGATGCTTACCAAGACTATCAACAGTGAAAGCTGAGAGAGCAGAATCAACAAGCCTTGAAGTATTTCACATATGATCTTATTTTGGTGGGACAAGGGTAGCACCAGATTATAGACTATGGTTTAGTTTAGTTTATTGGGTTTTTAGACTGTCTTCCAAGCAAGCTGGCTCAAGGCGGTGTACAAAAATAACTGGCAGAAACTGGACATAATAAAAACAGAAATTAAATGATCCCTATTTGGGAGGAAGTGGGAATGCTGGTTCGCAGTGTCCTTCATAGGCACATGCCTCCTTATACATTTTCTTCCACTGCTGCCCCTCTCTGAGCCTAGCAAAAAAACCCCAGTGAGACACCATGTTAAACACCAGTTCAGAAGATTTCCAACCACTCATGAGTGTCATAAATAATTCTATTTTGATTCAGAGTACTTGTTACAATGGTGAATGACTTTGTTCAGGTTAGATCTTGAGTAATACATTTCTTAGTGAATATCTGTGAATCCTACTGCCTATGAATTCTAATCAAGAGGCTTTACAGCAACCAATAACCTGAACAAAAAGAGCTCTAAAAATAGAATTGTTTTAGCCAGATAGCCATATACTGAAAACTGCTGAAGGACTGGACTCACTTTTCGGAAACATCTCTGTTCTGTAAAAAGTTTATTAGGGGGGGGAATATATATATTGCAAAACAAGCTACTTCTGAATGTTCCCTTGATATGTGATAGTGTTTAGATTTGCTTTAGACAACTCATCTTTGTCATGATCCCATAAACCTTTTTCAAGTAAATTCATCCCACAGTACAAAAGCAAGCAGCTAGCTTGCTACAGAAATGGATCTATCATTCTCTTGGCCTTCCATTTGATAAAAGCTACTTTCACCTTTGATCTCAATTTAAGTTCCTAGCTTTCTCACTGGGACCATTTGTACCAAATGTAGGGAAGAAAAAAACTATTCACAGCAAGAAGAGTGTTTGAACAAGAACCATGTCTGAAGCATTATTCCTCAGCACCAAGAGAGTTTCTGACATCTCTAATATTACATGTCCATACAATTAATCAAACTTGAGACAGATTTGCAATACATATAAACAGCTGGATGTGTGTAAAGACAGTTATTCTCCATTGTACAGCCTTCTGTGTGCCACGTTCTTCAGACAAGTATTGACATATTTAGTGTGGAAAATCTTTTCCCATAAAAACCTTTCATCTGTATGTAGAACAATTGATTTGTTGCCAAAAAAAGAAAAGAAAAAAGAATCAGCTAACAACTACATCTATGCAGAAATCCTCCCCCAACTAAGATGCACCCAGATATACTTTTCAAAATTTAGGGGGGAAACATTTAGCCATTCAGTTCCACAAAGATCTAAACAGCATGGCAAGTTATTAAATGCCTCTTATACTAATTGAGATATTGATAAATGATATTATCAAAAAAACTATTAAAGAAGAACAGAAGCAGCCGTCTCATTTATATGTATTTAATTTGTAGTATCCTGTTATGTTTAAATATTTTAGAAGATGAATTTTATATCTAACTTTAAAACAGATGTGGGTTGAATTAGCATTCCTTCAAAGTAATTAAAATTGTTTTAATGAACTCCAGCTCAATCATTCATCAAAAGTATCATTACATATAGTTTCTGCCTGTTGCTAATGCATGTATCACAGTTTTTCTTTAATTACTTAGATCAAGGTGATCAATGGCATCCTAGAAGGCATAGTTACTGTTGCTGTTTCCTCAAACCAAAATACTCTGGTAAAGCTGAATCCATATCATTGGATATTGTGCTAACATCACACTGTGGTGATCATTTGTAACTGGATTTTCCTGCATAGACAAGCTGATCCAGCAGAAAACAACTGCTAGTGAAATGGCAATAAGATATGCATCAGTGTGCAGATGCAGCCCATGTTTAGTCTGATTAATGTGAATTGCTGACCTGAAAGGACTAGGGTTATGGTCTATGACAAACGACTGATCATGCTGTGGATGCTTTCCCAAAGGGAGCTACCTCTTAACAGAGGAAATGATCTTCTGTGAGCTGCATCATAGAATCATAGAGTTGGGCGGGGCCATGAAGGCCATCTAGTCCAACCCCCTGCTCAACGCAGGATCAGCCCAAAGCATCCTAAACCATCCAAGAAAAGTGTGTATCCCACCTTTGCTTGAAGACTGCCATATGAAGCTGTCTTAGTTAAATCAGACCACTGGCCCTGTACTCCGGCAGGCAGTAGCTCTCCACATAATAGGCTGCTACGAACATTTGAGAACCCAAGGATGCCTGAACTCCTGTAGGTTAGGATCACCTCATAATCACAGGGTACAAATAAGCCACTGATTTATTTGACTAATCAGTGAATCATTCACTGCCTACGTAGTCACAAGAATCATTCCACTGGGCCTATGGTCGAAACCCAAAGTAACATCCATCATAATAGGCTAGCCTCACCACTGGGAGGGAAGAAAGGAAAAGGAAGTTGAAAACCTCCCTGGCCAAACTTCCCATGTGTGGGATTTCAGTTGGCGGGGCCAAAGTATAGTAAATTGCATGGTTTTCATGTTTTGATATTTTAATCTTTGTATATGTTTTAAGGTTGTTCCCCGCCCTGAGCATCAGAAGGGCAGGATATAAATAAATTATTCTAATTATTATTATTATTATATTACTGGAGTTTGCTGTGGGTGGTGGCCAAACAACAGTGCTTACAAACACTCTGCTTTCTGGCATGTCTGCTGTCTTTGAACAACTTAATTGTGCTACCTTATACGCATACTTCTTTTCCCCGTAACAATATTTAAATCTATTTCAATTTCTTAATTTGTTTTCAAACAGAATTCACCTGAGCATGGCTAGCTGGAATGTGTCAGGATTGTTAGAAAACCCTGTCATAAATTAGCCTGAGTTCCTCCATGACAGTTAGATTGCTTGGTGCCTGGGAGCTCCAGGTCCTATATCATGCTAACTAGTGAAAAGCGAAACTATGTTATTGTAGCCATTATCTCTGAATGTGCTTTCTCGTGAGGCCTCTCGGCTGGGTCTGGTTCTGCTAAACATAACATGTTATCTAAGCCTGAAGACAGCCAAGGACATGTGAAAGTAACACTGTTTTTAATTGCATTTGTCTCCTCTCTCTGCCTCCCCTCCCTTGGGAACTTTCAAGTTTTGGGCGGGAGAATTGTATTGATAAGAAGAACCAAATCTGTCCTCAGGCAGATTTGATTTCGCTAGTCTAGATGTATGAAGTGCTTCTCAATAAAACTTTCTATTTCTAAGAAGTTGGTTGTGAGTCCTTGCAACGTCTGACATTATGTGCTTGCAGTGTAAGTAATACTAATACATTTTGTTGGTTAGCCATGCTGGCCTGAAGAAATAGAACAAATCTAAATCCAGTGGCACCTTTAAGACCAGCCAAGTTTAATTCAGTCTATGCTTTCATGTTCATGCATGCTTAATAAACAAATGTGCATACATATGAAAACTTATACCAGGAATTCAACTTTGTTGGTCTTAAAGGTGTCATTGAACTCAAAATTTGTACAAATAAATGTTGTTTATCAGAGCTGCTGACTACAATTCTATTATTTAAAAAACTATTAAAGAAGAACAGAAACAGCCATATCATTTATATGTATTTAAGTTGCAGCATCAGGCTTCCTTGACAGCAAAACCTACTGGGCTTAGCTGACTTTGGGGCTCATGGTATTCAACGAGGTTGACACCCAGAAAACAGGACTACAGCTCATTCTACATTCAGGAACAGATTTTGACCCATTCCTCCTTCCATTTGCTCCTTTGCAGTTGGTTCAGTGGGACCCATCTTCTGCTAGTGCTGCTAAAGGAGGTTCAAGTTTCCCATATAACTGAAACAACAATATGATAGGGGCTTTTGTTTCTTATATAACAAGAACTGTACAAGAAAAATATGGGAATGGGTCTCGTATGCTGTTTTCAAGTAGATCAAGCAGCTCACTGAATACAAGGAGATTTATACATGAGCATATCTGCTTAGGGAGGCCAAAGCAGTCCTGAAAAAACATTCATTCCAAGCCCATGATTCTACTATGGGGACTGCCATTCCAGTTTCTAGGGAATAAAAGTGCAGTCCTAAATTGATTTAAAAAAAAATTAAGTTTCATTTTTTCAATTAGGTTTGCACTCAGGAAATAGGATTACAGTTCATTCCACTTTCAGAAATGATGCTTGATCTATTCCTTTGCCTTTTGTGTTCCATTCCTCATTTCATTTGTACTTCTGCAGTCCTTCAGTGTATTTCAGCTGACCCATATTGTCTTCAATGCTTCTTGTCTACTACATTTTTGGAAAGAATGAGTCAGTCAAGATGGAATCAGCTTAGATAAACTGCTTGTGGTTCATTATGAGCTTCCAGACACAAAATGTATATCTCATTAATCCATCCATAGTTGATTTGGTCGTTTCTTTAGTTTTAAACTGGTCATGTGGCTTGGTTTTGGTCACCAACCAGCCTAGTTTGGGTCACCTAGATTTGGATTGAAGCATATGTCTGAAGTTGTGCATTATTCTAGTAATTATTCAAGACTTGGCACTGCTGCCCTTGACCTGATGGAACTTCAATGAAGCCCATCCTTTTACAGCTGTTCTGTCTGAAATTCGGTGAATGGCTAGAACTCTAGTAAACAGCCACTGGAAGGCTTCACATTCCTTGCATATATATAGTTCTGGTTGCCTAGCTCTATTTAACATCTATTTTCTCCGTCATCAAAATTGGCATGTCAGCCATGAGCCAGAGAAAGCAAGAAAAACTAAGATAAAGGTCACATAATCATACAAAATGCTACAGGTCAAGCTACATGTTGGCACTGTGCATCTCACCACTTCTATTCTTGGTCTTTTGCTTGCTATATGGTCAGTCTAACTCGAAACTCAGGCACAAATATGTGTCTGCCTACAATGCCAATGTAAAACCTCCACAACACAACTGTAATATTAACTTGGGATTGACATACAGCAGGTTAAAGGACACACCTGCTCAACTTGTTATCTGTAGCTATTCTAACCTTTAAGCTGTTTATCAAGACTATCAAACTTGATGGATTTGAAATTATGTTCCGGATCAAGTCTTGGGTTCTTGGCCTAAATAAGGAACCAAAGCAGAAACAGCATTTTTACAAGGTGCCCTAAGACTCAGATCCTATGTTGGCTCCTAAGTGGAAATTTTCTGGAAACATTCTTCAGATTGCCACAACATGTGACCAGCTCATTATACAGTTAAAACATGCAATCTCTCCAGAAATGTGTACCGTGTCTGTGAAAGCTTTCCACATGCACAAGATGACCCATCACATAAGTTGTCTATTATCATATGGAATCAGCAGCTTCTCACATGGGAGCAAACGAGCGTAGCATTAGAGTTATCCCTGAAATAGTGCTGGTCTACTTTATTGCCCTGGTACAACTGAAAACAATTTCACATATAATTAAAAAATCACAAACAAAACATTTACAGCTTCTTAGCAACAGCCTCTCATCTCAGCCATAAATCAATGAAAAATACTTTAAGACAAATCATTTTCCATGGCATTCATAGTTTATATTAATTATATTTAAGTGTATTTCTGCATATGCATCAATTAATGCCTCAAGCAACCATGTGAAGTTGGTAGAATTGCTGTCTGTGGGTGTATGTGACTGCATGTTGGCAAACGCTTTCTGAAAGCCACTTCATTATTTAAAAGATGTCCTTTAGCTAAAAGCGAATGCCCCTTTTCAACAGACTGTTTTCCCTGGTTTTGCTTACTAAAGTAATGACAAGTATCTCAACATAATGATCCACATGGCCTTTACCGCTTGACTATAAAGCATTTAGAAAGAAACATGTTTACTCTGAATAAGGGATCACTGGAAAGGTTCTGCCTTTTACAACATAATGTTTTTCTTCTTAGGAGTGCTTATGGAATGATTCCCAAGGAGTCTTGCGGAAAAGGTTACAACAGAAGTCATTGTCTGCAAAGATTTCATTATTCACTTAGGGAGGGCCTTCAAGCAGCGATCTAGCATACTATCTGGCCTTTGGGGGGGACTCATGGAAAATCAATATTCAACTATAATGTAGCTGGACAGGGAGAAGGAGAAAGTGCCAGCTCAGGAGCTACTGGTGAGTGTTGCTTTCTTTCTTACAGTGTGTGAGGGAATATAGGTTACAGGAGAGTAGGGGCTGTTTGAGTGTTGTTGTTTTTGTCTGTTCCTTGCCTGGGTGGTGGGGGACTGCAGCTAATTGCATTAGCTGGTTTGCATTAATTGGCAGTTTTGCATGGGGCTGACTGCTAGCTCCACCCTTTGCTGGGTGGGCCTTTGTGCTATAAAAGGCTCTTGCTCACAAGACTACAAAAACTACAAAAGCTCTTGGACTCTTGGCTTTTGGATCAAGCCCGAAGGGTCTGTAAGTATTCCAGAGTTTTCAGAAGGGGTCTGCTTCTTCCCACAATAGCTGGCGATGGACCTGAGACTGTGACTTGCACTGTCTGTGGCATATTTGTATTTTTACCTCAGAGTAACTTTAAATATGCATGCAACAAGTGCAAGTTAGTAGTGCTCCTGAAGGAGAAGGTACAGAAGCTGGGAGAATGCCTGTCCACAATTTATTTTAAAAAGAAGGGTGAAAAGGTCTTAGAAAGAACTAATGGAGCACTTTTTGGAGGTAACCCGATACAAAAGGACAGCAGATAGAAGAACGTTACCCAGAGGTATCAAAAGATAAGGAGATATTCTGCCCCTCTGACACTCAGAAGTCATTTCCAGGATCTGCCTGTAGATAGTGACTCTGGACCAACTCCCCCGAAGGTCTGAAGCTGTTTCACAGGACCCTGACTCTGGACCACAGGAACAAGGGCTATTCCCCCAACTATCCAGAAGCTCAAAAGATGTTTCACATCCCTATGGATAAGAGGACTACGTCTTCTGCTACCCAATGTGTTAGGACTAGGAGACACGTGCTGGTAATTGGAGATTCCCTACTCTGAGAGAGGTAGAAGCCAAACAATGTCGACTGGACTTGTTGTCTTGTGGGATATGTTGTCTACCCGGTGCAAGAATCAAGCATGTCACAGAAAGGGTGGAAATACTTGTAAAGCCCAAGGGCATATTCAAGCTCATTCATGTGAGAACAAATGATACCGCTCAGTGCAGCATCGAGCATATGACACAATGGGTTTCACACGGTGAAACCACTCAGAGATGCAGGGTTGAGAAAAAAGACATTATTTTTAGCCATCTTTTTGTGACTTTTCCATAATGCAAAATACCTCCAGGATGGCTCCATAAACAAGCTTTCAAAAACTGAATAATAAAAAGACTAATTTAGGGAATGGAAGAAGGACCTTATAAAAAAGGAGGAATATAAATGCATAACCAATGCTTGTAGGAAGAGAGTTAGAAAAGCTAAAGCTCAGCATGAGCTTAGGCTAGCAAGAAATGTTAAAAACAACAAGATAGGGTTCTTTAGTTATATTCAAAGTAATAAAAAGAATAGGGACATAGTAGATCCATTGCATGGACCAAAAACGGACATTGTAACAGGTAATGAAGAGAAGGCTGAATTGCTCAATTCCTACTTCTCCTCAGTCTTCTCTTGAAAGGGGAATTGTGCTCAACATGGCAAAATCATTTTATGTGATGACGGATGGGAGGTGTGGCCTAGGATGACTGTAGGGTTAATCCATAAATACCTACTTTCTTTAAATGAAAGCAAATCATCTGGGCTAGATGAATTGCATCCAAGGGTACTAAAAGAATGCAGATGTAATTTCTGAGCCTCTGTCCATTATTTTTGACAATTCTTAGAGAACAGGTCAAGTGCCAGAAGATTGGAGGCAGGCAAATGTTGTCCCCATCTTCAAGAAGGGGGAAAAGGAGAAACTGGGCAACTACCGACCCGCCAGCTTGACATGTATAGCTGGCAAAATTTTAGAACAAATAATCAGTCAGTCCTTGAGCTAGAGTGGATGGCTGTAATTACTAAGCATGGCTTTCTCAAGAACAAGTCATCCAAGACTAACCTTATCTCTTTTTTTTGAGAAAATTACTACCTTGCCAGATCATGGGAATGCTGTGAACATTGTTTACCCTGATTTCAGTAAGGCTTTTGAAAAGGTTCAGCATGATATTGTTATTGGCAAGTTGGTAACATGCGGTATGGATAGTCATGTGACAGAAATGCTGATTTTATGAACTTAGGCAGATTCTGAGTGGGTGGGCAGGTACTTGTGAGTTCCTACATTGTGCAGGAGGTTGGACTAGATGACTCTGGAGGTGTCTTCCAACTCTATGATTCTATGAAATCATACTAAAAACACATATTTGTCAGGTAATTAAGGCATTAGCCTAAATCAAAATATTACCCTTTTTGGTTAGTTTCAATGCAATCCCAAAAACACTTCCCTGGGAGTAAGCCTCCCTGAGCATTCAGATTTTGAGTACATCTCCTTAGGAATTCTCCCTTTGTCAGCTAAAAACAGATGATATATAACAAACCAGAAATTAGCATTATGGTTGTCCTCAGTGAATCAGAACTCAGTGATTCTGAAATAACCTTTTGGGTGTTATGGGCCACCATGTGCATTTTATAATAGAGGATGAAACCTGCAAAACCTCATAGCACAATTAATTGTTAAGTCTTTAAGAAGCCTAACTTGCTGTCCAATTAATACATTTTTCACATATAGGAAATTTTAAGTCAGTAAATTATCATGGTTAATAAACCCTTTTATTACAAAAATCCAGCATAACAGAACAAAAAATGTGATAGAAACAGAACAAAGGAAAGAAATACTTGTTGCAAAACAAAAAAGGCATGTATCTAGAAATGATTAATGTACTGTCAAAATCCTATCATTTTCCAAATTGAAGGGTATTCAGGAAGGGTGCTGTGGTGAATGTGTCAATAATAGCATGGAAATACTTCCCTTTACCAATTGATTTCATTAAGTGTCATGCTGAAAGAACAAATGAATGTATGAAAAAAATGGCTGGCCATAAGAAACAAGCATACTAAAATACTGGTAACTGCACATCCTGAGAAGTTTTTCCTAGGAGTAAGACCCTGCCCCTGCAGCTCCCGCCCTCCGACCCTGGACTCTAGCCTCTTTGCTCTCAGACGCCTCAGTGCCTGGAGCCAGAAGCACGTAAGGGGAGAAGGCCCTGGGCAAAGGGTCATGGTGGAGGGCTTGCTAACAAGGGCCTCTTGGCCTGCTAGGCTGGGCATGCTGACAAGGGCCTCTTGGCCTGCTATGCTGGGCCTGCTCACGAGGGCCTCCCGGCCTGCTGCCTGCCTGCTAAGGAGCTCTGTCTTGGCCCTGCTAGTGAACTGCCCAGCCCCCACCTGCCCCACTTGATTTGGCTGTGAGCTGTGGCCTAAAGCCACCTTAAGCTGCCTGGCCAGGGGCCAGGGGAGGGGACCCTTTCAGGACCCGTTCTTAGGAACGGGCTTTGAAGCTAGTTATTAGATATTTTGGCTTGGATCCAGCAATGCACGAGTAGAAACATACGTGGATTTAGAACAAATCTTGAATATTTTTCTAGTTGTTTCTGCTTGTGCAAGCAGACATTTAATGCTTGATCCAAACCTACGTACATTTATTAGTATGGATCTGTTAAGACAGTCATTGATCATAAAACAGCCCCAGCGATAAAAGCCTACATTAAGCAGAAAGATTCTTGCATTAAAATCAGGTATTCTGTGCTAAGCAGTACCAAGACGTTTTTTGCTAGAAAAATCTATTCACATATAAAAAACACATCTGACAAATTTACTATACCATTATTCAGTATATATAAATGACACTGTTCCTAAAGGCTATGGTTATACTCGGGAAACACTGTGTGTGTGTGATTATTTTGATTATGAATATTGCAAATCATTCACGTAAACTAATATAAACTAATATAATTAAGTGCTGCCAGTTGCAACCAATTTACGTCAATCCCTCATGTGTTTTCCAGGCAGTTTTCCTTATTGGACTTCCACCATATTACTAACCCTGGCCAGCACCATGTAGCTTGCATAATGAAGATATATTTTGCAACTATTGTTATTCCAACCAATCTATTAACTTCTTGTACAATACAGTAAGCAACATGAATAAGAATAAAATATGCATTTAAAAAAATGAATGTTTATTTCTTGATCTCACAAAGTTTTCTTTGAGCAAGCCCATAACTTCACACTAATTGCCCATGCTAATTCAAAGTTTTGTGTATATATTGCACAATGCAGATAGATACCAGTTGGGATGCTGCTACATAAGAGTCCCTGAAAGGGATAATTAGACTGTAGCATTCAGCCATCAGTGATAATCAGTTTCTAATTCTTAATCATGGAATGGTGGGAACCAGTACTGTGTGCCCAATGAGTCTTTACAACACAATTTTGGACAGAGTTACTCTAACCCAATTGCTTTCAATGATCTTAGCCTAGAGTAACCCTGAATAGAATTTCACTGTTAACTACTATTAATTTATACTTTGCTGTTCTATAGTATTTTAGTCTTCTGTTCTGCTTGTTTTGTTTGTTGTTAACTTTGATACAGCATTTGATAGATCTTGAGTGCACAAGCAGCCTAGAGGTTTGCTAAATAAAAATTTAATGAATAAACATGGTTGAAGTAGTCTATTATGACTTTCTCCCCAAAGAACTGTAGGACATTTTGTTTTAGTGAAAAAGCTGAACATTTTTTAAACCAGCACTCACAGCTTTTTCACAGAACTGTGAATCCTGCAATGAAATCATTGAATGTCAAACATGACAGTGAAGTATGCTTGAATCTATTTTAGATCTGCAATATAGACACATCCTGTCACAGACGAAGACTCTCCTGGAGGAAAGTCATAATCTGAACAGTGGAGATTTGCAAATTCTGTTTTGTGGAGACAAACCTGGAAAATAAAGCCACTGTTTGTGCCACTAAAGCTGAATTATGTCTCATCAGTATTCATTCAATTTTAAAAGCCAGATAGACTGCTGCTTTATTTGTTTTGATTAATTTCACAAATGAACTTTCTTTCTACAAAGGGGAGTTAAAATAACTGTAACACGTACCTGAAAAATTCCATGAAGGAGAAGCCATAGCCGTGTTGCTCAGCTATTCCTGCACAGACAACATTTGCAGATGCTCCAATCAATGTTCCATTACCTACCCATTCAAAAAACAAAAACAAATTCTAACTGTTATTTGTGCTTTTGCTTTTTGCCACTCTATTAGATCAGCTTGCTGAAATAACACAAACGGAAGGGGGTAGGGGGGGAAATCAATCATTTTACATACACCTGAAAGAAATAGCCTGAACACAATAACCTCCCTGTCTATAAATAGTTGGACATTTTCAAAGGCAGACCAATCTCTGTCCTCATTTTCTTTATGAGAAAAAAGAAGAAATATAGCACAATGTTGTCAAAATGACACTTGCCACCTATATTCAGAGAAATTTGCTGATTATTTGTTTCATATAGAAAAAAGTGCTAGAAAGCCAAATGAAATCAAGGGGAGGAAGTATAGAAGGAGAGGAATAATGTGTAGAGCTATTGATTGAGTGAGCAATAAAAACGGATGGATTTCCATTTCCTGAAATGCATGCAAGACCAATATTGCTTATATTTGAATGTGTCCTTGATGTATATGTTCAATCAGAATCCTTCCCCCCACACGCAACACGCACACACATTCCAAATGAAAAACGCTAGCGTACTACACTTAGGAATATCTGAAAAGAGATCATTCTTGTTTATGCATGTATATTTAAATCCTAAACACAGGTGTACCATAAGCACAGATCTCTGCATGCATGTGGCTAAAATACTCAGCTTTGTTGTTTGTCAAGAACAATTCACATGAGCTACTGAAGGGCAGTTTGACAGAACTGAAACACGCAAAAGCTAGTCCATAAAGAAAACTGTATCGATCCTGCATCAAATGTGTTGGGTGTGATAATACATATTTGTCTTTTCGTTGTACATGACAAAGTCCCAGCTCCCAAAGCACTCTGTCAATATCCAAATATATTGCTTAGTTTCATTCTTAATTTTATTGCTGCACCTTAGTTTGCTGGACCCCCTTCAAGGATCGCTGCCTTGTTGTGGCAAGGGGGCTTGCGTAGTTCAGTGAAGCTATGAGCTATGCCGTGCAGGGCCACCCAAGACGGACAGGTCATAGCTGAGAGCTCTGACAAAAGGTGATCCACTGGAGAAGGCAATGGCAAACCACTCCAGTATCTTTGCCATGAAAACTCTATGGACAGTTCCAATAGGCATAACGATATGACGCTGGAAGATGAGCCCCTCAGGTCGGAAGGTGTCCAATATGCTACTGGGGATGAGCAGACGGCTAGTACGAGTAGCGCCAGAATGAATGAAGCGGCTGGGCCAAAGCCGAAAGGACGCTCAGTTGTGGAAGTAACTGGTGGCGAAAAGACAGTCCGATGCTGTAAAGATTTTTATTCCATAGGAACCTGGAACGTCAGATCCATGAATCAAGGCAAGCTGGACGTGGTTAAACAAGAAATGACAAGACTGAACATCGACATTTTAGGAATCAGTGAACTAAAATGGACAGGAATGGGTGAATTTAATTCAGATGACCATCAGGTATACTACTGTGGACAAGAATCTCGCAGAAGAAATGGAGTAGCATTCATAATCAATAAGAGAGTAGGAAAAGCAGTCTTGGGATACAATCCCCAAAATGACAGAATGATCTCAGTTCGAATCCAAGGCAAACCATTCAACATCACAGTGATCCAGGTCTACGCCCCAACCACTGCTGCTGAAGAGGATGAAGTTGATCAGTTCTATGAAGCCCTACAACACCTTCTAGAAGCAACGCCCAAAAATGATGTGCTTATCATCATGGGGGATTGGAATGCTAAAGTAGGAAGCCAAAAGATAACCGGGATAACAGGCAAGTTTGGCCTTGGAGTACAAAATGAAGCAGGGCACAGGCTGGTAGAATTTTGTCAAGAGAATACAATGGTCATAGCAAACACTCTTTTCCAGCAACCCAAGAGACGACTCTACACATGGACATCACCAGACGGTCAACACAGAAATCAGATTGACTATGTGCTCTGCAGCCAAAGATGGAAAAGTTCTATCCAGTCAATAAAAACAAGACCAGGAGCTGATTGTGGTTCAGATCATGAACTTCTTGTTGCAAAATTTAGGCTTAAATTGAAGAAAGTAGGGAAAAGCACTAGGCCACTCAGGTATGAACTAAATCATATCCCTGACGAATACACAGTGGAGGTGACAAATAGATTTAAGGAATTAGATCTGATAGACAGAGTGCCTGAAGAACTATGGACGGAGGTTCGCAACATTGTACAAGAGGTAGCAACTAAAACCATCCCAAAGAAAAAGAAATGCAAGAAATCAAAATGGCTGTCTGAGGAAGCTTTACAAATAGCTAAGGAGAGAAGGGAAGTGAAAGGCAAGGGAGAAAGAGAAAGATACACCCAATTGAATGCAGAATTCCAGAGAAAAGCTAGAAGAGATAAGAATGCCTTCTTAAATGAACAGTGCAAACAAATAGAAGAAAACAATAGAATGGGGAGGACCAGAGATCTTTTCAAGAAAATTGGAGATATGAAGAGAACGTTTCATGCAAAGATGGGTATGATAAGGGACCAAAATGGTAGGGACCTCACAGAAGCAGAAGAGATCAAACAAAGGTGGCAAAATTATACAGAAGAACTATACAAGAGCGAGCTTAACATCCCTGATGACCACAATGGGGTAGTTACTGACCTGGAGCCAGACATCCTGGAATGTGAAGTCAAATGGGCCTTAGGAAGTCTGAGCAACAATAAAGCTAGTGGTAGTGACAGCATTCCAGTTGAACTATTCAAAATCTTAAAGGACGATGCAGTAAAAGTGCTACACTCAATATGCCAGCAAATTTGGAAAACTCAACAATGGCCACAGGATTGGAAAAGGTCAGTTTACATTCCAATCCCAAAGAAGGGCAATGCCAAAGAATGTTCAAACTACCGCACCATCGCACTAATTTCTCAT
This sequence comes from Paroedura picta, assembly GCF_049243985.1. Classification (NCBI taxonomy): domain Eukaryota; kingdom Metazoa; phylum Chordata; class Lepidosauria; order Squamata; family Gekkonidae; genus Paroedura; species Paroedura picta. The sequence goes on along the minus strand of NC_135374.1, from coordinate 85,222,728 downwards.
GCTAGCAAAGTTATGCTCAAAATCCTACAAGCTAGGCTCCAGCAATATGTGGACCGAGAACTTCCAGAAGTACAGGCAGGATTTCGAAGAGGCAGAGGAACTAGAGATCAAATTGCCAACATACGCTGGATCATGGAGAAAGCTAGGGAGTACCAGAAGAACGTCTACTTCTGCTTCATTGACTATGCTAAAGCCTTTGATTGTGTGGAGCACAACAAATTGTGGCAAGTTCTTAAAGAGATGGGAATACCAGAGCATCTTATTTGTCTCTTGAGAAATTTATATGCAGGTCAAGAAGCAACAGTGAGAACTGAACATGGAATCACTGACTGGTTCAAAATTGAGAAAGGAGTTCGGCAAGGCTGTATACTGTCGCCTTGCCTATTTAACTTGTATGCAGAGCACATCATGAGAAATGTGGGATTAGAGGAGTCACAAATTGGGATCAAGATTGCAGGGAGAAATATCAACAACCTCAGATATGCAGATGATACCACTCTAATGGCAGAAAGTGAAGAGGAACTAAAGAGCCTGTTGATGCGGGTGAAGGAGGAGAGTGCCAAAGTTGGCTTGAAACTCAACATCAAGAAAACAAAGATCATGGCATCCGGCCCTCTCAATTCCTGGCAAATAGAAGGGGAAGAAATGGAGATAGTGACAGATTTTATTTTCCTGGGCTCCAAGATCACTGCAGATGGGGACTGCAGCAAAGAAATTAAAAGACGCTTGCTCCTGGGGAGGAAAGCTATGGCAAATCTAGACAGCATCCTAAAAAGCAGAGACATCACCCTGCCAACAAAAGTGCGTTTAGTCAAGGCTATGGTCTTCCCAGTTGCAATGTATGGCTGCGAAAGTTGGACCATAAGGAAGGCCGAGCGTCAAAGAATTGAGGCTTTTGAACTCTGGTGCTGGAGAAGACTCTTGCGAGTCCCTTGGACTGCAAGGCGAACAAACCAGTCAGTCCTAGAGGAGATCAGCCCTGACTGCTCTTTAGAAGGCCAGATCCTGAAGATGAAACTCAAATATTTTGGCCACCTCATGAGAAGGAAGGACTCCCTGGAGAAGAGCCTAATGCTGGGAGAGATCGAGGGCAAAAGAAGAAGGGGACGACAGAGAATGAGGTGGATGGATGGAGTCACTGAAGCAGTAGGTGCAAACTTAAATGGACTCCGGGGAATGGTAGAGGACAGGAAGGCCTGGAGGATCATTGTCCATGGGGTCGCGATGGGTCGGACACGACTTCGCACATAACAACAACAAAAGTTTGCTGGAACCTACTGGGTCAGCTCAGCACACAATGCAGTATCATATCCAGGTGCTTGCCAGTCTGAAAAGTCAAAATAAGGGCCAACTTTGAACATGCACTGGTTTCCCTCTGACTTTGAAATATTATAACTTTGTATATAGAGTTGCCAACTTCAGGTGGGAAATACCTGGAGATTTGGGGAGGAAGTTCAATGGGCTACAATCCCAAAGAGTCCACCTTCCAAAGCAGCCATTTTCTCCAGGTGAACTTATCTCCATTGCCTACAGATCAGTGGCAATCCAAGGAGATCTCTAGTTACCACACACAGGTTGACAATCCTAATGCACTAGGTGCTCTGCATAGGGCTGCATATGCATACATATTATTGGAAAAGGAAGACTACAGTGTAAAAATCATGGCAACTATTACTAGCTTTAAGGTATGACTATATTTCAAGATGAACAGAGATGAAGACAACATATTTGTCATTAAACTGGCCACAGCTTTTATTGTTATGCATATGAGCATGGCAAACTAGTGCAGATCTGACCTCCATACAGGCAGCCGATTACAAGGAAGCTACCACAGCAGCAGGCCAACCTGTGGAGACTGAACAATGCACAGGTCAAGCTCCCCCAAACCAAAGGCCTGCTGAGCAACAAGAGGGTGACATGAGGAAGAAGCCCTTTGAGTGTCAGCCTCTGTTAGGATTCTCCACTCACCTGCAAGGCAAGGTGCTCACCTTGACAACATGAGGGGTGCCACAGCTCAGCATGCGCTCATCTTCTTAAGGAGGCCCCCAACTTCACAGAGCCCAGCATATTGGCATGGCTAAGGGAGGAGGTGCAGGATTGAGGACTGTAATGACAGTTGTGCCATGAACAGGGAGAAGGGAGAAGGGAGAAGGCGAAGAAGAAGAGTTGGTTCTTATATGCCGCTTTTCTCTACCCGAAGGAGTCTCAAAGTGGCTTACAGTTGCCTTCCCATTCCTCTCCCCACAACAGACACCCTGTGGGGTGGGTGAGGCTGAGAGAGCCCTGATATTCCTGCTTGGTCAGAGCAGTTTTCTCAGTACTGTGGCTAGCCCAAGGTCACCCAGCTGGTTGCATGTGGGGGAGCACAGATTCAAACCCGGCTTGCCAGATTAGAAGTCCGCACTCCTAACCACTACACCAAGCTGGCAAGAGGGTGAACCTCCCTACACCAGCCCCTTATATGAGTGCAGAAAAAGGGGAGAGGTCCACCCACACCCAGTATCTCCTTCCTTCCCACAGTGCTAGGGGAGCTGTGTCCTCCTGGCCTGGGAAGCACCTTCCTACTGTTCATCCCAGGAGCCCCAGCTGCTCATGAGTAGGTGCAGCAGCCACATTTATTTTCAAATTAGTACAACATCATCCCAGCTGTGACACTGAACAGAAGCACAGTAGAAGGATGGCTGATTACCCTTTTCCTTGCTTAGAACTCCACACTCACACACTTCACTAGTTTTTAACTTATGAGGCTCCAGATACCTGTTTTCAAAGGCCACTGTTTGGCACGGGGACTTCAGAGATCCCACAGGAGATTTTGAAAAAAACAAACCACCTAAGAAAAATTATGTGATTAAAGTCTAGTGACAACATACTTTCCTTGTTGGTGGAAGACTCCTGTTCCCATCAGTGAAATTGTGTGTCATTTGTTCAATGCATTATTTTTAAAAATCTGCTTTTGTTTTGGGTGAAAGCAACTCCACAAAGAACTGGAATGAGACCTGCATTAAACAACATCTTGACATGAACAAGGAGGACCTGGACCAAAAACCTGCAGTTTATGGCACAGAGTGGCAGCAACATCTCATTTTGCAAAAGTTCCTGATAGGAACATTATGAATAACAAAAGGTACCCACAGCAAGCTGTATTTGAGAACAGTCTGACAGTTTGTAAATGGCACTAATTCAAAACTGATTACATATAATTTTGAGGATTTTTTTCTTCCATCCTCTAACCACTATCAAGAAAATGGACATTTCTTCCTTGTTAATTGAAAAAATGGCATCTCGAGAAAAATTGCATTTCAAGTATGTATTTGGCATAAACCAAGCTGGAAAGATAGCCAAACTGGTAAGGCATTTTTCAGGTACTATTTAAATTGAATTCAGATCAGAGAATTTGACTGGCTACCATTATACCTAATCCCAAATAAAAGCTGTTTTTTAAAAATTTTATTCAGATATTTTCACTTATATCAAAGATCTACCGGGGCAGCACGAACTGAGAGCTCTCTGCTGCCTTGGCTCTTCTTGCTCCTTGGTTTAAACTGAACTGCAAAAGGAGCCACCCCAGGATCCACCGGGACAGCAGGAGCTGAGAGCTCCCAGCCAGATGGGCATGTGTTGGGTGAGAGACCTTCCCCCCCTCTGCCACACAAATATCCTGGTGCCAGATTTTCCTGCAGCATACTTTAAATCAGGGTTCGGCTGGCTTTTAGTTTAATTTGTATTTTTTTCTCAGATCTATTGTACCTGAAAAAATTAAGATTTCAAAAGGGAGAGAGAGGGGGGGGGGGAGGAAGAGAGAGATCCAAATACCATACCAGTATTGGGATCCATGATTTTTCAGAAACACCAAAATAATTCTGGGTCCAATAGGCCTGAACCAACAAACACCTGTATTGTTCTCCTAGGAATTTGATAGGTCAATTAGAAAATGTTAGCTTGTTCAAAAGAAGCAAAGTCTGACCTATTCAAAATGCATGCTGAGATAACCATATCTAGGCCAACAAGCTGGTTCTTTTAGCTAAAGTTATGTGAGGCTGTAATCAAAACTACCAGATTTCTGAACTGGAGATGGTAGTGGGACTTTTGAAAAAACTCTGCATGGTTTGCAGGAGAGTTCAGCCCACCAAAATCTGCTGACACTATTTCCAATCCATCCACCCTGTTCCAATGCCAATGCCACAGCTGTCTCCTCCTCTGAGCCCCCAACGTGAACTCCCCCTAGGTTGCCTGAAGATCTTCCCCCAGCTCCTCCATGCAAATTCCCCATTTGCAGTCCTCTAACAAATAGTCTGTCTTGTTCCTCTGTCTCAATCACCTGAGAAGGGGCATTTTTACATGGCACTTCCACATCCAGATCTTCTTGCTATCTGTTGGAGCTACAGCATGCGGGTGAAGCATCCAAATTAAAAGGGTGATAGTAATAAACCAAGCAGAGACTATACACAGATTTGTATCATTAGTATTCAGAGGAAATAATCAAAACCGCATCATTAACTACAAACTATTGGCAAAAAGTTGGACTTCTTGCTTGGGCGATAAAAGATAAATATTTCAGTTTGTTTATTTCTTAGCAAGTTTTGTTTGTTGTAATTTCTTCATAGTCAATATTTGTGGAATATAGAATAGAACAATCAGCATAAGGATGGATTAAAGGAGGCCAGATGGCTGTTCCACATTGTTCTTACAAATTGCAAATAAAATCACAAGACTCTTGTGTTGAACTTCTTGCATAATAAATTTGTAAAATTTAAATCCTGTAATCAAAAACACCAGAAGTGAGACCCAATACACCAAATAGATTAAGACTTCCCAGGAATACATTTTACAAATTTCACGCTTTAGGCTGGCAATTGGTTTCATGTAAAAATTCTTAATGTTCTTTCCATACATCCATCTATCCATCTTTATTGGATTTCTTACTCACTGCCCTCAAGAAAACATCTCACAGTGGGTTACAAAAAAGTAAAACCCCACATCAATTAAAACATAAACAACATTTTTGATTAATTTTATGAGAAATTATTCCAATGTTTTTAAAAAATTGAAATCTGGCAAGGTGTACTTGGAGTGGAGGGCCTCCTAGCCTGGGCTACCATTTCCCACCACTACTCAACAGATTTCTAACAATTTAGTACTGGCATGTGACATTTTTTCTGGCAAAACCCTGGATTCACCCAAAATTCAACCATATGCTATATTGTGCACCCAGCTATGACCACAGCATGTGTCTGAGAATAAATCTTAGCAGTAGGCAGACATAATATTCACAAGTAGCAAGATGCTGAGTTAGAAAGAGTCACCCAGTTGAAGCTTTTCTAAGCAATTAACCAACACAAGCAGATAACATAATATTTTCACATCTCAAAACACCACAGAAATCAGTTCCTTAACATAAAAAGATGACAAATGGTACAAGAAAATCTAGGCTATATAGCAGGAAACAGAAACATATGGGAGAAATAATACGTCTGGGAAGCAGCCCTGCTGCACACATAGTAGCTTGCCTAAGATCATGTAATAAGTCTGTGACTAAAATGAAGATGCCAACAACTTTGGGGATCAACCTCACACCCTCAACCTTGGGGCCCTGCTGGCTCAACAGAGTGGCAGGGGGGGAAGGGGGACAGCATCCCATGACAGCATCCCATGACACTGCAACATCACATCTAGCTGCATAACTCTAACTGAAGTCACTGTATTTTGGGATGCTGTACAATTCCTCTGAAATACTATGGTCTTTACCAGAGTTCCAGGGTAATCCTAGAGTTTCTTACAATATGGTAACATTTTTCAGTTATGCAGTTGGGACTGACATCACAGAGTCATGGGTCAATCTCCAGTCCTATTTTAGGTCAATGTTAGATGAATATGTTATGGGAACCAGTCTTTCATGTTCACAGCTCATGGTTTTAACCAACATTATACTAGATCCTAAACCAGTGAATAAATAAAAATATTTGGGTAACTGTTATATATCTGTCTGTGGTATATTATTATCTTTGGTTAGAATTTTAATTCTAGTATTTTACTAATCCAACTGTGTCCTCTTAAGAAGATCTATTCAGAATCCTACTCAAGTCTATATAATAGGCTTCATGCTCATTCTATTTGTCTGGAAAAATATTTAGTCTGTTCTAATGGATATAGGTTAAAAGTTACAACTACAATCTATGTGTTTTAATATGGCACTTTCCACTACAATTATAGATATAGACTTCTAAAGGAGCCACTGAAATACATAATATTATTAGCCCTTACCTCCAAGGCAAGCACCCATGGCCAATGAAAAGACCAGAGGCTTCACAGGTAAATTAACATCAGGGTCTTGACTCAGGTTGAGAAGTACAGGAATCTGTAAAGACAAATTAATGGAAATAGCACTATTAAAGCAGTCAAGTCTCAAAGTTACTGAAGCATGGATTACAGCAGCTAGATCAGGTGAGTCAAGAAATTTTCCAGGCCAAGCCCAAGTATATTCACAAGCACAAGAGTGGTATCTGAAAGAACTCCTGAGTTCTGAGTTGAAACTGGCAAAGAGAGAATTCATCATACCTACAGTAGGTAATGTGCCCACCTATCCAAAATCTTATCAGTGATCAACACAATTTTTGTGCTATCAGGATTTTGTGTCAGCTTGTTCTCAATTGCCATTTGCTAGTTCAGTACTGAGGCCATTGCATCTGAAGGCATATTCATAGATTCAACAGCTGGTCCCATCAACATATTGTTAAAACAAAATCTAAAAGCATCCATGAATACCAAAATTGACAGGCCTTAATAATCCTGGTGAAGATCTCTGTATAAATTTCAACTTGCAGATTCTACCTCCCCATTACCGCTTGATCTACATGTTTCTTTATCTGTCTTTATAAGATCAGAAAGTGGGACAGGTTCAACACAGATAGCAGACATGTCTTGATTGATAGCTATTATGTAAAAAAAAAAAAAAGCAGGCAAAGGAAATCACAAGGAAGAACCACGGAGTGTTGTATGTCTTCTACCTGTCTGGTCACATCAAAATAGACCTTTATGGGAATTAAACAATATAGTAAACATTACAAAGACATAAAATAATAATTTAATGGAAGCAATCAATTATAACATACTTACAGGGAATGGTTTTAAAAAGAATCTTGAAGTGCTCTATTTTTACAATTCGTTCTTGTAAGACAGAAAAATTGGTTCTACATGAATTTATTAGCCTTACTTTACTGGGCAAACTGACTTTTCTCTGAGTTACAAAAGCTCGGTGTTCTCTGCTCCAACAATGGCACACCATAATTATGTGGGTGCTTTATCAATGGAATATTAGTTTAATATTAATAATATGACTAGCCTTTAATACTTCCCCTTCTGCAGTAACAACACTGTGTAGATTCTCCATTTTGAGTTTATATTTGTCTTCTACCTCATTTTGTCTGTTTAAAAGCAACAAAAAAAAACATAGTTACACAGTCTTAGCACCACAACGTCGACCTTGCAACCATTCAGGTGAAATACAGCCATAATCTGGAACTGCAGGTTCCTCTATTGCTGGTATGCAATCATGATTTAGAATTAAAGTGGAAATGCAGGAAAACAGAAAGAAGAAAAAGCACACATATACTCTTCCTGCCAATTAGCCAAAGAACACATATTGTGCTGTGCTGTCTGGCACAATGCTTTCTTACACAGTGTTAAGGAGAAAGCTTAATGTTAATTTATTATTGCTCAATTGCTAGGTCATAGTAATGAAAGGGAAAGAGACAGATGGCTCAGCATATGCAGCCCACAACAGTGTTCTATTAAAATGAAGAACGTGATGAAAATAAAATTTTGTCACCTAACATTTTTAAGATAGCACTCTATGACAATTAAGCTTTTAGTGTCAAGAACCTATAATTTTAAATGAATTAATAAGATATTTAAGCTAGGTTCAAGGCCTCTCCAGCATTAAAAAAATTATAAAGGTGGAATCTCAAACACATTCAGGAAATAAACACATATAATTAGTGACTCGGTACTGAGAGGGCAGGTGGGAAGGAACGGACGCTGGGGGGGGGGAATAGAATCATGGGTGCACAAGGCTGCAGCAGCAGCATGATACCCCATGATTGGGGGACAGGGGCAGGTTGGCACAGGTGCAGGCAAGCACCACGTGCCAACCTGCCTCTTGCCGGGAAGATGTGGACAAGCTTCCCCCCCCACCCTTGGAGTTAGGCATGATGTCGCTGAGGGTTAGTTGGCACAGGGTCATGGCAGGTTTTGGTTTGTATGGGTGTTCTCTGTTCATGTTACTGTCATAGCTTGGAAGATGGCAGGGGGCAGAGCCTATTTGGCAGCAACCATAACAAAACCTTCAGGTGCATGTTAGTCCCTTGAATGACTAACACTTCTTAGAGTCACAAATAATATGGTTAGAGTCCAGATTCAGAGCAACAACTTTTTTTTCCTCCAGAAAATAAATGCTCAATTAGCATCCTCCATACTTGTGTTCAGTGTAAAGCAGTGTGTCTGGGCATTGTGCTTAAAAGAACAATCCCATACCTTTCATAGCTGACTTTTTGTATATCAGCTGCCATTAAGCTGTATGAAACCATGAATTTTGTATAGCAAGATTTTCCTGTTTCCTCCTCCAAACCCAGACCTTTGAGCACCCCCCCCCCATGCATTTATTCCCGGGGGTGAAATCAGTGTCAGAAGTGAGGTTCTGAAGTGAAAGGGAGGAATCAGTTGAAATGAGGGGGGGGGGGGGGGGAGAGAGAAGACTCAAGTTCTATCAATTTCTCAGAATTGCACAGTTGGATACATGACTGTATATCGGACTGATTACCATTTGAATAGTCATAACCTCTGATTTCCTTATTCTGATCTACAATGCTTTCTATTTAATTCTACATGAACTAATCCCTTTTTCTAATCTACACTCCAGTAGAGAGTGATGCAGACTTTATGTTTCTGGAAGTTTTTTTTTAATGCCTTGAGAGCTACAAGTTACAAAATGGCATCTCCGTGGGTAGAACCAATTACAAAATGGCAGCTTGTGTCAATATCACATTCCTTTTCTATCCATAGAAATGGTACATGTCTGCATGAGAAGGGGAAGGAGGGGAGGGGGGGGAAGGAGGGGTGTTGTTATTCCCCATCCAAAACAAAAAATGCATGTGTCTCCTCCTCCTTTGCACAAAGAAACTCCTGTGATAGTTTAAAAAGAAAGAATAAGAAAGATACTACAGTAGCATTGGAGGAGGGGCATAGAGCTACTTTTAATTGCTTGGAGAGTCACTCATCACTTCTGAATGGCTTTCTGTCCACTGTTGCTCTAGTGATAGTTGGCAGCTCATTCATTATTGACACTGGACAGAGGCAGCGCTTTTCTTATATATTTGTTTGAGAAACTAAACCAACTAAGCTATATATAATAGAAATGAGAATTCTGTCGCCTTTCCAATCAGCTTTAGAGAGGCACTGTCTTAAATCCATGATTAAAGGTGTCAAAGTCAATCTGTAACCACTCTGCGGGAGCGGTATTAATAAAATGCTAAGGGCCCTTTGGGTAGGGCCTGTCCGGGATGGGGAAGGGCGCCATTGGCTTTGCACCTGCCGATTGAACCCTCCGCTTGTCATTCCGGGGTCAAAACACCAATCGCCAGCTGCACGCAGCACAGCTGGCAATTAGCCCCTTGGCCCCGACCTGATGAGTCGGGAGGCGCAAAGCACCTCCCGACCCACCAACCCCCCAACTTCGCCCCCTTCCCCCATGCCGCCATTACCACACTGCCCAACACAAGGACAGGCAGCCAACCGGCCGCCCAAGCCTGGTGGTGGAGGCGGGGGGGTTCGCCCCCGGCAAGGGGACAAGGCCACCGTGTCACAGAAGCAGCAGCCCTGTCCCTTTCCCGGCCATGAAGCCCCACAGATGCCCTGGAGCCACCCGGACCTGGCAGGCATCACCGCCATCAAAGGGACAGCAAACCCCAACGCAGATGCGGCAGCCCTGTCCCTTTCCTAGCCACGAAGCTCTGCAGATGCCTGGGAGATGCCCGGACCCAGCAGGCTTCACTGCTGCCAGCTGACCCTTCACCCCCCTCCTCCCCCCTGCCCTTTTCCCTTACACTGCACCTGCTGCCTGCCTGCCTGCCTGCCTTCCTTCCTTCCTCCCTTCTTCCTTTCCTCCAATCTGCACACATCTGGAGGACAATTTGGTGATCCAAGGAAGTCAGCATGGATTTGTCTCCAACAGGTCTAGCCAGACCAACCTGGTTTCCTTTTTTGACCAAGTAACAGGTTTGCTGGATCGTGGAAATTCGGTTGATGTCATTTACTTGGACTTTAGTAAAGCTTTTGATAAGGTTCCCCATGATGTTCTGATGGATAAGTTGAAGGACTGCAATCTGGATTTTCAGATAGTCAGGTAGATAGGGCATTGATTAGAGAATCGCACTCAAAGAGTTGTTGACAATGGTGTTTCATCAGACTGGAGAGAGGTGAATAGCAGGGTACCTCAGGGCTCGGGGCTCAGCCCGGTACTTTTTAACGTATTTATTAATGATCTAGATGAGTGGGTGGAGGGACTACTCATCAAGTTTGCAGATGACACCAAATTGGGAGGACTGGCAAATACTCCGGAAGATAGAGACAGAGTTCAACGAGATCTGAACACAATGGAAAAATGGGCAAATGAGAACAAGATGAAATTTAATAAAGATAAGTGTAAAGTTCTGCATCTGGGTCATAAAAATGAAAAGCATGCCTACTGGATGGGGGATACGCTTCTAGGTAGCACTGTGTGTGAACGAGACCTTGGAGTACTTGTGGATTGTAAACTAAACATGAGCAGGCAGTGTGATGCAGTGGTAAAAAAGGCGAATGCCAATTTGGGCTGTATCAACAGGGGCATCACATCAAAATCACAAGATGTCATAGTCCCATTGTATATGGCACTCGTCAGACCACACCTGGAGTACTGTGTGCAGTTCTGGAGGCCTCACTTCAAGAAGGACGTAGATAAAATTGAAAGGGTACAGAGAAGAGCGACAAAGATGATCTGGGGCCAAGGGATCAAGCCCTATGAAGATAGGTTGAGGGACTTGGGAATGTTCAGCCTGGAGAAAAGGAGGTTGAGAGGGGACATGATAACCCTCTTTAAGTATTTGAAAGGTTGTCACTTGGAGGAGGGCAGGATGCTGTTTCCATTGGCTGCAGAGGAGAGGACATGCAGTAATGGGTTTAAACTTCAAGTACAACGATATAGGCTAGACATCAGGAAAAAAAATTCACAGTCAGAGTAGTTCAACAGTGGAATAGGCTGCCTAAGGAGGTGGTGAACTCCCCCTCACTGGCAGTCTTCAAGCAAAGGTTGGATACACACTTTTCTTGGATGCTTTAGGATGGTTAGGGCTGATCATGTGTTGAGCAGGGGGTTAGACTAGATGGCCTGTATGGCCCCTTCCAACTCTATGATTCTATGATTCCATACCTCTCTCCTTTCTGCCTCTCTCTGCCTCTCACTTGCTTTATTTCTGTCTTCCCCCCTTTCTTTCTTCCTTTCCCCTACCTTCTGTCCATCTGCATGTCTATTTGTGCTGGGATTTAAGAAAGCTGGATGCCCCCATCAGTCTACCAATGTGATCTCATCAGCAAATGCAAGTCCTCCTGATTGTAAAATCAGATTAATGTCAAGACACCACATAAGCTTGATGATGCTGATGAAGGGGACTTTGAATCTTGACCGCTTATACCCCCAAAATCTTGTTGGTCTCTAAAGTCCTAGTGGGTTCAAACATAGCTGTTCATAATTCTTATAGATCTTGCCTGAATGTCTCCTGCTAGCCTGCCTCGGGTTTGCATGCAGCCTCCACCCTGGAGCTTTTGTTCACCCAAGATATTCCCTGACTTGTGTGCAATCACTTTTTGTTGTCATTCTGAGGAAACTCCCCCCTCCAAAAAAAAAATCTTATCAGAGCCAAGAAATGAAAAGATATTCACCCTGAATTTATTTCCCAATAATTTATTTGATATTTCTTTTGGCTGGCTCCTATAACTATTTCTTCTCTGCCAGCCAAAAATTTGGTAATCTCACTCACTCAGAAACAGCCAGCTTTGTGTTTTGCCAGGGGTCGGGGTGGATGTCTCCTTAGGACAAAAGAGGAACCCTTCATGTCTTCACTTTTCATTGTTTTATTTAAATGCTCTGCTTAAGTGCCCTATTACTCTACCATTTTATCCTTAGGCATAAGCATTATCCCCAGGGTCACCATGACAGGCTTCGTATGTGCAGTTTCAGCTCACTTGAGTCTTAATTTCTGGATCAACAGCCTTGGGTCAAATGGACTGAGGACAGGTACATTTCTTCTCTTTTGCTGCACTTGGACCTTTCATTTCTTTTCTCTCAAAATTTTCTCCTTTCTCCTTCTTTAAATTCTCACTGCCCCTCCCCACCCGCCTCGTGGCTATTTCCCACTTGTTTATCCATAACAAACCACAGCCCAGCAACTTACCATTGTAGCAGTGAATGGAATATTGTCAATTAGAGATGATGCTAGAGCAGAGACCCAGAGTACTAAAATGATGGCAACTGCCAAGCGCTGTTCCTCAGGCACCACCTAGCATTAAAAAAGAAATAAAAATCTTCTCTGTTCTGGAAGCTGGGGTTTTTTTTCAATTAAAATTACCATGTTGATGCTAGTTCTATGGCTGGAGTGAAAACTGTATGGATTCTCCATATAATTTAACGGCAGTGATTCAAATAATGATGGAAAATCCAAATATGTTAAAAGTAAAAACAGCACAATAACTGTCCCTCAATTCAAATGTTAAAAGAAGAAACAGACCTGTTAGAAATGATAACAAATTAATTCTTAATACATCAGTTACACATCGCTACAATTATATCACTCACTTATCATCCATTATAAACCATGCATTTCCCTCTTATTGAAGACAGTGGTTTACCACCTTTCCACCACTGAGCTCCAGACAGCTTTCCTACCACACCCTCCTCACATTTTCTGCAAGGTTTTGCATAAAGAAAGTGATATGATCCCAGATCTGACTTCACTCTGCCCACCATTCCATAGAATTTATGCCTAAGAGATTTACTCCAACCTCATATAAGGTACTTCTTCAGACTCAATTTGTATACAAAACAGTCTTCCTACAGCAAAATAGTGACCTTCCACACTATCCAACTGTCCACTGAATATCCAGCACCCCTGCTTCTAATCGTGAAAGTCTTGAGCAATAACAATGAATTTAGATAACTGAAGATACATTTTTCTTTTAATGTGAATCTGCAGTACACACTGAAATAATTTTATGTACTACGGAAAGCATACAATGCTAGTTGAAAACATTTTCAGTTTAAAAGCAAAAGAAAAATATCAAATCCCAAATTTCTTCCCCGCCCCCTTTAAATGACGGCCACCAATTCAGACTCTTTCAAAAGCCCTGGCAAACAGTAAGCATGCATAAGATTGCACTATATATATATAGTTAGATTCTAAATGTGTTAACTGATAATATTAGCATTAGTAGACAGCTAGCATACTGTTGTATTGAATACCAAGACTTATGAACGTGAAGTTCAGTGAATGATCATAAACATCCCCCCAGTTCACGTGTCTGGAGACTTAGCAAATAAGGTAATTTAGTTGACCATCTTAATGATGTGGTATCCTTTGGCCCTGGTAATTTTACCTTGGTACACATAGATAGATACGTAGTTCTCATAGTAATGAAAAAACTTGGGTGAGTGATTCAGTAATAGATATTTTTTTATTTATGATTTGATTTATATACTGCCATTCTTAAAAGTTCTGGCTCATGACAGTTTACAACATTGTGGTATTTAAAAAGGCTAAGGGGTGTTGGGGTGGGCCAAGACCGGGATCGAAATCAGCGATTGGCCCATTGGCCCTGGACTGACAAGCAGAGGGGCCAACAGGCGAATCGGAAGGCAACATGGGTTTTTATAAAGAAAACCTTTATTGGCATAAAAATAAAACAAAGAATCCAGTCAATTAGTTCTTAAATTCACGCAGCTTAATTGCCATTTGTAAGAATTTGGCCACTTTATCAATTGTATCTGGATCCTGATTGGAGAGAAGGAACTGTACCTTACATTTATCAGAGTAGGCAATACAGTTAACTAGGAGTGGGTCTAGAGCTTTAGCCCGAATGGCATTGTATATAGGGCAGTAAAAAAAAACGTGCTGTATGGTTTCTATAGAGCCTTGTTTACATGGGCAGTGTCTCTGTATGTAAGGGATCTTCTGAAATCTCCCCGCCATGACTGCTGATGGGAGAATGTTAAACCTAGCAAGCATAAAAGCCCTGCGTTGTTGGGGAATAACAAGATGGGAAAAATACAACAACAAGGAGACAGAACTGTCTTACAACAAGGAGACAGAACTGAATTTATGACGGTACTTGGAATCGGAAGGCATGCACAGTGCACCTTCTGATTGGTCCCATGGCCATGGACTCAAGAGCCGGGAGGCGCACACCCCCCACTCGGGGACAGGACAGGTAGGCTGCCAGTCAGGGGAGTCTTCCATGCAGGCCTCAGAGCTCCAAGGCCCACACAGAAGCCGGAGGGGTGCCAGGGAGGGGGGACGGCCAGGGAAGGGACGTGGTGAGCTTGCTCCGAGGCCTTTGCAGAAGCCGGGGCAACGCCAGGGAGGGAGGCTGCCGGGGGAGGCTTACCTCGCGCCTCGGAGCAGGCCCACCACATCAGGGACACGGCAGGCCTGCTCTGAGGCCCACGCGGAAGCCAGGGGATCTGGAGCCACAGGGGGGGCCAGCTTCCCCACGGCCCACCAAGCATACCCGCCGCTTCAAAAAGCGCTTGCAGGGCCACAGGAAATATCCTTCTCTCTCTCTCTCTCTCTCTCTCTCTCTCTCTCTCTCTCTCTCTCTCTCTCTCTCTCTCTCTCTCTCTCTCACTCTCTCACTTTCTCTCTCTCTCTCTCTCTCCCTCTCACTTTCTCTCTTTCTTTCTCTATACCTGCCTGCCTGCCTGCCTGCCTGCCTTCCTCCCTCCAGTATTCTGGGCACTGCTTCTTTCTCCTCCCTACTTCCCTCCAAACCCAAGACTTTACAGCATTACACTCTACCATCACACCATGCTAGCACCCATTGTATTTCCTCTTACAATGGGCTTAAGCTACTAGTATATAATAAAACAGTAAAACCACAATTCATAAAAACAACAGCCCAATAAGACATCCTAATATTACACAAATCCCAAGATGGCAGTAACAAATTAATTCACCAAGATCTCTGAAGCTAATGAATCAGATGTTGGAACAATTGAAGATGGAAACACATCAGGGTAGTCCCTGCCGGTCTAGTACCTAAGCATGGCAACTATCATTCTAGCAATTAGATCAATAGGAAAAAAGAATCTTGTTCTCATACCTGGAAGTACAAATGTTTTGCTTAATCTAAAAAGAAGACTAAACTTTTTGTATCCCCGATGGAAGGATACAATGATTTAAAATTCCACACATAAGAAAGCAAGCTGCTTTTGGTACGCTGGATTTTATGTGGAGTTTTTACTGAGGATTTTACTTGACTATTGTTAGCTGCCACAAGCCGTTCTGGAAGTGGGGGGCTAAAACACCAATGAACAGACGGACGGACGGACAAACATTTCTCTGCCTCCTGAGTGATAAGATTTCACTATTAAAAACATACCTTTATTAATGAAGCAGTCTGTTCTCCTATGTATTCTATTAAGTGAAGGTGTGCCAAAGCCTAAAAAAAAAAAAAGTTGAGTTAAAATAGGTCAAATACACAAAGTGTTTAAGCATAAATCCCCCTCCAAAAACCATTTTGCCATCTTGGCCCTTTAAAATGTCCTTCAAGGTCCTTTTATTTTCTAGCTATTTTTAAAATAGTTATCAAGAAAAACTGGTTTACTGGAAGGCATATATTTGCATGCTTCTTGTAAAAATAACCCTGATACCTCCACATTTCCTTATGAGGGGTTTGTCTCCATTATCACTTATCCAAGATGGCAATCATTAGCTTTAAAAAAAGGTTGGAGTTCAGGAGTCACAGAACTTCAGCTGGAGTCACTCAAAAAGAGACACTCCCTCCCCTCCTGACAAACAATAATAGTTGACAGTACAGGTGTATGCATCTGAATCAGCCTCTGCAGGACTGGATGATCTCTCAATGGGTTTGGCCTCAAAATACACATCCATTGGTTGAAGGGCTAGAAAATCTGATTACATTTCAGAATGATAAACAAAACATACAGGTTACAAGTGACAATGACCAAAGCAATTAGCTTTCTGGTTTAGAACAGAGTAAGAAATTATAAGACCAGGCTGATGATTTGCTATAATTCAGGAAGAAACATAAAGTCACTTGGGGAATAATCTTCACAAAAGGAAAAAGAAAGCTGTCAAGGTGTTTCCCATCTCATCCAGGACAACATCAACAAGAATTCTGAATGAAAGTTCATGAAGCAATAGCTTGTCCTAGTTGCATATTAGCTTCAGTAACTCTATGTCCATTTTGGTTTTTCCCCACTCTCAAATTATTTATCTCCAGGAGTCTATGGGACAGGATTTGATGGCAACAGCCTGCACCACAGAGATCATTTTAATTCCTTCAAATAATCTTATTTTTAAAGAAATCCTCTAATAATGAGCTCTAAAGCACCATTCTGTGGCCTCTCCATCATCCTGCTTTGCAGCATTCTCATTTTCCTCAGCTATCGGTACAATATTGGTGTAATATCAAAACAACTCTAGGGAGCAAAACAGGTGTGGAATAGGGGAAGAAAACCCTGAAGAAACAGGAATTACAAATAAGGAAAATGAGAATGCAGAAAAGCTCATTTTGAAAGGTTATTTCAGCTGACCCTATTTTTACAGCTCCATTCTTCTGCCAAAGCCTTGGCTCAGAATTTCTTGATAAGGTAACTTGGGCTCAACCATCAAAAATCTGGCTACCTCTTCTGAAGCAGAGCTCTGTTTTTCTCATAGAACATGTACCACGTCTTTTGTGTTGAAGATCTTGTGTTAATTTTCCTTGGTCTAAATGCAATTTTCAAGCTGCATTGATTCCCAACATTATAATACTTATCCTTTTTCCACCTGAGGCAGAATATATTTGATCATTCTGTAACACTTCAGGAGCTCAGACCATTCCTCGCAGAGATTAAAAGGTCAGTCTTAACTATTTAAGTATAAATAGCTAATGTTTAAATGTGGTAGTCATGTGTTGACAATGATTGGTTCTCTACCCAAGACTTTCAGTGGGAATTAGGGTAGACGCCTTTTTCCTGTGCTAGATTCTCACAGTCACTTACTTGATATTTTATGGGGCAGCCGAGGTTCACAGATGTTTGTCTTCAAACGTTCAAAAATGGGCACTGGGTAGCCCAGTTTGAAGTCATACATTCACTAAAAAATTGTAAATGCAAATTTCTCATCAATACTTTGTGTGTTCCTTGCAGAAAATATTGATGATGATGATGTCATCCGTTCAGTCATGTCCGACCCTCGGCAATTCTATAGGAAAGTTTTCACCATGCGCCCCTGTCTCTGACTGCTTCTTCTAGTTGGTTCATGGTCATCCCTGTACTAATATGCCAGCCTGTCACCTGTAATGAAGACCTGCACAGTGTATCCTCAAAGATTATGTTTACTGGTAGATGGTCTAAACCCAACTATCTTTTTGTATCTATTAACTGCTCCAGTGAGTGACTGAAAGAGCATAGAAAGAAAAAAGCAAACATCATACCTGCAGTGATATAAAAGAAAGAGGGAAGATACAATACAAATGCCTCTGACAGAACACTAACCTCAAAAATAACCTTAATTCCCAACAGCTCTAACCTGTTGAAGCTTTCTTCTCTTTTCTCCCCATTAAACCTGGATGGTACATGCTCAACAAGGCATAACTTTAAGAACACCATCACAACTGGGAGCCATAAGCAGTCAGGCTTATGCAACACATCTTGAGAAATACAACGCAACTGGAAGGTATCTGTGTGGCTCAGCTGGTAATAAAGTCCCCACAGAGACAAGAGGTTACATGTTCAGATTTCCAGATGGAAATTAGACTTGGCAAACCTTCGCATGCAAGAATTGCTAAAAAATAGGCAGAGTCGTGCTGAGGATATTATGCTGTCACTCCAGGAACCCTGGTGGCCTGACTCTGATGACTATGTTTCATTAGAAGCCACCTTGCAGACAGAATTAACATAGAGGCTTCGTTACTGTCTTATTCCTTCCAAGATTCCTTCAATCTCACCTTTATTTCCTCTAATTTATCCCTCAAAGCACCAAAAAACTCTCCAGTTGAAGATCCCAGCAAAGAAAGGAAAAGATTACCTGCCAATTCCTGCCTGCTTGTACCCACTGCACAATGGACACTTCCTACTTGCCTGAATTGTGAAGGATAGCTTGGATGGGACTGCTACAATCTCTATTTTAGTTTGGGTGAATTGTACACCTAGAAATGCATTTACCCCTACTAAATCCAGCCATAAAGCATCAAACTCAACTTTTTAAAATGACCAGATCTCAAACCAATTGTTATTCTACTTTTTACATATGTCCAGTTCTAAAAGGAATGTGGGTTCCAGCACAGTGTTCATCCTCTACTGAAGGAGGGCAAAATTAACCTTTCTCTGCGATCAGTTTTCTCACAGATGCAAGTGGGGGAGTTAAGCCACTGATTCTCATCTGCAAGTGCCCATCCACCATTTTAAATCAATATGTCTCCATCCACCAATTTAAATCAATCAAACTAGGCTTCACAACCGTAAGGAAGCTAAGGTAAGAAGAGATGAGCTGCTCTGGAGAATTGGCAGGCTGGTAAAAAAGGTAGCCTTTTCCCACCTGCCTATACAACATTCCTCTGTATGTGCCAATCTCTCCCTCCATATATCATTTCAATGGGGCTTCATCGCACCATACAGGACCTTAAGAGTAATGAAATGGCAAAGTCACTGAAAGGCGGTACTAATGAGGAGGAAGTCCATCGGATGTTCTTCATGCAAAAGAGTAAAGCACTACAAAGTTACTATCTAACTTTGATAAATGAGTAATGACAACATGTATCAAAAGAAACAGCTTTCTAGTAATTAAAAATATAAAATCTTCTGTTCAGTAAACATTAAAAAGAAAGCTGCTCTGAACTCCCCAAGTAGTCATTTCAAAGATTCATATTGCGTAAGGACTACTGCAAAGCAGCATTCAGTTAATGGACACAGAGCCTCTCCCTCCCTTAATGGCCTGGGCTCCTTTCCTTTACTTGCCTCTCAGGCTCATATTGCGAGGATCAGAGGCAAGCAATGGAGCTCATTGAAAACTGCATTCCAGTAACGTTATTGTCCTCTTGTAATTCTCTTTTCTTTTATTTGTGATATTTATCTATAGCCAGTGTCTCTTGTCTCTAAACACTGGCATTTTCCAGATTGCCTTAATATTCCATTTTCATTCCCCAAAGTTACTGTTGTTGTTTTTTGTGTTCAGACAACTTTGTTAACATCCCTATGCTGTATAGTTCTTTCCTTGTGTTTTTCTCATTCTTTTTTACTAGCTTTTCCTATACTTCTTTTTCCATTGAAGAATGAAGCCACAAGATCACCTCTTGCTCAAAATCTGAACATTGTTTTCCACCTCATGGTTTGTCACCCAAAATTCACTCACAAAGCAAGCGTTTGGATGGCAAACATATTTATTTATATATACCAGCAGTAAAGCCCATTGCGAGCTGTAATGCAACGGGAACTAGCTCATGGTTTGGTGTGGGTTTAGTGCCTCACTTGGAAGCTGGCAATCCTAAGAGGAGGTCTCTCTGTGCACAGCAGTCCTGACCGAAATCAAATTCATGCACACCTAGAACATTTCCAGAACATGAACCTACCCCCCTATCTGGCAACCTTGCCTTCGCTCTGCAATGTTTTCTTGATCTGGAATAGGCCAGGCAGCACTATGCAGAGGCATTATTTCCTCCACATGGGGCCTGGAGATCTCCTGGAATTATTGCTCATCTCCAGATTATGAAGATCAGCTCCCCAGGCAGAAACTGCTTTGACGGGTAGACAGGGTTGTTGTGCAGAAGAAACATTTGAGGCCTTCCACAAAGGCTGTTGTGGAGATGGAACACTTGAGGCCTACTGCATAAGGCTGTTGTGCAGATGAAACAGGAGGCAAAATAACCCCCACAACAGCATCCAGTTTCATCTGCACAACAACCCTGTGCAGTTGGCATCAAATGTTCAGAGGGTGGCAGAGAAGAGACACACACGTGGCTGGGCTGTGTCTTCCCTCCAGCTGCAAGGCTGGCCACAGCAGTATTTTTACTGAGAAGGGGCTTTTTCTATGGCCTCCCTGTCAGCCAACCATTAGGCAGAAGAGGAAACCTTTTCCACCTCAAAAGGAAAGCACACACATGCCCAGATTCCCCTATGTTGCTCTAGGAAATGTGTCTGTTGCCTAAGTCTGGGGCTGGCAGGCCTGAAGGGAAGGTGTGTGTGTGCAGAATCCTGGGCAAGAACAGCAATTGGCCCTGCATAGGGTGGTTCCACCAATAGGAAGCTTTGGAACCTTCAGCATGTTGCTTTTACAAGGATAGGGCAGATCTCATTGGTGGACAGAGTGGTCATTCTACAATCCTTTGAGCATGAGGGGCTATCTCATCCATTGAAGTTTGTGGAGAGTCTTACATAGACAAGAGCTATTAGGTTTAATCTATTCCACTATATATTTCTGTTAACGCCTTGGAGGGGGAGGGTTTCTCATGGCTTAAGTGCCACTCAGTGCTTAACACCCACTCAGGGCTACTGTCCCTGAATGCCTCCAACTGGTTTGCCTGTCTGTCCAGTGGCCAGCCAATCACCTTCCATCCCCCACCCCTGACCACCCCTCTTCCTTCCACTTACCTCCGATGTTCAGAGGCTGCAGATTCTTGCTGCTTAAGAGCTGCCCCTGCTTGTGAGTCCCATAACACCTGCCTGCAGACTTTCCAGGTCCTGGGGGGAGTGGGAAGCCATCTGCAGAGTTCTTCTACTCCACCCCCCAATCTAGTGCCTATTGTATTCCTGAACACAACAGGCTTGGCCCCTAGCCTTTTTATAAGAATAAAAACTCTACATATCTATGATAGCTTTGTATTCAATCCTTACATATTTACTATCTTCTGTAGAAGTCTATTTCTGCAGTCAGGAGATGAATCTTTGTATTTTATGTACTGCATGTTAAATCATGCCTGAGAAACAATAAGTTACAAGATTGTATTTTTATCTTCTATAAAAACGCCTAAACAGTTTTCCTTTATAGTTATATTCTCTAGGAGAAAAAAAATTATATCATTCAGAAGACAGGAAATTTCTTGTAGGTATTCTAAGGTCAGCCTTGGAGATTATCCATACATAGATTCATCAGTTTATAGTCATTTGTATGACCCTACCCCTATCCATTTCCCTCCCTCAGAGGCAAGATTTCCCCTCTGTTTCTCTTTCCCTTTATTGTTTGAGCCACTCTTGTATTGTGTTTTCTTCTTTGTTGAAGAACTCTGGAAGATCAGGTCCAGTGCATGAACGTCCACCATGCAGAAGACCTTCCCCATGTTGACTATTTCCTTGAATCTTTAATTCACTGGTTTCCCAGTGCTCAGTTTATATTGGGGAGGGATTTTAATGCTTGGATTGGGTCCAGCAGTCATTCTGATCAGGTGGGGCCCATTAGTCAGGTAGCATTACATGCCAATCTGCTAGACCAGTGGTCCCCAACCTTTTTATCACTAGGGACCGGTCAACACTTGACAATTTTACTGAGGCCCGGGAGGGGGCAGTCTTTTGCTGAGGGACGTCATCACTGCCACCTGAGCTCCTGTTCCACTTGCTTTCCCACCGCCCACTGGGGGGCACTGCCAGCAACAGCTGCACAGTGCCATACCAAGGGGGAGCCCCAGCCATGGTGGCCGCTGGAGAGCACCAAAGGTGAGCCGGTGGCAGAGTGGCAGGGCAGTCCCTGAGGCAGGAGCCAGGGAGGAGGACAAGGAGGATCTGCAGCCCGGTACTGAGTGATCCACGGACCGGGACTGGTCTCTGGACCGGGGGTTGGAGACCACTGTGCTAGACTGCTTCTCATGAGATGAAATAATCAATAAGCCTGGTTTAAAATTTTTAGACTTACTCTAGTTCAATTTGTACATTCTTCGTGCAACTGTTAGATAGTTCCAGAGGTGGTTTTACCTATCTAACTGTGCATCAAGCCAGCACAATTGATTATGTTGCAGTCTCCCCTGATCTTCTCCCAAATGTTATGTCTTTTGAGAAGCTGGAAAATACACTCAGTGACCTCTAAAGCTAATTTTTAAATTCAACAGTGATCTTTTTATTCCTACAATGCTTAGTTTGGCAGAGGTTATCTCTTCTGATCATAAGAAAATTAAGTGTGTCTGAACAAATGCAGTATATGATATCTCAGGCTCTAAATAATATTCTGCTTTGCTTCAGAGTGATTCTGATGTTTTATTGTTTTATGATAAGACACCGATAATTTAAAGAATGATTGGTTTGACCAAAAGCGCAGAGAGCTTAAAATGGGATTAAGAAAAGGTCTGAGACAATGGTCTATTGTCCCAATACATTAAAAAAGGGACAAAACCAACCTATTTAATTACTGACCTGTTAGTGTGTTAAGTTATTTCTCTAAGTCCTATGGTAAATTTCTACTTTAAAAAAAACCTGGAAGACTAGCTTGATTAAAAAGAGCATAATTTATCCTCACCAAGCAGGGTTCAAAAAAGGATATTCCACATTAGATCACGGCTTCATGCGGACAACATGGCCTCAGTTCTTCTGACTAGAGTGGAATTTAAAAGGCTGCTGCATAGGATGGGTAACGACTGCAGAGAGGAAGCTCGTACCATCAATTATTTAAAAAGGTTATAGTTTTTAGAAGCAAACCAAAAAGGCTTACCTGGAGCATGCAGGGTGTTAAGATCAAACAATGTAAATCTCTCAAATACATAGGAGTCACTTTCTCTGAGACTTTTTCTTAGAGTGCTCATATAGCAGCCTTAAAAGCCTCAACATTAAAGACCATGGTGCAATAAGGAGATTGCGTCACACAAAGGGGTGGTGGGTGCTCTTGGTAGATCCAGCTATAAATTTGTTTATAATCATTCTCAGTCTAGAATCTATTCAGAATATTTTCATGAGGCATGTCCTAGTTATACCAAAAGGGGCTCCAGTCACTCTGATGAAGGCAAAGGTAGGACTACCATATATACTCGCATATAACCCGAGGCACCGAATCACCCCACAAAATGCTGGAAAAACTTATTGACTCACATATAAGCCGAGGGTGGTGGTTGGATAGTGGCTTTTTCTCTTTTTCTCCTTTCCTCCCCCTTGTTTTGGGCAGGATCTTTTTTCCCCTTTTCTTCCCACCCTCCTCTGTTTTGGGCAGGATCTGTTTTTCCCTTTTCTTCCCACCCTCCTCTGTTTTGGGCAGGATCCTTTTTCCCCTTTTCTTCCAACCCTCCTCTGTTTTGGGCAGGATCTGTTTTTCCCTTTTCTTCCCACCCTCCTCCTCCCTCCTCTTTCCCTCTGACCTCTCCTGCCTTTTTATATCCAATCCTGTGCTCCTTCCCTGTATTCTGTTCCCGGTGTTCTGTTTCTCTCACTTTTCATTCCTTCCTCTAGGGGCATTTCCTTCTTCTGCTCTTTGTTCTCCCTTTGAGACAGAGGCTTCAGAGCTTCCTGCAGAGCTTCCTGCAACACGTACTAACCTCATTAAAGCAGTGAGGGGGGAGGCGGAGACTGCGCTTTCCCTCCTGGGCTCTCTACTTCTTCTTGCCTCTGTTTCTTAAGGTAAATTTACTTGTCCCCCACTCCCACCCTCCTATCTTATCTGGCAGCTGTTTTTTTAATACCTGCATATAAGCCAAGGAGGACTTTTTTAGCTTAAAAAAGGGGTTGAAAAACTTGGCTTATACGCGAGTATATGCGGTACCTTCTTTTAGGGAATGTGTGCATTCAGTGCTATTAAAATGGTGGATGAAATATAAATTGTCTACTCCTGCTCCCTTCAGTCACCAGTGCTTTAACTTAGCTATAGAATCTAAGGGACCATATTCTTCTTTTCTGGATACTGTCATTTCTTGCTATACTGTTCCAGACAATCTATTCAGAAAGATAAAAGACCTAAGAGAGTGCACCTATTCTCAGGACACAGAAATAGACAGAGCTATAATTGTGTAATTTAGATGTGTTCCTTGTTTTAAGAACTTTTAAGAACTTCAAACAAATATCATAACAGAGCCCCATATTTGACCAGTATTAATGTGAGTATACTAAGGTCAGCTTTTTCAGCCCTGAGGTTCCAGTCAGTGCCTTCAACTGGGAGGTACACCCAAATTCCCTTACTACACTGTCCCTTACTATTCCCTTACTACACTGGGGATCAATCAGTTGAAGATCTTCCGCATTACTTATTGGATTGTCCACTTTATGCAGATCTTAGGGGAAAATTTCTGTACAAAATAACTCCAAGGGTATTATCTTAAGCAATTGATAGACTAATATAGTTGCTCTCCAACACGGATCATTAGGTGTCACAAAGAGTTGCTACTTTTGCCAGCCCTACTTGGTTTCCAAAATCTGACAAGATGGAGCTAACTTTGGCTATCCAGGTCAGAGCTACTTTAATTCAGATAAGCCAGTTCTCTCAAGTATCCACAGCTTCTCAGGATAAAAAGCAGTTGAAATCTGGACTAATTATATGCCAGTCATCCAGTTTTATTCCTTCTGACTTTCTAATGACCCATCTAAAATTATTTCCCAGTATGAAAATATAAGGATTTGCCATTTTAAGACTTACAAATAGAACTGGAGAAAGGATAGACACACGGCCTCTATAATTTTGAAAGGAGAGACTCAAATGTTATTACATTTTGTTGGGACTTGTTTGTATTGGTTGTTTTCTTCTTCATTTTTTTACTTGCAATATTTGGAAACTCACAAGAAGGCTGTTTTCCTGAGACTTTCCTACTTTGAAGAAGCTAGTTAAAGCCAAAGAAGCAGAAAACATAGACTGAGCTTCAGGCCTTCTACCAGTTCAGAAGTAGTAGCTCCTGGCAATAGGAAACAAAGCATTCCTTTGGGCTTTCTTTATCTATAAATCACAGCTGCAGCTTTCCTCACTGGCAAAACAGGTCTGATTCCAGTGCATAAATCAGGTAGAAGACTTTCTGCATGTTGGGCCTTCTGTCTCTAGATCTAGAGGACCTAGAGACTTCCTTTTTCAGAAAGAATGGGAAATCTTTCAGAAAGAATGGGAAATGCCAGATAACTGGCAAATTGGTACCAGGTGAAATACTCAAATAGGGTTCAAATAGAAGTTTTCTGGGCAGGAAAACTTCTGGAGATGGAGCCTGGATAGTTGGGGTTTGGGGGAAAGAGTGATCTCAATGGCGGATAATGACACACAGTCCACCTTCCAAAGCAGCCACTTTCTCAAGGGGAACTAATGGTGTAGTGGTTAGGAGTGCAAATTTCTAATCTGGCACGCCGGGTTCGATTCCGCAATCCCCCACATGCAGCCAGCTGGGTGACCTTGGGCTCACCACAGCACTGATAAAACTGTTCTGACCGGGCAGTAAAATCAGGACTCTCTCAGCCTCACCCACCTCACAGGGTGTCTGTTGTGGGGAGAGGAAAGGGAAGGCGACTGTAAGCCGCTTTGAGCCTCTTTTGGGTAAAGAAAAGCAGCATATAAGAACCAACTCTTCTTCTTCTACTACTACTAATCTCTGTAGCCAGGAGATCAGTTGTCCTTCTGGGAGATCTCTCAACTGGAGGCTGGTAATCATAGTCAGATTGAGTACACCAGCACAATATGCCTTTGATTCTTTTAATACTGAGCATGTGCAAAGGCTTCCAATTTCATGTATGCAACGATTATAGAGTCACAGTCAAAACGGACAAAATCTAGGATGCAAGATTTTAATCTATTTTGTTGTCATTCTCCTTACCTCCATTAAAACAAATAATGCTGCAAAGAAAAGGAGTGTTGCCCATTCCACTCTGTTCAGAATCATCTCAAAATCATGGATGTTGGCTAATACAAGAAGCCAGACAGCTCCCAACATAGCAATCCACCCTGCATAAAAGGAGGGGAAAACAGTATCAGTACAGCCTTGTCCACTTTGAACACCTGTTCGTATTTCGTTAACATACATTTGCTCATTGTCTATATATTACCCAACGGGGAGTCAACCTGTAGTCCTCCAGATGTTCATGGACTACAATTCCCATGAGCCTCTGCCAGCATTTGCTGGCAGGGGCAAATGGGAATTGTAGTCCATGCACATCTGGAGGGCCACAGGTTGACTACCCCTGTATTACACACTTAGAAGGAATATCAGTTTAGGATTCATGCAATATTTTTCTGACAACGTTCTGATGGCTTTAATAACTAACAATACAATAAACAGAAGTTCTACCACTTTGAGGATGAAATTGCACCTGTTGGAAGCTACCTATCACGTACTAACAGAGAAAGAAAGAAGAAGCAGCCCTACATTTGTTCTAATTTTGTATTTCACCCAACACTAAAATCCACAAAGAGGCTCAGATTCAACCATCACTATCAATCTTTGCACTGGAACTAGTGAAGCAAGAGAAAGCAAACCGAGCAGCTTGGGATAAATTCAACACCTCAAGGGAAGCATCCTTATCCTGAAAAGTTTGGTTCACTAATAAGAGTTCCAGATGTGCAGAGTATTTATTGAACAGGCCTGAAGGAAACTTTCGGGTGAGACAGCTGTCTTTAATAAACAGTGCTAAGTCTACACCCAACTGGATAAAAAGACAGCAGAGATATCTTGAATATATTATGTTGTCTGTAACGCATTTCTTGTCTGCAGAGCCTTAGACCAGGCTTTCTCAACCAGGGTATCATGAAATCCAGAGGTTTCTTGACAGCCCTCAAAGGATTTCCTTAATGCATGAGAGTTAAGTTTTTAATATATTTTTACATTTTGCTATTGGGTGAATTATATTTACATTCGGCTCAGGGTGGTTTACATTATAACTCTCATATGTGGTAAACTACAATGAACATTCAATATGAAATAGTGAACTTGTATCAAACAGTGTAATATAATTACAGTACTTAATAACAGCAACAACAAACAGTGTAGTAAAACAGTATTCAACAACAACAACAGTTTGGTCAGTCTGCACCATGGTCCAGTTTTCAGTTAGTGCAGATTATAGGGCTTCTGGTTGGTGGTAACGGCTTGTCCACTTGTCTTGGCCAAATACCTGGTGGAAGAGCTCCATTTTGCAGGCCCTGCAAAATTGTTTTAGCTCTGGCAGTGCCCTAATATCCTCTGGAAGCTCATTCCACCAGGTGGGGGCCAAGACTGAGAAAGCCCTGGCTCTGTTTCTGTTCCACCCTGTCTCAGGTCTCTCAGGCAATACTTAACTTGAATTCCAGCCCTGCTAGTGAAAATCCCACTGAGGAAATATTCATACCCACACAAGAAAATTCTCATGAAAGAACGTTCAAGGACCTGTCACCTAGGGCAACTCTAAGCAAAACCACAGTGATAGACCCATTAACAGTAATGGTGGCACACTGACGACAATATATCGATACCCTTCAGACAAATCCATGCACTGAACCCACCCACCCTTCCCAATTATGTTGTTTCATTACTTCTTTCTATGCTGTTATTTATACGCTTTTCTATGAGACTGGAGTGCAAATATCTCTTTTGTTCAGTGACAGTTTATAATGAGCACTAGAGGCAGAGAGATTCCATGAAAATTTATTATGTTGTGCCTTTCCGTGAATTTTAAAATGCCTCCAAAGCAGATAGTTTGTATCTTTTATTGCAGAGTCTTAAATGAAATATATATGTAGCAAAAATAGCACCTGTGCTTCTATGATTTTTTGGTGAGGGAGCTGTTGTGCTCTACGCAGAGGAAAAAGAAATTAAGGACAGATTTATCAAGATAAGATTAAAAATTATTGTAGCCAACATCAATACTGAATTTCTAAAGGCAGTAGTCAAACATTGGTCTATGAAAGCAGTAAAGGAAAAATACAGAAGAAAAGGGAACAAAGGTTTATGCTAACAGCTGGACTCTTTCAAAATGACTAATTAAGAAAAGGCTGCCTTCTTTGATATACCAACTCTTCTTTGATTTACATTGAAATTAAAAGGCTAAAAAAAGAAATCAATCAGGATCTCAAACCCTTAGAAACCAGTACAATTTGAAATTAGTTTGATGTGAATATTTAAAACGCATGCCATCTCCTTTGCTTGTTACCATCTTTGTGTACATTAACAGCAAAGTGAGATTTTCAAATATATTTCACATGTCAAGAGAACACTCAGGGAAAGGAAATCCAACTCTATGCACATATTGAATAATGCGTTTTCAATGTGCTATTGTAGCTGGATCTAAAGTGCATCGAAAGTGCATTATTTAATGTGTGTGGGATGGGCAATGGAGGCGTCAGCTTTACAAATGCCAATGATAATCAAAAGAAGCATTCCAGAATGTACTGCAGCGTCAGAGAGGATACTGAGCAAAAAACAGTCTCCACAAATAATCCATCTTGTCTGCTTCATTAAGAGGGGGAGGGTCCAATTTTAAGAATAAAAGATGTTGGTGTTGCTCAAGTTACTTTCTATAAGCTTGTTCCCCCATATAGTTCCTCCAAGATGATCTCATGGTACACCCCCATGCACATACAAACACTTGTATATTTCTTTTGCTCTCCTCTATTTTATCATCATGACAATCCTTTGAGATAGGGTAGCCAGCATGACTTGCCAAAGGTCACCCAGTAAAATCTTCCATGACAAGATTGGAAATCTGAACACAAGTCTTCCAAATAATAGTCCACCATTTTTAAGCACTACACAATACTGGTGTGCGCTGTCTCCATCTCCTTATAGTAGGTGATTATTTAAAAATGCAAATCATTTCCCCACAAAAGGAGCCCAAATCCTCCTTGGAGTGGTCATCTTTCAGAAAAAGGTGCCTCACATGGCTATTGTGAAGACAGAAGAATGGGGAAGGGAAATTTGAAAAATGTAAATACATAACTGTTCAGAGCACTGTATCATCTCTAGGGTGACCAGGTCTCCTGCTAGAGTGGGTGACATCCTGCCCCAGCACCCAGTGCTTCCGCTTCCAGTGCAAATTGGGGGGGGGGGATCCCATGATGTCACTTATAGCACAAATGTAGCACACCACATGTGATGAGGCACTGCTCTAGAGTTCAACAAAAACTAAGGGATGCTTTCATTATCCCTGCCCTACCCCTGTAACCTTCAGTCAGCACTCAGCTGGTAGCCTTACATCTTGGAACCCATGGAGGATACAGTGGTGAATGCTGTTACCTGTCCATGGAAGCAATTTCTATAAGAATAAGTTTCTCAGGTGTTATACTCTTTGTGCATATAGGGGGGGAACACACACACTGACAATTATTTATAGTAACTATTCTGTCAAGGGCTGGTTACAGGGCCTATGTCATCTCTGTGATGAAAGATCTGCACTGGCCACCCTCCTGTTTCCAGGCTCAAATCAAAGTGCTAGTTCTTACCTTTGAGACTGTAATCAGCTTGAGAGCAGGGTACCTGAAGAACCACCTCCTCCCATACTATCTCATTTACCAGTTAAGATCTGCCTCTCTGGGCAGAGGTGAGGTAGGTGGCAACTTGGAGATGAGGCATTTTTTTGTTGAGGCACTTTACCTTTGAATGCCCTCAGGCTTGCCTGGTGCCTACATTAGCCTGGCACCTAAAACAAAATCTTTTTGCCCAAGATTTTAATTAGGAACTTTATCAGTTTTTTAATGGTCTATTCTGTAATATTGACAGTTTTATGCTGCTTATGTTTTATTTTTATACTATAGGTTTTAATTGTAAGCCTCCTTGAATATGAGACTGAAGAGGCAGTATAGAAATACCATAAATAATAACAATATTAACTGATTTATGACTTATTTTCTATTCCTGTCTAAAGGAAAAAGCTAGTCAACCAATACATACAATATTCAAGTATTTCCCCAAACAAATGTAGCTGGATTACTACATTCTTGCCTCGTTAATGATGAATGAAACTTTTAATCGTGTTTGTGGAGTTTCAGTGGTTTTGTAATTTTAAACATAAATGTTGTTTCCAAGCTTAGAAGATTCTCACAACAACAGAAAAATAACAAAAAGAAGGATTGTGCCAGATTATATTTCTCTCTCCAAAATGTTTGGCAAGAAGTCTGAAATAAATTATTTAAACGTGTGAAAAGTAGGATAGGATGGGTTTTCATCAAATATTCTGTAAAAGCTTGTAGTGATTCCTACAGTTTGACATGGGTTAAAGAAGGTTAGGGCTTTTTACCAAAGTGAAAAAGGGCTCATTCAGTATTCATATCCTATTTCCATATACAGGTTACATAAGAAAGGATGTACTCTCTTTAATCTTTTACATAATAAGGCTGTCTCTCTGTGGTATCAGGGGATATAAAAGGTATCATCTCCAACAGAAGCAAATTTATAGAGTTTCACTGTAAATAACTTTTCAAAAAAGAATGAATCCTCAATGGGACCTGAATTATTAAGTATTGATATTCCATTTTGCATCTTCTTTCTTGCTAATATATTCCCATGGAATTTGGTAGATTAGTAAATATATCTGGACTAGTTTTCCATATTCTAGAGAGTTGTAACACACATCATAATAGTATTTAAACTTGTTCCACTGTGACTCTCATTTTTCCTCCTCCTGCTTAGAATATGCTTGCTGAAAATGAAAGCCTCATTGCAAATTGAAATTGCTTTTGCTTACAAGCACAAAGGCCAGGTAAAAGAAATGCTATTGTATCAAGGGTACAGATTTTATCTCATGTATTTGGAGGTTGATCACATTTGTGCAAAATACACCTTCTAATTCAACCCGCTGGAATACCATGAAGAACAGAAACTTGTGACAGAGCCACACAGTACAAAAGAAAAAATACAGACCTGCCGCTGAAAATTATACTCTGTGGCAAGTTTTCCCTATCCCATCCCACCCCAACAACACTTTTGGCTTTTATGCATGCCATAATTTTAGCATCATTCTTGCCCTCTGAAGATGCTATATTTTGGGCGCTCCACACGAAGTCGCCAACCTCCCGTGTCCGTCCAGCAAACTGCTCGCTATATCCACCATTTTAAAGCACGAGTTGGTGAATCCCAAAAAGTCAATTCACCAACCTAAAAAGCGCTATCCCCCAGGAGACAACCAGCAGGCCACCAGCCAAAGAAATGTATGGAGCCGACAAAGCACTACCTCTGCCACCCTCTTCCTTTTTACAGGGGACAGGAAAAGCTTTTAAAAAATGGAGAACAGCCCGGAGCAACAAATAGGCACACAAGCATGCAGGTGATACCAGAAATAAATGTATTTTTTTCCAAAGTTGTGACACAAAGCATGTCTCTCTAAAGTCCACCCCCCCCCCCTCAAAATCAGGAACGAGTTTAATGTTTAATAGTATCTAAAGACTTGTGATTTCATAAGGGATAGTGTTCAAAAAGCACTATGCATCTATGCATAGATGTTTAAATGGTGAAGTGTATGTGTAGCAGAAAGAGGAAGGGAAGGCAATTGTAAGCCCCTTTGAGACTCCTTTGGATAATGAAAAAACTCTTCTTCTTCATGTGTTCCGCCATTTACACACTGTGTTCAGAGTGCCCAGGCTGCAATCACATTATTACCCCATTCTGTGGCACTACGACTGGAAATAAAAACCCGTATTACTCATAAAATCAGGGGTTAATGTGAATGGGGTCCCCTTACCACTCACAAAAGTACTCTCAGGTAGAAGTACTCTAGGAGAGACTGAGGGGCTTTTTGCACGGCTTCAAAATCGCACAATGGTTGCCAATTGGAAACGCTATTGATTTGCCATAACGCACGACGTCGTAGACAATCTGCAACACTCCTGAAACCGATCAGCAAAAAGCGCTTCGTTGTAGCGCTTTCAGGGGAATCCCAAAAAGTGGATTCACCCTCCAGAAAGCGCTACACTCTTGCAAACAATCTGCAACACTAGCAATAAAGACCTGTGCGTTAACATTGTTGCGGTTTCTTCAAAGTCCCTCCTCCTGAGCCTGTCCTCCAAACTTCCGGCGAAGCGATCGCCATTTTTTTTTCTCCGAGCGAGCGGGGATAAACGCACCAGCGAGCCTCTTTCTGTTTAGAGGCTTCCCTGGCTTCAGTCCTTCACCTTTAGTCACTAAGCACAAACCACATAAAAGCCCGTTTGCTGAAATACACATTAATTCAGCCGAAAATCGGGCCTGTGAGAGGAGGGGGGGATTTTTTTTTTATCACTCGAGGCAGCGTGGCAACGATCATACGATCAAACGACAGCTCACATTAGGCAGCTGGATGGGTCTCTCCGTTGCAACGAATCTACACAGATTCGTTACAATGGGTCTGTTTTTTTTTTAAAAAAAACCTTTCTTAAAGGGAAAGGGGCTGTTTGGGAGCATGCTAACGGCTGCCCATTGGCTGCTTGACGGCCAGGGGTGGGACGAGCTTGGAAATAGTGCTTCCTTTTCTGCCGAGACCGGAAGCTGCGGGAAACTCTACAAAACGCAACTGGATTCCACTACAAAGGCAGGTATGCATAACGACGAATTCCACTATTTTAAATGGCGATTTTTCGTTCAGTGACCAATTTGCAACAAAGATCCCGGTGCGTAAAGCCCCTGAATGTACGCCACTACTTGGGACACATTGTCTCACTATTCCTCAAGGGCTACAGTTTGAAACTGAAAGGGAACAAGCTAATCTCTGGTGAAAGAAGAACCACAGCCATCCTGAAAGCTTTATGCCTAGTATGAATTCTTCTGCTTCAGTTGCTCCCCTGCTAGTTGCTTCCAGTGGCCCTCATTCTCCTGTAGCTGGGCATAAGAGAAGTTCTGATGTTCTTGCTCCCCACCCCAATCTACCATAAACTAAGAGTAGATTAAAGTGGTGATACCTTTTGCTTTGCACAGGTGACTGAGAAGAGAAATAGCTCTCACTGTGAACTACAAGACTGTCCCCATCTTTCCCTTCTCTAAGACATTCAGGGTTGCTGAAGAGAGCTGTTTACATATTTCCACATAGAGGAAGTGGAAGGAGCAAATTTTTGCTGCATTTCTTTCCATTGTCCCCAGCTGGAGGCACCTGGTCTTGGTCACGGATTCACAATTTAAAGGAAGGCTTCAGAGTCACAAACTCATTACAATATAGATTGTGGCAGTGAGCTAATTCTAAGCTTGAAAAGTTCTGCTGCAGACTTCAACTAAATCCCATTTTAAAGCTTCTAGTCAGGAGTATGGTGCACCCCAGAGTAATGTCAACTTTTTATCATCACTTAGCAGTGTTCCTCCTGTCAAGAGTCACACATTTGGCTACCAGCCTATTATATTCATGGTAAGCATGGAAACAATCCCTAAAGCAAGCAATCTTACATGACAATGACAACCAGAATCAGAAAGAGGCGTTATGTAGCTAAATCATGCCATTTTCCTAGGTAGCATTCATTTGTGTACTGACAAAATACCACCCTCAACCCGTTGCTATTAACATAATGCACTCAACATCATTTGTTTAAAGAGAAGGGAATTGCTGCCAAATGGGTCTGTTAGTGTCCTTTGTAATTACAGCGCTTAATTTCTCTGGTGAATTTCCTCCCCCAAAAAATCTTGTGGATTATGTAAATGAATCAATGAAGATACCAATTGGTTTCCAAACAAGTAAGAATATAACCCAGGGACATCCTAATCCTAGTACTTCAGCCCATTTCTAATTGAATGCTCTAGCAATAAGATAAACACTGAGATCTGTATAATATGTTTTGCTGATGAAATTGGACATCAGATTAAATAACATGCAGACATTTTACAGTGCTTAGGGCACATATTTGAAAAGCTGTCCTCAAATGCAAAATGTTTCAGATAATGTAAGATGTCACCAAATATGACAGGCCACTGTAAGGTTTTATGTGTGGAGAATTATGTTTACAATTGGTATAAGTCCACATTATTTACCAATTAATAAACTTCCTCAAGTTCCACTCTCCTCTATTCAAAGAAAACCTGTTTTGATATTTCTTCCTTCTGTTGTTCCATAGCCTAGATATCAGTTCCATAATTTCCTCCTACCTCTCTTGAAGAATGATTCAAGTGGGTAGCCGTGTAGGTCTAAAGCAGCAGGAAAATAGAGAGTCCAGTGGCACCTTTAAGACCAACAAAGTTTTATTCAAGTTATGAGATTTCATGCACACGCACTCATCCTCAGACATTGTATATGAGGAAGTGTGCATGTACACGAAAGCTCATACCTTGAATAAAACTTTGTTGGTCTTAAGGGTGACATTGGACTCTCAATTTGCCCTCTTGAAAAATGCTTATAGCATGATCAGACAACATTTTAAAATACTTGTTCATCTCTATTGTGGATGAGTTCACACATAACAAGTTTGTTTCTTAGTTCTTTATAAATCAAACAACTCAAAGTGAAACACTTGTAGCTCACTGATCAAATATTCCAGGAAGAGTTTTCATACCTTCTAATATCCTCTCTATAACATTTTTCTATCAACACTGATAACAGGATTTTGTAATCATGGGTGACTTCAATTTCCCTCATGTATGCTGGGAAACAACTTTCTGACCTACCTGGCCGACAATATTATTTCTCAAATGGTGGAAGAACCTACAAGAGGCTTGGCCATACTTGACTTAATACTGACCAAAAGGGAACAGCTGGTGGATGGGATGAAGGACATGGGTCACCGGTGGAGTGACCATGTCCTCCTAAAATTCCTTTCTGAGATGGGGGCCAAGGAAGTTTGTAGTCAGACATGTACATTTGACTTTCACAGGGCAGACTTTAATAAACTCAGAGACATGATGAAAGTGCCTACATTTCTTGGAAATTGGATCTGATTAGCATGGGGAAAGTAGAATTCTAACTGGATTAAACCCTAGCCTTAAAAACTATTCTTATTGATCAGCTGCATTCAGGGAAGGGGAGTGGCCAGCCAGCAGCTGTCAACCAGACTAGGCCTGGGGTGTAGGGACATGGGAGGACCACTATCAGCAGAATAGTGTTACGTTGCTTCTAGGGACAACTCATACCTCTCTAGAAACCACTGGGAATATTATGTGTTACCTAGAGAGGTTTTACCATAGAGTTTCTGGTGATTCCCAGAGAGGCTTGCCATCACTTCCTATTTCTTTCCCTCATTTTTCTCCTATTGGTTGACACCAGCAGCAAGCGGCAAGTGTTGCCAGGGAAACACTAAAGTTTTAGTCACTGTAATGATCAGAAATGCTGCTATCTAGTTATAGTCACTTTACATACAGACTAGATATGGCAAGAAGAAACCACAGTGGGTTGGGAAAGGTTTCCAGGAGAATTTCAGCACCTGCCTTTAAGATGTTTGTTTTCCTCTGGAAAGTCATTCTAAATCAATTGAAATCAATGGTTTTAGACAGGTTCAATTTTGCTTAGTATGGCACTGTTAGTAACTTTGGGCCAGTCACATGAACACTCATTCCCTCTTGATCTCAGCCTTATCACACATTGTTTTGAGAATAGATTCTCAATGAAGGATTTCTGTATATAAGACATCCTACTATGCTATAGTCAACAAGTGATGAATGTGCATGGCCTAGGATTATGAGAATGGTTTTTTAAAGTCTACACAGTAATGAATAATACATAGCACTCTTTTTCTATGAATGTAATTGGAAGCTGTTTTTTCATTAAGCTGCTGATTGTAAGGACAGCACTCTGACATCTGTAAATCTGCTTGCCAGTATGCATAAAACACTGAAGCAGCAGCCAGCATGCATTTGAGTTGTGTAGTACTGCAGCTCTGTGCTGGAAGAGCTCTCAAATCAGAGTGCAACTAATTGGTTAAGTCTTTGATTGGTCATGTTAGAGCCTGGGCTCTGTTCCCAGCATATACCTGTGGGATAGCTCTCTGCAGGAGAGAAAGATGATTCCAATTGCATATGATCATTCATTCACACGTATTCTTTGCCTCTCAAAAACAGATAGTGAGCAATGAAAATGCTTCTGAGTTTTATTTTCTCTTTTTTTATTCTTGTTCCGACAATGAATCTTTGCAGCAGCAGAAGCATCTGCCTTGTCTGAGTACACAGAAGATGACATCCCCCCTTCCAAGTATGGAAGGACTATGTAGAAACAGAGCTGCTTCTTATACTCTGCTTTCCATTACCCATAGGAGTCTCAAAGTGGCTTACAATCGACTATCCTTCTTCTCCCCACAACAGACACCCTGTGAGGTAGGTGGGGCTGAGAGATCTCTGAGAGAAATATGACTGTTACCCAGATGGCTTCAATGTGGAGGAGTGGGGAATCAAACCCGGCTCCCCAGATCAGAGACCACTGCTCTTAGCCACTACACCACACTGGATCTCAGGGTACCACAGGCAAAGTTATTCAAAAGTTTGCTTCTCAATCAGAGACATGGAAGGTTTCTGACTTCAGTATTTCACTGGGAGTGCAGCAATATGTGGTCTACTCAAGGACCCCTGATCTTCCTGGCTCTCCACTCTCCCTACTAGCCATTTCTGACCCCAAGACGGTTTATTTCTAGGGGTCTGGGGTCCTCAGCTCAGGCTCCTCTCCTTTCAGGTTGTGTGTTGATGGCTCCATGAGTGTGGTGGGTGTTTTTGTCTCAATTCAAGGGGTAGGGAGGGTGACAGAAGGGCCAAGCGTGGCCTAGTGCCCGGCTGTCACCTGACACTAGGCCCAGCCAGGCTCCTGGCTGCTCCGGGGTTCGTGGGGAGGGGGGGAGTGGCAGAAGTAAATAAGCACAGAAAATCCCTCTTGGTTTTTTTAAACTGTCTTGAGAGGTGGGGGAGATGCTGTACATTATTCTAGAAAGAAAATAGGACTGCTTCCATTATGAAGTCTGAAACACTAAGAGTAAAAAGCAGGCAACAATTAGCTTGATCTCATGTCTTGCACAGACAGCTGAGATTAATGCTCCCTAGCTTAGTTCGGGCAAGGTTTGCTATTTAGCATGCTGCACACACAAATGAAACTATCTTCTGGTGACATGTCACTTCTGGAGGGGCATGGCAGGGAAGCATGGCCAGCTGACATCACTTTGGGTGTTCCTCAAAGCCTGAAAATTTTTTCAGGGGTGCCGCCACGGTCAAAAGGCTGAAAAAGGCTGTTCTAGCCTTTCAATACACACTCTTCTTATGGATGCCACAACCCAACGAATAAATTTTCATAGTGTCAAAAATGGCTGCTGGGGTGAGGAGAACAAGGAACACTTTAGAATCCAGCACCAGTATCTAAATACATATTCCAAACACTGCATGAAACACTCCATATTAAATACTGCATAAATACAGCCACAACAAAGGCAAACTGAGCTTACCAAGATCCAAGTGAATTCCTGGAACAAATGAATTGAGAAAGAACATGAGAATGACAAATCCCAAAACAGTCAGGCATTTGATGAGCAGTATCTTGTCTGTTATTCTGTGCTGTTGAGAGGAACAAATATATGGCTCGTGTTAACAGAAGAAAAATATCATACATCAATTCTAGTTTTATCTTGCCTTTTTTACGGAGTCCAAGATGATGTATGAAGCTGGAAAGAACCAAATTCAAATCCCTACCCTGCCATGACGTACAGTGGGCCAATCATTTTGTCAACATAAAATACTTGTCTGAGGGAGGAGGAACATACAATGCACCGAGGTCCTTGAAGGAAAATGTTAGATTTTATTTCATTTATTTGTTTATTACATTTGTATACTGTCCTCCCCTGATGCTCAGAGGAGCATATGCTTGATTCCATTTGTTCATTCTCCATTGCCTCTTTATTTACTGAATATTAAGTACATAACAACAGTGGTCTTATAAGAACTTGAAGGGCATCTCATTTTCCCCTCCCCCATTAGTTTTCTTTCCCTTCCCAGAAAGTCTCAATAGCTTATCCCCCCTTTTCCTGTTTTCTTCTCTCCTTCCCATCCACCATCAACCTACCTTAATCTACCCCACTTCAGCTTTCCCTCTCTCTTTCCACCCTGCCAGCCTCTCCTTAAGGAAACTACGGCTAAGTCAAGCAGGGCCAGCTATCAGGTCTTGCCCAGGTATGCAGTGGAACACTTGCAAGGTCTTGTGGAAGGCACCTCATTTCCCCCCTGTATCTCCTTCTCCATGCTTTGTCCTCTTGGCAAACTTCATATCACTACCTGGCTCAAAGTCACCCAGTGAGCTTCCATGGTTGTGTGGGGATTCAAAGCTGGGTCTCCCAGATCCTAGTCTGAAACTCTAACCAGCACATCCCACTGGCTTGTGTGAGGTAGCTACTGTTAAACAATAGCAAGCAGCTGGTCCTGGATGACTCATGCAAGTCTGGTGGCAGTAAATTGTCTAGTGGTTGCAAGTAGGCCTGACCCCCTAGCTCCCATCCTCAAAGGTCAAAACAGGCCACCACCACCCCTGACTTTCACAATGATGTTTAAATCATGGCTTTGAGTAATATTCAACCTAAACTATCTCTAACAGTTCTCCGGTACAGCACTTGGGGACTGAAATGTGCTGGGAAGAATAATCAGCGGTAGTCGGCTGCTTCTCAGAAATGTGAAAGGAACACATTTACCTTTTTCTGAAGCTCCTGGATATTTGTTTCCCAGTTTTTATCTTCTTCTGATATTTGTCTGAAAGAAAAGTCCATATATGCACAGATAAAAAGACAGCTCTGTCAAAGTTGTCATTGAACAATATAGGGATGTGTGAATTCCCTTTGCTTAGTTTTGTTAGGGTTTGCGTTCCACTACAATTGTCTTCCACCAAGAAATAAGAATTTTAGGATGGTGATAACAGATTTCCCACAAGGAAAAAAGATACTTATTTGAGCCTAATATATAAAATCACATAACCGGCTTCCCTGAATATATAATATATGAAATTAAATAAATGATTTCCCTGAGAAAAAAGTATTGCTTTTGCAGTTGCCTCTCTGAAGAGTTATGCAAGCTACTATAGCTACTCCAAAGACATCTTGCATTTAGCCTACTAAGAATTCTGTCTGCCTGTTTCTCTCACCATCTGTTTCAAACTGTTATTTCTTCTCTGTCTCTCTCTCTGCCATATAAACATGCACACAATCAAAGTAGGTCTATATTCTGATGATTATTTCATTCAAGAAAATCATCTGTTCCCTCTTAATAAAACAGTTAGGGGTGTTGGCCCCTTGGCCCCGGACTGACAAGCGGAGGGGCCAATCGAATGTTCAGATCGCATGGGAAGATAGCGGGGAAACGATATTTTATCAAACATGAGTCTCCACAGGTCCCTCGTTCTTAACTTTATAACTCACGCTTCCAAATTTATTTACACATTAAATTTTAGACCTAAGCCTAAATCTTAGGTTTATACAAACAAAACATAAGTGAACTAGCCTTTTTACATAGGTCTATTCACGTTTGTTTAAACCAGTGATTCCCTGGTGGGTGCTGCAGCGATCCAGGGGGGGCGGCGATGGGCGACAGGTGCATTTGGGGGCGATGAATAACTATTAAAATTAAAAAAAATAAATTTCCAGGGCGCTGAGTAATATTTTTTCAGGAAAGGGGGCGGTAGGCCAGATAAGTTTGGGAACTACTGGTTCAAACAATGTACATGATGAGCAGAATCCATGCTCTCTCCACATGTGCTGCCTTTGTTATTTCAGTCCTACCTATGGAACGTTGTCAACTTTTTCCTCAGCAAGATATCTAGTGCAAAAACCTTTTGCATTAAA
This sequence comes from Paroedura picta, assembly GCF_049243985.1. Taxonomy (NCBI): domain Eukaryota; kingdom Metazoa; phylum Chordata; class Lepidosauria; order Squamata; family Gekkonidae; genus Paroedura; species Paroedura picta. The sequence goes on along the minus strand of NC_135374.1, from coordinate 85,182,904 downwards.
AGGCACTTAACGGCAGTTTCTTCTCGGCTGGCAGGGTTAATTCGCTGTGCTGTCAGTCTCCACACGTGGATTTCATGTTTCAGTTCTGAAATGAAATATAATTATTTAGGCTCGAAATGAAGATATAACACACCAAATCTATTTCTCTAGCCACAACAAAAGTAAACAATAGCACATGTATGATGTTTCCAGTAGAAAAGTAGGTACCATTAGAATAGAAATATAGAAATACCACTAAAATGGAAATAATTTCTGCATTGTTTAATGTATTGTGTTAATATTTATCCTTTGTCTCAAATTTCTACTTGATTTCATATTTCTGTAATCCTAGCCCTAGCCTGCTTATTGGATGTCCCATCCTGTTGGCTGTAGTAGCTTACACTACTTTAAGTCTTTGGGGAAATATGATTAAGGTGACCAGATTGTCCCACTTTTGGAGGGACATCTGGGGGTACCTGGCAAATTGTACTTATGTTGAAAGTAAAAAATATATATATATATATTACAATACTATTTTTACATTCTATGTGTTCTTTTTGTTGCTCCATATAGACCAAATTTTTAATCAAGAACCCCCCTGGTCAATGGTGTCCCGCTTTACCAGTGTGAAAATCTAGTCACCTTAAACATGATGGGATGGCTCAAACAGAATCATCTGAAGATCAGTCCTTCAAAGATGGGCAGGAAGGGTCCAAGTAAGGAAGTAAGGAATTGTGATTGCCCAACCTGGACAGGTTGCAGCTGTGAGTAGCTCACTCCGCCAGAAATCTGGGTGTGATCCTAAACGCCTTCCTCTCTATGGAGGCACAGATCACAAAAGTAGCATGGCTGGCATTTTTCCACCTGCACCAAGCCAAACCATTAGCTCCCTACTTGGTCCCAAAACACCTAGCCACAATGATCCATGTGATGGTCATCTCTACACTGGATTTCTGCAACTCACTCTATGCAGGACTACCCTTATACCTGGTCCAGAATGCAACAGCCAGAGTTCTCACGAGAATCCCTTGGAGGGCCCACATCCAGCCCATATTCCAACAGCTGCAACAGCTGAATCCTGGATCAGCTTTAAGGTACTAGTAATCACCTTTAAGGCCATATGCGGTTTGGGTCCAATGTACCTGAGAGTCCGTTTCTCTGCCTGCCAATACCAACCTGTTAATCATCCCTGGCCCCAAGGAAACATGTCTTGCCTTGAACATGGCCAGGTTGTTGTTTGTCCTGGCCCCCACCTGTTGAATGAGCTCCCCGAGGAGATGCCCAAGATATCACAGTTCCACAGGGGCTGAAAAATAGAGCTCTTCCACCAGGTATTTGATCAAAGTCAGTGACAACATCTATTAGACCCCCAGAATCCTTTCCTATCCAGATAAGTACAGTCTATGGGATTGTGGACAAAATATTACCTGAACATGCTATGTTATGATTGTTGACACAGTTACCAAACTTATCTTGTACTCACCTAACATTTTCTGTAAACCAGTGGTCCCCAACCTTTCTGAGGCTGGGGACCGGCAGGGTAGCGGGCCGTGCCCACGCATTGCGCATGCGCAAATGCGTCATGCGCGAACAAAATCGTGCATGCGCAAAAGTGTCATGCATGCGCGGTTTCGGACGCACATGGCGCATGCACGCATGCGCGATGAGCGGGCGCGGCCCACGCATGCGCGATGAGTGGCGCGGCCCTGATTCCCTCTCCCCGTCCTCCCGCAGTAAGAAGCTTCCCAGGCAGCAAGCTTGCGGCCTGGGAAGTTTTTTACTGCGGGGGGGCGGGGAGAGGGAGCCGTGGCCCGGTGCCATGGCCTTCGCGGCCCGTCACCGGGCCGCAGGCCGCAAGTTGGGAACCACTACTGTAAACCACTCTGAACCACAAGGGAGGGAAGTATATAAATGCAAATAAACAAAATAAACATACATAAAATATAGAGTGGGTATGATCTTCCATGAGATATGATATAGATATAAGTAACATTCCTTCTTTGCTTCTATTTCTTTGAAAAAATGGAAGTCTTTAAGCAGATTTGTATTCAGTAATGTTGGCAAATATCCCTTGCATTTTAAGTAACTTCTGTTTTGGCGTTTTAAAACTTAAAGTCCATACATTTATGGAGGTTAAAGCTAAAGGTCACAGTAATGCCAAAAGACATTTTGGAAGGGGTAAAACTTTGTGCCACATATACTATTTTTGAAAGAGAAATAATAGTATCATCGGGATGTAGTGGGCATGTTAGATCTAAGATCCTCATTCTGCCATGGAAGCTTGCTAGGTAAACTGGGCCAATCACATACACTTAGTCTACACTACTTCACAGGGTTTTTATGAGGATATAATGGAGGAGAATAATGTAAGCACCTTTGGGTCTCCATTGATGAGAAAGATGAGGTAAAAATTTAATCCTTAAAAAAAGACTTCCCTGAAAGACTAACTAGGAACATTTCATAAAGAATAAACTGTAGAAGCTGACTGTACTGATTCTTGTGCAGTTTTGCAAACAAATAATAAACTCAAAGCCTAGACTTTGGAGAGACTGTTTTCTGTTGACAGTGTTATTGAGGCATTAATCATGCATACTGTTCTCCAAGTAGTTCTTAATTTGCTGCAGATGTGGAAATACAGCCAGCACTTGGTCCAGGGTTTTGGACTGGGTTGTCTTCACTGATGACACTCAGCTATTTCTGTTGATTGTGTCGCCGTCTGTTGATACTCCCAGGCATTTTGGCCAGATGTCTAGAGGCCATTATAAACTAGCTCAAGCAGAATTGTCTGAACTTAAACCCAGCTAAGATGGAGATTCTTTGGTGGGCTCACATGCCAAGTGTAATGCAGCACTAAAGGACCTCCATCTTAGTTGGATCCTGGATTTATTTATTTATTATTGGCAAGCTGACCACATGGTGGGTAACAACCATAATAAAACCCACAATAAAATAGAATTCTAGCATTAAAACACATCCTAACCCAGCAACAAACTAAAATGTACCCCGACCCACTCAACAACCACCCACCCAGACTCAACAATGACCCACCCAGAACATCAGGGGTGTGAGGAAACCTGCTGTTCCAGTTAAAAATGAGGATGGGCCCCTGATCCTCATTACTTTTGCCTCAACCAAAGAACTGGCAGAAGAGCTCCATTTTCAGGCCCTGCAGAACTGAGAAAGTTCCTACAGGGCCCTCAGCTCTTCCAAGAGTTAATTCCACCAGGTCAGGGCCAGGACTGAGAAGGCCAAGGACAGGCATACTTCCCATGGTACAGGGACCCTAGCAGGAACCCTAGCAAATTTGTACCCACAGAGTGCAATGCCCTGTGGGAGGTATAAGGCGATAGACAGCCCCTCAGATAGGTGGCCCCAGATCGCAAAGTGCATTAAAGGTTAAAACCAAAACCTTCAACTTGGACCACAACTGGCAACCAATGCAGCTGCCTCAGCACAGGCTAGATATGGGCCTTCTAAAGTGTTCCAGTGAGGTTCCTAGTAGCTGCATTTTGTACCAGCTGCAATTTCCAGTTAAAGGCTCATTGAGATTGAGTAACAGAAGTCATTGCTGAAGGTGACCATAGCACGGATCACCAGGTCACAAACATCGCTTGCCTGACCAAAGATGCTGCTGGCCTCCCTACCTGAAAATTCCATCCACCCAAAAGAGGTGGATCTAAACCATCTAACACCCACCAGGAAATTATTTAACCAACAACGAAGTGGCTTTTAGCTTTTTTTAAACCAATATTTTAATGAATGTTTCATTATTGTTTTTATGTAAATTTGGATTGATTTTTTAAAAACTTGTTAGCCACCCTAAGACATTTAGGGAAGGGTAGGTTATAAAATTAATAGTAATATTGATGGAAGTATTGAAATAGCAATGGTACACAATCTGTAGAGTTCACCAAGAAGTTTTCAATACTTCCAGAAGATTATGCACTTACTTCACTGTGGTAATTTTCACTTCTCTTGCTTACCCATACTTAGAGCTTAAAAAATAATCAAAGTTCTACTTCAGATCTATCTTTATCATGAAATACCTTGCAAACATTCTTAGCTTTTCTAGATCAAAAAATGTACTTATTCAAATCTTTGCAAGTTCACTTACAATATAATCAAAAATAGGGTAGATATATTAATGTAATTCATTTTCGGGCACATTTTCTGCTTTTTTATTATAACAACAGTGAATCCAATTTAGCGTGTAACTAATGCCTTTTTTCTTGTTAGCATTTTAATGAGGGGGTTAATTATCTTCACAGCAGGCATAATTTTGAGAAATTGTTTAGATACCTCAGATTTTTCAATGTATCAGCCAAATAATTAACAATCAAGCAAGCTTGACCAACTCACATGAGACTTGTGGGGACTCCTAACCTATACCTAGAGCTCTCTACTCTGATACGATATATCAGGATGACTCATGATACACTAACTGGATTATAATTTCTATAAATAAAGATAATTATCTGTGAAAAATTACCATGGGATTCTAGTTAAGTGTTGTATGGGTTTTGGATTCTAAATTATATAGGTTGAACTACTTTAAAAATCATGTACCCAAGGTTAATACTTAAAATGCCACCATATAATATTGATGACTATGTTACATTTGATGTTTAAGCAAGAACAGTTTACCATTAGGCTAAAATGTACATTAAACTTTTATGCATCAAAATGATCAGGTACTAAGGGGATTTAAATGTTAATAAGGTTTCAGATATCTTCAAAAAGTAGTTAAAGATTGGTACGTGTTCATACATGTCTGGCATAGTTCATAACCAATTAAAAAACCTGAACTTGTAGCAATACTATATCTACACTGTGACTCTTTCTGCTTCAAAGTTTTCTGAATGCATAGTTGAATTTCCTTATGTTGAATCTTTTAAGTGGTCTGACATTTTGCTGATGCACATGATTCTACATGGTTATGGAAGTGTCTATCAAAGCTAGAACTGAAATCTTCCTCTGTAATAAATTTCCTATCAAAGTCTAAATAGATATAAGCAAAATGGTACTGGATGAACTGAAGGATTTTAATTTTCTACTTCATATCCATCTCCAAGGCCTTGGCTTCGTAAAAGAGGAAAAGATGAACCAAACCACTTTTCTTTGCATTCAAAGTCTCCAGAACAGCCTCGTGGGAAGTACTGCATAGAGTGAGTTGCAGAAGTCAAGTCTAGAGGTGACTGTTGCATGGATTACCCTGGCTAGGTCCAATGCAGACAGATAAGGTGCAAGCTGTTGTGCCTGGCACAAATGGAAAAATGCTAGATGAGTGACATTCATAATCTGTGCCTCCATTGAGAGGGAGGCATTCATTATCATGTCCAGGCTCCTGACAGAAGGAAATCTGTTAGTTGAGTTCCTCCAAGAGTCGGGAGGTGTGCCTTGGATCCATCTTGAATGGATTCAACTTCAATCAACTCCACTTGAGCCTGTCCACCACAGCCTCCAGGCATCTGGTGGTGTTGACAGATCACCATCTACTAGCAGGAATAACTGGGAGTTATCTACATATTGGTGACAACCCAGCCCAAACTTCTGGATCAACTCGGCAAGGGGTGCATATAGCTGTTAAATAACATCAGGGAGAGTACTGCAGCCTGCAGGATCCCACAAGTGAGAGCATGATTCTGAGAGGTACTCCTCCCTGATGCCACCCTCTGTTCCCAACCTTGGAAGAAGGACTACAGCTGTTTTGAGTGTTGTGCCTCAAATCCCAATGTTGGCTAAGCAGTCGGTCAAGAGCTCACGAATGACCATGTCAAACACCAACATCAGGACTAACAAGAACAGTAGTGCTGACTCAGTGAGATCCAGTTTTCTCCAGAGGCTGGCTGTGAGAGTGACCAGGGTCATCCCCTCCCCATAACCAGGTCAGAAGCCAGACTGGAATGGGTCAAGCACTGACATTTCTAAATGAAATTAATGGGCAATAGGTTCAGGGTAGACAAAGAAATACTCCTTTATTCAATAAGCAATTAAACTATGGAATTCACTGCAAGTGAAGGTAGTGATGACCATGAGCATAGAAGGCTTTAAAAAGGGGTTAGACAGATTCATGGAGGATAGGTACATTAATGGGTATTAGCATTGCTAGTGAAGGGAACATCACACTATTCTAAAATTTCTGAGACCCAGCGCTAGGAGGCAACATCAAGGAAAGCCTTGGCATATCTTTCTCCTCATGGAGGTAACCCATGTCAGGTTGGAAAATGGCCTGGAGAGACAGTTAGCCTCACACCATGTTCTCAGTTTAAATTGGGGTGCTCCACAGCTGCAATTTATCAATAAATCTGATTTTGATATGCTTATAAAACTTCTAGAGTTTTATCTACTTTGCATAAGTGGCACCAAATGGTGGCAAGGGCATCAGTGACCACCCAGACAAGTAGCTTGTGCCCCACCCTGCTGCCTCACTGAAGGAAAGGTACTTTTCTTTATGCTTAGTCCAAATATTGGAGAATATGAATATAACTCAGATGCATAGTGGCGTCCAGATAGGTGAAATGAAAGAAAATATACAACTAGAATTTATGCATTAAATCTCAGTGTAAAGATAACTTTGGACTAAATACTGTATTAACAATATCCTTTAGTGACTCTTAGTATTATCTAGCTTTGTGCTTGTTGATAATACAGTGTAAAAATAATTGTTGTAATACTTCAAAATTTAAACTTGTAAGCACAGACCCACATAGACCCATTATGCACGGGTGTTTTAGCGTGTGTTCGGGGTGGAATGGTGGCGACTAAAATCACCGATAACGCACAGAGTCGGCTGCAACTGGCTGCAGATTCGGTGCACGCCGCCGAAAAAGCCACGTTAGTGGAACACGGAAGAAAGCGCAGCTTCCCGGACGACCAGGGCGCAACCGGAGGGGCCGCCGAATTGACCGCATGCATAATCGGGGAGGCCAGAGGGTCGGAGGCGGAGCAACCGCTCAAGTGGCTGCTGAAACGAACAGTGGCGCAGGCCAGGGGGAAATCAAGGGAACACGGACGGAAAGGTGGCCAGAGAGCTCACAGTGGAGGGGGGCGAGGGGATCGCTGCGGCTAAGGACGGCAGAGAGGCCAGCCACCCACCTCCCCCCCATTCCCAAACACACACCCCAACCACAAATGCGAACAGAGGCGAGGTCTCTAAGAAAATACAAACACTTTATAAAATAGTGTGAATGAACAAAGCACAAATATACAATACAATACAAAGCTTAAAGTAGGGGAAACAATATAAAGGGGAAACCTATGATGCAGAGGAACCGTGGCAGCAAATAAGGGGAGAGGTGAACTGGGAGTAAACTAAGGGGAAGGGGAAACATGCTCCCTCCCCCTCCGTGCCTGACAAACCCAGCAGGGCTGCGCCTGCGCAGGCTGCTTCCGCCCTTCCTGGCCTCCACCTCCAATGCACGCCAACGCAGCGGCGCGCTCGCCTCGCTTCCCCTTGGCTCCGCATCGATGCCTCGACACCTGCCACTCCGGATTTTGCCGCCATCGCGCCCCGTCCCATGCATAACCAGTTTGCTTCGCGTCTTCCCCCTCCGCGTTTTCCATGTGACCCGAAATCGCCGTTTCAGCGGCCGTGCATAATGGGCCATAGTGTTAATTAAAAAATAGTTCAGTACCAATTTCTTAAATAGTTATTAGCTTGAATGCAAACTAATGAGTGGAGAAGAGATCATGGAAGGAATCTCTGATGCCTTGCTCCTCTTTTTGCACCCCACCCCTAAAGAACATGGGATGAGGTGCAGTGGGCTATGGAAAAGATATGAATCTCCTCCCTCTTGTTCAAGAATTTGTTGAAGAGCAGATTTCCGGAGGTTCAGAAGGTTACAGATAGGAGGAAGTGACACATAACCATTCCAAAAGCTCTACTCCACTCTCAATGGCTAGGATCCAACCCATTATCATTATCAATGAAAAATTAAGATTTAAAAACTGTTTCAGTCATAACACGTGAAATGAGTAATTTTACCTAATGCCAGTCATCTGAGGTTGCTAAAAAGTAACAATCATTTGGGATTTTAAAATATTCCAGTAATTATTGACTTTTTACTGTCTCGCTTGCTTTTCCTCCAATGAGCCCAAACTGGCATACATGATTGGGCCTCCCGCACCTCCCCCTTCACCCCACTTATTCCCTCTTCAGACCTACATATTAACCAGCAGATCAGAATGTGACAACATCTGTGCTAAGATTGGGTATTTTGATTTTGTTATACATTTTTTAAATTATATAATTATTTATGTTTTCATTATGACCAATGTTTTATTTGTTGTACACCACCCCAAGATAACTAGCTTGAGAAAGGTAGTATAAAAATCAAAATCTAAATATATCATTTATAATATTATTCAGTATGTAAAACATTTTATACCTTCCTCCCCACATCATTTAGCCTTGACCTGATAATGGCTCCCTAAAGTGAACTTCCCAGATGAGCAGTGGGTTTCTCATTGTACAATTCATCCAGATTTTTGGTTATCAGTACCCAGAGAAAGAAAACAAAGATCTTAATGAAGAATTGTGATTATCTGAACTGAGCTGCCAACTTTTCCATAAAGTCTGTCATCTAACCGTACATAATTGCTTACATTTGTACAGAAATCCAGTTTTAAATGGTGAGCAATAAAAATACTTTTCCCTTTGATGAAGGTTTTTAAAATCATACAGCTGATCTCATCTAATATGCTGCTTGAATTTCATCCAAAAAATTTCATGATCCCTACCTATCACTTACTTACACAAAGTAGTATATATTTTGTGTCCTTTAGAATCATGAGCAAAGCAAGTTCAGACTCATAAATTATTATATTTTTCAGTCAACCAAAATCCTCACAATGTAATTGTTGCTCAGGAAATTGCATAAGCTTTGAAATCTATCAAAACAGTTCCCATTTATTCCCTACCAAGAAATTGTAACTTAGAATGTCAGACTTCTAGGTCACAGCATTTTGAAATCAAGTTAGCCAACGCTTTTGATTAAACTATGAACTTATACTTTGGCTGCAAGCTAAAGGGAAGGACCTTGGCAATTCATTACTCTCCTTTCATAAATGGCTATATATTTTCACCATAGAAAAATATTTGTACCTACTTAAATAATTGCTGAGGTCAAGAAAAGATAACCGAAGCCATCAGCTATCTAAACTCAATATGCTTCCTATTTGCAAGTATATGGGTGCTGGGGAAAAGATTTAAAAACTGTTTCAGTCATAATGCATGAAATGAGTAATTTTACCTAATGCCATTCATCTGAGGGTGCTAAAAATAACAATCATTTGGGATTAAAAATATTCCAGTAATTAATAACAATGCATGAATAGTTTCAAAATACACATTAAATGAGCTGGCAAAAATCAAGAAAGCACTAGAGTGTATTTGATTAAATTAAAGTCAATTTCTTTCCTTCCTAGTCTGTTCAGACCAATAAGAATCATCTGTTGAATGTGTAGAGCTGAGGAATGGAATCACTTGCCTTTCCCTCCACCAGTCTACCCCAACTAGCCAACGGCCAAAGCCTAAGCGCATACAAAATGTACACTATCCCCTCCATTCAGTGGCAGGACTTCATCAATTGCCTCTATTTTATCCTCCTGGCTTGTCATTGGAATATCCTTGGTAGCATCTTATTTCATGGCATTCTTACATAGTCTGCCCTGACCTGGATAGCCCCAGTGAGGCCAAGCCCAAGCTTCAGTTCTCGGATGCTAAGCAGGGCCGATCCTGGCTAGTTTTGAAAGCATAGAAAGTAGGTGTGTTAGTTATTTGCAGACCTGTTTTTTCACATTTTGAGTGTAATGTCTAGAAACCAACAAGAAGCTCAAGCTTCAGTGTATACAACTCCTGGTTAGTTTTTTTTTTAAACATTTGAGAAGAGTTGACAACAGAAATATAAAACTTAAAAGCCAATCATTTGCTTTCTCCAGTTCAGGAGACGTTAATTTTCTTTCCAGTGGAAAAGTGCTATCTCCAAATATTTAAGGTACCACACCATTTTGGGGTGAGATAAACACTCTGGGCCATTCCGCACCAGGATCTATGTAGCAAATTGGTTGTGGAACGAAAAAACGCCATTTTAAATAGTGGAATTTGTTGTTATGCATACCTGCCTTTGTAGTGGAATCCAGTTGCGTTTCTATCGTTTCCCACAGGTTTCCGGTTTCAGCAAAAATTGCTAGCCAGGAAGTGATATTGCCGAGCTTTGTCCCGCCCCTGGCCGTCAAGCAGCCAATGGGCGGCCATTATCATGCTCCCAAAAAGCCCCTTTCCCTTTAAGGAAGGTTTTAAAAAAAACACACACGTTGCAACGAATCTGCGTTGATTCGTTGCAACGGAGAGACCCATCTAGCTAGCAGGTGGTGTTTGAGCTGCCGTTTCCTCGTTGCCACGCTCCCCCCGAGTGAAAAAAAATACCCCCCCCTGCACGGGCACGATTTTCGGCCAAAAATACAGTGAAATATAAAGGGAAAATAAACCAGCAAACGGGGCTGTGTGTTGCTTCGTGCTTGGTGACTTAAAACAGCTCTGGGGAGGGACTGCAGCCAGGGAAGCCTTGATGGGTAAACGAAAGCTCGCCGGTGCGTTGATCTCTGCTCGCACCGAGAAAAAAAAAATGGCGACCGCTTCGCCGGAAGATCAGAGGAGAGAGCTAGGGGGAGGGACTTTGCAGAAACCGCAACAATGGTAACGCACAGAACATTCCCGCTAGTGTTGCAGATTGGTTGCAAGAGTAGTGCTTTCCGGAGGGAAATTTTTCGGATTTCCCTGAAAGTGCTACAACAAAGCGCTTTTTGCGGATCGGTTTCGGGAGTGTTGCAGATTGTCAACAATGTTGTGCATAACAGCAAAACAGTAGCGATTTCAATTTGCAACCATTGTGCAATTTTGAATGAGTGCGGAATGGCCCTCTAAATCCATATTCTGATATCCAATATATTACAGAAATGAAGAGGGAATCACTGGTCTTTGAGATGCTAGTTCACCCCACATACATTCAGCAGGGTCTGTGGCAGTTGTGTCAGCTACAGGAGCCAAAATACTCTGCAACCAGAATTACCTCTTTAAATGAAATACATTCTGTTTGGGGGATGTTTTCTGTTAATATGGCTGAAATCTGGCAGTGACTTCAGAATGCCAATATCTAATCCATGAAAAAAAAATACCCTACAGACACTGATCATACACAAGCTGGTGCATCAACCCCAATTGCTATCAAGAGAATAAACTGTCTATGTCACATAATAAGCTTTCGTGTGTATCCAACATCAAAATTGCTCTGGTGATACAAAATGAGTGCAATTTAAAAGCACCTCTAGCAGTTCTATCAACTGGGATTTTATATTAGATTTGCCATGCTAGAAAAACACAAATCTATATTAAAAGCGATCAATGTATTACTGAGCCATAGCTCTAGATACAAGATATAAACAGCTGTCTGATACAGAAAAGTGATGTGGATGTTACTGCGGCCGGCCTTATCTAAGCATTCCATTGTACCTGTGCTACTTACACAAAGCAGTTATTTGTAGAAATGAGCATATTCGTTTAAATGACCTTGGATTTGAGCTTAAACAAAGTTAGTTTTCTGATAATTGTTCTTTAAAGCTTGTTTCATTTCAGCCGGAATTCAAGAAATCAGAACACCTGGGAAGACCTAATAAAGTAATCAGGAGTACGAATGGATGCTCAGCACCTTTTCGTCTTACAATGGACTGGCAAGAGGAGGGAGCTGAGGAAGCAAAATTTCAAAGAGAAGATGGCTTGTCAAATCAGCAGAAGATATAAATCCTCTGTGCTCTATCCTTCAGTCCGTTTGGTCTGGGAGAAAGATTCTCTTGGTAGTGAGAGTATGAGCCCCTGGCTATCCTGAAAAAGAATTAAAGAATTGTGTTTGGATTACATTTACCCTTTATGTGATTCATTCCCCTTCCTGGCAAACTTTTAGTGATCCCCTGTGCAACTGTTTTAACACATGATTGTTGGAGTGAGCAACTCAGTATTCTAGGGCATTAAGAGGTGCTACATCACTCTAAGTGTGCATAGAGGCCAATATGCACTCACAATTTTTCACTATAGTCAGTACACTGTTTTAAATTGTCATTTTTAAACAGTCATGTTTATGCATGTTCTCTGATACCACGGGTTTTTTTTTGCAGCAATTATGCAGTTGAAACTGTTACCATGATAACTCTTCATGTGGGAGGGGGGGCTTCCTCCATTGAGCTAGGTGCTGCAGTGTCACCTGACTGCCACTCTGGCACATGCTACTGGCAGAGACTCATGGGAATTGTAGTTCATGGACATGGAGACTCCAACAAGAAATTTCCATGGGGGCACACAGACACTTGAATGCCAAAAGTACTACCTTTCCCCCTCTTAAGGTATACTGTTCTTTGCAGAAAGTAGGCAGGATGGACCACAGCAGGCCACATGTACTCATGCAAACTGAAAGCCTTCACTATAACTTCCCCCCTCCCCGATGAAGGTTTTTAATCACTGGCAAGCCAGGGAGCTGCCCCATGACCCCTCACCTCACATGGTCTTCCATGGAGACACATGTCTCCACAGGTCTTTCCTGTAGATACAATACTCTCATACTGCCACACACATGATGCAGGGCAAGCTGGTAATTTTGTCCTAATCTTTAGATTAGGCTTCTTTCTCTTCTTTTGACTGCAGCTAAGGCAGCTAAAGCATATAGAAAGTTTAAAAACACTGATTTTCTAGGGTAACACCAGCTCCTCAGACTTCTAGACAATTTCAAGGTTATCACTTTCAGTTCACCAAAGAAATATATTCATTAGGAAATCAGAACATTAATTTGAAGCTGATTAATTTTAATAGAGTTGGCACATGCTTGTGTGTATGTATAAGAGAGCCAGCTTCATGATTTAGTGGTCAGAGTGTTGATCCAGATCTCAGTTAAATCTCAACTGTCATGAAACCTCCCTGGGAAGTCAAGCATCCTTCTTTCCACAAAGACAGCATGCAAGATAAGGAGGAAGCAAGTCTGAAGGAGCCAAAACTGTTGGAGCCCAATGAATCTGGCTTAAACTGATCAGGCTGTCAACAAGGAACAGTACCTAGCAAGAGACAGGTACATCTTCACATGGAAGGGGAAGGACAGAAAGAGCGAGCCTTCCCATAATGTCATCAGCTCTACAAATGAGAGGCCAAAGGTGGGCCAGGGTAGGGTTCTACTTTTTATTGTTTGTGGAGCACTCCTGCTTGAGCTGTCTGGATGTACAACTAGGTCTGGCAAATCTTGGGTGTGTGGAGTATAAGTGAGCTAGCACAGGATGCATCAGTTTTCTTGTTGTTTAAAGTTTCCTTGTCTGGGACTCTGTGTTCACTGCTGGATACAAGGCTCACAGGCCCAGAGCTCTGCTCTAGAATCTTATCAGCCATGGGTAGAAGACAAATAAGTGCCATTTTGTATCTGACCCTAACCTACCTCACAGGAGTTGTGAGGATAAAAGGGAGGAAAGAAGAACAATGTTGTGAGCTATTTAGCCCTCCAGTAAGGAGAAAATAGAGGCATAATACCCAAAATAAAGAGGGACATAATATCTAAATAAATACTGAAATAAATAGGGATATATCTAAATAAGTAATAAACTATGCAAACCTACAGTTGATTTTAGCTGGTAATAGTCTTTACAATTAAAATTGACCTTTACTTGCCTGCCATTGCCTTTTCCCTCCCAATATACGCTCATGTTGATGATTTAGTTACCATATAAAATTAATTGTATTTCAAACATTTTTCCCATCTGCATATTTGGCTGCTTCCATACTTATTGTTGGCACACAGAAATCTTTGGTCTGCTGAGACTGCCAGTTCAGTGCGAGAAGGCCATGAACTCTACAGTTCTCATCAGCCTCCAACGTAAGTAGCCAGAGAAAACTGGGAAGAGGTTATTTACATCAAATCCTGTGCTTAAACAGACTTACTCCAAGGTCGTGAGTATGAGAGAAAGCGCATACATGCATGCATTTAGCACACTTCCCTAATGCCCTCTGGCAATTTTTGAATTTTTGACAAGAAGATGCTTTTTGCATTTCTTTTATTTTTCTATTGTTGCGAACCTTTTCATTTGCCCATCTTTGTAGTTAGTGTTCCTGAGTAGTTTGTTTCTTTCATGCCATTATATGAAATAGATACAAAAATAATGACAAGCTTAATGGAAATGTAAAAGGAAAAAATGGTTCAAGGAAGCAGAAAATGACACAAAAATAAAGTTGTAAGTACAACTAGCTTCAAAGCCCGTTCCTTGAAAGGGCCCCCCTCCCCTGGTCAGGCAGCTTAAGGTGGCTTTGGGCCGCAGCTCGCAACCAGATCATGTGGGGCAGGCGGGGGCTGGGCAGCTTGTTCAGCAGGCCGGGAGGCCATCGTCAGCAGCCCAGGCTAGCAGGCCAAGAGGCCCTTGTTAGCAAGTCCTCCACCACAGCCCTTTAGCCAGGGCCCTCTCCCCTTACCTGCTGCTGGCTCCAGGCACTGAGGTATCTGAGAGCAAAGAGGCTAGAGTCCAGGGACGGAGGGCGGGAGCTGCAGGGGCAGGGCCAATCAGGGGAATGCTGGCTGCACCCTGATTGGCCCTATTCTAACTTGGACAGCCGGACACATCCCACCCCCCAACCCCAGGCTGTTTCATAAATATAAGGATTAGCAAAAATAAGTAAAACAAAAACTTATTTTCAAATTGAAATGCTTCGGCTATGACATTTAGTAGCATTTCTGACCTGAGTCAAGCACAAATGTGTTCATCCATCATTAGTTTAAGCCTTCTTTATGTTCTTCACTATGTTCTTATATAAACAGTTTACCAGAATGAAATGAAAGTACATTTCCTGAAGATGGGGACAATATTCATCCGCTTCCAATCATCTGGCACCTCACCTGTTCTCCAAGAAGTGGAGAACAGCAATATATCTTTGTGTCACAATAAGGTAGCACTGTTGGTTGTTTTTTAAAAAGTATCCCATGATATCATGCCTTGATATCTAATGACTTGAGTAGGGGGTTGGACTAGATGGCCTGTATGGCCCCTTCCAACTCTATGATTCTATGATTCTATGATATCCAGCACACATCCTTGATGGGTTGATGAAAAGGATTACAAACTTCTAATTGATGATACAGTTATTGGGAAATTGGCTTTAGTTTTATATTGGAGACCAAGATCTGATCTAGCTTAAGGTCCAGTGGCACCTTTAAGATCAACAAAGTTTTATTCAAGGTATGAGCTTTCATGTGCACGCACATGTCCTCAGTGTACAATGTCATGGAATAAATCCACTCACTCTAAATTTGTTCTGTTGCTTCAGATCAACACGGCTACCCCACTTGTAAAGATCTCATCGCTATTTCTTCTTTGTGTAGAAAAAAAGTTGCTTGTTTGGCCAGGCTTTGCTATATGAGCTTTTACCTACAATAGAACATGAGGGAAATGTTTATAGAGTGCTATACAGATATGCTATGGAATTAAGGGTGGTTGTAGCTCAGCCTACCAGATAGAACTGAGCCTGAATCAAGCTGGCACCAGAAATAAAGGGTTGTTTAGAAATATATTCTGTTTCATATAAGACTGAAGGATGAGTCGACCTGGTGACCCTGCCCCCATCAGAAGTATGAGATCAGGGCTCGTGGACTAGCCTGGAGACTTTGGGAGGGAACAAAAATGAATCTGAAGATGACTATGACATTATTGCATGGGTCCAGGGATGCAGGCAGCCTTCTATGCCAACCCTATGAGGTAGATGTACACAATTCTATACAATCCTGTGTCCTTGGCACAGGTTTCAATGGGCATGAATTCCCTATGACTGACTTAGTTTTGCTACAGCTAAACTGAAAAAACCTAAAAAGGTTTTCCAGTCATTGTGTTTTGGAGTAACTCATGCTAGGCAATGGACCCTGCTTGACCCAAGGGTCAACATGCTATGTATTTTTTATGAGTCTGGGGGCAATATCTGTTAGTATGTTCAATTCTGGTGGAGACTGTTGTAAAGTTTATTTCATTGTTCTCAGCTTGCTTATGACATTTCCACAGCTTAACATTAAGTACCAACCCCTTGAAAGCGATTGACTAATGTGGGAGCAATTCACTCCTCTCTATTTGTCTCCTCTTTGTTGACAGAAAAACTTTAATAAATCAGTTTGCAACTCCAAACATCCAAATACAGGGGTGACATAGAGGCCATTTTTCCACACGGACAATAAGCTACGATATGTCACACATGTGCATGCCAGGTCCCTCTTTTAACACATGTAACAGAAAAAAGAGAGGCTGGCACTATTACCAATGACAATAGCACCATTGCTCAAAACAATCTTGATTTTTGAAGGTACATCTTCTATAACAAAGGAAACCAATGTAGCAACTGGAAAAATGCAAATGGATGGCAGATTTACCACAAAAAAATCCACCCTGAGATCAAAACAATTATGCTGCTATTGTATTGATTGCTAAGGAAAGCAGGAATAAGTCATGCATGAGAACTTGAATCAAAATACGTACACAAAGAATGTGTGACCAACGACATATGTTTTTTTGATGTGGGACATAACTCCTGGCACAGGCCCTGAGATGGAAATGGGTACGGAAAGGGAGTCCGGCAGAAGAGTCTGGGGTAGCTGCGGATCACCAAGGCAGGCAGCCAACTAGGGCAGTGTGGACCATTGCAGGAGGATGCCGGGCCATTGCCACGCTGCCTTGGGAGGCATGGGTAGTTGCAGGGCAGCGCCACTCTGCCCAGCCAGGGGATATCATGAGGTGGTGCAGAGTCTGGGCAGGGCAGTGTCACCACAAAGGTGGGGAGAGAGCAGGGAGTCTAGGGTGGAGGCCTCTGGAGGCCGGGGCACAGGCTGCGCGGCTCCCAAGGGTGGAGCGGCTGCCCTCCAGGGGCCGGCACCCAAGCTGTGACACCAGTGCAGGCCCAGGTGCTGCCCTTCAGGCTGGCAGAGGCCAGGGCCCTCCTGCAAGAATCTTTGTGTGCATGTGTTTATGTCTGGGAGGGAGAGACTGGGGAGTAGGTTGGGGAAGGAAGAGGGAAGGAGAAAGAGGGGAGAGGAAAGTGGGGTGGAAAGGGGTGTGTGTGTGTGCGCGCGTGTGTGAGAGAGGGAGATAAAGGGATTAAAAAGCTCCGGAGCAGGCTTGTGTCCCACATACATATGAGAGCCTGGGTATCACTACTTTTAGATGCATTAAAATCTGTTCCCAGTAAAGTATTCACCAATCTAGATCAGCACAGTATTCCACCCACTCCTCCTTTTCACTCTTCGTTGTCTATATAGATTTATGGATCACTATAATAATTAAAATTGAGACAGGATAAATGAGGATCCGTGGGAGTGCAACCTCTGCATTTGCAGAAGGGATGGTGACTATTACTCTGTAATAGTTCCACACACCAAAAAAAAAAACAGCTTTTCAATAAATTATCAATTTAAGAAAAGGCATAAGGTACACAAGAACATCTATCACAGTGCACAGGATAACCACACTTGTGAACTCATTCTAATTTAAGCAACTAAACAGCAGCCCATTCAAAAGTATATAACAAGTAAAAGAAATCATAGCAATGGAGAACACTAAAGTGGTGCTTTTTATATACATTCAGCGCTTGTTTGATTGGTAATCAGAGGGCCACATGACAGCCACTGAGCTGATTAAAACAGCTGCTTCAAACAATCCAGTGAAGGTTATCACAAAACCCTGGCAATTAAAGATCAAAAAGACCCATTAAGGCATCTTGCATACATTCTGGTTACATCTCCAAAGCCAAATTACTCCTTCTCCCCTGTAATAAAATGTTCTTTGATCACCTCTTCTCATCCCATTTCATGGAAAATGTGAACAGAAGGAGTATTTTTGCATTTGCTTTTATTGAGCAGGTACTGATTAGCTTCATCATGATGTAGCTGCTTCTGATTGTGGATAAAGAGCATCATTTACTAATTATGGGAACTGCTGAATCTGATGATTGTGCAGGAAAGTACCATAAATGCAGAGCTAATTTGAGACCAAATATACTTTATTTTTTTGAAGGGCTGAAAATGTTTGGCTAGTAAATATAACATCTATAAATGGATCATGCATCATGCAACTTTTTATTTTCATCAAACACATCAAGGGTCAGCCCAGCAGGGGAATGTGCTTGCAGGTTAAGTACAGCCACAATTATGGGACTGAAGCCTCAATCCCAAGGGCCATTCCACACAACTTAAATGTAGCCAAAGTCTTACCTTTTGTAAATGCTATTAATTTAATGTTCCACGTGACATCGTAAACTAACCACAAAATTCCCGCCAAACTTCAGCAACAATCAGAATTTTATAGCGCTTACGGGGAAATCCAGAAAAGTGGATCCCCCCTGAAAAAATCGCTACACTTCTGAGCACAAGCCACAACACATCAGCGAAAGACATGTGCATTCTCAAAATAGCGGTAGAATGTCTCTCCCTAGCTCTCGCCCTTGAGCTTCCGGAGATGTGATCGCCAATTTTTTCCTCTTAAACCGGCGCAAGCAACAAATAAGTGAGGCTTCTTTGGCTGAAGTCCCTCCACAGAAGTGCTTAACAGTAAAACAAAGCTCCCTTCTGCAACTGTCTTTAAAATTTCTGAGCACAATACAGCCCCCTGTTCAACACTGCATGTAATTTGGGTTAGAAATTGCACCCATGGGGGGGGGGATTTTTTTTACTTGAAGAGTGTGTAAACGATTAAGCGCCAGCTCCTATGCCAACAAAAAAGGTCTTTCTGAGATACTGAATGAACAAATATTCGTTGATACTGGTGTTTTCGGGTTTTTTAAAAAACAGTTTTTAAAGGGAAAGGGGCTTTTCGGAAGCACGAACACAACAGTTCATTGGCTGTTCTGTTTGATTGACAGCCAGGGGCGGGAAGAAGCGCAGAAAAATATCGCCTTCTTTGTTGCGATTCCGGAGAGACCAGAATCCTGTGGGGAATGAATAGACCACTACCAGGACTTCAATATTCCACTAGAATTGAAGGTGTGCAGAATGACCAAATTCCACTATTAAATATAGCGTTTCTGCATACTGCAAACATTTAGCAACATTGGTCGTTGTGCGGAATGGCCCCAAGTGTCTGAAGCCTGCTTCTCCCAGTACTTGTATTCCCAGATCAGCTATTGAACCACAAAATGCAGGCTGGGCACATTAGATACGAATGTCATGTATGCAGCAATCAGTCCTTCACATGTTAAAATATACATGTAGTGGGAACCAAAATTACATTGTTCCCAGAATACCTACCCATACCACCTAAAATGCAGGTACATACACCCAATCCCTATAGACCTTTTACAGAAAGATTAGTACAATCCTTGAAGTCTGAGAAGATATAAGTATGCATACCTGCCACAGTTTTCCTATCTTTAGGACTATTTAAGCTATTATTCTGCTTCACTGGAGTGGGAAATTGCGAACTGATCTCTGGGAAAAGTCAGTTTATAAAGTATGCTGTAAAATATTGGTTTCCTGATATCAAAATTATTGCCCACAGATAACAGCTGGTTTCTCTTTTTTTGGTACAAGAGTTTGGAAGGCATTCTCAAGAAGAGAAGACCGCTTCAATTTTATTTTTTAAAGGATGGAAATAAGAGGGTTGATTTGGAAGATAAAATTTTGCCAGTGGTTTTAAAGCATAGGAAATGAACAGAAAATCCCACACGTGACATATATTGCTTAGAGAAACCATAATTATTCCCAATATGAATTTGACAGGCTAGCATGAAAATACAGCATTCTGGTAAACATCCAGAATCTTAAACATCTTAAATAGCTTTGGTCAGTTCACAGCCACATTTTCTTGACCAATGTTAAGGTAAGTTTGAATTAAATAATATATCACTGATGAGGAAAATGGCATATTTGCCGTTCAATATCTAGCTCAAATCTAGGTAAAAAAAATCTGTGAGGAAATCAGGTGAACGGATGGTGGATAGCGAAGCAAAAATTTGGAAAGACTTGAGAGATCCAAGTAAGAGTAAGGGGCTTTTTGCACGCCTTCAAAATAGCACAATGGTTGCCAATTGAAAACGCTACTGATTTGCTGTTTTGCACAACGTCGTCGACAATCTGCCACACACCTGAAACCAATCTGCAAAAAGCGCTTCCTTGTAGCGCTTTCAGGGAAATCCCCAAAAGTGGATTCACCCTCTGGAAAGCGATACACTCCTGCAACCAATCTGCAACACTAGCGAAAAAGACCTGTGCGTTAACATTGTTGCGGTTTCTACAAAGTCCCTCCCCCTGGCTCTCTTCTCTGATCTTCCGGCGAAGCGATCGCCATTTTTTTTTCTCCGAGCGAGCGGGGATAAACGCACCAGCGAGCCTCTTTCTGTTTAGAGGCTTCCCTGGCTTCATTCCCTCCCCTTTAGTCACTAAGCACAAACCATAGAAAAGCCCGTTTGCTGATGTATTTTCCCTTTAATTTTTACACATTCATTCAGCCGAAAATCGGGCCCGTGAGGGGGGGGGATTTTTTTTTTCACTCGGAGGAAGCGTGGCAACGATCAAACGACAGCTCAAACACACCAGGCAGCTGGATGGGTCTCTCCGTTGCAACGAATCTACACAGATTCGTTGCAATGGGTCTGTTTTTTAAAAAAAAAAACCTTTCTTAAAGGGAAAGGGGCTGTTTGGGAGCATGCTAACGGCTGCCCATTGGCTGCTTGACGGCCAGAGGCGGGACGAGCTTGGCAATAGCGCTTCCTTTCTAGCGATTTCTGCCAAGACCAGAAGCCTGTGGGAAACGCTACAAAACGCAACTGGATTCCACTACAAAGGCAGGTATGCATAACGACGAATTCCACTATTTTAAATGGCGATTTTTCATTCAGTGACCAATTTGCTACAAAGATCCCGGTGCGTAAAGCCCCTAAGTATCAGAAATAAAAGAGAGCACATGGAAGCAACACCCTGTGAATATGGAATAGATAACTAGTCCTTCTGTGGTGATCAGGTTTATATTTGTAAGAGGAAATAGCATTAAAATTACTGGCAACTGCTTGGATATAAAAAATAGAAGATAAGGGTGATTAGTTAATCAACAGGGTGATGTCATAAAATTTGTGAAATTAACAGTCCTACAGTGTTCTGGGCTCCTTTTGCTACAGCATATCAATAATGTACAGGACAGCTCAATGGTAGTTATCTTCTATGTGTTTACAATTATGAAAATGTAAGGTCTTTCATATTGTAATGCATTTATTATGTTATATCTTTTCACATATGCAAATAAAATAGAAAAATTGTATATGGAAGCATTTAACTAGTTGTAAGAGCAGCAATTGTAAGAGCAGCAACTAGTCTTTATGAGGAAACATGGTTATATGATGGTGACAAATGAGTTATCTCCTTTTTTGCTATCTAATCCTAGGCTGACCTACTATAAAGCAGCTAATAGAAGAATTCAGTCCAGGAAAAGTCCAATCTCACAGAGCTATTGATTCATGTGAGCTCAAGTAAACCCTAGAGCAAAACGTCAAGCCTTAGGACAGTGACTGTATGGGAAGTATTCCATACAGTATACCACACTGCTGTCGCTAACAGATCTCAGAACTGGATATTTCAATAAGGTAAAACAGAGATTTCAAAACTAAATAAAAGAATAAAGCACAAGCAAGTATGACCACTTGAGGGACTGCGGGAATTTAACAATTATTCCAATCCATATCACAACAAAAATTTCAGTAGCATCGTCATGACTATGGGATGCACACCTATGGTGACCCCAATGCAAACACATACTTTCTGCAGTGTGGAGTCCAAAGGTAGCTATATTGGGATTCAAGGGGAATATATATAGGACCTTGCCATTACTGAGGAACTTTGCTAAAGATGCCTCATAGAGAATTTCAGGAACAGATATAGCCCCCCTTCTACTGGATTTGCATGCCAAAAAGCATTCCCATGGAAAAGCAGTTTTATCTAAACTACAAAGTGAAACCATTCTTCAAATATCTTAGCACTCAGACTCAAATAGCCAGGCAAGGTCATTTGCATTCCTTATGATACTAAACAGTACTAACCATAAAATATAACAGGAACAACATCAGAGGGAACAAGGGAGTGGGGAAGGGAGGCTGGGAGAACCCCTCTTTCCCACCCCCACCCCAAGGAAAAGCAGACCCCCTCGCCTGCAGGCATCTACATGGGCTATGGGTACATGACAAGCAGTCATTGTTTTATGTACAACTATCAAACAGATTTTATACATAAACTTACCAACAATTTCACTCGGCTCTCTGTTGTAAAGCTTTTTGTTCCAGTAGAGAAGCCGCAGAAAAGGAAAGGAGACCAAAAGCACAAGACAAATTCCAACAAACATGTGTCCTGTAAATGCTGCAAAATCCAATCCCTGTGAGGGAAGAAGAAACAAACAAGGTGGAAACAGAATGAATGAAAAGTGGCGCTTCTCACCCACAATAGCATAACAGGTTATTTACCATTTTGTACCCAGGTCAGTTTCCAGTCAAAATGATGACTAATAAAGTTAAGCACCTGCTTCAATCTTATTAAAATCAATGGCTTACAGGTGTTTTGAATTGATCATATTTTTAGTTCTTCATCCCTACAAGTAGAAGTTTACTTAGCATTGCTGAATTTCCATTTAAAAGTTCTGCAACTTTTAAAAATTGTTTAGAATCTCAACATTGCAGGGACTTTAATCCCATCCTCTTTATTATTTTTATTAAACAACTGGAATAGAAATCCATATGGCTATATGTGTCAAAATTATTAAAATTCAGCATATATGTTGATTCTGTTTTTAATAATTGATTGATATTTCAGAAAGGCAGATTATTTTCTGGAACTAAATAACAATTATGCATATTGGACAGCACAGAAAAATTCAAGGACAAGAAGATACACTTGAAATTCATGAAATGCATAAACCTAAGTCTGAAATCTTATACACACTTGAGTTTATACTACATTGAATTCAATGGGACTTGTTTCCAAATAAATATGCACAGGATTGGACTGCAAACTATTCAAAAGCAAAATGAATGGTTCAAGACTGACAGATTAATGCTCGAAGGAAAAGAGATAGAGATGTGTAGTTCACATCTTGGAATACCATAGTTCTCATTGTCTAAGACAGTGGTCCCCAACCGTTCTGTATGATTTTAAAAGCGCCGTGCATGCATGATTTCGGCCACGCATGACGCATGCGCGGCGCGGCCCTGATTCCCTCTCCCCGCCCTCCCGCAGTAAGAAGCTTCCCGGACCGCAAGCTTGCAGCCTGGGAAGTTTTTTACTGCGGGGGGGGCGGGGAGAGGGAGCCGCGGCCCGGCACCAGGCCGCAGCCCGCAGGTTGGGGACCACTGGTCTAAGAAACTGCAAAAATACATATGTCCAGGGAAGAGGGAAAGAGACCTATACCTCTCTGCCTCCTCCCTATAGGGGGTGTCAGGAGGAAGCTGGGAGGAGCTGATTCGCTCCCTTAACCCCCAGCCCACCAATCAGCACTGCTGCCACCACCAGGGGCTTATGGGACTTGCAGTCCCCTTCCCTTTAGGCAACTGCTTCCCCGCAGTGACAAATTGCACCCAGGGTAAGTCCTGACCGCCCTTGTTGAAGAAGTCATGAATCCAAGTTAAGTCACTTGAGAAGAGATCATACTCTTCCACTCACTCTCTTGTTATTTGCACAATGAACAAGTTCTACTATACTTTATAAGAGCCACTTTATATTTATTTTATGTATTTTAAAATATATCTTTCCTGAAGAGTTCAATGATATTACACTACCTAATAAATCTAAGATGTAATAGGGGAAAAACCCTCCTTAAAAAATCAATGTGGGAGCAAAAGAAGCCCCTAATTATCATCAGTATTAGGAATTTATTGTCAGTTGTGACTTATCCTAGTCTCTCTGGGGACAATGAAGATCAGACATAGGTAGAAGTAAGAACGGATTTCATGTACTGATTGAATTCTTTGTATGCAAGCATCTCACTTAAAACGATTATGTCTTTGACAGTTTAACACAAATAAGCATTTTATGAGAAAGGTATTAGCTGGCAATTCTGCAACATGCAAGAAAAAGAAATTCAAATTTTGAGAAAATTCATTCTGTACACTGTAGACATTCTTTTGTGTATCAGAAAGGCAAATGCACAGCAACTGCCATTTCCATGCTCACTATATTGTGCAGAAATCATTCACATTGACTGAAGTTTAAATTTTTAGCATTACACAATTCTTTTTGTCAAGTGGAGCAGAACTGGCCATGTACCAGGGAATATTTAATTTGGAAAGTGATGCAATCATTTGAAATGAATTAGTAATCACTTTAGCTTCTTCAGAAAATGAAAATCATGAATAGCGCAAAGCTGGTTCCAGCAGTCCCAAAAAAACAGACTGTCCTAGACTAGCCTATTTAAAATAACAGATATACAAGTTGTTGAAAGTAATATGGCATTATCCAGGAAAAAAATAAACCACCTCTGTTAGTCTCTTTAGATGACACTTCAACTTTATGGTCCAATATATTATGAACCCTCAGGACTGGTTAAACTAAGAGGTGAAATAGTTACAATCTCTGGAGCCTCAAAGTCACAGATGAGGAAAAATTACAAGTCTAGAATGCTATTATTTATTACTTCCCTCCTTGCTATAACCTTGCAGCATAAAAACTCAGATGGAAGCTCTATGCCCAAATTTCTGGGGGAAAGTTAAGAAATGTCACAGAATAAAAGAGTGAGTTTTCAACATCACAGTGATAAATGAAATTTAAACTCCTAAATAGATTGCTAATGAAACTAGAATGACAGTAAAACTAAATTGTGCTCCAAAATAAAGGGGGAATCACTGTTTAATTGAAGAATTTGAGTAAACCTTTCATAGCAGCTCAGAATATACTTGTATGCTTAAATATAGTCCTATCCAGACACTGCTTTTAGCCTTCCTTTGTGTTCCTTCATTTTCAGAACTGCATAGCCATGATGGAGAAAGCCTTTTTAGTGGTTTCACCCTGGCTTAAGAATGCCATTCCTCCCTTTTTTCTCTATGCCTTGGTTGCATTTACTTGATTTCTCTAGTGATTGGCAAATATTTTTATTTATTCAAGGTAGTTTTTCATTGCTCTGTTCTTTGGTCATTTTTTAATCTGCTGCTTTGTATTTTATATTGCTGTTCTGTACAGGTGGCTTGCAGATTCTATTGGCACTTTTGATTGATTGGAAATGGCCTTATCTCAGCACTGAATAATGAAATTAAAATGTTTAGATCTAAATCTTGGAACAGTGAATTTGACTTGCATTCTAGCCATCTCTGCACATTTACAGACCTAATAAGCCAGATACAAATCACCAGACATTTTTTAGCCAGAGTGAATCTAAACAATTCTGTCGTCTTCCCTGTCCTAAGAAAGCAATACAAACAAGAGGAATGCCCCACACTTTTAGTTGGCTACATGTGTCACTAATTGTGCCATCCACTGTTATAAGACCACTGACTTCCTTCCTGTTGAATAAGAGAGATCTTGATGGCCACAGTGCCATCCTCACCCCTCTAACTCCCATGGAGCAAGTACTGCAAATTCTGTAGTGGGGTTGTGGTGGACAGATGCAGGATTCACAGTGCTATTTTAAGTTCTATTATGATTATCCAAACATAGAAATTAAGCTAGGGAAAACAGAAAAAAGGCAAGGATGCCATTCAACACTGGTCAGAATCTAAATTTTCAATTTTCACACCAGGTGCTCATCAGTCACATGAAGAAATTGCAGCATGTGAATCATAACTTTTAGAGTCCTTCTAGATATCATAGTCCTCCAGGTTTCCACATTGTAATCTTTGCCCTGATACTGACGAATTGAGACAGTATCTTCTTTTAAAACAGTATCGAAGTACTTAATATTAGGAATAAACCACAGCACATGATTACATATGTTCCCTGGTCACCGCAAACGTTTTTATAGAAATTACAAATAGGGATTCCATAAACTATCTTACCGACAGGTTCACAACTTGGGATATGTAGGACGTGGAAATCAGTACTTTTTGGATTTCCTGATTCAGTATATTGATTCAAGTTTGGCCAATTTGGGAATCTCAAGCCAATTCAGTCAAAATGCCAGACAGCTGTTTGGTGGCTATTCTCCCCCCCCCCCCCCCCCCCGCCTTCCCAGGCAGTGAAGAACTGGGGGAAAGGAGACATTTAAAGTGCTGACCCTCCAAAGCTTTCCCGGGCAGCAAGTAACCAGCTGTTCACTACCTGGGAAGGCTGGGGGGGAGGGGAGAGGAGTAATTTAACGATCCATAAGGATCAGCTGCTTGATGATGTTTTCCCCACCACCACCGCTCTGTCAGTGGAAAGCACTGTCTGGGAAGGGTCTGGAGGAAAGCATTTCCCAGGCTGCACAGAGCAAGTTCTAGGTAGCCTGGGAAGTTTCTGGGAGGAGGCATTTAAAGGGCACAGCAAACAGCTTATAATTGGGATCAGCTGTTTGGTGTGCTCCAAAAAGAAACACTATACCAGTCCAACCTAACAGATTTCCCTTGACCACCGAGCTGGGTTTTAGATAACGGGTTTTAGATAAGAGTGAATTATTTAATAATATAATTATTGACCACTGAGGAAGACCCAGAAGGGCCGAAACGCATTTGGTCTGTTCATGTGCAATTAGATCTATATAGTTTTTATATAGTTTTTACTTTGTTTTTAACCTAATATTTGTGCACTTTAATAAATAATAGTTAAAATTGTATATTGTTTTATATCTCAACTTTTGTGTTCCACACACGTAATATATTCAGCCATCGAAATGTCTCTGCAGCTCTTTTGAATGCAGATTTTAAGTCTGTCTCTTTGCTTAAAAGGATTTCAGGTAATAGCTATCAAGAAATATGTTTCCCTGCTTAAGACTCTGGAGAGTACAATACATAAGACATTATTGAGATATAGATCAAAGATATGATAAGACTGCTTCATATTTCCAGTTGAAGAAAATACTAAGAGTTATTCCAGGACAGCAAAGAATCTTCCCATATGCATGTGGTATTCAGTATAAATGTATACGTATATATTCACCAGGGCCTGTTGGTGTTTATTTATCTAGTGAAGCTTTATCTGTGAAGCTTTTCCTATGTCAAGGATAGACAAGACATTGAAGAAAAGTGAGAAGGCATCCAAATCTTCAATAACACTATCACTTTTGCTTAACTGGAAGTCAGAATCACGTGTCCCTGGACACAGAGGCAATCTCTGGGGATCAACACTCCATAACCACTCCCACTGCTTAACTTAAAGAAGATTAATAAGCACCAAAGATGAAAGTAAAGAAACTATATTTAGGAGGAGACAGATTCAGTTTGATTCTGTCCCTTACAGAACGAGTCCGAAACAAAAGCAGCACATGGTTCTGTGCCATTTATCTTTCATTTTCAGCGCAGTAGGAAAAACAAATCGCTATTACCAAAGAAAACAACATTAACACAAAAGACAGCAATACTTACCGCCTTCCTCAACTCCTGCTTAGAAACAATAATCACATTTGGGGGATCTCCGATAGCTGTGGAAGCCCCTCCAATGTTTGTGAAGATTACTTCTGCAATCAGGACATGCCTGGGGTCAAGATTAAGCACTTCGCATAACCTAAAGACAAAACAAATGGAATCTCAAAATTTTTTCCCCAAAAACTATATTGTTGAGATTTTTTTTAAGAATAAAGGCAAAAACAAGGATACTGAAATGATCATCATATCACTTTAACTCTACAAGAGTTATAAATGGAGGATCCTGAGAATAGTACAGTCAACGTTTTATTCATTTATTTACTTTGATGATACCGTGTTTTTCTCCCCAATAGAGACATTAAGCTGCTTACAACACCTTTGTCCTCTCCTCCATTTTATCTTCATCATGACCCTTTATGATGGCTTAGGCTAACAGAAAGCCCTGGTTATCCAACAAACCTTGATGCTAGAGTAGCCCTTCAAGCCTAGGTCTCCCAGATACTAATCTGACATGCTGTCTACTACATAACGCTGTCAGGCCACTCCGAAATAAATTACTGAGGGTTGAAATTGAATGATCTGAATAGGGGGCTGCAGACTTAGTAGCAAGACCTCAAGTGATAAGCAATTCAGTTGTAAATATTAACCAACTCATTTTTAATAGGAATTCTGTTTGACCTGCATGTCCCTTTAAGCCTCCTTTTTTGTGTGACTTCATTTCCTTTTTGTTAACCTGCACTGGCTCTTTTCTGAGACTTTTGTTTTTGTCACCAAGTCCCAGGTGATTTATGGAAACCCCACAGGGTTCTCAAGGCAAGAGACTGACAGAGGTGGTTTGCAATTGCCTGCCTCTCTATAGTAACCCTGGACATCCTTGGAGATCTCCCATTAAAATACAAATCAGAGCTAACCCTACTTTCGAGATTAAGCTATTCTGGGCTATCCAGAGCCTGTAATTCCATCTTAATTTAGTTGTTCTGGGATCTACCAGAAAGCCTATCCTTACTTCTTCAGATTCCTAAGACAGCTACTCTTTTCATTTCCTGGTCTGCCATATGACAAAAGTCCCTGTTTTTCATTATTGAAGCACAAGGGCATCATGCAGCGCAGAGCAATCTTCAATTGAGCTAAACTGGTCTAAATCAATTGAAGTGAATAGGCTTACAAGGGTGAAACTCTGCTTAGAACGAGGTTTCTACAAAGTACTTGAGGCAAAGTATAATCTGCATGATCATTCAGTGTTTATATAGAGAATCTCGCACCAGGGGAAAATAATGGCTTTTTAGACCCATTCCAGCTGTTCAGTTCTGGTATTCAATAAGCTACCCCAGCTCTGAAAAAGTTCCAGCCATGATGTTCTTTGTTCAGATATGACTTTAGCAATGAATCTACCAGATTGCTATGAGTAACCCACTCTCTTATTTATTTATTTATTTATTTAGATTTTTATACCACCCTTCCCTACAGCTCTGGACTCTTCAAGTCAGCCCTCCCCATCTGCAACATGGAGACACTGCTAGTAACCTGCCTTGCAAGATTATTGTAAATCGTATGAATATCAGTATTAGGAACACTGAAATGGTACAAAAAAGCAAATATATACATGTTATTCTGTGATGCTATGATGCTTTATTATTTAAGAAACAATTGATGCAATATAGAACATATCTACAAAGACATTGTTGTATCTGTGACTTAGTTTATCTTTTCTTTAAAACGAGTAGACTTTTCCTGGTAGCATATATATTTAACACAGTGGTCCCCAACCCCCAGTCCAGGGACCGGGAGCGGTCTGTGGATCAGTCAGTACCAGGCCGTAGCTTCTCCTCATCCTCCTCCCCAGCTGCCCTACCACTCTGCCTCCAGCTCACCTTTGGTGCTCTCCAGCAGCCGCTATGGCTGGGGCTCCCCCTTGGCGCTGGTGGGAAAGCTAGTGGAGCAGGCACTCAGGCGGCAGCGGCGACGTCCCTCGGCAAAAGACTACCTCCCCACCGGGCCTCAGTAAAATTGTCAAACGTTGAATGGTCCCCGGTGATAAAAAGGTTGGGGACCAATGTTTTAACAGACCTATTTTGCAAAAAGGTATTCCCTAGGTATAGGCATGGACCTGAAAATTCTGTTTCAGCTCAGGGTCTGAAGTTCGAGGTGTTCCCGAACCAAACAAACTTGTCCAGTTCAGGTCTGTCCAGTTCACTTTACCAACTTAGAAGCAGGGAGAAGCAAAATGGGGGGGGGCTGAAATGGATTGCAGCTATCTTGGCCAGGCAGCCAAGAGGCCCATGGGCCTTGCTGTCAGGCCAAAACAGCTACAAGTCTTTTTCATGCACTTGATTGCTCCACCCCCCCCCCCACCACCCCAAAAAAAGAGGGTATTGATCCAGCATTCTGAAAAGGGCTTGTGGGCCTCTTGGCTGTTAGCCAAGTCAGCTGCAAGCCTTTTCAACGTACTGGATCACCCCCCCCCCCCCCCGCTTCCAAAGCAAGGGAAGAAAAGCATCCTTTTGAGATTTAGAGCGGGGCTTGTGGGCCTCTGAGCTGCCAGGCCTAGTCAGCTACAAACCTTTCCAGTGCAACAGATCACCTCCCCCCTTCCAAAGGGAGGAAAGCGATCTGGCATGCTGAAATTGCTTACAGTCTTTTGTCCCAGACAGACAAGAGGCACCTAGGCCCTGCTATGTTTAAATGGCCCAAACCCCAACTCCAACCAACCAAAGGGCCCAGGAACTGTTCAGGGGAAATTCCTTCTACAAACCTCAGTTCAGGGACACACAAACCAGCTAAATTTGCAACCATTTTAAGGTTGTGAACCAGTTTCCTATTCCCAACCAGTGTCTAAACCAGGGGTAGTCAAACTGCGGCCCTCCAGATGTCCATGGACTACAATTCCCAGGAGCCCCTGCCAGCGAATGCTGGCAGGGGCTCCTGGGAATTGTAGTCCATGGACATCTGGAGGGCCACAGTTTGACTACCCCTGGTCTAAACAAAAACAACACTGACAGGTACAGGGCTAAATTTCACTTGCTAAGTGATGCTATAGGGCTCTGTTATGTTTACACTTAGGCAAGATTTACTGTTTATTTGAGAAGCAATTCTGGATAACATCACCCTGGAAATGTACATGTGAGTGGGCTTTTTTAACAAAAATGTTTTAAAATACAAGCGATGGGCTAGTTTTTAAAATAAAATGAAATTCTTCAGCGAATGTGACAAGAAAATAAGATCCTGTTTCATGCATTGCTAAAGCCTTATTGTCAAAGAATCAGTAAAATAGCTTACTAAGCTTCATCACCATGGTAATAGCAGCTTAGAACCGCATTTTAAAATTGATCAGAGGAAGGAGACAGCAAGATAGATTGAATGACTCTTACCCAACTATATGACAGAATGGGGGGGGGGACGACAATACATTAGAAACTCAGTAAATAAAAATATCAATACAGCCACTGAGATTCAGTAAGGGAAATTATTACAATGCAATGTCACAGTGGCATATACTAAGTAATAGTATCTGTGCATTTATAACATAATTGATTCAATGGACTTAAACATTTTGCTGCATGTCTTTATAAACTGACATGGGGCCAAATCCGTTGCATTCAGGAATATAACGGGTGTTAGATTGAGAAGGTGGGGTGGAAGAACTCTGCAGATGGCCTCGCCCTTCCCCCAAGACCTGGAAAGGCTGCAGGCCCCCGGGAAGGGAACTCACTGGCAGGGGCATCTCTCACGCAACAGGGATCTGCAGTCTCTGAGCCTTAGAGAGAAGTGGAAGGAGGAGAGGGTGGTCAGGGGTGGGGGACGGAAGGCGATTGGCTGGCTGCTGGACAGACAGGCAGGCTGATTAGAGGAGGAGGCACTCAGGGGTGGGACAGCTGCCCTGAGTGGGTGTTAAGCACTGAGTGGTACTTAAGCCATGAGGCACGTTCCTCATCCAAGGCCTTACAAGAAATATGTGGAACAGATATTTCATTTTTACATAAACAGCTCTGTGATTATGAGCCGAAGAGCAGAACCTAGTAATCAAAGGAAGGAAAAGAAAATCCAGTTAAAAATAACTGCACTACTAAAATCTTCCTGTTTCTTTCTTCATGTGCCTCAAATATCTATCAATCCAGGTTTATCAAACAAGACCGTCATTGACATTTTCAGGACCCCTTAATATCAGGTCGATTTTTCTCTACCTAGTAACAGTTACCCTGACAAAACAATTGACTTTGACTACAGTTGTTTAGTATAGGCTTCCACTATCTATGGCATTTGGTGGAAGTGTAATATTTTGTTCGGCATTTTCACACAGCTTTGTGCAAAAATGCTAAGAGGACTTGTTCTAAGGTCATAACTCCCTGGTGGTGTTTCTGGTATTGGCAGACACTGCCACTGTTACAATCGACTTATGGCAACCCCATCCAATGCTGAACACATAGATGTCACATAACTGGGGACAAGCAGGAGGTGCTGGACCCATACATGCTTCAAAGCAAACAAATACACAGGTTCTTTGCTTAGTTGTGGATGAAACATTTTGTGTTTGACTAAATCCTTCTATTGATCAGATACCAAATTGCTACGTGTTGGGGATTAGGAGTTGCTTCTACTATAAGGTGGGAAGTATTGAAAAGCAGATCTTTTTTGTGGGTGCAAATGTCAGTACCCAGTTTCTCCTTTGACTGGAAGGTGGCGACTAACCCAGTGACGACACGACTCCAGCTTTTTGGCAAATAACTTGGCCACAGCCATTTATTAACAGTCCACCCCAACAGAGGGTTGGCCATATGCAGGGAAGGGAGCCGGATGCATGATATGAACCACGACACTCTGGCTCCACACCTCACTCCCAGCCGAGAGGATGGGATGGCTTCCGCTGTGGAATCCAGGGAAGTGGCCGCAAGGGACCCAACCGACATCCACCTCCATTGGTGCCCCCCCCCGCCGCTTGGTCCCCCGGGCCTCTGGCCTCTCAGCCTGGTAGGCCGCACCAGGGGACCTGCCAGTCTCCTTACTGAGACCCCCACCTCAGGGAGTCCCGCATGCAGACGGGCTCCCTGCCAACAGGATCTCTACCTGTCATAACCGCAGCTGTGACAATAAAGTTTCTATTACCGAAAACGGGAAGGGTGGGCAGTTGTCTGTCCCAGGCGAGCGGCTGGTGCAAAGAGGACGGGTGCGCTTGCGCCCGGCCTTTTAAGGCCGGTCGCCCTGCCCCTCTTCTGCCACACACCGGCACGGCCTGATGACGCCGCTGGAAGCAGTGTCATCGCTGGGAGCCCCTGCGGCGTCAACAGCGGCCGCACTGAACTGCAGCCGCTATTTACAGCTAATGGCCAGCAGTCCATAACATTTAGCTTTGCCAGAGAAGGTTAGATCTGGCACAGGCATTCCAACTACCAAAGTGGAAGTGCAGGATCAGAGGCTAAAGGAAATACCCTTCATTATTCCTGATACTTGGGTTACTTCCATTTCTCAGTTCAGCTAACAAAATTCCACAATCAGCACATTGTACCCAAAGGCACCATTTTGAAACCAGAATGAATCTTTCTATGCCTGCAAGCTTTGTCTCCAACGTGTATGGTGAATGAAACCCACAACCATCTGTATTTAACTGGAAGTTAGCAATGTCAGCATTATGAAGAAAAACTGAGGTATGTTACTCATTGCAACATATTCAGTAATACAGAGTACATAACTTTCAGCTAGAAACCACAATTTTTAATATTTGAAATTTAAGGAAACAGATCCAAAATGCTATTGGTGTGCACAAAGATTGCCATGATTCAGAGACACTTAATCAGAGCTAATTTTATTCATTTTCCCTGGATTGTGGCTAACCAGAGAGGCCCTTCCCTTTTTTTCTGTCCCTCCTCTTTGCCTAATTTTCCCACTACCAGGCCAGCAACAAGAACATATTGTTTCATTATTTTCTTGTGTTTGCATTATGCCTCCCTAGAGACTAAGATGGGTGGCTATGCAGGCTGGAACTACAGA
Source organism: Paroedura picta (assembly GCF_049243985.1). Taxonomy (NCBI): domain Eukaryota; kingdom Metazoa; phylum Chordata; class Lepidosauria; order Squamata; family Gekkonidae; genus Paroedura; species Paroedura picta. The sequence goes on along the minus strand of NC_135374.1, from coordinate 85,149,435 downwards.
GATATGGGGCCAGATGGGTGGAGAGAATGTCACCTGCTAACTCAGTAAATAAATATGAATTGTTCTATTTTTCTCTAACTCTGTAATTCCAGTACTAGTCCATTGTTTGTTGATTGTCAGGTGTGGCCTGGAGTTTCCCCAGAATGACAACTATCTCCAGACTACAAACATAAATTCCCCTGGAGAAAATGACTGCTTTGGACAGATCTTTCTACAAACCTGAGGAAAGTCCTAATTTTGCAGAAAAAAATCTAAACAAATCTTTGGTATTAACACTTCCCCCTCATAAGAGAAATGTATGTTCCACTACCCATAGCTAGGCAACCAAAGCAGTATTACAAGTTGAAGCCTTGGTTTCTGTCAGTATATGTCAAGAGGAAGGGACTTTTCCAGGGTTGTTTGGGTTTTGGGGGAGGTCTCAACAGGGTCAAGGCCAGCAGTAATTCTATCTTGCAACTTGAATGACTCACCCAGGCCCAGCTGATCACTGCTATTCAACAGCAGCCACTGAAGGAAAGTCCATGTGTATAGTAGAGAGTTTCGGATTAGGACCTGGGAGACCAGGACTCAAGTTCAAATCTCTAATATTCAATAGAAACTCACCAGGTGATTTGGGCCAGCCACATGTCTAATCTACCTTGACTTCCAAGAATTGGACAACAGGACTTTTTTTTTTTTGCTTTATGTATTATTGTATACATCTTGCATTCACAATTTTTTTGTTGCTAATTTATTTGTGTGCTCCTGTAGTTTGAGCCTAACCTACCTCACAGGGTTATTGTGAAGATAAATTAGATGAGGTGACAGTGATGTAAGCTGCACTGAGTCTTCGTTATGGAGAAATGAAGGGTATAAATGAAGTGTGTGTGTGTTTGTGTGTAGCCAGAAATGGGAAGCAGATTAAAAGGTAGGCTGTGGGGGCAGATAGAAAAGAGTGGGGAGTGGGATGCAGGGGAAAAGCAGATATAATTTACAAATCCTTGCAGGCTCCCTACCAGTGGCAGATCATGATGGGTCTAGGAAGAAGATGCAGAGGAGAAGGAGAAGCTGGAGACAGGGGGCAGGTAAAAGTGGTTGTCTGTTGAGTGGGCAGGCAAGGAGGAGACTATAGGGGCATTCAGGGAGCAGAAAGAGAAAATAGTGGGGGAACCTTGAGCTCCCCTGCATGTAAAGTCACTATTTTGTAGAATAATCAAGGCACTATTAGAACACTTGTGTTGTAAATATCCACCAAAATTCTTTAGGAAGAAAAGGTTGTCTTTTTCTAAGGCCTGGAAAGCCAATGAACATCTAAATCAGTTGATTTGAAGGACACTCATCCTCTTTGTTAGTATTAGGATTCACACTTTAAAGGATAGTTGTAATTTGTATTCTGTGAGGGTGCGTATCTGAATAGTTGCACCAGCAACTACTTAATCAAAATCAAATCAGAAACTGACAGATAAGTATTCCTATTACAGCCACAAGGAGAGACATCTATTATTGGTATGGGATATGGTGATTGCCATTCAGACAGGGTGCTGTTAGTAGAACTTTTATCAGTTCCTCCTATAATTGCCATCCAAATCTCCGGAGCATTTTTTAAAGTACTGAATAAAAAACGAAACATAGTAGGGACCCAAGCATGCAAAATACAGTTATGAACAAGCATAAAAGCATAATACTATTGAAAGAACAATGATACTCTCTAGTGACAATTCTAATAAATAACCAATAGGGATGAACCTACTTCCGATGAACTTCATTTAGTCCCAAAGCACAAAGGGCCGATCCTGCATGGGGGGAAAAGGCCAAGCTGGCACTTACACCGGTGTCAGTCCAGCTCCCTCCCGGCCTTGGCCCGCTTCAGGGCATCTGATGCCCTGTGGCAAGGGAACACAGATGTTTCCACCTTCACTTTTTTGCCACAGCCACATTCGGTAGCCATGGCGGGCCAGGCCCGTGTGCACAGGGAAGAGTCAGGCCTTCCAGGCCTGGTTCCTCCCCCATTTATGGTGCCCCGGCACGGACAGAAAACGGCCCATTTGGCTCCGCAGCATTTCTCAGTGGTGCACAGCCGAATGGGTGTTGTTTTTACTTCCACAAACATGGGATTTCATTGTGACATAATCCCACCTTCGTGAAAGTAAACCTGCCCACACCGCCTCAGAGAAGTGTAGCGAAACCTTTCGACTATGTTGGGATGCATGTACGCTGAAATCAGGAGCGGACCATGTCCAGTGGGTGAAATCTTCCCCCATTTGTACATGAGAAGCAGCAGGGCATGCTGCCCTGTCACAAGAAACCAACAGCAGCCCAACACAGCCACCACAGTGCCTAATAGGTCAAGTAAACACATTATTAAAACTCGTTTCATCGATTGGTTTGGAGTCAGTACAGGATTTTTGTGGATGGGAAATGGTTTTTGCTCATTCCCTCCTCTAAATACCCGCCCCCCCCTTGCCCTTCCTGGAGATCCACAGTTTACCCCCCCCCCCCAATCCTAAGCATCAATTCAGGAGTATATTGGGCTGCAATGGGAGGAAGAGGTGAGAGTGTTGCACTTTGGCAATGGAAATCTCTTTTGTAAGTGGAAATTACAGATTGATCAAAGCCCTTATAAGCAGATTAACTGTTACAAATTCATAAACCTTTCTGCTCCATGAGTGTGGTATCAAAAACTCTTGTTCACTACAATCAAAGCATATGAAAATGATATAGACTGAATCTGAGATTGCTACTGATGTGTTTAGATTTTTAACACTTTGATATATTGTGTAGTTTTGATGTGTGTTCAGCCCAGGTGTACAACCAGAATATAAATATCATTTATTCATTTGTGTTGCCTTTCTCACAAGGACTCAAGGCAGATTACTCATAGTGAAAAGCATTACACAACATTAAAATGTACCTTATGGTTACTGGGGTAAAGAGCAGCATGGTGGTAACATTGTCCAAAAAAGCCGAGAGGATTGCAGCAATAAGGCAAAGAATGATAATCATAGCCCACACCTTGCCTCGAGACAGTCTGTAAGCCTAATGAAAATTGACACAAAGAAATTAAATTGGTTAAGAAAGTGAGCAACATACGACAGGTTGTTGGTGAATCACTTATATGTGGCGCTCTCTCTGGGCATCATTTCAAATCAAAAAGCCATACCGCATATTTTGTCCCAAAATGCCCATTTGTTAAGATTCATCAGTTTCACAACAATCAAGTCAGTTTTACGGGATTAAATACTTTAAAATCTAAGTACATATGAAAAGGATGAAGAACAACAACAACAAAATAGCCCATGCCAGCACTCTGTTCTCAGTGTGCTTTTATCTAAGCCTGCCCTTAAAAGCAACTTCTATTCCATTCTGAAAATACATCAGGACATTAGACTAACGATAGCCTTTGGCATGTCTGAGGCTCCCTCCCAGTGATTTTTTTCAACTTATTTTTCAGACACCAGAAGGCCCAACTGTTAAGTGTGACAGGACTCCTGCCTCGTACTCCATAACCAGTGGTACATTGCAACAGTCTAGGCAAGCCAGACACAGAAACACACTGAAACACCCTGACAAGGCACACTGCTAGGACAGAATCCATCTGGGAAGCAAGGACATGTCTCAACTTGTCCTCTGGTACAGATTGGCATTTCAGGGGCCTTTCGACTCTTATTCCTCCCCCACGCCCCATAGCTTTGCTGATAGCATGGTCTGGGAAGAACTGGTTTGGCCAGAGGCTCTTGGCCAATTTCTTTGTCTCTTGCCTATGACTCACACTTGGCTGCTCTGCCATCATCCAGTCAATAGGTCGAACTATCTCTAGGATGGCTCCTTTTGTCTAAGGCCATTAACAGCCATCTCCAGCTTGGGCCAGCAGTTGCCCAACACCAGCCTCAGTGGAAATTTCCAACTCGCCTCCCACCTGGCTTGCATCACGTAGGGCAGCCCCCCAAAATCCTATGTCTCCTATATAAACTATGTCTCCTATATAAACTATGTCTCCTATATAAACTATGTCCCCAAAGTCCTATATAAACTATGTCCATTTGGAGTCTCTTCCTCTTGAGCTTGTCTGATTCGGATCCAATTCAGAACTCCCTGTGTGCTGGTCATACAGCCTGCTCTTTCTTACCCATCGTGTCTATGGAAAGGTAATTATACCGGACCCTTTTTCCCCACCCTGTACTTCTCTATATGACTGCCTGCTAAGCATCTTAGATATGTTGTTGTTGTTAGGTGCGAAGCCCTGTCCGACCCAACCCATCGCCACCCCATGGGACAATGATCCTCTAGGCCTTCCTGTCCACTACCATTCCTCGTCTTAGATATATTTATGCTTTTATTATTTTCTTCCTAATAAAGGCGGTTACTATTTTTACCAATTTACCAATGTTGTCTGCCTAGAGTTTTTAAGGGTGTAATTATTTTGTAAACACGGGCAATCGATCCTTAAATTCAATGTTATCACCCTCTTGCTTAGCTATTCCTCACGGCTTAAAGCATGTGTCACAGGATAAGTGTAAAAACTATTCAGGTAACACAACTTATGAGAAAAGGGGTTCCAAATCTCCCCCTCAATGTCATTTTTCCTGACCTAAAGTGGGATATCAACCTGGGAGTTGATGTTTTCCCCATAGTGCTAAGTTTAGCCCAAGTGACTCTTGCAGACATTTCAAATAGGGAAAACACTTTCTGTCCTGCTGCATACCTGAAAATGAAGCTAAAAAGCGTTGAGAGCTTTAAACATATGCATCATGTTTGGCCCTGAGAAGGGAGGTGTGCGATATTGAGAGAGCTCTATTATAACAATTCCTTAGGATCACCTTTCCTGCTCACACTCCTGGGCCATCACTTCAGAGTCCATTCCTCCTCAATCAATCAGAATCACATGTCGAACACACTCATACATGCTGGGCTAGTCAGTAATGATCAAGGTACAAAAGAGTATTGAAGCAAGTAATTAACCTTGAGAGGAAGACTAAGTGTGCTTTTATCTTTTTCCAATGCAAAACAGATACAGAACTCGAATAATAAAACTGAATATAATTGCTTACTTAAAATAAAAGCAAACTTACCTTGACTGCACAATAATCAAAAAATCCAGTTTCTGAGAAGATTGCAACTAAAAGCATCTATAGAAAATAAAAACGATTTCGCAATGAAAGCAGGCACTTTAACACAAACATAATAATGTGCTCCCGTCTTCCCACTAGCCCATCCAACCCCTTCACCCCTATATTGAAAATTATGTTTCTCTTACTACAGTTGCCAGCAAATACACTCCAGCTACATGTAGAATAAAATCATGTTCCAGTTTTTAGGAAAGTACCTCTGTACAAACTGCTCACATCTTTACTAGAAAAACTGATAGCAAGATAGATCCCAGATACTATACATGGTGAGAAAGGTGAGCTCCAGATCCCTGGAAGTGTATTCAATGCAAGCACCCACACAATGCTGGCGGCATAGAGGGGTACCCAGGATCCGCTCAGATAAGAGGTGTAGATGCACTAATAGAAAGGAGTGCACAAAAGAATTGTTTGTTTATGTATTATATTTTATATTATATTTATATATTATATTTATTTAATATATTTATATACCCTCCCTGACCAAGAAGTATGGTTGCCAGCTTCTGGTTGGGGCCTGAAGATATCCCAAAATTACAAATGATTCCTAGACATAAGAGATCAGTTTCCCTAGAGAAAATGGCTGCTTCGGAGGGTAGCCGCAATAGCATCACATCCTGCTGTAGTCTCTCCCATCCCCAAACCTGTCTTCAGGCTCCACCTCCAAATCTCCAGGAATTTCCTAATTTGGAGTTGTGAACCCTCATAAAAACAGTGTCCTATCCTCCTCCATACTAAGTAGCTCTTCCACATGAGGTGCCCCCTGTATTGCAAAATTCCAAGAGTATTTTCTGTAAGGCAGGAGCATCTTGTAAAAAATGATTATCTCCAAGAGCATTTATACTTATGAGCATTTATTGACATAGCAGTTAATGGTCATGGGCAAATAGTGATCCACAATCGAGTATCCCCTGAGTTACGGATGGGAAATCATAAATATGTATGGGAGAACAACACTGGAATAGGTTTGAAAAGTATAATCAATACCACTTCACAGGTTATGAAACTATTCCTTTTTTGTATCCCAAAAGAAATACAGTTTTTAGAAAGTTGTGGGTAGTAACTTTATGTATGTCAGACTATGTTATGACATAAAGAAGGAGACAGTTACTCAAACCAACTAAAATATATTGCCTACTACAGAAGACAATGTCTGAAAATAACCTTTTGATAAACTAGTAATGTACCATAGTAACATGACGAGAACTAACATTGCTACAGTTCCTCTCAAAATTGGCAAATGTGAACATTGCGAGTATATTTTCTATAAGATTATTGGAGAATGAGATATACATAAAGAGTTTTAATTACCATTCCAAACAGTAATGCCAGAGTTTCAAAATCAATCCACTCCACTACTTTGACCAGGCTTGGCTTCTGCAATTAAAGACTATAATTATCATTTAATCCCATAGATTTCCTAACTAGTGCATAGCTTTAAAATACAAACTCTATTTTTACAAGGAAATTTCCTTTATTTGAAATTATTTGGTGTTTTTGCAAGGCGCCCAAAGGAGACACTTTTCTATTGACATCATGAAATGATGACAACTTGAAGGGTTCATTTACAGCATACCTACACTAAGCAATTGTTATTCTGCTGTTGTTCCACCTTTATAGAAATAGATGAAAATTGGATTACTGGTTTAGATGCCTTTCTGCTGATACAGTAATATTATATGACTTCTTTCATGGACCAATTGGAAGGAATTCATAGACTGCTTGGAATGAATTCATAGAAGAAACATCTCAAAAGTTTATGGGACAAAGGATAAAAATTTAAGAAGTTTCAAACAGGTAGATAGTTGTGACAGAAATTGTCTTTTTGCTATATAAAACAATATACATTTCAGAATACAGTAAGAAGGAAGTGAAAGATCAGAAAGTACAAGATGAGAAGAGTTCAATAATCCAACTTGTTCAAAAAGAATAAGTTCTGATTGGCCAGTTCAAGAGGGGGCAGTATATAAATCAAAACACAAATAAATAAATCTGCAATAGGTAGTAAAGGCCAATTTTGGTTCATCCGGACTTTTAAGTGTCCAAAAAGGAAATTATAAAGAAAATAAAATGAAAAGAGAAATAAAATAACAGATAAAGAAGTGCAATATACATTTTAGATATCTTTTCCCATTTATCTTCTTATTTTTCTTCTTTTTGCAGTAGAAACTAAGTTTTTGTGCAATGGAGCATGTCTGGTTTAATGTGGAGCTGTATCATACAAATAAAGGAACAGCCTAATTCTGTATTAAACCTCAACCACACAATATATTCAATGTACAATTGGTTTTCCTAGAAAATGGTACCACGTGTTCATCAGAATAAATTCTGCTATGCTATGGGAAAAGTTACAGTATTTGCTGGCGTATAAGACTACTTTTTTCCCATGAAAAACATGCCTCCAAGTGGGGGGGGGTCGTCCTATACGCCAGGTGCACTTCAGTTGGGATAGACAAAGCTGCCCATAGTGGCCCATAGTACTGTAATGTAATGTAACAAACTCTATATTTTGAGTGGAAATGTTTGGGGGTCGTCTTATACGGCGGCAAATACGGGTAAGTCAAAAACAAAATGACAAGGTTTAAACAGACAACAAAAACAATGCATTTCTTATTAAGGGGTTGGGAACACATGGGGACATTTAAGTGTTTCAGTATTGTTATTTAAGTTGTTCTATTGCTGTCATTGTCTTGACTGAGTATCAATGCTGAAAACAAAAAGAAAAGAACCTTTACTTTTATATATATACTTACATCTCCAATTACAGCCAGTGTAGCTAAGGCAGCCAGGGACCCCAGCATCGCAGCTAAAGTTCTGTGAACAATCTACAACAAAAAGCATGGAGTTACTGATCTCCTTTGTCCAAAGCTCAGCTGGGCAATCAACCTTGCTGCTTATCCTCTCCATCTTCCAACCCTTTTCCAATATTATATTAAAATGCTGCTCAGATCTTGTGTTAGAATCTTGAACCTGTTAGATCAGCACAGCAGCAAAAAAGAATGGAGTCCTTCAAGGCAAATATTGACAAATGCTTACTAGAATGACTTATTATATAGCTGATATTTCTTTTTGTTAAAACAGAACTTTTATTTGGCTTGCTTACTGCTATGAAAACAGTTATTCAGCACTAGGGGAAGTGTTCTTTATTGATTGGACAGAAGTCATCTTAAATCTTAAATAAACAATAATACACAAGAAAAAAAGAATATAATTACATAACTTTAAACAACAATAGCTATTTTAATGGGTTAGACCACAATAATCAAGACCCAGGAGAGGGTGAATGAAAAAGAAAGTTTACTTTTTAGGCCAATTTAAGGCCTAAACTGCATAATAATGGTGATTGGGTCCAACTGACTTCCAAGAACTGGACAGCATGTTAATCAGAAAAAACAATAATAAAAGCATTCTTTGAAATGTAAATAGTGAAGAAGACTGCCACTGTATTTAGGAGGAGGAAAAAGCTCGAGAAAGCCAAAATTTTGACTGAGGAAAACCTGAGCGAATATTAAAAGCAGTTTCTGATGAAAGACTATTCTAAACATGGGTTCCTAGTAGGCAACAAAGGGGGTTGAATGAGCAGCCCTGTAAGGCTAAAGCTGAGTGTTGAAAATTAAAAGATGAATTTGTTCAGAAGTTCAAATGAAACAAATGGGCTTTTCCACATTGTTTTTTCTCCAGCTCTGGTTCCATATAGCTTAGGTTTACCCCGTGATTTCTACGTGCAGTTTTGTGTTTTAAGGTCACTTTTACCCTGATCTTGCTGGATGCCAATTCTGAGTTCACTTTTTCCTTGTGCATGTTTCTGTTTGTTTGCTTTGTTCCTCCCAATCTCATCACTTCCAGCCCACTTTTTGATAATGGGACTGTCATTATTGTCAAAACACTCCCTCTCTTACCCCTTTCCCTGCCCTGAGGATGAGTGGTTTTGTTTACATTTTATTTTTTTTAACTAAAATACTGATAAATCAATATCAATATAGGATTATAATGGTAGATTTAACAGATTCTCTGAATTCTCAGCTTTCGATATGTTCTTTAAAAAGTCTCTAGTCATTTTCTTAGAGAAGACGTGCCTTTTTCTTTATGTCTCCATAAGAGAAGAGGATACTTACTTTTTAAAATGGAAGTTGAGAATTCTAAATACCTGCTAAACACATTATTACAATGATACAAGTTTGGTGTAGTGGTTAGGAATGTGGACTTCTAATCTGGTGAACCAGGTTCGATTCTGCACTTCTCCATATGCAGCCAGCTGGGTGACCTTGGGCTTGCCACAGCACTGATAAAGCTGTTCTGATCGAGCAGTGATATCAGGGCTCTCTCAGCCTCACCCACCCCACAGGGTGTCTGTTGTGGGAAAAGGAAGATGACTGTAAGCTGCTGTGAGCCTCCTTTGGGTAGAGAAAAGTGGCTCATCTTCATCTTCACGATCTTCACCATCTTCTTCATCTTCTCCTTCCTCGTCTACTTCAATATTTTAGTGCCTTATACTGATACTAGGGGCCATGCCCGTTGCATTCAGGAATACAACGGTGCTAGATTGGGGGAGGAGGATGGAAGAACCCTGTGGATGGTCTCTCCCTCCCCCCACGACCTGGAAAAGCTGCAGCCTGGAGGCCCTTGGGAAGGAAATTCACCAGCAGGGGGAGCTCTCACACAGCAGGGATCTGCAGCCTCTGAGCCTGGGAGGAAAGTGGATGGAGTAGGAGGTGCTCAGAGCTGGGGGATGGAAGGTGATTGGCAGGCAAGCTAGTTGGAGGAGGAGGCACTCAGAGGCAGGACAGCCACCCTGAGTGTGTGTTAAGCACCGAGTGGCACTTAAGCCATGAGACATGCTCCTCCTCCAGAAATATATAATGTGGATATAAAAAAAACACATGTGACTAATGATGACAGAACCATTCCTTGAAAAGTATGATTTAGGGCATATACAGAGAAAAATAAACTGACTTTATAACTGAAAATGCAGAGGGAGGGCAGGTGTGCCAAAAAAAAATGCCCTGACCAATTCCAAAGCATATGGATCAACTACCAGGAAAATCAAATGTTCAGTATGGAGAAAAGTCCAATGTCAGGGAAAAGGAGTGTCTTGAATTTATTGGTCAGATCTACTGGGAAGTGTGTGGTCTGCCCCCACACCACTGGACAAATCCTGAAGTGGGGAGAAGTTCAACAAGTCATACTTCCGGCCTCACTGCTTCTGAAGCTGTATTTAGTTGCTCGGTGCTCAAAACATTTTCTTTACAAACATCTCAAAGCACATTTTAGAAAGAAATATATTAATATCCTTGGAGATCACACTGAATTGTTACTTTCAGCATCCTGCCTTCTTTCTGACAATGGGCATTTAAAAACAGAACTTCAACTTGGTTGCAACTTGATAACTGTGCTGCAGATGTTCCTGTCATTAAAAAAGATAACACGTTTCTTGGAATTTTCATTACTTTGCCACATTTTATAAATATTTGAGGAGAAGGAAGATAAAATCTCCCAATAAATAGTATGTTGTTTAAATGCTCCAGAACTGACTTGCTTCCACTATGTCCAGGAGAATGGCTCTACAAATTGAATAATTTTTGACCATGAAATGTGCAATCTCATTAAACAAAATGCAATTCTGAAAGGTTTAATATAATTGAAAGAACTTACTGTTATCAGTGAATTGCCTTCAAAAGAGTTAGAATGTTTAAAATATTACTCAGAGGAAAGTCAGATTTATTTCTGATCAAATTATCATTCCACAAAATCTCATTCACTGCTAATTTCATTAGAATGGCACTGACTGAACAGAAAGTAATAAAAGCAATCTTTGGGCTCCACTCTGTTTACTGCCATCACACCAGGAAGAGATCTGAGCAGTATGATGTTAGAAGAACAGGGGGCATGCCAAAAACGAATGAAACAGAGGACAGTTTCATGTAAAAAAGAAGGGTAAGGAAGGAATGGAATTCCATACAGAAAAGGCTGAACCATTCCTACAGTACACCGGCCATCTCCAGAGCCCCCCCCCCCACATTGTCTCACAGCTGTTTTTCACCCTCACATCTCCAGTTAAAAGAATCCCAGACTTGGCAATGTGCTTTCTGTGCCCAAGGTCCTACAAAAATACTGTTGTCAAAATAGACAGTATTGGGTTAAATAGACTAAATATCTGACATTGTGAGCCTCTTGTGGTGCAGAGTGGTAAGGCAGCCATCTGAAAGCTTTGCCCATGAGGCTGGGAGTTCAATCCCAGCAGCCGGCTCAAGGTTGACTCAGCCTTCCATCCTTCCGAGGTCGGTAAAATGAGTACCCAGCTTGCTTGCTGGGGGGTAAACGGTAATGACTGGGGAAGGCACTGGCAAACCACCCCGTATTGAGTCTGCCATGAAAATGCTGGAGGGCGTCACCCCAAGGGTCAGAGATGACTCGGTGCTTGCACAGGGGATACCTTTACCTTTCTGACATTGTATGTTGAGATGACTGTGAAAGATATGATTGATCAGCCAACTGATGGGCCTCAAGGGGAAAGTTATGGCCTTTGGGGCTCAAGTTGCAATTTATTCTAATATTATTTAGATATTTATACAATTATCTCCCTAATTGGGACTCAAAGCAATTAACAACATCATTTTCAATTCCTATCTTTTACTTTCACAAAAGCAACCCTATGAGATAGGTAAGACTGAAAGAGACTATTTCTGCACAGAGGCGGCTAAGGCATGATGCCTCCTGGTTCTATATCCATGCCCACTTACCACGTGGTTTGTGTCTTCCTGACAGGAGTCTCCTCTAGCCTTATCCCCCAGTCTTGTCCTGGGTTTTTGCTTCCTGAAAAGTCAGGTGGTTGACAGAAAGTCAGGACAACTTGCCCCCCACCCCGTTTTGGCTTGTCAATCACTGTGATGTGTCATCAGCCACCAATCACCTTTCAGAGTCATATTCTCACCTCCTAGCAGCATCCTCAACTCCTCCCTCAACATAGAAAAATATTTGTACCAAAAAAATCAAGATCCACATAGCAACACAGAGCCACTGTAACATATAGTGACTGAAAGCCAAGCGGTGTTTTCATGTCTTCCCCCTCCCTTTGCAGGGGAGTTTGATTTGCAAGCAGCGCAAAGGGACAAAGGAGAAAGCAGCTGCTTGTCCTTGGCTCCGCAGCATGGCTCCAAATAGAGCAGTCCAGTAGGGTGAAGGAAAAAGTGGCAGGGAAGATGGCAAGTGATGGCTCAGTCATTGCTGGTGTGAGCAACACAGATGGGTGAAGGGGAAAGCAACTTTTTCTTAGCTCTGCACCATGACTCTGAACTGAGCAGCACATCGGGACTACGGTTGGGCGCTTCAGCTGCCAAAGCAACCATTCCAACCCGAAGCAGCCAGCGCTGCGCTAGGGGGAGGGAGGGCAGCGCCAGTGCCATCATGCCAGTTGGCACATGCATGCAGGTGCACGCCTGCGTGCATACATGCGCTGACTGACGCGCTGGTGCCTCCCCTCCCCCCGCACCACAGTGCTGGCTGCTTTGGGCTGGAATGAGCCCAACCCTAAGGCATAGGGAAAAGTGGTGAGGCAACCCACCTCTCTGCCTCTGCGTCTTCCCACATGATTAGGCTACACACCCTTAGCAGGAGTCAAGCAATGCAAATATGGGAGCAGGCTCTCTTGCTAACCCTACAGAAGCAAGCTTTGAAAACAGTCCTTTGGAGAAAAAGACCAGGGGGAGGAGGACAGAAATGACTCTCAGGGTGGGTGGGTAGTTGGGAGGGAAAGGGAGAGCCCTAGTTTTCTCTCCCTGACATCCTTGCTGCTCATTGTCTCCCACAATAAAAAAAGGACTGCGGATTTATCCACATTCCCTTATCACTGGGCAATTGCCAGGCAGAGTTGTGCCAGCCCCGGGAAAGCCACGGGAGGAAGGCGACATCACCTGGAAGTCTGAATAAACTCCACAAACAAAGAGAGGGTGAACTGAGGAAAATGACTTGTTTGGAAATGGTTAGAGAGTGACAGGCTCAATAATGTATACCAGCAAGCTTCCATATCAAAATGGGAACTGAAACCTATGTCTCCCAGATCCAATAGTCTAACCAGCATACTATGCTGGTATAGCCTATATGAGTAACACTGTTTCCAACAGACTGAGCAGCCTGTGGCAAGAGATGGTGGTCAGTCTAGCAAGAGATGGTGGTCAGTCACAACAATGCCATGACATTTCCAGCAGGACCTCAACATGATGTTATCGCTTCAGAAGATGCTCTATCTAGCATTGGTCTAAAATTCTATGATACAGCCATAGATCTTGGGGTGGATATTATAATATTTCTGATATAATGAAATGACTTCTTAGTCATGCCAGAAGCGAAGTCATGGTGTTGACATTATGCTGATTGCACTCCCTTCCCCTCTATTCCCCAGAATTTTTCCATTCATACTCAGCTGAGTGGTGGTAGACAAAACAGGCAGATGTCCCCCCCTTTCTGAACTACCCTAACCACATGCAGAACACTTTCCTATTTTAATGAGGGGGGGGGAGAGGAAGACCCAAGTTCAAATAGATCTGAATTCAACAGGATTGACAATGGAATAAACAAAGTAAGTGCAGACTCTGCCCTGGTCTCATTAGAACAGTGATTAGCTGAGCACAAAAGTTTCATGTAAACAGCTTTGCCATCTAGTATGACTCTTAATCCCCCCAAAGAACCCAACAAATCAAAAGGTATATTTAAAAAATTAAGTGATAAAAGTGTATATATCATTTTAGAAAGCTACCATATTATCAGAACCCTTATGTACCATAGAGGGCTGATGAGTAATATAAAAGTGAGCCTCTAAAACGTATTTTCAAAACACCATTTGAAAGAATGCAACGCCTGCAGAAGATGACACAACCTGATCTATAGAATAAAGCTGCTTCTGATTCACAAGAATAGTTTACTATGTCTAAAAGTGAACAACTGGTGAAAGCCTACACAACAGCAACAACAGATTCTTGACAGTCCTCACAGTATATAAAGTACAAATTTTGACAAAGTCAGATTTCAGAAGAGAACTGCAAAGTGACTCAAATGACCATAGGTGTACAACAGGGCCCAGGTGACATAAGGCTTTGAAGGTTATTAGCAACACCTTGAACTTGATCTGGAATTCCAACAGAAGCCAGTGAAGTCGACTGAGAGCAGGTTGAATATGGGTCTTCATAAGGACCCACGCAGAGCCTCTTGTGGTGCAGAGTGGTAAGGCAGCCGTCTGAAAGCTTTGCCCATGAGGCTGGGAGTTCAATCCCAGCAGCCAGCTCAAGGTTGACTCAGCCTTCCATCCTTCCGAGGTCGGTAAAATGAGTACCCAGCTTGCTGGGGGGTAAACGGTAATGACTGGGGAAGGCACTGGCAAACCACCCCGTCTTGTGTCTGCCATGAAAACGCTGGAGGGTGTCACCCCAAGGGTCAGACATGACTCGGTGCTTTCACAGGGGATACCTTTACCTTTAAGGACCCACGCTGCCACATTCTACACTAGCTGTAACTTCTGGATCATAGCCAAGGGTAAGGCCGCACAGTTATAGTAATCCAATCTAAAGGTGACCATTGCTTGGATCACTGTGACTAAGTAGGATGCTATTAGGTCTTTTGGGGCTAGGTACGGTGCTAGTAGCTTCACCTGGTGCATATGGTAAGATCTGAGCCTCCATGGTAAGGGAGGCATCAACACCCCCATGTTCCTGACAGAGCGTGAAGTTTTTATCTGCACTGTCTGGACAGGGGAGGTGCACTTCTTTCCTTCCCAGCTACAGGACCACCATCTTCAAAGGACTGAGTCATGAAAGCATCAATGTCTGTGCAGAAGCCCAAAATTTTTACTTATTGCCCCCACACAAGACAGAGGTTGGAATAACTATGACCAAATATATGCATCTTTAAGCTGCCTGTAGAAATATCCTAACAAGATGAGGGCTTTGAAATGCTCACCAGCTATTCATTTTGCTCATGTGGCATCTCCAGTCTCGAAGCTTCAGTTCAGTTCTTACAGTTTATGTAAACAGCTCAGTCACTAAAATACACCTCAGTGTTAAGCCAGGGTAACCATAAAGCTCCAGAGCCCTAGGGATGGCTCCCAACCCCAGTTCCCATGATCCAGTATGCTACAAAAGTCCTTTGTAACATCAACATCTAAGGCTGCTTACTGGATGTTCCCTATTTTTGTTAGCCTTAAGACTTCCACTAAACCTGCCATTACTGCTAGAGAAACTTAGTATTCTTCCACATGCCAGTCCTGTTACAGGTCTGATAAAGTTATACAGCACCTCTTACTGGAGGGACCAGGGCTCAGTGACAGAACACCTTCTTAGTATGCAGAAGAAACCCAAGTTCAATCCCTGACATAACCCATTATCAGGTACAGATGATGAAAAATATCTCTGCTGGGACTTCTGTCTGAGTGCTGACTGGTGCAGATTAATTAATTATAAGGCAGCAACATGTGTTCATAGAGATATGAACCCCATAAATCCTAATGAGATCGTTCTGATAAGGAGAGAGCATCAATGACCAGTTGTGATCCTAACAAAGGTTTATTGATGTAGGCTCAGAGAGGCCAAATCTTTGTTCCCATAAATCTCTTTATGAACAATCTAGTGCCTACCCTGAAGACTGTGAATGACCATTTTCTTAAATTTGGCCCTCACTATAGCCTACTCTACATAGGCGATGCTATGGTGCTATCCTGTATCCAATTCAGCCTCCAGCACCTTTTAACTATATTTTTAGACTACTGTTACAGGCAGTGAAGGTTTGCATAGAAAGACTCTTACAGTGTCTCTCTGGCTACAGAAACAACTAGCGGATCCCAAACATTTGAAGAAGTCCTTTTGAGGACGTAGTCATAGAAACAAAGCCTGAAGAGTCTAGTTCTGGTCTGACAAGTGATTTCTGTATTGCTATTGCTTTATACATGGCATCAATTCAAGACTGTTGAACCAATACTTGAAAATTTCATCCAATACAAACTAATTCTTCTTGTTGCAGTTGTGTATCAATTTACCCTGACTTAACCTTATTACCGTGTTGTCCTTGCATCCAATTTGGATAGACCCTCTTGGAGATCTTCACAATGCCCTTTGGTTTTTAGTACCTGGAAAAATCTGGCATCATCTACAATCTAGACCACCTCACTGCTTACCCCTTATTGTAGATAATTAGGAACAAGTTAAATAGCACTAGTATTGAAGCAGAATCAATTCTGGCTCTGTTCCCAGATTGCAACATTCTGGCACAGAACAACGCATTGGTTCTCTCTATCTGCATAGGTTTTTCCTCTTCCATTATTTTGTATCACACTATATCCTGCAATGTTAGCCCCTCCATAAACAGGATAGAGAATGGATCTCTAGAGGTGATCTAATGGATAAACATATGAATATAGGAAGAGCCCTGTAGGATCTGACCAAAAAATACATCTAGTCCAGCTCCCTACTTCTTGTAGTGACTGGAAACCCTAAAAGAGCCATACAATACTAATAATCTGACCCCAACAATAGAACATTGAATACATGACTTTTTCTTTAAAAGACCATGTACAGCAGTGAAACTCCCAATTAAACAAGATCAGACAGCAAGGAAAAGTTGTGATCCAGCATCTAGCAAAACACAATCCTCAAAAGGCTGCCCATTCCTGACCTCAGGGGTCTCTGTTTCTGTTTTTCCCTCTAAGAGCATTTTTCACTTTTCTTAAAAAATTAACAAACCGGGGACAAAACTAACAAAGGAAAGTTTAACGTCTCACCTTATTCATTGCAACAGTTTTATGAGCTTTGTAGTTTTACTGTTCTCTTTTACCACCTATTTCCCCAGCAGCAATTCCTTTTACTACCATTTGCTCTTCTTCAAAAGAAAAAAAATCTTATGACGGCTAATAAAAAGATGCTGAAGTTTTGGATGCATGACAAATATATTGGGGTGGGAGAATTCCTCTTGTTGAATTTTTAAAGATTTTATGGCTCTCTTTCCTCTTGGTTGCCTTGGGCATAGAGAAGCTGTACAGTAGCATTCAATTAACCCAGCTTAATATTCTACTGACTATCTCCATCCGAAGAAAGAAAACACAAATACTATGCAAGATGGTGCACGTACACAGCTCCTATCAAAACGTGACACAGCTGAAATTTAATTTGAAGAGGCAGGTGAAAGTATAAACCCAGGGGAGTCTTGGAAGTCAGTTTTCTGATTCACATGGGGGAGCCATCATGCTGATTGTAGCTAGAAAACAACACTTTGTACAAGAAAGCCAGGCAAAAGCATGAGCAGGAATATCCAAGTCTAAAAATAACAAGCAGCACCATCCTGTGGTTAAATATCAAATATGTGTTTGGTTTTTCAGCCCCAACTACAGCTCCCACTAAATTATAGATGGGAAAATAACATTATGGGGGAAAGGATGGGAGGGCTAAAAGAATTAGCGAAATATCCAAAGGCAATCATTAAAAAAAATTAAAACCTAAAGGGGAAATTGGAGATGCAATAAAATAGCTATGCTAACTGAATTGTACTCTGAAAACTAAAGATTGCGGAGGGAGAAACTCCTTGTTTTCTTGAGGGGAAAGCATCATTCATTTATATGACCGAAAGGGAATTATCTACTTTAGCTGTCTCTTCCACTGCTGAGGCTGAATTAATGTGCACCCAACTACCTTGGAGAGTTTTGGAAGCAGCCCTTGCACTTTTCCATCTCCTAGAAGGACTTTTCATCACAAGGCTAAGTGCCAGTATTGCTGCATCTTTGGAGTCTTACTTCCTGCTCTCCCCACTGTCTCCAGGATCTTTTTTGGCAAAGGCACATGAGGGGCTCATTAGAATTTGAGAGTATAGACTGCAGACCTGCAGGTGTGTATAAGCCATGTGTGCATGCAGCCGTGTATAAGCCCATCCTGAACTGGCAAGTGCTAGCAGAGCAACGCCACTTCTTCATTTATTTATTTATTTAGATTTCTATACCGCCCATTTCTTTGCAGCTCTGGCAGTTTACACAAAAGCCCAGCCCAGCCTTGGTACATTCTCCCATTGGACCTTCCATTGGACTGATCTGCCTCAATGACTGAAGGTGGGCATTCCAAAGGGCAGTGACAAGAGGCGAGTCAGTATAGTCAATCCATCATAATATGCTCTGAGCTGAAAATAGGAACAAATGGTTCCCAAACAATGAAGCTCTTCTTATGTGTCCATCACAATCTTCAAGGTTGTCTTTACAGTTCTAAAACATAAGGACTAAAGCAGCTCCCAAAGTTTTTTATAAACAGCTAAAGCTACTTTCAGTGCCCCACTTAGTTTCTATAGCTTCTATATATAGACACTCACATACTGTCTAAACAGCAGTTCCAGGGTTGGACTTGCAGAATAGTTCTCTCCCCACTCTAAGAGTTTGCAAAACCTTGATTACTTTAGCCTGCCATATATCCAGGTCAGCTATCAAGTTCAATCTGGCTGAGCCATTTCACTTAAGTATAATTTAGCAGCGTTCCTCAAGCTTTGTCCCCACACTTGCTGGTTTGTCCCTACTCATCTTGCTTTGCCTCTGGATCCCTCCTTGCTATAGTAGTATCCCAGTGAGCTAACAAATGCAGCATTCATATCATAAAATATACATTTTGCCATCATGACAGCAATTACACATTGGTGTAACCCACAGAAACTAGCTGATTTAGCCCAGTAAGCATGGCCCCTGAGAATGGATGTTAGCAGCTCAGTGAAGGCATATCTTCTGGGGAGCTGGAATCTTATGACCTTGTACAAGGTAACTGAAATTTGCATAGGTGAAGTGTTAATTGTAAGGGCAGATAAATTTAGTGCAAGTGGAATCCTATTTGAATCATATTGCTACTGTATGGCTGTACTTTTCAAGCTGAACGCTGAAACTTCAGCTTGATGTAAATATTATTTCTTCAAGCAAGAGGACTGTGCCAGAAGCCTCTGGTACTTGGGGGACCAGAAAAGTTGTATCAAGTGATCACCAGTGGCTTAACTAAATGCAAAGACATTACACACTGCAAGTTTCTGTTCTCTGTTACATCTTCTTTGTTTAGTTATACAAATTTTGTTGTATTCTTCTCTATGTTAGAGAGATTTGACTTGGAGTTTATTATCTTACAGTATCTTACAAGTTCTGTTCCTATTTTAACTCCATAGAACTCACACAGGCAGAGGTTATATTGGCACCATTACACTAGAATCACAGAGCTGCAGAATAAGAATTCAGTCTGGTGATTTTCTACACCAACAAATAAAGGTTTAGGATTAAGCGTGCCAACAACTACCCACAGAACATTTTGTCATGCTAGCACAGCAGAACACGGAAATTAATGCTTACTTCATTTAGCCTAGTTCAATACCCAATCAACTTGACTTTACATAGAGAAACTAGGGACCCTAGTAATTTTTAAGCCAAATGGAAAGTTGTGGGAATGAAATCATATCAGTCAGTTTCCAATTCTATGAAAATGTGAAATTTAAAAATAGAATGAAAAGCAATCATACACTGAGTGATGGAACACGGTACATTTACTTAGCAGCAAGAAGCTTGACATTTATTTTATTTTTCTACTTAGTATTTTTGAAGTATATTAACTGTCAGAAACAATTCTCTTCTTACTCCCATTGAATAGAGAAGAAATGATAAAGAAGAAATGATGAATATCAGGCTTACCTCAAATATGATCAGCGCATAAACGCCTGCTAAAATGACGGATGCAATCGTTACTTGCATCTCTATGTTTGCATGAAGATATCGATATGTCATGGAAAGAGGAACAATTTGTGATTCCTGAAGAAAAGCCTGAATGCTTATAGTATTTTCTTTACTGTTGAAAAAGAGTTGAAAAAAATTCACTTGGCAGACTGAAGTGATAATGGCTAGATTGCTCTAATGTTCGAAAGAAATATTATTTGCAACATTTTAGAAGCAACAAGCGGGGACACACAAGGAACTTGCGGGAAATGGGCATCGCATTCTCCCTCTCTTGGTTCCCTGCCTGTTCCCATGTCTTTTTCTCCCCCAGCCCTTTTTCTGTCAATCTTTCCTCATCCCTTCTATCAATCTGACATCCACCTCTGTCAACTAGCCTCCCGCTCTCCTTCTCCCCTGCCAGTCTTCATTTTCAGCACCCACCTCACCTCCTCTGGCTATACCAGAACTTGGGATGTTGCCCAGTTTAGCTACACCAGGCTTATCTCCCCATACCTCTGGAAGCCACTGCAATGGCCAAAGTTCCTCCAGGATCTACCACATTGGCCATGGCCCCCACCTAAGGAACTGCCATTATAACCATAATTGGGTCCCCAGGATCTGCACTAAAACTAGAACAAATGGCTGGATCATCAGGAGGTACAACCACAGCAAACATGGAAGGAAGTATTGGAGGCCAGCAACATGATTTTCTTTAGGGGGGGGATATGTGTGTATTTGTAAAGTTTTCAGATTTTCCTCCAAAACTGGGAGGGGGGGAGTACCCTCCAAGGCAGAACTATTTTGTGCCAATGAAAATTAAAAATTAAAAGTATTACTGTTTTTTCAAGTCAAGCCATTTTGAATTTAGAAAATTAGATACTTTTACAAGTGATACTAAGGAACACAGACCACTTGCAAATATTTGATACACGTATAGCCTGCAATATTCATAGGGGAAGGGGATTCCTTTCCTCCCCTTTTGCAGGCCCACACTCAGCATGACCTACGGGCTTGCATCTACACCACCTGTGAAATTAGCACAACTTCTTGGCTGTCCTGCTATTGGCAGCATGCCCAACATGGTTCCCAGGCTCTGCTGCCACCACTACTGGACCCAGCACAACATATCTGTTGCAAACATATCTGAGTACTTTTATTTCAGTGGGTTTAGACTGGAGTAACTGTATGAGATTGCACTGTAGAACTCTCTGAACATTTCAGAGAGTTCTACTGTAGAACTCTGTACAGTATCCAACTACTTGGATATATTGCCCAGCTACAGTCGTATACATGAATATGAATAGAAAATGAACAGATACCTAGACATGGGCTAAATTCACTATTTAATATCTACAAAATGTACAGAAACTAATATTTCTAACTAGGGGTTTTTTTTTAAATAATTTGTGGACTAACCTGTTTAGCATCTCAAAGGTTCTAGACACAATAATTTGTTCACTTTTTTTAGAATCTAAAGGCAGGGTCCAGTTGTGTAAGATCTGAAAAAATATATATATCATTAACAATGTAAAAGGACATGAAAACTTGTTTGATTGCTCTGCCTACTGTGCCTGTTACTAATCTGATAGATGAGCATCATTGACATAGAGATTTTCTTAAAACCATGGCAAAGGCAGCCAGTAATCATTTTAAAAGACGGCATTTCCTTCAGGTCATACAAAAAGTTCAGTGTGTCCATGCCCTCAAATACATACTCTGGAATATATTCAGTATAACCAAGGAATGGAAAAGCCACAATGCCTTTTTAGATAGCTCCCTGCAATCCTTTAAGAGAGAAAAATGCCAACAAGCTGCCATCGCTTGATAGAAGAACTTTGGGGTAGAAGCAAGCAGAATATCCTTCACTACCAAAGAGCAGCTGTGGTTCACATTCAAATGGGAAACCTCATAGGAAGACTCCTCAAAGGCTCAGGAGCCTCCCATGGAGTCCCCACTTTATCCAAGGCTCCCTACACCCCAAAGCCTCCAAGGGAAGACCACAGCCAACTTCCATTTCAAGGGCAGTGGCACAGGCAGAGCAGAAGTCTCTCCATTGGATAGAATGGATAAATGAGGGCACCATCTTTCAGAACCCCTGGAAAAAGACCCCATGGTCCAATCATTGTGACATTCAGAGGGGGGGGGGGGGTCTTGGGTTCCAGAACTTGGTGATTGTCTTATGACCTGCTGTTCAACTCAGAGCCACCTCTAGACAACCCACCCATGAGACTGAACAGATTGACATCTTAATATTTTCTTCCTTACCTTTTAAAAGCACTTAAAACAAACTGTTATGAAAATGAAACAAAGAATGCATTTTAAAACCTTACCTGCTGCTGATGTCTCCTTTTAGGCCCAAAGTCTTCTACTTGACCAATCTGAACTAAAATAAATTCATCCGGTCGCTGGCCAACTACATCTGCTACAAATGGCCCTCCTAGTTCTACCTTTAAAAGGGCAGAATCATGAGCATTCGTAAAGTTTATTGCTGAAAGTAAAACAATTAAGGATAACATTTGTGCAGATATATATAGTAGTATACATATTAATATAAAACCTACTTGGATACTCAACTTGCCTTTTCCTACACTGCAACAACTGAGGAGGAATTTGGACTTCAAGATAGTGGAGCTAATGACTAAACATCTCAACTTCTGATGAGACTGATAGGAGAAGGACTTGCTGTCCTAATGTTGGCTGTGATGATTCGATCTTTACTGTCTTCCACTATTTATTTGTGACTCATGCCATTTGTGAGGGGCCCCAAGTCCCTCAGGAGCAGCATTTTAGGGAAATCAGTAGGCTGATGCAGGAAGGCAATTTCAGTTCAGGGACGGAAGTGCCCTCCATTAGCAGAAAATGTAGTGTGGATCCTGCCCATCCTCATTTCCTCAGCAATCACAAGCACTAAACTTTAGGCTAGCAACTGCATGGTTACCTTAGCTTCCATGGACAATACCTTGGTACAAAGTTAAGCACACATGTGAAACCCCAGGGAACCATTCGGAAAGACAGGATATAAATATTTTAATAAACCTACAGCAATACCTGGTTTTAGGAGTTTGTGGGAAGATATTTAACATAAGTTACATTTCCTTTCCCTATCCTTCCCCATATCAGCAGGCAGGAGTTCATAAATATTAGATTTTTTACATTATATTTCTTTTGTTCAAAGTGCTTCACACCATCCTTAACCTGGTAAAAGAGTTCAGTTTTACTGCCTAATGATGGTAGGGAGCTGAAGTGACAGGGAGTTCATAGCTGAGGTGAGTTTTCCCTGCTCATAGTCTTAGCCACTAGAACAGTGGTCCCCAACCTTTTTATCACCGGGGACCACTCAATGCCTTTTACTGAGGCCCGGTGGGGGGGGGGGTAGTTTACTCCTCTACTTCTCAACCACTGCCCTAACGCTCTCTGAACACTATGGTAATGTTTAAACATCCCTTCAAAATAAGATACAGACATGCCAGAACAATGAACATAAGGAACATTTTATTTTCATGGAAATTTTAACTCATGAGAAGGCATCCTTCGGGGCCCACCTCCAATTAGTCGAAGGACCACATGTGGTCCGCAGCCCACAGGCTGGGGATCGCTACACTAGAACACATCAAATCGTATTTACAAATGCTATTTGTCACTTTCAGATATGCTTCCCCCCTCCAGTCCCAAAGCCTTTGGGGAGGGCGGTATATAAATCTGAAAATGTGAGCCTTTGGGGAGGGCAGTAAATAAATAAATAAATAAATAAATAAATAAATAAATAAATAAATAAATAAATAAATAAATAAATAAATAAATAAATAAATAAATAAATAAATAAATAAATAAATAAATAAATAAATAAATAAATAAATGTTGTTTGTGACAGGAACACAATGAACCACGACCAATAATACCCACAGCGCTATGGAACTAATGTGCTAAAGCTACCAAGTTAACAGAACGGAGCAGAATGTGCTATGATTGCTTTCCAATATTAGACAGAGTAAATTAAAACTACTACCTGGTGCCCACAGTATCACTAACAGGCCGAACTGCAGATATGCTACCAACAGTCATGCGCTCTATGCAGAGCTTCCATGACAGAGCATCATGTTTCTGGAAACAGGTGGAGCTGGCATGGAAACCCATCATATGTGCTGTAGGAGAATGGGATAATAGTTCATAGAGGCGGCAAGTAGAAGATACCAGTCAGGCACATTTTCAAATAGTAGCAGCAGGTGACAGGTAATGTATAGGTCAGCTCTCACTCAGGATTCTGCGTTGGTTTTTTGTTTAAATGTCAGGGACTTTCATAACACGCATTTTAGGAACTGCACACTGTCTTTCACAGCACATGTTTTCCTGTGGCCCTGCAATTTCCTGTCTGACCTTTCCATAATTCCCTTATATTTTTAATTGTTTCTAATTGAATTGCTACACACAAAGAAGATTAATAATCCTGCAAGACTATAACTGCAATCATTTAAGAAAATCGTTCATAAGAAAAGTTTTATATTGCAATCTGAGGTGGGCAGTGGGATGTGGCTGCTACATTTTTCAGTGTAATTGGATGAGTTACCACTTTATTTCGATCCTATTTCAGTTTTGAATGGTTGCATTTCAAAAGGTTTGATGACCTGTATTAATTAACCTAATGGCCTGCAGCACTTTGACAGCCTGGAGGCCATTTTATGAATCTAGCTAATAATTTGTATCTGCAAAAAAGCTTCAGGTGCACATAATTACAGAAGCTTCCTTTATCATAATCTGACTAAAATGCACCCTATAATTACACCGAAATGGCCTATTCAAAAGCCATTACAAATGAAACTTAAAATGGTAAGAAAAAAATCTAACTTTACTTTCAAGCTATCATATGCCCATATAGAACAGAGGTAGCCAGGTCCACTTTAGCTAGAAGCTCTGACTTTATATAGCACATTGAATGTGAAATCCTTTGTAGAACTAATTGTAAGCACTTAACCAGAAGACAGCTTGGAGTGTGCGTTAAATTAGACCACTACACCATAATCTATAAAACAATTTTAACTATTACTTTTGAATTTTAAAGCAAATCTCCCACTATTGGTCTCCACGGAATGAATAGACTTATAATTAAGATCTCATTGTTTTAAGACAAAAACGTACAATAACATGTTCAACTTTCCTAAGGCTCCTCCCCTTCCCCCGTTCTTTGTTACTGAACCCCCTTTACTTCCCGCTTGTACCCTCTTCATCCCATCTATAATCTTGTCAGTGTTAGCCAGCAGCCCTATGCTGGTGGTTCCAACTATGAAGGCGTCCGCCACACAACACAGGATTGCTAGAATTAAAACTGCTAGAATTAAAACTGAGGTCCAAATTACAAAGATTAGTGACTCTGGAGGAAATGGCTGCTTTGCATTATGCTTTGCGGACATCTTTCTGCTCCCTGGAGCCACCCTTCCAGGCTGCACTCCAAAATCTTCAAGACATTCCCAAACCAGAAATGGCAACCCTAGCAAAGTGAGAGAAGGAGCACTTCGGATCTTTTCTGTCTGCAGAACCACCATTTCAAATAAGTTCCCTCTGTAGCAGCTGCACTCGTCTAAGCAAAGCCTTTGGCCTGCAAACCAGCAAAATCAGCAGCCTCCTGTAGCCTTGAGACCTCTACTGGAACTCTCCCTGATGGAATAGCCTCCCCGATAGGATCAGGAAGGCTACTGTGTTCCTACAGTTTTACAGAATGCCTAAAGCAAAATTGTTCAGGAGGGCATTTTTTAAAAATCAATCAGTGCTATTTATTACCTGTGTGACTATTAAAATAATAAGCAGTCTTAATGTCAGTTGGAAGGCCAAAAGATACTGTTCTCCAAGAAAAACAATGGCTCTTGCTAAAAAAAAAAGAAAAGAAAAAGAACACGGGATGGGATTTGGTTTGAATGACTGATACCTTATTACAAAACAGGTATCCTTAAAATTCTTTTCAGATATTCAGCTTCTAATGCTGAATGGCACCTGTGAGAGTGGGGCAATTCTACCCTGGGAAAGAGGGGACAATTGGGCGGGAAGGATGCATTGATAACTGCTTGCCTGCCACGTATCGATTAGATGCGGCTGCAGACGTCGGAGTGTTTAGATCTACTTCCAATAAAGCTTTCTATTAATTCAGAAGCCTAGTTGTGAGTCTGTCTACCTTCGACGTATGGTAATTTAGCTTGTTCTAGGCCTCTGTCCTCTATGTGCCCATATAGAAATAACAATTTTGCATAGATTACAGCAGAAGTTATTAGGAACACAGCATGAAAGGAAGTGCAGTAATGAATGATAAAATAGACCAAGTATCTGTAACAAAAAAATGTATTTTCATTATTTTAATACCTTAATGGTCCACTCCCAGTATTTGAGACAGTTAACTGGGGAAAAGGGTTGCCATTCTCTTTGGTGGAGCCTGGAGTTCTCCCAGAATTATAGCCCATCTCCAGACTACATAGATCAATTCTGCTGGATAAAATGGCAGCATTGAAGGTCATGCTGTAGGGCAGGGGTAGTAAACCTGTGGTCCTCCAGATGTTCATGGACTACAATTCCCATGAGCCCCTGCCAGCAAACACTGGCAGGGGCTCATGGGAATTGTAGTCCATGGACATCTGGAGGACCACAGGTTGACTACCCCTGCTGTAGGGCATTGACCACGTTGGGGTCTTCACCTCCCCAAACCCCACCTTTCTCCCAGGTTCCACCAATAGATCTCCATGTCTTTCCCAACCCAGTGGTGACAGCCCTGTAGGGGCCTATCAGATGATAATATAAGGTGGAATATCAGATCCTACCAAAAACATAGGCAAGGTTGTGGTGGGAATTCCTAGAACCCAAATATCAAAGAAGTTTCCTTCATTCATTCCTGATGCTCCTTTTTGAGCACAGATATTTGGATGGAACGTTCTGAAAATGCTTTTCAAAGAACAAGCCAAACACATAGGACTTCATTTAAAAAAAAAGCCTCCAGAGGAATACTGGCACAAAACACCTTCTATAGTAAATGCTTTGAGCTTTTAAGACAATAAGTCACAAACTGAAAAAGGGACTGCAACTTTGCCATTTCAGAAAATTACACTAAAGCTATTTAATTTGAATTGTTGCCAGTGTGGAAAGCAAATGCATTTGTGATCAAAAATAGCCTTAGAGTAAATCTTAGTGGGCATAGAAAATTTCCATCAATTTAAGGTCAGTCTAGTGGGAGGCATGGTCTGCTGGTTTTGCAGCCAATAGTCTCGTCTAAGTATTAAAAACCAACTGCAGAAGTAAGAGATGGCAGATGAGAATATTCAACAAAAGGGGGAAGAGAAAAGGAAATTCAGGGGGGAATCTATGAAGTTGTGCCAAACCAACTACAGTACACATCCCAGAGTTTGTGGCCGAAAGCCTTTTTAAAAAAGTAACAAAAATGCCAGGAACTTGGACATGATCCTAGATACCTCCCTCTCAGTGGAGGCCCAGGTCATGAAAGTAGCATGGCTGGCATTCTACCACCTTCGCCAAGCCAAACTACTACCTCTAGATGAAACTTCTGCAACTTGTTCTATGCAGGCCTGCCCTTAACCTTGATCTGGAAAGTACAGCTGGTCCAGAATGCTGTGGCCAGGATCCTCACAGAGGCACCATGGAAGTCCCACATTCAGCCCGTTCTCCAACAACTGCACTCGTTACCAGTCGAATTCCGGATCAAACTTAAGGTTCTGGTAATCACCTTCAAGGCCATATGCTGTCTGGTCCCAGTGTACTTGAAATACAGTGGGTCTACACCCACTGGGCCCAAGCTTGCCTGACCTCAACCGGGGCCAGAGCTTTCTCCATCTTGGCCCCCAAACCTGGTGGAACAAACTCCCAGAGATCAGGGCCCTAACAATCCCACAGGCCCTACAAAAAAGAGTTCCTCCACCAGCCATTTGGTTGAGGTTGACCATAACCAACACCTTCCACGCGGCTTCCAAGCCTCCCTCCCATGAACCTCAATGTCCATGAGCTTCAATGTCTTGAACCAACCAAGCACAGGTCCATTGTGCATTACAGTTATAAATTTACTGTTCTCACTGTTCATTATTGTTCCATTGTTATCTATCATTACCAATTTCTCTGTATTGTTCATGTTCCTATGTTTCTTTTGAACCTCCCTGAGCCTCCGGGGAAGGGTGGTATATAAATGTATTAAATAAATAAAAATAAATCTTCCAATTTTCTGTTTTACACTTTTTTCCTTACTGTGTTTCGCCATGTAGCACAGGAACACAGACTCTTTGGAGGGATTTTTTCTGCCTTCCTACTCTCATACCAAATGACAAGAATGTAAACAGAAATAACTAGCCCAGCATGCATCAGAGAAGGTCTAGAGATCATGACTGAAGGAAACTGACTTTAGGTTGAGTGGAGGTCCTGAAGCTCTGTGGAGACTGCAGGACAAGATGGAAGTTGCAGATTCTGGTGAAGGTCATCTGCTGGTGCTTCAAACAGACTCCACATGAGTCCAGCAAATGCAAATAGCAAGCTGTTCCCAAGTCCTGTGCCACTGTGGGTGCAGAGTGGAAAACACTGCTATGATGTTACTTAGTGAATGGGCAGGGAAGAGGGGTGCTAAGCCTTGCCACGTGGTGCAGACTGTGCCTCTGTGACTCTCCAGCAAAGTAATACAACCCAGTCTCGTAATTGAGCTGCACTAGCCTCTGGGGGCATCACCGCCTGGCTAACCCTATCCCACCCCATTATCATGCAGCCTCCAGATTGAGTACACTCTCCTCATTCACTCACAGTTTAGCACTGAGAGCCCAGCCATGCATGGTCTACACTAAGGTTCCCAAAGTGGGCAGTATGCCCATGGGGACAGTGGAAGGATCTAAGGGGAGAGTGAGGATTTGGGGGCAGTAGAGGGTGGTGAATTTTAAGGCTGTATGGGAGGGTGAGGAATTTGGGGGGCAGTAGGGAGACAGCAGTCTGGCTCTTCGGGCTGAGGCTACATTTTCCTAGCGAGAGAAGTTCCAAGGTGGCTTGACATTGCCTCCCTCTGGGTAGTCACAACCCTGAACTTCCTGGTGGTCTCCAGTTCCAGTACTGACCAAAGCCCCCTTCCTATTTAGCTTCTTAGATAAAACAGTTTCAGAAGGTCGGCTGAATGGGATCGTATTCCTGCTGAGCTCCTTCCCCTCCTCCAACTCCGTCCTTTGAGGAATGTCTTAATCCAGGTTGGTGTCTGCTTGTCTGTCTCCCCAGTGAGGACCCAAAGTAGCTTTTACACATGACTTTTACTAAGAATATATATATGCAGACTAAGATATGGCTGCTGCACAACAACCAAAAAGAAGTGTGGGCAATACAGTGTGTATTCAATTTGCAGTAGACCTAACACCAGGAAAGGCGTATTGGGGGGGGGGCGTGTTCATGTACAAGGGGGACACTAGGAATGTGGCATCGGAGCCGAACAAAGGTTAGGAACCATAGGTCTACAATGAATGGCTGGCACTTGGCACCTGGTAGTGACAGCACATAGTGATGCTGTCATCCAAATTTATTCATATACCTCCTTATGCTTCTGGAAATTAAACTGCAGACTGCACCCCATTTATTTTTCAAAAAAATAAGCAGGAAACACCTAAAAGAGATAAAAGTAAACCCAGACCTTTTTCATTCTTCATTACCACTTAGATAACACAGTTGGGAAGTAGGTTTGCAAATGAATTCATTTACTACTTTAAGGCAATCCCATGAGACAATATCTTGAGCTCAAAAGAAATAAATCACTGCCAGTATTTAATTCCGCAAACAATGAGTCAGCCATTTCAGATCAGCCTATTACCAGTGATTCTGTACTGCACTGCTGAATATTTTTTTTAAACCAAATAATTGCTAAAGGATACTGTAGCTGTCCACTGGTGACACCGCCAGCATCTGCCAGAACAATCCAGTTTCAGGATGAATGCTAAATAAAATCTGAGATGGTTCATAAGATGGTTACGTGGTGAATTAGTAAATTATTAAAACAATGTCCCTAAAAATATTACAATCTGCAAAAGTTCTGAGGACAGTTCAATACATGCTTCCCATGATTCCATAAAGCAAGAATCCCGTTGCTGATTTCTCCCTCACAATTTCATACCTACTGAACTGCTATGTAAACTCAGAGCTCCTTGGACAATCTAAAACAGTCTTAGAACCGTGTAACTCTGCTTGTGGTGATTATGTACCATAAGCCTCTTGCATGCTACTTGTATCTACATATTGCTGTTACTAATATGGTGTTTAAAAAAGGAAAATTGTACTAAATGTACATTGCAGTCTGAGATTTACTTTTGAATTACAGCTATTTAGAAAGAAAACAGTGCTTTTGGCTTCATATGTAAACTTGCTTCTCATTCCACCTTCACGTTCTATCCTTCTTAACCCCCCCCCCCTTGGTAAAAGCAAAGTCTATGAAATCAGCAAGGGGTTGGGACCTATGACACCAATTCACAAAGACTTCCTCCAATAGTGAAAGGCAATTCTCTGCTAAAGGGGGTTATCAATGGGTACCAATGGAAGGAATTTTGCTACTGCCATTCATTCAAGTTTCTAAAAATACATGTAAAGCAAGAACATTCAAAGAGGGAGGAATCATAAGCTGTTCCACTCAGAAGGAATTCCCATTTTATTCAGTGGGGTTTACTCCCATAAAATGTTTTTAGCACTGCAGCTGTAGCCATGTTCTTAGGCTGGGGGCACATTTGTCTGTTAATTTTTGTGTTTTACAACTAACCTCATATCAATTGTCTTCCTATCTGGAATTGTCTTCGTATCCATAACAGATCTAAAAATGGAGCCTTTGGAATTTAACTCAGCAGATCTATCCCATTCTTGCAAGATCCTTTCCACCCACCAACATCTCTCTCACAGGCTACCTGATTAATGAGAACCCGGGCAGGACCACAGAGTTGCCAGAGATCTCATCCATATATTCCCAGAATAGTGAGGAAGCAGATTCCACATGCTTAAGCCACAGGTTGATCCAGTAAAGCCTCATAGGAAGGGGAAAGCCCCGATAGGTAACTATCATGTAACTCCCTTCTGGGCCTGTCATGGTGGGAAGCTCCCATCACCTGACCCACTGGATTCCTCCTAAGAGCTGTTACCGAAATGTTATGCAATATAACCATGCAGAAACAACAGCCACAGTACTCCAACAGCATGTAAAGAGATCTTCTGTGCAGTCTTCATTCCGTGTTCCTAGCCAATATTCCAGAGTAATGATAAGTAGCTGCAGGATAGCCCATCCCAAATATTATGCTGGACAACATACATAGGGGAACCACTGGGAAAAGAAACTAGAGAGCAGTTCCAGACTCTCTGCCTGAACATTACATGAAGTATTCTACTCTTCGGTCTACTGATCTTTCTTAGCAACAGTAAAAAGAGATTTTTTAAAAATATCCCAGGAAGAAAGGGGCAATTAAAAAAAAAACACTTTACGTCTCTGGGTTATTATGCTCACCTAAACAAGGAAGGTGGGAAGCTGTGACGTTGACATCACTTTCATTTGGCAAAGCAGAGCCTATTTAAATACTACCAGAGATCTAATTGCATCTCAGGAAGTGTGTGGTGACATGAAAGCCCATGCCTTGGACAAAACTTTGTCTTAAAGGTGCCACTGGACTCTACATTTGTTCTAATTTTGGACAATGACTATCAAATAATTCCAAGATGTTAGAAACCCAGTACTTACAGAGCAGACAACCACAAAGATGAAAAGACCGGAAACTTTTAGGAATCTTAAACAGCACCTGCAAATGTTAAGGAGAAAATGTTTAATAAAGAAAGAACGCAGACTTTTTTTATTCCGGCCATTTCAATCATAACATTCTGAGGGAGGCAGCTACAATGCCTTATAAGCAGCATTTCACACTTCTAAGCTCACAGCCTTCAACAGACTCGGAGGAGTGTAATTGTGCTGAGGATAACACTGTTCGGGCCAAACAACACATTATGGAATCCACAGGGTTGGCCTGTGAACACAGATCCCGTTTTAGAGAAGTTGGCCATTTAAAAATGCCACAAAGGCCTGAATGAGCTACAGCAGGGGTAGTCAACCTGTGGTCCTCCAGATGTCCATGGACTACAATTCCCATGAGCCCCTGCCAGCGTTTGCTGGCAGGGGCTCATGGGAATTGTAGTCCATGGACATCTGGAGGACCACAGGTTGACTACCCCTGAGCTACAGGACTCCCTTCCCATGGCTCTTTCACCACTTGCAAAGGATGGAGAAGGGCACAAGATTGCTTGGTTGGCAACACTGGCCTTCTCAGCATTTTTAAGTGGCTGGATTCTTCTCTAAAATGGCATCAGTGTCCACAAGTCAGTCCCTTGGACTCATAACATCCAAACTGGCCCGCAGCATGCGAGCTAAAGAGACAAGAAAGTACAAAAAGCTAAAAGAATATGACCTGCCTGAGAGTTCCACTGCTCAGCTTTTACACTGTTTAAGTGGCATCTAAACCCTCACCTACGTATAATTGCCTTGGTTGAATTTCAACTGGAGATATTATGTATCTGACCACTGCTACTGTCACGCAGATACAGTGGCATGTATCCAACGATGCAGCTTCTCTGGCAAAATGGCAGTCGCAGAAGAGCAGAACAGGTTTAGGTGGATTAAACCCTTCTCCTGAATACCCCCACTTTGCCCTTTATGCTGATGCTGAGAGTCAACTGGTCTCCAGGAACAAAACAGGTTGGGGGCTGTGCTCAGTGAGCTGCATCATAGAATCATAGAGTTGGAAGGGGCCATTCAGGCCATCTAGTCCAACCCTCTGCTCAACGCAGGATCAGCCCAAAGCATCCTAAAGCATCCAAGAAAAGTGTGTATCCAACCTTTGCTTGAAGACTGCCAGTGAGGGGGAGCTCACCACCTCCTTAGGCAGCAAATTCCACTGCTGAACTACTCTGACTGTGAAAATATTTTTCCTGATATCAAGCCTATATCGTTGTACTTGTAGTTTAAACCCATTACTGCGTGTCCTCTCCTCTGCAACCAATGGAAACAGCATCCTGCCTTCCTCCAAGTGACAACCTTTCAAATACTTAAAGAGGGCTATCATGTCCCCTCTCAACCTCCTTTTCTCCAGGCTGAACATTCCCAAGTCCCTCAACCTATCTTCATAGGGCTTGGTCCCTTGGCCCCAGATCATCTTTGTCGCTCTCCTCTGTACCCTTTCAATTTTATCTACGTCCTTTTTGAAGTGAGGCCTCCAGATCTGCACACAGTACTCCAGGTGTGGTCAGGAAGGAAAAGTAGGTAAGTCCTTTTCTACAAAGTTTACATATGGTTGGATACATGGTACTGTATCATATATATATATATATGTATATACACACACATACATACATTAGAAGCAGGACCATTCAAGCTTTGTATGTTTGGTAACACTGGCCTCTCCTGTCATTTGAAAAATAAATCATAGTCACTTTGAAGCAGAAATGAACACTCATGAAGCTGCCTTATACCTAATCAGACTCTTGGTCCAACAATGTCAATATTGCCTACTCAGGCTGACAGAGGTCTTTAACATCACTGACTACGTGGTCCTTTTAACTGGAGATGCTGGGGATTGAACCTGGGAACTTCCGCATGTAAATTTAAGGCTCTTCCACTGAGCCATAGTCCTTCCCTATAAAAATGACAAATTAGGGGATGATCACCACTATCCTAGGGTTGCTCATAGTAGGAGTACTCTATCATGTATGTATGTGTTATGTACCATCAAGTTGTTGCTGACTTATGGTGACCTCCAAAATGTTCTATCATAATAACCCTCTTTAAGTCTTGCAAACTTAAAGCTGCACTTCCTTGAGTCAATCCATCTCATAGTGGCCTTACTCTTTTCATATTGCCTTCTAATTTTCCTAGCATTGCCATCTTTCCAAAAACCTGCAACAGCTCTTTTGAGTCATAGACCTGTCTATCTGCCTGCCTTTTGTTTGTCACATTTAAAGACATTCCTCCTATAATAGCATTATTATAACATGTTTTAATTCTCGCGTAGAAAATGGTGTTCTGTAAAACTGCATCCAGAGCATTAAACACAAGATTAACTTCATTCTTTCAAAATACAATTAAAATTAAGATGCTGTAAAGGCCAAAAGGGGTCCATAAAAAACCATTAAGCAAATGCTTTAAAAGTCAAAAAGTGATTGTCCTTAGATAACTAACCCATCTTGGTAAACTGGCATGATACAATGTAGAGGAAGGAATGTAATTTTATTAATAAACTTCAGCACTTAGAGCATTATACCCTCCCCTATTATCCTTTGGATGCTTAGACTTATGGAATCACTGCTTTTAACAGCTTAGCAACTAGCCATGCTCAGGCCTGACTTATACGTATTTACCAACCCATGACCTTGTCCTGCAATTCTAATCTGACATAGTAATGTCATTCTGTGCCAAAAGCAAGCAGGAATTTAAAACTCACAAATAATGTGTCCCACTTTATCCGAGAACCCTTTCACACAGTATGACAAAAATGGATGTGCCAGTGATTCATGCTTCTGCTTCTCATTCTCCTGGGCAACATGCAAGACGGCAACTTGCATATCTATACATAACAAGATGATATACAAGAGTAGGATTCTTCAGTTCTCTGTAGGAACAGAGAATGAAGAAAGGCAGGCAGCAACCCAAAGATTATAAATAAAGGTTTCTCCAAGATAATTCAAAATATTCACTGCAGAGGAAGAAAAATACTCATTTTTCCAGCACCGACACATATATTGGCTTGAAATATTCTAAAATTCTAAGTTTATATACTAAAGTTGCATAGATGTGTTCACAGAAAATAAAAGATCAACTCAACAAACACTGATCTGCAAACAAACAAGAGACACCTTTTTGGAATTAATTTCCCCCCCTGTCCAGCATCTTAAGCCATTAGCTTGAGAATATAGCAGAGAAATCAATGGCTCCATAGTTTGGGGGGGGGCAGGTTTAAGGACTATAGCCCAGGTTCACATTGCCTCTCCCTATATAATCCTTTGATCAGTGAATTATTTAACAAGAAGAGCTTTTGGTGTATTCACAACAGTAGCTTCTGCAAGAAAGGCTAGAGTAATCACTCTTTAATAAATGCTACATCCTCAGTACAGTTAACTTTGTTCATACAGACAATGGACTTTCTGCACCTGGACAAACTATGACAACAGCATCTTGCAAACCTTTTCTAACAGGAAAAAGCTAGAAAATTTTAGCTTGAGGTCAGACTCTTTTAATTCAAGTCAGGAAGATGCACGGGCCTTTAGTAATTAATATATAACCTGAATATATGAAAAAGGAGTAACAATATATACCTCCAAAAACTGAGATTACACATACATTTGGTATCTTACAGAAACAGATTAAAATATTTCTTTCTTTGACCATTACCCAGAAATGGGAGTCACACACTCCTCCCTAATTGTACAAAACAAGCTAATTCTGTAACACAGTTTATACTAAATGTGCAGATCCGAGATTCTTTTAGAAATCAGTGAGGCTTTAAAATCCCAGTCCCCAAGCCACCGAAATTTCATTTCATGCCTAAACTAATTTAGGCATCAAATTGAATTGTGAAGAGAAAATTAACACAATAAAATTAACAACAAACAGGATATTTGATTTCTCCTGTGAGAATCAGCATTTCCCTATGCCTCCAACTCTCAACCACCTTTCAAATATGAAACAGAAGTATACCTGATTTAAAGATTAAGGGGGGGGGGGAAGCAACCAGGGACTATGAAAAATACATTCAGTCATACCATACCAAATGCCATGTAGGAATCTTTCTGGGGATCCTGCAAACACTCATGTTCATAAAATTAAAGCCATGCACCATCATACAGAAGCATTTATGAACAGCTATAGGACTGTCAAGAGCCTCTTGTGGCGCAGAGTGGTAAGGCAGCGACATGCTGTTTGAAGCTGTCTGCCCATGAGGCTGGGAGTTCGATCCCAGCAGCCGGCTCAAGGTTGACTCAGCCTTCCATCCTTCCGAGGTCGGTAAAATGAGTACCCAGCTTGCTGGGGGGTAAACGGTAATGACTGGGGAAGGCACTGGCAAACCACCCCGTATTGAGTCTGCCATGAAAACGCTGGAGGGCGTCACCCCAAGGGTCAGACATGACTTGGTGCTTGCACAGGGGATACCTTTACCTTTACCTTATAGGACTGTCTGTATCCCAGATTCAAAACAAATGACTTCTCTAAAACCATACTTTGAAGAATGCATGGGTATTCTCATTTTGAAACTAGAATTTAGTGTTATCACTGCACCCATTGTGGATAAATATGTATGTGAATGAGACCCACCTAATGTAATGTTGACACCTGCTCCTAGAGGGGGCACTGTCATGCATGTGTAAAGCTCACTATTTCCCCAATCCCTATTAGGGGCTATAGAGACAGGGTGTGTTAGAACAGATGACAAGTTCTCCCTGGGGAATTCTTTCTCCAGTCAAGAATTAACTTTTACAAGTAGTAACTTACAAGAACTTGTGGGGTAAATCTTAATTGACTTTTCCTTCACTATTCCCAATTTCCCTTCCTTGAAAGACCCCATATTTTCCCTGTTTCCTATCTCTTTCTCTTCCCATCCTCCAAACAACCTACCTTTAATTTCGTCCCTCTCTTCAATTTGTGGCCCTTCCCTACCCCAGGCACCCTCTAACTGGCATGGAGTTCAGCTGAGTGCCAGTGTATGCTTTAGGGGCTGAGCCAGGCAGGTACATCTACCTCCTTCGTTTCGCATCTCACACAGAGCTCTAGTCGGCCAGGCTCTATCTCCCCTGCCTCATCTCAGGCTGGCTGGCTGCCACCATCCTCACCTTGTGTGATGGTTGGGACAGTCAGAAGGCCAGCTGGTCCAGGTTGGATGTAGGCCACCAGCGCCACCGAAGATATTCAGGTGCTCTCAATGGCCAGTCTGTGAGGTAGGTAAGGCTGAAAAGGTGTAAGTGGCTCAAGGTTCCCCAGCGTGCCCAGGGCAGAACAGAGCAGCCAGTGATGCAAGTCAGATGCAAGCAAATCATCTGGCCTGGCCCCAACAAATCCTTGCTCCAACACAGTGTATTTAAACAGCCAGCTGCCTGGTTCATTATACCTGACTGGTGCCACTGTACATGATAATGGATAAATTAGACCAAACCACCACTCAAAAAGGCCATACTTCCTACCCTTGCCTTCCACTGACAAACACCAATCCTGTTGTGATTGCCTAGTGACAGTCACTGAGGGCATCTGCTTCTTAAAGCTACATGCACTCATCAATGGAAGTCTAACCTCCCAATGGGTTTTTTTTTTTACAGTTTCAGGTATTTCTGCAAAACCTGGGGTGTTTTTTAGGTTTGTAGGAAGATCTGTCTTGTTCATTCATGGGCCCAGTGTCCAGAATGTAGTATCCTCAGATTTGGCCAATTTAGCTATTAGAATATATGAAAATTGATTTTATTTATTAGATTTTTAGCCCACCTCTCTCCATAGACTCGAGGCAGGTTGCATCAAATATAAAGGTCCATTAAACCCCCACCCGTAAAACCAAAACATAACCAAACCAAACTAGCTGGCCTAATCCCTCCCCCACCAGCACGCATCCATCAAGGAGTTCGCTCAGTGGTAGAGCATAGCCTGAGTGGTGCCCATAGATCTTAGTACTGGCCTTACCTAAAGACCTGGCATTTTACAGGTCCTGCAGAACTTTGACAACTCTGTCAGGGCCCTCAGTTCTCCCAAGAGCTTATTCCACCAGGTTGGAATCAGGACCAAAAAGGCACTGGCCCGGGTGAAGGCCAAGCACCAGAGACCTCTAAAAGATTAGCACCTACCAAGCTAATCCCTATTTAATACTTAAATACTAAAATAACAGGTACTAAAATACTAAAATACAGATATGTGGGGATACAGATACTTGAAATAACCCAGAATACTAGACAAAAGAAAAATAAAATTGCTAGCTAGATATGTTCATACTACATAAGCATCTTTCTGAAAGACTGGTCATTATTTTTTTTCTTCCTCACCCCAGAATTTGGTGTGGTAAATATAAAAGAAACACAAGATAAATATTCGTAATTCTGGATCCTGCATTTATAGGCAGGTTGGTCAATTTCCTTTTTGGGCCAATAAGAACTTGACATGCATATTTAAAATTCCCTTGATTGGGCAATTCCAAAGTAAAGATGAAAATGTCGCTGCACCCAAACCAAAATTAGGGACATATGCAAGCCAGTGTGCTATGTGCACAATAAATAAAGGATAGAGATGCTAAAGCTGAAAATACATTTGAAGTCTCCCCCTGTCAAGATAAGAGACTGTGATAGAATAACCAGAAGATCATCATCTGTCTGTTGATTTTACTCTTCCTCCACACTTCCAGGCTGTGTAAATGTCATCTCCCTGACAGGAAATGTAGGTGATAGTTCATTACGAACTGTAAACAAGACAACTCTATTATAAAATCATATTAATCTATTCACAACTCATACATGCTTATAGGACTGAGACAAAAGTAATATTAGTGTGTCCCACGCCATCTGCTTTTTTCAGAACTGGAAAAGGAAATTAAAGTATTCACCTATACTGACCTCCTTCTAAAGCAACTTCATGGCCCCTCATAACCTATCCAGAGCTCACTGCCTACACAGTGTTATGTTATCATCTCTCCACTACAAGATCTGAGATGGGCTGGAATCAGCCTAGGAACAAGAAGCCACTTACCTGTAACTGTTGTTCATTTAGTTGCCCCTGTGCAGGCATAGATGGGTACTGTGCACACA
Source organism: Paroedura picta (assembly GCF_049243985.1). Lineage (NCBI taxonomy): Eukaryota > Metazoa > Chordata > Lepidosauria > Squamata > Gekkonidae > Paroedura > Paroedura picta. The sequence goes on along the minus strand of NC_135374.1, from coordinate 85,110,852 downwards.
CACACATACAAGCCAGCCACCAGAATATTTCTTCATTAGCTCAGTAACAGAGCTAGTTAGGGCTCTTTCAATCAGAGCAATACAGTCATTTCCCACCTAATGGTCACATGCTCTAGAAGGAGTCCATCTCCTTCCCTTAGTTCTCTTAGCCAATGCCATGAACAAAGAAAACAATTTTTTTTTCAGAATCTCACTGGGGGGAGGTGGAAATGTGTGCCGGCTCAGGGACAATTAGATGGACAATAGCTGCAAGTTAAGTGCAACCCTGTGTTTGTCATTGTTGTCCTATGCAGTCCCACAAAGGAGACTATCAAGCTGGCTTACCAGGAGGTGGAGTCTATTCAAAAATGGAATGCAGCATGGTTGTCCCCATTGACATCTCCCTTCTCATGTTCACATCCATGGAGTAGTGCTGCCTAAAGGTATCATCAGATAACTAAGTCACAGCATGGCAGACATCCGCCAAGGGAACGCCTCTCTGAACAGCAGCAGATGCAGCCTGAGCTCTAGTAGAATGCACCCTAATCTGCAATGGACAGTCAACAGATGCCACCTCATTAACCTTTCTGATGGTAGAAATGATCCACCTATTTAAAGACTGCAACTATCCTCATAGAAGGACCTGCAAAGCAGGTGAACAATGGAAGAACCCTTCTAAATCCCTTGGTCAATTTTAAATAAGACAACAAGGTCCTCTTAATGACAGGTGTATGTAACTTTCTTTCCACTGGGGATGGTGACTGTGATTGAATCTTGAAACCACCTGGGCCAGAAAAGTGAGGCTGGTCTCAAGACTACCCTCTGAACATAAAACTTCATAAAGGAGTAGTCTGACCTTAGAACAATGACCTCCGCAACCCTCTTGGCACAAATAACCATGGCCATGGATCGCAAATATCAGTCCCAAATGGACCATTATTTTGTGAAATCTGTGTTTCTGCTTAGTGTCTATGATCACACTCAGGTGCCCTGCAATGTGACTTGCCATATGGTGAGCGTCATTCCTCACAGCCCATAGCCAGATGTATATGGCTACTCAATACAGTCTCATCAATCCGCCCTGCTTGTTTAAATAATATTCGGCCGTGGTGTCTGTCGCTACAAGCATTGCCTTACCTCTTAAAAGATCTGCAAAGGAATGAAGGGCATATTTAATGGCCCTAAGCTCTAATAGGTTAATATGGGGCTTAGTCTCCGCCAGTCACCAAGAACCCTTCATGCTATCACTGAGACAATGGGCAGCCCAGCCTAACAAAGAGGTGTCAGTGAAAAGCTGGGCATCGTGGCAATGTGTTCACAAGACAGGTGTGCTGAGATGGTCCACCAGCCCACAGATCTCTAGACAGGTCTTAGGATGGTAGGACAAGCATTGAGTGTGACCCTTAGTCGGGAAATGGTTTTAGAGCTCTGACTGGCAGAGCTCTTTTAGCTCTGTTACTCAAGTTAACAACAGAATCTTCCTGTGGCTGGCCTTCACAGGTGTGCAGTACCCATGTGGGACCGTACAGGAGACTAAAGATGAACCATGAAAGCAGCATATAAACAGCAGCAAATAGTAGGAAATATCACCTAAAAACTTTGAGGGAGCATTTGCGCATTTAAGAGCTGTAGGTCCTTAAATTTCTCATGAAAGCATTATTTTGACCAAAAATAAACATTCCACTTATGCTAGGATTGATCAGTGGAAAAAGAAAACCAGGCCAACAAAGAATATGGTGGTTGGATGCAATCAGGATGGACACGTTGCATGGCTAAGGGAGTAGTTGCAGGACTGAGGACTGTAATGACAGTTGTGCCATGAAGAGGGAGAAGGGAGAAGGAGAAGAAGAAGAGTTGGTTCTTATATGCCGCTTTTCTCTACCCGAAGGAGACTCAAAGCGGCTTACAATCACCTTCCCTTTCCTCTCCCCACAACAGACACCCTGTTAGGTAGGTGAGGCTAAGAGAGTCGTGATATTACTGCTCAGTCAGAACAGCTTTATCAGTGCTGTGGCAAGCCCAAGGCAATCCAGCTGGCTGCATGTGGGGGAGTGCAGAATCAAACCCGGCTTGCCAAAATAGAAGTCCGCACTCCTAACCGCTACACTGAGCTGGGGTTGCCAAGAGTTGGACATGACTGAATGGCTAACAACAACCATTCAGCACCTGCTCACATGCCTGTTCTGGAAACATAGACAGCATTTGTCCCGCTCACCAAACAATACCAATTCTCTCCCCCCTCACTGCAAGGGTTTCTCATCTGAAGATTCTCCCAGGAATTGTCTTTCAAATAGGAAGTAGCTATCCCTTTGTATTTATATGGAAGTACCAAGGAAGACTCTGCAGAGGAAGGCAAGAGCAAACCACTTCTGCTTAGTCCCCGGCCTTGAAAACCACTTGCTAGGGTCACCATCTGTTGGCTGCTCCTTGACAGCACTTTGCGTACAAAGAAATCTATTCTCCCTAGAAGTTAAAATGCCTAAACTTAGACTACCACACATTAAAAAATAAGACTCAATGGAAAATATAATGAAAGTTGAAAACAGGAAAAAAGGAAGACCCAACATGAAATGGACTGACTCAATAAGGAAGTAATGGCCTTCAGTTTGCACCTGCGCAAGGTTGTTGAAGACCTTTACTGCATTCTCATTTTACTCGCTTTTAAGTTCCTGTTTCTTCATTTATGAGCTGGATTTTCCTTGGTAGCCAAACAATATTGTTACAGAACAGCTCCAGACATTACAATAATACAGTCATTTATTAAACTCAGATCAAGGCGAGATTGCTTTATAATATTATCTGTGATTTAAGACAAAGATATAAAGAAGACATCTCATTTTAGGTAACATGCCGTCATGGTCAGGTACATTTTTCTTGGATAATGTTAGCATTATGTAACCCTTCTCTTCTGATCAAAAAACAAATTGGATGCTATCTGGAGCCAATAATAATTAACATTGGCTCCAGACTAGAACCATCCTGGAATAATATTTTTTGACCACTGAGGAAGACCAATTGGGCAAAATGCATTTGGACAGGATCAATAATATGTTAAACCACAAATGCAGACACTAGATTCTTAAATAAGGTTTAATAGGCTACTCAATCAGCAATAATTAAATTTACAATGAAAATGGTATCACAGAATATGTTTTAAAAAAATGATGGGAAGATGAACCAAAGTTTAAAATACAGACTTGTTTTCCCTTCACATAAACTAACTTTAAAAGCTTAAGAGGACCGCTTGCTTAGCTTCTGGTATTACATGGGGCTATAAATCTGCAGGGATTTTATCATCTATTTCTTTGGATGTTCTGCCTGGAAATCAATGGCATGATAAGACAAAAAATATGGAGTGTTACTTTACTCATTTGCTGAAGGAAAAATCAATTTCATGACTCTTTCCCTTAGTCACTGATATTTGCTGAAACATTAATGGCACAGCATAAGGTGGACACATACCTCATCTTATGTAAATTGAATTTGCCATGAAAGGTGTCCATGATTTCGCATTTCTCTGTTGAGGAAGCAGATCTGGACAAGCTGGTCCTTTTACTTCCAGGCTGAAACCTTTGGTCAAATTCAGCAGAACTGTTTTCCCAAGAATCATCATCGGTAGTGAAATCTGTATTATGAACAGCCATGCATCTTAATCTGTAAAACATTATTGGCAAGCATTAGTGCATACCATTTTTTGACACCAGGACTGTCAGTATTATTGACAACCTGGGCCTGCAAACAGCAGCAAGGATTAAGGATAGTGAGCTTTTGAAAACAGAAGAGAGCTATGCCCAGCACAACTCAGGAAGGAGATTATCTAGTAAGGGAGAAACCTAAATAACTGGTGAGTAGGGTTGCGAATCCTAGGTTGAGAAATACTTGGATATTTGAGAGGTGGACCCTGGGGAAAGGTCTCAGCTGGGTTTAATTCCATAGCATCCACCTTAAGGTTGCCAGATTCCCGCCAGGATCCTATAGGGTGATAAGAGGTAGGGAGCTTCAGGGATGGAGCCTGGGAGGACAGGGACCCCAGTTGGGTATAATGCTATGACTCCACCCTCCAAAGCCTCCATTTTTCTCCAGGGAAACCGATCTTTTGTTTGGAGTAGAGCTGTATTTGAGGAGGCTACCCAAGTCCACATGGAGTCCGACATCCCTAGTTCACTTCCAAAACAGCCATTTTCTCCAGGGGCTGCTAAATGTTTAGTCTGAAAATGCATTGTAATTCCAGGCCCCACCTGGAAACCCTAAGAGAAAGAATTCCGGGATGGAAAAAACAAACGGGAGAATGTAGAAAGAGTTTGTAGAATGAAGTGGGTAAAAGAAGTTCTTTTTAGACAGAAAATTAGTTTCACCGTCTTTTCTGGTGAAGTAATATGTCCTTGCTATATTGTTAAGCTACTGATATGTTAATACACCAATTCTTTCTTAATATATACATTTATTTCATGTATTTCCTAAAGGTTTGACATTAAATTGGTCACACCTCAGACATTACTGGGGGAAAGGAATCTTCTGATATGCTTCACCAAAAGCATATTCGTAAGAGTATGGAGGTGAGAGAACCTCTCTCTCATAACCGTCATTAAGATGAATAACCTTGAAGTGAGTGCTTAGCAAGGAAATCTATATTTATCTAGGATCAGTTAAGGTTAATGTCCTCAACATGCTTCAAGCTGATATCCTGATAAATGCTCTTTCATTTCAAGAGAAGACTGTTCTAGAAGGAACAAAAGTCACTCCAAGCTGAAGAAACTCAGTACAAGCCACATTTCTTTTTAACAGGCCCTTAACATGCTTTAGCTCATGTTGTCTATAGGTCCTCCATGTTAAGGATGTCAAAAAACACTTCCTTGTAACAAATGCAGCTAAGATTCATCTCTGCCTGCACTGATGCAGCAGAGGAGCGGGGCAGGAAATGAGGACACAGTGGAGGACTGCCCAGTGGCATGCATGCTTGGCGCGGCAGCATGGTGCTGTACCTGGAGCACGGAGGCGCAGTCCCAGAGGGTGCCTTAAAAGGCATCACGTGCAAAGGGCCTGGCCTCTTTCACCCAGCCCACCATGGGAGCAGTTTACCTTACACTCACCCACTTATGTTGTCTAATATGGTTTCTGGTATGGAAGGGGCTACTGGTATATATTTTTAAATTTCGTCGCAGCTGGCATTTGGTAAGGGATGGAGGCTTTTGGGGTGAGTTTGGTCTGCTCATTGGACTCCCCAGATCCGTGGCCTCCTTAAGAGGTGGCAGGCCTGTGAGTGGGCCAACCCAGCAGGGGAAGCATGGGGCTCACAGTGCCAGGTAGCCCAGGGTGGGACTAAGGGAGAGAGGCACCCAAGGATTTACAATGCTGGGTTGCCTGGGGTAGGACCAAGGGAAGTGTGTGCTTCCTTTTGGCACCCCACGTGGGGACACTTCCCTATGGTGGGAATCCAGCGGCAAGGGGACCCACGTTCATGGCGGAGGGAACTGGGTGGCCCCCAGGGTGCCGCTGGACACTTCCCTTGAGGTGGGATCCCAATGGTATGGGGACCCAAGTTCCTGGTGGGAGAACTGGGTAGGCCCGAGGGTTCTGCTGGGCTCTGTGTTCTTGTGGTCAGCTGACTGCAAGTCAAGCTCCCCCTCCTGTGCTGTGCCAACACTCCTGTGGAGTTAATAATAAAGCTGCGGCCTTGTTTAAGACAACAGACATGTGAACGCCCAGGGTGCCATCCTGCAAGTCAACATTCCACATGGGGCCTTGATATTTATAAGCCTCTGAACAGTATTTGATGGAGCAGGAATAAAACAGTTAGGGTTGTCAATCTCCAGAAGGGTACAGATAAGAGAAAAACTAAATCAGCAGGCCAAAATCATAAGTCACTCTTGTTTGGTGTATAAATCATATAATTTCTGGGCAATCAGAAATTGATTGCCCAGAAATTATATGATTTAATCTCCAGAAGGGGCCTGGAAATCTCCATGAATTATAACTGATCTCCATTCTAGATAGATCAGCTCCCTGGTGAAAACAGGTGGACTGTACATCATTGTAGCCTGCTGAAATCCCTTCCCTCCCCAAATCTCAAGGATTTCCCAATCCAAGCCAACCCTATACCACATATTCCTAGCAGCGCTGGTGGTGCTAGCATGAAAAGTCTCCAGACCTTCAAATACTGTAGGAGACTTATACATATTATACTCCTCTCAGAGGCATGCAGCACCACCATGCAGATTTTCAGAATTGAGACTGTACAAAATAGGTGAGAAAGGACTAAAACTCAGAGATGTACAATCAGAAATATACCATTCAAGATTAACGCATATTGAGGCCTTAATATCAAATATACATTTCCTACCCATTTTCTTCAGAAGGAACTTTCAACAGAGGTGTTCTTTCTGTAAAGGAACTGTCTTTAGATCTTGTGCAGAAGAATTTGGGCAAGCTAAAATGGTACCTTTAAGAACAAAGAAAACAAATAGTTTAATTTTCATTGTAATCACTTCCTAAAAATATATTGAAAATAATTAACTCATTAGATACCAGAGGATATGTAACAGCTGGAAAGCAACACTATGTCAGTTATTCATTTTGGACTTCTATGATTTTGGGGAAATGAGGGCTGCTAGGCCACTGCCCAACACATCAAGTGCTTTGGTGGCAACACAAGGAACAGAAAATGTCACACAACACATCAGCATCATTTCTAGATGAAAATCCAAACATGACATAGACACATCAGCTGATTCTTTAGACTTCTTCCCAAACTATTTTATAACCATATAGTTTTGGGAAACCTTCTAGAGCAGGCTGTTTCAACCAGGGTTTCAGGTAACCCTAGGGTTTCTTAGCAGCTCTGGAAGGGTTTCTTAAATGGGTGGGAGTTAATTTTTAATATATTTTTAAAATTTGTTAGACATTTATCTGGTGATACAATCATATAGACCAAGGGTAGTCAACCTGTGGTCCTCCAGATGTTCATGGACTACAATTCCCATGATCCCCTGCCAGCACTTGCAAATGCTGGCAGGGGCTCATGGGGACTGTAGTCCATGAACATCTGGAGGACCACAGGTTGACTCCCTCTGATATAGACTGTTCTAGAGCAGCAGATGATGTCCAGATGTAACACTGATGAATCACACAAAATTTCTGACCTCCTCAATTCTCCAGCTAGCCCAGATGTAATGGTGCGTGGGAGGCCTGAACCAGCAGGGAACTACTGAACCAAATAGGATAAATGACAAGGCTACATCAAACAGACCCAGACAAAGAGTTAACACTACTGTTTAGTCTATAGGAAACTGATGATGATCAATAGTAACATTCTCAGCTCTTTTGCAAATGTGCTCAAAAGAAAATGCCATAACCCTGAACAGCTATTAGGATTATGCTTAGACAGTCCCTTTACAGCATAGAAGGCTGAACATGTAATGAAGAAGCCTCCCAAATAATTAGTTCTGATTAAATATATGCCACTGGTCCAAATTGTTAGTGCCAGGCTTTTCTGATACCTGTCCCTGATAAACCACATTCCCTATTTTTGCCTTGTGGGGATGTCTTTTAAGCTTTTGTTACCAAGTCCATGTCCACACAGGCTATCTGCCCTCGGTTCAGAGCTCTTAGGAAGACGGGTTTCCACAGCTTCTCTCCAGTTCTTTTCAAACATCCTTTACTGCAAAGCTTTGGCAAACATCACAGCAAAGCTTGGATGGCTGCCATGTGGGTGGGAAAGTTCAGATCCCCCCCCCCCAACATGGCAGCCATTTTTCCTAACCTAATTCTGGTCCCTACAACAGCCATTCCTGTCCCACCACCACTAGGAGCCATAGTTGCGTTTGAATTAATGGTTTCATAAAATTAGATTGATTTTTAAGGGTCTCTCCTGTTTTGGAGAAATAAGAGGAAAACATATTTCTGCAACATAAGAAACTACAGACTTCCTTCCTATTATTAGGTGAGAGCTAGGGATTCACAAAGCAGTTGCACTTAATGTTATATAGCAATATAACCTTATGACATTGCCTTTCTTATCCCAGGGAGAGAAGATCGCAGCTGCTGGGGGGTGGGGGAAACCTGCCTAAGCCAAACTTGATCTGTTCAGTATCTGGATAAGAGATTGTCCTAGAAATCTATATGTGTACTCCATGGAAAACTACAGTATTCTTTCACCAGAACCCTAGTGTCAGGTAAGTGATGGAATAGCCACCACCAGAGGGACCAGGGCAGAGAGACTACAGGGGAAATTATTCATGGACTCAGGCATTGTACCTCCCTGAGGTCCCTGCTCTCCATAGGCCCACCTCCAAATCTCCAAAACTTTCCTAACCTGGATCTGGCAACCTACCACTCCCAGCCACCACTGGTGGCCAGGGCAGACGTGATAGCCCTAACCTGTCGCTATATGGAAAACATGTGACACACTGTGCTTTTTAAAGGCTTAGAACAGATGGTTCTGAACGGATGGGCTGATCCTGCGTTGAGCAGGGGGTTGGACTGGATGGCCTGTATGGCCCCTTCCACCTCTGATTCTATGATTCTATGTACAAACAGCTGAAGGACTGTGAAGGGTAACTTCATCACAGAAACCAAGAGCCTTGAGTGACAGGCTGCTCCAAGCAATCTGATTGGTCACTTTACTTGAAATTGAGACACCAAAAAATGCCCAGTTTAGAACTAAGTGTGTTGGTAGAGTAGCAATGAGAGCAAAGCATCAGGCTGCTTAAAAGAATAGCTTTATTATTAAAAGAAATAACTGTATAGAACTAGGAGTGTCCTAACTAACTGTCTAATGGCTGTTCTGTATTCATTCAGTCTGCTCAGGAGGCAAACTAGGAGGAAGTGTGCTCAAGGGAGCAGGAAGTCTCCAATCAGGACACAGGATATCTGAAAAATATCAGGAAGTTCCTATTCTGTGCAAAATACATGTCTCCTCTGATGCCTCCTGTAGGATATTCTTCATTTCATTTTGAATCATGCACACTACAATCTTGCATATTCCAATGAAGCGATGGGCAGAAAACTGCCTTGGGTACCATGGCGATCCCATTTCCCCCTTCTGAGCTGCAGTCCTCTTCCTTGTGTGCTCTTTTAATAGAGGCCAATGGGACTCCCACTGCTCCACTGGAGGCCATCAAGCTGATTCCTACTTATGGAGACGATGAATGAATGAACTCCAAAATGTCCTATCATTAACAGGCTTGCTCACGTCTTGCAAACTGAAATCCATGGGTTGCTTTATTGAATCAATCCATCTTATGTGGAGCTTTCCTCTTTTCCTGCTTCCATTTACTTTTCTAGCACTGTTCTAAGTTACCCTTCCTCATTCTGGAAGGCAAACAGCCCCCTTACCTTTGATACACTCAGACAATGTTTGGAATATACATTGCTTATTCCTTCTATGCTGTGTCAGCCAAGGGACAGATGTGGCAGGAGGGTGCTTCCAAGTTGTTTGACGGGGTACCACTGAGAACGAGGGCACTTCTAGGAAAAACTTACGTCAGTCCTTTCTAGGAATCCCAGCAATTCCTAGAAAGACATGACATCACTTCCAGGTTTTTCCTGGAAATGATGTCATGCCATGGCTGATGGCCACCACCCACTCTCCCCCCCCCCAGCCTCCAGCTGATTGCCTGCATTTTTAAATCACTTTTAAATGATAGCAAGCATCTGCAGATCAAACCTGTGGATATCCTCAAATCTAGTTTAGCCCACAGTCTTCTATTTTTTTTAAGCTACCCCTCTTTCAGAAGATACTAATCAGCCCAAAGGAATGTTGGATGTTTGATAGAAACTGCAGACTCGGCAAATGTAAGCAATACTTTCCCAGCATTTTTCTTCTAAAAATAATTTAAAAGTAGGTCAAGAATTACTGTAATTTTTGCTGCCATTTATATTTAAAGTAGGACTATTGCCTTGTGGCAAAAAAAAAAAAACCCTCAATGTTGATCTGGACTATTTTGCGGGTGATGTAACTTTGGGTGTTTACAAAAATATTCCCTCACCATGGAAGCAGCTGCAAATTGCATGGAAACAGCTAAGAACTGCATCCACAATGCCTCATCTTTCTGTTGTTCACTGCTGCTGATACACACTCTTTCCCCATATCTACACAAAAGCACAAACTAGATGGAAGTTACACAAGGCCCACCCACAAGCCAGCGCCCCTCCCTTTTTCTTAATAGCTGGGAAAAGGAAATTTGATTTAAAGGGCCAAAACAGGGGAGGAAATGTATCACTCAGTTTCACCTGGGGGTGGGGGAGGAGCAGCCAAATGCTGGCAACTGGCAAGAGGCATATGGGAACAGGAACATGCAAAGATACATCAGTCCAATGTTGTAGCATTTACTTCTGGTGCAACCATTACTTTGCACCAGCCCTAATGCCTTCACTTCTGGGATTATGCCGCAAGTGACATCGCAGAATTGTAATACATAATTCCTGACCCCCATTTTTTACTGCTTTAATGAATAGCTGCAAGTAAACTCGGCTGTCAGTGAAAGGTCTCCTGCCAGAAAAGGATTCCTTCTCTAAAGCTGCATCTATTCCCCCAATGTGGCACCTCTGGACACCATGGTGCTTGCTGACACCATTCCTGGTGTCCACCAGAGGGAAATGTTGAGTCGGATTTCTGGTCAGCAAGTTCTGATTGGCTGTGCAGAGTGCAGTCACAAGACAAGGATCTGCATGGTGTGACTGAAGGTAAGCTGTGTGCATGCAAGAAAATATATATTCATTTTAAAAGACATCCTGTAAAACAACTTCTGTTGGAATTATTGCAGAGTTAGTATTAGACTTTTGCATAATCTCATCTCACTCCCTAATATTTTGTGGCTGGCTGTTCCCCTTGTGACTGAGTAATATCCTGAGTCAGAAATCCAAAGGTACTTGCAGGCCCCAAAAGATTGAGGACCTCCGTTCAGGCTACATGTTCACTGCATGGCCTAGTTTAAAAGAGGAGGGAGAAAGATGTAAGATCTGTCCAGCCAAGGAAGGTTCTCTCCACTTGTCTAAGAAGGCTGCAATCTCCCCAGTGCAGGCATCCCCCACTAGCAACAGGAGGCTGTTTCAGGTGCCCACTGCTGCTGAGCCTGGCTTCTGCCTAAGCTGATCTGTACTGAACTTGACAGCAAGTTACGGCTACAACTCAAAGCTATTTCCAGGCCTCAGAGTGGCTCTAAAGCAAAGGGCCACAGTGGGATACTAGGCCCCACATAGCCAGCCCAGTCCTGGGCCTGGGACAGCTCCTTCTTCTGATGTCTCTCATAGGTGGCTCCCAGTGAGTTAGGCATGAGATTGTTGTCATGGCAGGGTCCAGGAGTGGCAAAATGGGAACTTGGATATGGATCTCTCAGACCCTAGTTCAGGAGCAGATAAGGAAGCAAAATATGACCCTGGAGCAAGCCAAACTGAATGGCATGTGCAGGGCCCCCTGTTCTAAGCAGTACCACCAATGGGCATTAGATCAACTCCCGTTTTCCCCAGTAGCAGCGTAGGAGGAAATGTCCAGTGAGCTGACCCCAATTGTTGTTCTGAAGCGTCTGAGCCTAGTCGCCCATGAGACATTGGCCAAGTTGTTGGACCAGAAGCCCTTTAGGGCAGTGACTCACTGAGAAATGGGTATCCAATGCCCAGGCAAACTTTATCCTAGCCCAACACCCTATCTCCTTGTTCTCAGATTTTTAGCTGCTGAGATGCAGGAAGATCTTTTGCTTCACAAAACTGTTAAAAAAGGAATTGAAGACCTACTATTTCTTTAATAATTGGTGCCAGAGAAGGTGCATTCTTTCAGAAGAGTTGCAAGATACTGATTTAAATCACAAGCCATTGCTTTAATGTCACATCTCCCCTATCAGTGACACAAATCTAATTAATGTCTGTGGACACCTCAGAAGAGTGAGCTAAAAAAAACAGGTTTTAAAAAAGGGAGACTAAGCAGCAAACTGATTCAATGTGATCTTTGTCCTCAGCACTTTGTGTTTATTTATGGAGCAACCAGAGAATTGGCAACATGGGCATTCGGTGTTACAAAATGTCCTGGTTATAAAACCGTCATAGAACTCTTATCTCCCCAAATTCACAGCTGTCGGATCCTGACATCCATAACCATACCTAGTACATATTTAGAGATCATCCGGTTTCCAACCATGCCATTACCACACTGGTGGGGGTTCCCCCCCCCAGACTGAATGGTCTAAAGCAGGGGTAGTCAAACTGCAGCCTTCCAGATGTCCATGGACCACAATTCCCATGAGCCCCTGCCAGCGTTTGCTGGCAGGGGCTCATGGGAATTGTAGTCCATGGACATCTGGAGGGCTGCAGTTTGACTACCACTGGTCTAAAGACATATCACATATTATTCCTCATGAATGAAATGTACTGAAAGCCCAGGGAGCCTCAAATTAGACTCAAGAGAGCAATTTGGTTGACGAGACAATTTCTAGCTAAAATTATCGGAATGCTTATAGGAATGCACACAGAGTGTAAACAGAGATCTGCCAGTGTCATGAGCTTTATGCAGAAAGTCCTTCCAACAAACTCCAAATGGGACAACATCCAATAAGCTACTTGAGAAGAAATGCGCTCTGTGCGTGCTCAATGGTAGATTATTATTGCCTCCATTACATATTCTAATATGAAACAATGGGTCCAAGATCTGAAGTCAATGTTCCCTTGATAAACAGGATGCACACAAGTCTAGAATTTACTCTGCATTGATTTTTAATGGCTTTTTCAAGTTCATGCAGCATATGTCTGTCAGAGGGAGGAAAGTGCTGCCTACAGATTAAACGCATAAAATCTGTATAAACTGCCCATATTTCTTGCTGTACAGAGATATTCTGTTTTCTGGCTAAATGGAGTGGAACAAATATTTCTGTCTCTATAATCTTTTTTAATACTGTTATACAACTACGAACAGATTTCTAATGGCAACCTCCTGGATACATGTTGCTATTCACATGTGATAAAAACAGGAGTTCTTTAATAGCTTTGGAGGATGGGGTGGGATAGAATTTACCATTTTTAAAAAATGTTTTCTGTAAGTTTGACAGGTACAGGGCACAGTTAACTTACCCTAAGTAAAAACAAACAAAAAAAACCCAATTAAAACACCTTTAAAATCTTTTGCTGTCGTGTATCTTAGACAAGTAGCATGAAAAGAAGAAGAGATTCACTTGACTTTTTTGATGAAAGAATGCAGGCTTTCAATCTCTACTGTACTTTGTCCAACATTTGCAGTATCTCTTTTGTACTCTCTTGTAAATTGAAGCAAACCCAGCACATGCCCATAGCAAAAACCCAACCCTTCTATAAAACGCTTTTAAAAAAAGCCAAACTTTGATAATCTGAAAATCATTTTTCTCATAAAGAACACCAGAACAACTGATCAATTGAGTCTTCTTCCCCTATTCCTGCTTTTCCACCTTTCTTCTTCCCCATCTCGGCTTTACAATTGCTTTTATCAGGTATATTTGTTAAAATCAAGTTCATGGTTTTCAGTCTCAGGGTTGCGTGATGAAACAGTTGTCAATAAAACCTTTAAAAGGATTGGTGCTCACATGTTATTGGCATGCCTGAAGGGGTAAAGTTGCTCCTATCACTTCTAGAAAGATTGAAGTCTGAATCTATCAGAGGTTGCTCATTAAAAAAAAAAAAAAAAGCACTGCGAAGAGCACATTACATAAATCAGCTATTGTGGGTGAAATAATCATCCTAAGAATATAGAAAAAATGCATTAATTCTGGCTTATGTAGGATGCTGCAAGCTTATCTGCTGAATAACACATCCTACACAAGAAACAAATTTAATGCCTTGCCTCACCTAATAATCAGAAAAACGGCCTCTTTGGGCCACTCTAGAATCAAGTCATCCCAAGAAGCAGATTTGGAGGAGCAGTAACGTGCCATGCTACCTATCACTAGCCTCTGATTGCCAGCTAGTCGGCTATCTGTCCACCTGTCTGACATCTTCACCCAAAAGCCAAATAAGATCATCCTCCTTACTTTATTGCTCTCCCCAGATTCTCTATCTAGCCATGCATGCTAATTCCCAAACTCCCCAAGGATCTCTTCTTTTCATGAAACTTTGGGCACCATTTTGGTACCCTGGAAATGTTGGGCAAATGCTTGCAAGTAATAATATCCTTACAGGTGTTCAGGAAACTTTATAGGGCATGTGCAGCTTGCTGTGCTATTTTTAAGAATCCGTGGGATAGTGACGAGGTAAAGAGGATTATATCTTCAAGCTACTGAGCACTACAGTAAAGTGGGGGCCACGAGGAATGTTGAAATGCAGAGATGGAGGGGACTACTGCTTCTCAATGCCACGGATACTTTACAGACTATACAACAGCTGTGCTGGGTGAGATCAAAGTCCAGCATTCTCTCCCTAACATTATCTAGCCAAAGCTCACAAACAGAGAATGATGGATAGATTCAATTTCGAGTTAGCCATTACAAGCATCCTGGTATAGAACCTCAAAACATAGGAGTTCTGTTCTTAGCTACTATAATAAAAATGGATTCCATTAACTCTGCATCATGGTACATTCAAATGTATTCCTTAATTACACAGAGTAGGAAGTAATTTCTCTCTCGTAGTAATTGCCCGCAACTATAGTATTCTGAAAGACAATGTTGTGTTCCTTCACTCTCTTCACATCACACCCATCATAATTTTCTAAGCCACTCAAGAGTTGTCAACATTTCAATATTATCACTGGATAAACAGATGTCCATGGGAGCATGGTCAGATTTTTCATCTCTGCCAGGCCCACCAGTTGGCTCCTTATTTTTCTGGGTCAGACTATGCAACAGTCACCTCCAAATTGGACTACTGAAATTTGCTCAATGTAGGGCTACCCTTGAAAATGCTTTGGACACTGCAGGTGGTTCAGAATGCAGCTGCCAGGTTACTGACTAGAACATGGTCAGCTGGGAACCATAGTGATGCCTGTTCCCAATGAGGCTTCTTTCAATGGCCAAAACAGCCCTAGAAAGCATCCTGCCCCCACCCACTACCTTTCACTCACTGGAACAGCCACTGAGAGAATCTGTCCTGCGAGACAGGTTAGGCTAAAAATCTATAACTGGTATAAAATCAGCTAGTGAGCTTCCACAGAAAAATTGGAATTCAGACCTGGCTTTACTCTGAAGCTTTATCTTCTACACCACACTTGTTTTCAAAGGGTGCTGCTGTAAAATAGTTGTGAGTAGCTGAATCTAATTAAGGCATGCAAACCAGATGGTATCAAGTCACCCAGGGATTGCTTCCAGGCACTCCCCAGGTGAGACCAGAATTACCACTGTACTCAAAATGACAGAGATCTGTTGCTCTGAAGAAAAGCCTGCTTTGGACATTGGGCCCTATAGCAGGGGTAGTCAACCTGTGGTCCTACAGATGTCCATGGACTACAATTCCCATGAGCCCTGCCAGCATTTGCTGGCAGGGGCTCATGGGAATTGTAGTCCATGGACATTTGTAGGACCACAGGTTGACTACCCCTGCTCTATAGCATTATTTATTTATTTATTTAATTTATTTATTATATTTATATACCACCCTCCCCGGAGGCTCAGGGCAGTTTACATTGAACTTATGAACCATACATGAAACAATCTGCATTAATAATCAAACAATATTATTATCTCGGTTTATATTTAGCTGAGGCTTCTACCCTCCCCCACTGCCTCTGCCTCTGACTTGACCACAAAATCTCCAGGAATTTCCCATCTTAGAGCTGGCAACCCTAACCCAGCCTGGTCCCAATGAATCCTTTGGTCAAAATAGTCCTGGAAGGGCCTTCCTCTCTCCCCCTGTATTTTTACTCCCTAAAACCCAGACTTGGAAAGTTGTGGTTGCCTAGCAGAAGCCACTGGGGGACGCTATCACTTAAAGCTACAGGCTCTCCTTTGATAGTTTTGCATTTTTTAAATCACAACTATTTTTTTTAAGATTGCACATTTTTCTGCAACCCTTGGGGGCCTGTTCAGGTTTGTAGAAGGCTCTGTCTTGATCATTCATAGCTCCAATCCTGGATTTAAGTGTCCAAAGATTTGGCTGGCTTTGCTATTAGAATAAAGTAAGAGTTTAACAAAACAAACTGTTGGCTAGAACACAAAATCTCAGAATCTAATGGGGGAAAACAGGTGCAATCAAGTCACAGCCCATAGTAACCCTAGCCATAGGGCTGCCCCAGGCAAGAGACGAGCAGAGATGGCTTAACGTTCTCTTTCCCCACATAGCAACCCCAGTCTTCCTTGGGGGGGTCTCCCATTCAAGGACTAACTGTAGTTGACCCAATTTAGGTCTCAAGCTCTGATCATCCTAAACCAAGATGGACCATTTTGGCTGTTCTCTCACTTACTGGACCCAGTAGTTCAGGAAGGCACTGAGACATAATACCTAATTTACTTTTCTCCAGTCTCCACAATGGGATCCAAAGCACTTGACATGGTTCTAGTTTCCTCCATTTTATCCTCACAAGAATACTGAGGAAGATTAGGCTGAGAGTAAGAACCAGGATAACGGGAGAGACTATAATGTCTGTTAGGGAAGAAAAAGTGGGGAAAGGAAGGGGAAACAAGATAGCTCCTGCAAGTACTGTAAATCCCCTCTTGTCCATTACTAATTATATGTTGTTGTTTTTCAAACAGTACGCTCTGCTGCTTGGTCCATATCATTGGGTGACTGGCACCGCAAGCCTAAACAGACTGCCACTTTCCTAAAGTCTACTGAGATGGCAGCATCCTTTATGGTGTGGTGAGTAGAAACAAACTTACCTATTCTGCTTCCCATCACCCTTCATTCTTGCTCTGTAGCCAGCACACCCCTGAGACTGTGATACCTCCAGCAACAGGCTTTATTGTTTCCAGCTGGGAGAAATCACTTACAGGTGGGGCCCATAAATTTGCACACAGTGGGAGACTGCAACCACAAGACCTAAGAGAGGCCCCACCCACAGAGGCTTTAAGGGGAAACAGAAACTAGGGCTCACTTAAAGATATACACACGCATGCGTCAATGAGCTCAGAAAACATCACTCTATTTAGGACTGCATTGCTAGAGTTCTAGTGTTCAGAGGAGACCTCTATTCACTGGCTAAATATTGTGTATAAATTTAAACACTTTTATTACACCCTCCCGGCAAATCTGCAGCCCCGTAGAAATGCCTGTTTGCCTCCACCAGAAGCCTCCTTGTACATTTGCAAATGAAGTATGCCCTACAAAAAACCCCACAGGTCTGTAATGCTTCCTTCTCCAAACAACTTCTCACCACTCTGTAAAATGTGAACTGCCCTTAAGACTTCACTCTTCCCCAACT